>NC_044304.2:49429795-50082383 GCF_007474595.2 Lynx canadensis
CTGGCACTGTGCTCTGGAACATCACACTATGTAATAAATATTTCTAGTTTCTGAAGCCATGGCAGTAAACAAGACCAACAAGGTTATTGTACCTGTGGGTTTGAAATTCTAGTGATGTTTCTATTCTTAAACACATTACTAAGTCCCAATGAGCTTCAGATGTAAAATGAAGACTTACAGATCTTCTCACTAAGATTACATAAATATTCTCCCTGGATGGAGTCTATTTTTATACTCACAATTTTATGTTTAGATCATTGATCTGATCCATTTGTTCCCCATTCACTTATACGGTGTGAGAAATGGATAATAATTGTATTTAGTCAGTAAGGTCATGCCACACTAGAGAGGTATGGGTTTGGGACTGGATATTGATGATGTTTCAGGTGATCAATAAAATGTTCACAGCCCCCCTTTCCCCTTCTGAATATGGAACTGTATTCACCAGAGTCCAAGTAGAAAAACAAAACTGCACCAGGTAACTCAAAAGAGCAGACCAAAAATGAGAAATTAGTTATTTCAATGTTCAAAAGAGAGAAAAAAAAAAAAAGAAAAGAAAAGAAAAGAAAAAAGGAACATGGAAAGGGGTGGCAATCTAGAGATGATAATCTGGAGGAAGCTCCTATGACCTCAAGAACTGGATGGACAAAGGATGGAGAGAATGCTAGAGGAGCCCAGGGGAAGGTGCCTCCAGCAGAAACATTGGAGCTTTCTGGAAGGCACCTACCCCCAAAGGGATAACTAGGTAGTAGAAGCCAGAACCAAGTTGTGTCTCTGGCAACCACTGATGGAATACTACTCTAAGAAGTGAGAGAGGGAAAAAATACCCTTGCTTCCTACCTCTTCCTGTCTTCCAAGACCTTGCTAGTGCCTACACTTTCTGAGTCAGCAGCAAAGTTAGAAATGTAGTTTGAAAGGTCAGTCTTCCTATAATAAAGAGAGGAGAATCAGCAAGGGAAGGACCTGAGGGGGAAAAAAAACAAAACAAGCAAATGACCAGAACAGGAACCAAATGAAAATTAAGTCAAAGGAGACTGACTGATGGAAATCAGAATATTAAATTTAATGCTGAGAAAGCTCTTTGGAGAATATGACTTCAGTTTGTGGGCAAACCTGTTCCCCATGATTTCCCTGAATTAGATAGATTTACCTACCCTGTACCAGACTGAGCTGGACAGCCAACGGCCACCCCTCAGAGGTAGGCAGTTAATTTTGTTGATGAAGTGTACATTAGTCAGAAAGATATGGTCTATATGGTTATTTTCTAATGCATGGAAATTAATTCACTACCTTTGCCAATATCACAGGAATCACCTTTGGGAAATTGCAAGTATAAAAAGACTAGACTTTCAATCACAGGTTATGATGTCTGTCAAATCAAGGCAAAGTGCAACCAAAAGCTTTGCTTTAGAAATAAGAGAAAATTATATGATAATTTTTAAATGACTTGTTTGACTTTGTGTTTCTATGGTGACTGTGGAGAGTTCAGAAGCAACCAATTTCTTGGGAATGTACTAAGAACTACATTTAATAGTGAAAGGAAAGAAGGCCAAGGATTTGTTTTATATGCTTAAACTCAAGGTTACAGTCAGTGGAGGTGTGGAGAATGCACTGAATGGGCAGGAGATGGAGGACAGGGTATTTATCAGTGCATTAAGAGTAATGCAGACAGCAATGACAAGGCTTAAAATGGCAGTGGTGGCTCAAATGAGGTTCATTTCCTAGGACTTCTTATGGAACCTTTTATTCTTCATGGTTCTTGCATACACCATTCATGTCTTACTCTGGGATCACACATCATTCCTACTACTGCTCTCCATTCTCCATACCCAGACTAATGAATCACACCATTGCTTACCAGAGAGCTGGACACAGCCTCGCCATTTCTCTCCACAGAGCACTCCAGAAGCTACTCTCATTCATGCATATCAGCAGCTATCTATCAACATAAATTTTAATCCCGGGCTGCTACTCTGGTGTATCTTCTTTCTTAAATGACAATTTCATCTCATCTATTCCAAGTCTCAGTCTCTTCTTATAAAAATTTAGCATGCTAGTAACTATCCTATAGTTGTTAAAATTTTAAATGAGGTAAAGAAATGTCCCTTCTGCCAGGCCAACCATATAGTAGACATTCAAAAAATGGCTCTTAACCCTATTGTTAGGCTGAAGCCTACTGACATGGGAAGTCAAGATGTGATGGTGCCTTTGTTCTTCCCTTCTTCTTTACCTGATCTACTTTCTCCTCTTTTCAAATCCAAGTTCACATTTGGCTTCCTCTAATTGCCTCCCTCTCCCACCCCAAGCAGTATCATGATTGATCTGTTTTCATGCATGTGCCTTGGACCAGCTGGGGAGTCACTAAAAGCTTGGTTTCATGATTAATCTCTGTATCCCAGCTTACTTGAACATTTTAAGTGCTCACTAAACAATTTAGTAAGAACCTAGATTTGCTTGGTGAGTGAATTCCCAGCATAGAATCTAGGAGCTGTAGCCACTCTTTATGTGTGAGGGTGTAGTCCTTGGAAAACAAAAAGAGCAAATATAATGAGCAAGTGAGTTCTCTGTTTCCATCGCTGTAAGAATAGAAGCCTTTCTAGAAATGCTGAAAGGATTTTACAAGATAACTTGTACACAGCGCTCATCACTGACCATGGGACCAGTAAGCATTCAAGAAGTATTAGCTACATGGGCTTAATTAGAAGCTATATTCTAGTGCTGCCATCAGAGTTGGGGCCAAACTAATACTCCTTTCCTACTAAATTCAGATGAGCTACCTGTATTCCCTGAGGGTTGGACAAGCATTCTGACAGCTTCAGGGAGACCAGACAGAGGGCCAGATGGGGGACAGTGTTCCCTGCAGTTAGCCTTCACAGCAGTCACCTCACCAGGGGACTGATAAGAGGAACCATGACTGAAAGTTGTATAAATCCAGATCCTGGGAAGATTCTTCTTACAAAACTTCCTGTTCTCTGTGTTCCAATGAGTGTGCACATTTTTTAAGTAAAGCAAAACCATTAAAAATCAAAGTTATTGGGGCTTTTGGTTGGTTTATTTATTTGCTGGTTTGCTTATTTGTTTACTTAAAGGTTCTGCATTGCAGACGGAAGTTACCTTAAGATGACTATGTAAAGTACCCCCAGACTGGGTAGAATTCAGCCAATCAGGAAAGAAATCAATCTGTGTGGCCTAAGTAAGTAGATAGAGAGATAGATGCAAAAGTGGTAAGCATTGATGATCAGTTGTTTGTGAAGCCTATGTGAAAAGCAACCGGTGCCTGGGTGCCTTCGTCAGTTAAATATCTGATTTTGGCTCAGTTCATGATCTCTGGGTTTGTGAGTTTGATCCCTGCGTGGGGCTTGCTGCTGTCAGCTCAGAGCCTGCTTCATATCCTCTGCTCATGCTCTTTCTCTTAAAAAATGAATAAACATTAAAAAATAATAATAATAAAAGAAAGGAGAGCAACATAATAGAGCCCTCTGTTTCCCGAAGGACAGCTCTAGGGAAACTTCAGGTTATTACCATATCCTTATGCCACCTCTACTTTTTACTTAATGTTTTTCTTTGAACCAACTCACTTTACATTTTTTATTTTAGAAAGGAATTTTATATAGCTACTGTAAATAAAAAAAGCAGTATCACTTCTTATACAGAAAAAGGCAACTGTGAACATAAATTCAATGTAAGCAAAGTTATGTTATTAAATGTAGCAAAATTTAATGAGGCTCAGGGTCTCTGTTCAACAAAGATTACCAAGTATACACAGGTACAGGCTGACACTGAACTAAGACCATCTCCTTGTTGGAGTGTGAAAGAATGAAATAGGATTGAATAGCGAATGATTGTTCCAGCATGAAACCCTCTAATCTCATCTGAAGGATCACCAGTAAAAGTCCTTCACTTTGGTGTTGGTGCATCAGAAAGAAGAAGAAAAGAAACTAGGTAGTTACCTCAGTTCCACCATTACTAATTCACTGTTCCACTTCATATAGGAACTCTCTCTCCCTGGACCTCAGTTTATCCATATGTAAAATAATGTAGAGTTAGACTCTTCCATTAGGTACAGGTAAAAACCTACAGTCTCCATCATCACTCAGTTCTCCAAGGTAGATAAAGTAAGTAGAAATGCAATGCAGTCCTGAAATAGTTAGTTCTTAAATGGATTGAATATCAATGTCAGTAATAATATGATAAAGTACTATCTTGTTTTAATCACTCTGTCCCAGCCCTTCTGAAGGCAGACGTGAACCCACCAGGTTTTAAAAGAAAAAATCCTAGAGTAGATATACCATGACAGTGAGAACTGTGTGTTATCTGATCATCTGGGGCTCAAAAATAAGCATGATACTACTAGGAAAACAGACATATCTTGTAAACTTTGGGCTAAAAATTGCAGGGGAAAAAGTCTTGATTTATTTTACCAATAATAATTCAATTCAGGTTTAAAATCCCAAAGGCAGCTCCCAAGGAAATGTCTCATGTTAGACTTCAACAATACAAGATAATAGATGATGTTCATTTAGTTCTATATTACAAGGGCCCAGATTTTAATTACAGATGGTGTTTTCAATAGGTTTAGCATATCAGTTCTCCCTGATCACAAATGTCAGCACAAACCAGTGGCCCCAAATTAGTCTGGCAGATTTCCCTCAGGCACAGTCATTAAAGGGAATGCTTGCCACCAAGGCAAGATGGTCATACATGTGCAGATAACCCACACTCCCTACCCCAGGCAAGTCTAGTCTGGGCTTCTCAAGGTAAAGATAGGTCTGGGGTTGGATACAAAGCAGGATTATATTTATGCAGGTGAAGGGATGGATATGCAGCTCTATTCTCTCTGAGGTTGCAGCTTTAGTTTTTATCAAGCCTTCTAGGAACAAAAATGGGTGAATGATGAGTCTTGTTTGTGAAAGAAGATGAAACAGTCACTTAGTCTTTGTTATAAATCAAAAGGTGAATCACAGGATGGCTCTGGTCTCCTGAAAGAGAAGTAGAAAATAAACTTTTTCTTCTTAACACAACAGAGACCAAACCCAAACAAAATCATCTTTCTCTTTATTCTCAGAAACCTTTTCAGTGACACCTGTCCATAACCTGCTGTGTGTAAGTACAGAGGTACTACCAACAGTGACAGGGAGGACAAAGTCCAAATGGACACATGTTGTGTTTAGCAGTCTATTCTTCCTTTCCTTTTGAGAACCCATACAACCCTCCTCTCCATACAATAATTTTTTTTCAATATTTAAAAAAAAATTCTTAATGTTTATTTATTTATTTTGGAGAGACAGAGACAGAGCGTGAGCAGGGGAGGAGCAGAGAGAGAGGGAGACACAGAATCTGAAGCAGGCTCCAGGCTCTGAGGTGTCAGCACAGAGCCCGACGCGGGGTTCAAACCACAAGCTGCGAGATCATGACCTGAGGCAAAATCGGATGCTCAACAGACTGAGCCACCCAGGCGCCCCTCCATACAATAATTTCTGTTGGTACCAACAGAGCACTACCCACATCACACAGAAACCACTAGCTCTTTCCTGATTGGTAAAAAACTGACATGTGACCTCCTGAGCTGGCCAATCACATCTCTGGCCCCTCTAAAAATGGCATTTGGTTCAATATTTGGACAGCAGAGCCAATACAGTTCTTTCATAGGTTTAATATGTAAACATTTGAAGAAAACAGTTGTGTGTATCAGTCAACTTAGGTTCAGTTATGCTACTGTTACAAACTCCTCAACTTCAGTGCTTTCAATGACCAAGGTGTCTTTCTGGCTCCAAATATTATGTTAATGAAGTGAAGAAGTATAATTTTCACACAGAGAGAAGTACTACAAATTATATGGCCAAATTTGATATCAATGAGTTAGGAAGTGTATAATCCTCCCACAAAAAATATTTTGAACACATAATATATGTAGCTTATTAATATCTACTGGGGATAATAAGCTATAAGAATATAAATAAGGAACTTTCAACAGTCATGTTACTCACCGGAAGAGAAACTATCAGATAGGGGTTTTTAATGGAACAATTACAAAATATTGCACCCATCCATCCCCAGGAAAAACATGTGATCCAAGTATAGAGGATTGGCATTGGCTATCACCCTGGTAACTTAGATAGAAATTAATGGGCATTTAACTCAAGCAGGGTAAATAAGTGAACTGGCTTCCCTGGGATTGAATGAAAGAGAACAGAGACAAGGTTCCCTTTCCTCTAGGATTTCTAAGATGGAAGATGTGATTTCCAAGATGTTGGATGGATTTTAATTTGCCATGTGAGAAACACCTGTCCTTTAAGTGAAACCAAATAGGGACAAACGACAGCGAGAGAGACAAAGGTAAAGAGAGATATGAGTCCATGTCCTGAGTATCTTCAATTCGAGTTCCAGTCTCCAAAGCTTACTTACTATTGCTTACTGAATTTATTTCCAGAATCCTGTGGGCTATCTTTTCCAGCCCACAAGTTAATAAATCCTCTCAGTTTCTCTCTCATTTGTTTCTGTTTTTTGTTTTGTTTTGTTTCATTTTGTGATTTAAAGTTTGTCGATTTGAGAGAGCTCTAGTATAAAACTTAGGTTTGGGAGAAGTTAAATAGTTGATCTATAACCTGACATACAAGGTCCCTGTTGAACTGGCTCTATTATCTTTCCAGATAAATCTCTTGGCCCCTTAGCCCACTTCACATCACCCACATGGAAGTGCTGGATTTCCCCCAAGCACTTTCTACTTCTTCTCAACATGGGAACTCTATATACTGTTTCCAATCTCTTTGAACTCTTCTGTTCCCTGGGAGTGTTCTGAAGAGAGGAAATCTTAAATATTTGTTGAATGGATGAACATCAAATATCACTAGCTAGAAAATAAATATCTGGATCTAGAACCTGTAAGTTCTTTTTTTTTTTAATTTTTTTTTTCAACGTTTATTTATTTTTGGGACAGAGAGAGACAGAGCATGAACGGGGGAGGGGCAGAGAGAGAGGGAGACACAGAATCAGAAACAGGCTCCAGGCTCTGAGCCATCAGCCCAGAGCCCGACGCGGGGCTCGAACTCCCGGACCGCGAGATCGTGACCTGGCTGAAGTCGGACGCTTAGCCGACTGCGCCACCCAGGCGCCCCTAGAACCTGTAAGTTCTAAGAAGTGAGTACATATTTAAATATTCTAAATACTATTAGAGTATTTAAAAATGTCTCCAAAGTATATTAAGTACCATAAAGTGTAACATTGTCAAATTGCTTCCTTTTCCCTGGAGCAACTTTCTGATTTTCAAAAGAAGACCTGAGGATGAAGGAAGATTCTCATTTCTCAGAGAATATGGGCAAATGCATACTTTTATCTTCTTTGAAAAATCTAGATTATTCAAATTTGTCTAATTTTGTCTAACTACCTAAAAACAGGTAAACATCACAGTAAAGCTACTCAGGGCAAGTAGGCTCCTATAGCTCCCACTATAGCCCCCTGCTGGAATGACTTCCTGTCTATACTAAAAGATGTTTCCAAGATGGCTTTGAGTTCTGCAGATGACCTAGGTTCAGCCAGGTTGAGACACCTCCCTGAGATTCAGAATCTAATTCTGAGCAATATGATGAGGTGACAACATGCAGGGAGAGTGGAGCTTCTGCAAAGTTTGATAGGGAAGGTGTATGGTTCTTCTAAGAGTAGCTCAGGAGCAAGTACCCAACATCACTGGTAGCAAGTGACATAAAGGGCAGGGTAGGGGTTTCACTCAGAACATTCCATACTATGATTGAGCATTTCTCCTGGTCATATGACCTTGGTTATACAGATACAAGCCTAGGTCCTGATCCTTGTGGAAATTCGGTAAGCTATCTAATGCTCTGTGATTCTTTCCTTCCTGCTTAACCAGCATAAGTTGATTCTGTTATCTGCAAGAGCCTTGGTCTTCCTCATCACTTTTCACAAAATAACCTTAACCTTACTACCCACAGAGTTTATCCGTGAAGTATTGTAATTGCCCCTGAAATAATAGTGTTTCTGGAGATGAGAAAGCCAGGGTTTGGGGAACTGCACCAACCCATAATAAGTCATGTCAGATAAAGAACTATTTTAATGAAATGCTAGGGTGAAGGTACCCATCACATACTATGCATCACCAAGAAACAGATTTACAGGGTGTATTATTTCTATTATATTTTCCTCACAGAAAGGTTTTTCCCGCCCTAAATTATTATAGAGCATGCTACCTGGTATATTTGTTTTTGAAGGAATGATTTTGAAACCAACATTAGTGTGCAAAATAAACACATGGGGAGATTTATACGATGAGGGGCAAAGTATTAAATTATATTTGAGTTAACATGAATGGATAGAGAATGTCAACATTCTTGAATTAGAGCTTGGAGGCATTCATCTCACTTCCCAGAGAATATAAGCAAATACATATTTATGTCTTCTTTGAGGATCCTAGATTATTTAAATTTGTCTAATTTGGGGCTTCCTTTTACCTCTGAACATATGCCATTTATTACAGGATCCTGACAGCAGCTCTTTATTTAAAAATTAATGTCTTGAATAGCAGTCTTTACATAGGTTCAAATAAAAAATAGGCACTTATCTACTTAATTTAGTTTTATGCTGCAATGAATTTCAAATACCTCCTCTCTTTTTACTACTACATCATTGCAGCAGTATGTTTTTTAAAAACTTAATTGTTTTAACGTTAGATAAATGTTTCACCGAACTTGTATGCTAGCTGAGAAGGACTAGGAATATAGGACTAATCAAAGCAGTGAACTGGCTACTTACCTATTTGGAAGTAAATATTTAAATTTAGTATAAATAGTGACTATTTAGGATTTCTAGGCCCTCTTGTTTCCTTAAACTGTTTTTTCTGTTTTTATTAATTTTGAGAAATAGATAGAAAGCAAGCAGGGGAGAGGCAGAGAGAGGGAGGCAGAGAATCCCAAGCAGGCTCCACATTGTCAGTGCAGAGCCCTGTGCGGGGCTCCAACTCATGAACTGTGAGATCATGACCTGAGCTGAAATCAAGAGTCAGACACTTAACAGACTGAGCCACCCAGGTACCTCCAAGGCCCTGTCGTTTCCTAATGCAGTCTCTGTTTTTACTTCACAGTGCATCCATGGATGGGACATGCAGCAGCCCCTTAGCAATCATCTGGACTAACCTGCTCTTCTTACAGATTATGATCTAAAGTTACACAATGGGCAGGCAGCAGGTTCTTGTCTCTCTGTTCCATGACTTCCAAAGACAGACACTTTCCCCCTCTCTCCATCCCAGAAATCTGCCTTCTGGGATGCAGAGTCACCACTATCACTTTTTCTCTTGATACCCCTTCCTATTTCCTCTAAAATTTTGCTACAAAGAATGAGGAAGCCAATGACCTTACCTACCATTGAGCTGGACATCAGTGACAAAACTTTGCTCAGGGTTAGGGCCTGGTTTTTCCCATAAGAGCAGATATTTTCATCTGCTTTTTCTCTGCTCTATTCTCCAGTACCTAGAAGGGTGTCTATTAATTAATAAATACTGAATGAAGGACTGATTTGTTGAATGAATTAATTAATGAGTAAATAAATGGATAGATGAATGAACACATGAGTGAAAGAGGCAGAGGGAGATAGAGTAAGGTAAGAAAAAAGGATCCACACACAAACTGGTGAAGCCCTCCAGGCACCAAACCCACCCAACTCTAACAGAAAGGAGAAGAGGAAGGGCCAGACCAGGGCTGACTTGAGAACAGACATAAATGCCAGCAAAGAAGGTTGTGACTGGGGCTCATTTCTCCATTGAGCATCTCTTTCCCCTTCTGGTTATCAATTTTCTCTCTTTGCTGAACAATTCATTTGTAATAGACACGAATATACTCTTAGACCAAAAGGGTGAACCAAACATACTTCCTGGATTGAAGGAGCTTCCTACCTGGGAAGGAACTGAGATCCAAAACCAGAATATCTGTTCTCTAATGTCCTAAAAACTGTGCCTTCAGGCAATGTGGAATAAGGCAATAAAAAATACATGCAATCATGAGTGTAAAGCTGGGGAGGGGATGGGAAAAGATGAAAATCTAAGAAAGGTCATTAAAAAAGAAGCAATATTCAATGTGGGCCTTGAGAGATGAGTAAAAGTTGAGATGGACAAGAATAGATAAAGGGTGAAAAGCATTTGGGGCAGAGGACACTCTTTGAACCAAATCACTCCACACACCTGTTTCGGGCCCTCTCTCAGTTCCTCTCAGCCAGCCCCAGACTCACGAAATGGCACTGCCATAAGGTAGTGCCATCATCATCCCCTTTTCCTTAACACTTTCCTCATCAATATTCCTGGTCTATTTTAGCTTCTAAATCAGTGTCTGATGATAACACCCCCCTGAATCTCTATCACCATCCTGGTTCTTGCTACACTTAACTTTCAAGTGGCCTTCTAATCCATACTGCAGTGCAATCACCTCATTTTAAAATAGACAAATCAATTTATTTCCCTACTTCTAACATTTCAAAGGTGTTGTGGACTGAACTGTGACCCTCCCAAGTGTATAAGTTGAGGTCTTAACCCTCAATGTGACTGCATTTGGCCATAGGGCCTTTAGGGATGTAATTAAGGCTAAATGAAGTCATAAAGGTGGGTGTCCATATAAGAAGAGGAAAAGATGCCAGGAGCACACAGAGGAAACAGAGAAAAGGCTGTGTAAGGACACAACAAGAAGGCAGCCATCTGCAAACCAAGCCAGCCTTGATGGCACCTCGATCAGCCTCCAGAACTGTAAGAAAGTAAGTGCCTGTTGTTCAAACCACACACTCTGTGGTATTTGTTTTGGCAGCCCTAGAAGACTAATATAAATAGGTGTCCATGTTTCTTTTTTTTTTTTTTTTTTATTTTATTTTATTTTTTTTTTATGAAATTTATTGACAAATTGGTTTCCATACAACACCCAGTGCTCATCCCAAAAGGTGCCCTCCTCAATACCCATCACCCACCCTCCCCTCCCTCCCACCCCCCATCAACCCTCAGTTTAGGTGTCCATGTTTCTTATCCAAATGTATCTAACATCCAAACACCTTAATATGGCCAGCAAGGCACTACTTGGTCTGACCCTCACCTCTGTCTCGTGCCTCAACTCATACCACAATCCCCTCACTCTATGGTCTTCAAAAACAGAAGTCCTTTCTACTTCCTTATGTATTCCTGACTTTGCTGACTTGGTCAAATCTCTTGATTATAGGTTATCAGTGCTATGCTCCTGCTCCCTTCTATTGAACAGTATGGTAATTTGATTAATGTGTATTTCCTTCACTAGAGGTCAAGCATCATGACAGCAGGAACCACACCTGTTTCTACTACCATGGTATCTTGTGCTTAGCATCTTCATACTTTGGCATGAAATTGCTGCTAATATTTGTAGGATTAATAAACAAAGAAGTTTATTAGGCCAGTTTAGTCAATGGAGAGTATGTTAGTTGATAAGAGCATACGAGCCAGAAATGAGAACAGATGGCTGTGGTTAAATTGTCATGCTAAAGAATATTGGCAAATTTCAGAAGTCTGAAGATACCAAGTGTTACAGAGAGTACAGAGACATAGACCTCTTTAACATTTCTGGTGAGTGTATCAAATGGTATAATTGCTTTGAAAAACTAGCTTGGCTTCAACTTCTAAAGCAGTATTTCTCAACCAGGGATGATTTTGCAACCCCACATCTAGTCTTATTTGGCAATGTCAGAGGCTATTTTTGGTTGTCACAACTGGGGTGCAGATGCTACCAGCATGCAATAGGTACAGGCCAAGGGTGCTGCTAAGCATCCTACACTGCACAGGACAGCCCCACAACAAAGAGCCATGTGGCCTAGAATGCCAATAATTCCAAGTTTAAGAAATGCTGTACCAAGTAAAATAGTCAAATATATTATGACAGAGCAATTTCACATCTATATACTCAATGCTTGCTTATATGTTTACAAGAGGAGACATTACTGTTAATCTACTCGCATGAGAAAAAAATAGAACTACATCATACACCCATTAATAGGAGAATAAACAATGGTATATTCACCCAATAGAATATTATGCTGCTGTGAAAACAAATGAACTAAAAGGGTATACAACAAGCTCAATGAATCTTAGCAACATATTATCAAGTGGAAAAAAAAACTTAATTATACCTTTTTATAATGTTAACACCAGTTCAACGTATATGTTATAGTTTTATAAACATATAAAAGTATATTTTATAGAAGTGTAGAGAGGCATTAAAGCTACCAAAAAAATGTAAGAAAGGATTGATGAGCTCAAGATTCAGGACAGGGGTTTTTCAGTTGTAAAATGACAGGGGATATAGTGGGAAGGGAAGTCATATGGTTAGTGTAGATTAAAGCGCTAGCTTTTGCTTGGGGGTGGTAAGTTTGTAGATGCTTATTATATTATTAAAAATCACTAACTAAGTAGATTAAAAAAACAGATCATGCACAGATTAATAATAAGAGTATATTGTGAATCAAGGAATAAGATAAAATCAATTCCAACTGGGGACCAATTTAAAAGCAGAAAATTCCTGATATAGACTGGGGGGTTGGTTCTCACAGAATGTTCTGCCTTGTAATAGGAAGAGCCTTTTATATGATTTAAATTGGTCGTCTGCCTATGATGTCATTTGCAAAAGAACATCTGCCTCTAAAATAAAATAAATGAAAAGTTTGAAAACACTACTGTAAGTGAGAAGTCACTGAGTGTTGTAAAAAGGAGGTGGCAATATCCTAAGATCTGTGACATGAAAAATCACACACTATAAAAGGGAGGCCCCTCTAAGAGATGTTCACATTTCAGGGAAGAGGGTAATAATAGGCTCCGAAGAAATGCCTCACAAATGGCATCAATTCAAAAACCAATGACAAGAAGGAATGGGAAAGGAGATACTTTAAGATACCTCCACCCCAATCTCAGTATGGAAGGTTTTAAAAAGAGACGGGAAGAGCCAGATATAAACATATAGTCAAATCCTTAGTAGTGTGGTACTTTAAAATACCAACATATGAAGAAGCTAGAAGCCACCTACTCTGTCCGCCTGTCTGCCTTCTTGCCTTTCTCTATCTTTTCAAAAGTCGTTAGGGTCGAAGCCTATGCAAGGAAGGTGGGCACAGTCAGAAAGATGGTGTTCCAGAAGCTTTGGGAGACTGGTTCCAAAAATGGAGATTGAACACATAAAATACAGGAGATGGCAAATGGCACCCAGGTTTGTCAGCACTGGAGGCGGGAGTTACAAATTCAGAGACGGAAAAAAATGGGGAAAAAAATGAAACTAACAATCTGGTGTTAGATTGGAATTGGAACAACTGTAACTTATAATTTTTGACAGGTTAGATAGAGGGATAGAGAAATAAATATAGCTGTAAATATGGGTAACCACATACGCATACATATATATCTTAGCTTTCTCTACAGTGAGAGCCTTGGAGCCTTATATTGAAGGATTTTCTCCAAAATAACAGTCTTATACTCTTTAAACAGTTTCAGGGAAAGACTGAGGAAGTGCTTCAGACTGAAGGAGACTGAAAAAATATGATAACTGTATGTAACACATGGCCCTATTTTGGATCCTTTGGCTATAGAAAATATTATTGAGATATTTGGCAACATTTGCATGGAATCTTTGGATTGGATGTTAGTAACATAGCAATGTTAATTTCTAATTTTATTGGTTATCTTATAAACAATGAGAATATAAACAAGGAAATTTGCATTGAAGTGTTCAGGCATGCTGGAGTAGTACATGTATAGCTTATTCTCAGGTGGTTCAAAAAATATTTTTAGTTTTCCTTCCTTTTCTTTAGACTGAAATTATTTCAAATTAATAAGAAAGATTCATAAATTTTAGTTTTCATATAGAAACAAATCACATGGAACTCGAGAGGAAGAAATAGTTGGGCAGCAAAAAAGAGATATTTTGATATTTAAGAATAGGACAGTTGTAATAAAGATAATGAAGGGGAAAAACAAATGAACAAAAAATAAGTTATTAGGGAAGCCTCCATAAAATAGCATAGGAAATTGAATGTAAGTGAAGTATAGGGAAAAAGCTCACTGGAAGCCTGGTGTCTCCCATTTTGTATTAATGTGATGGAAGAAAACAGCTATTGAAATGTCTTGGATTTGTTTACAAAATCAATGAATGTGTTAATAGCAACCTAATGAAAATACCAGAACTAAGGACAGGATATGGCTCATTGAGGGGTCTCACAACCACAAATATCTTACATTAATACTCAAAAACACCAAAAAAAATTATCAGGTAATTGGGAAGAGTTTGATAGGAGACTTGGAAGAATAGTGGCAAAATAGACCACCAACTGTTGATATGTTCTACATCTAATTTTTCTCTCTTCATATAGTTTACCTAAAGAGAATAAAATAAACTGTTTTTTTCCTGTAATCATTTTTTTTTTAAATTTTTTTTTTCAACGTTTATTTATTTTTGGGGACAGAGAGAGACAGAGCATGAACGGGGGAGGGGCAGAGAGAGAGGGAGACACAGAATCGGAAACAGGCTCCAGGCTCTGAGCCATCAGCCCAGAGCCCGACGCGGGGCTCGAACTCACGGACCGCGAGATCGTGACCTGGCTGAAGTCGGACGCTTAACCGACTGCGCCACCCAGGCGCCCCTCCTGTAATCATTTTTTAAGAACAGATCAACCCCCTAAAACGGGGGGAGGAGACAGATGAGATTATGTGTTCCCTCCTTTCCCCATGGACAATGAGAAAACTCTGGAAATGCTTATCCCCTTATAAGTAACAACAAAAGGCAAATACAGCTTACATACATTCAAAGTCTACTTTGGGCCAGATGCATTCTCTAAACTGCCTTATTCAGTACTTCCAAGAGTGCTGAAAAGTAGGTATTATCCTTGTTTGAAATGAAAGGATGGAGGCTCAGAAAGGTTAACAGACTTTTCTAGAGTCACAAAGATTGAGAGCAGAGATTTATATTCACTCTTATCTTGAACTTCACTAATCTCCGTATATAAACCTTGTAGCCTACCTATCACCACCCTCATATTATAGATAACACTAGTTTAAATCCATACATAGTTGAAAGTCCTGTGTTCTTTTTTTATATATTTAAACACTTTTCTTTAGTAATATCTGAGGTTTCTAAATATCACCTTTGTAATATAATAATGATACCTACTACATGAATATCTGAAAAGCCATTTGTAGTTTACAAATGTTTTTATGCACCTTAATTTCCATCTTCTCAACAGCTAAAGAGAGCGTTATTTTTTTCTCCCAATTTTATGGCTATGGAAACTGAAGTTCAGAATAGTTCAAGGAAGAGTTCAAATTACACAGCGAAGGTCATGACTGGAACCTGGACCAGAAGCATTTGATGATGTTTAAAAAGAAACAGCTGTTTAATATATTGTTAAAGTAAGTCTAGTAGTACAGTCCCCAGGAGTAGGCAAGACACAAGCTGGGGAACTGATACTGCATGGTGTTGCTCTTCAGATGGGAGAGAAATTATTAGAAACATAAGAACATATCAGTCACCAATGAGTACGCCTAGTAGGTACTGTTCTGGGCTCTCAGATTCTAGGATTCTGTCAGTTTCATAATTTGCCTCTGGAGTCTGTCAAGCAGTGAGCCTGCTTACAAAGGATCATAAATGAAAGAAAGCCACTTCTGGATCTCCACCCATGGATTTCTCCTCCCTCCCTATCCTCTGTTGGAGAGCAGTGGGAAACACTCTGCACTGATAGCCTCCTGCTTGGACAAGAACAGAGCCACATGCAAACACGCCAGGCAAATGCTCTGTGGCTGGCATACACAGCCCAGGACCATCTGCTGAGATGGCTTCCAGCCTGCTGAGAAGACAGTGAACTAGCTCCCTTGAGGCAAAGAAGCTAAAAATGAGCTTGTAAAGTCTTTGTCAAACTAAATCTAATAACTTGTCTCCTAATCTTCCTAAACAAAGAATAATGAATTGTGCCTTGCTATATCATTCTTCTGAATTTCTGAGCTCTCTGTACTCTGCTGAGAGAATTTATGTACTCTAATTAGCCTTTTTGACTTCTGATTGCTAGTGTATTAATGGGCTTTATAAGTTCTTTGAAAGGTAGGATACCATCTTCCCTTTTCAGTATGTGCCTAGAGTAGTATCCAGCACATAGTAGCTGCTTAATAAATGTAACAGATGAATGAATATAATATGATCCCTTAATACATCAGAAGGTGTCAATACTTACCCTATTTCAGACTAAATCCCTTACTTCAAAAGGGAATAAGCAAGAATTGGTAAGAGGGGTTAAGATTTCTTAAAACATCACTTTCTTCTTCTAATTTTAGAGAATGCACAGGCTCTGCCTAGGTATTTTTGGTGGGAATAAAGGGGACTACCAGACATTAAAATTATTGTTCTAAATTTGGAGAATACAGAAATAGAGAAATATAGGAGTTGGGACATGGGAGGGATGGACCAGCTCATGGTAAAGACCCAAGAATTAGGGTAGCCAGTCAGATGTCTCCAACAAGGACTTCACATATTAAAGAAACAACAAATACCCAGCTACAGCAAAGATATTTTCAAGGTGTTGGCAGCTGCTGTAAGGAGATTCAAAACTCTTGTCATGACTTTGCCATGAGAGTCCTACAATAGACAAAGAGAATGGAGAAGATGCCGGCAACAGCATTTGAAGTGAATTAATAAAGACCATTTACTTAGAGGGATCATATGCATACCTGTTTTCCTGCTATATCTTGGTTCTACTTGATTTGCAAATTTTTTCTTCCCACTGACTCTATGCATTATAGAGTGGCCTTCCAAAAGATCTCCCTTCAGTGCCATTTAATCAAATTTGGTTTCATTGATTTACAAACAAGAGCATATTGTTTGTATTGTAGGCAAGCAGTTTAGAATATCTTGGTTTCCTACCGGGTAATATATACCATATATGTGCTAATATAATATATGCTTCAGAGGGGAAGTAAGGGAAAACTGGAGTATCTGGTGCTTGAGAAAGATTGGCCCAGCAGCCTGGTAGCATCAGGCAATCAGGCATTGTATGCAGATTTCTTCACTTCTACACAAACTCCAGATGGCTTTGACACAGGGTCCAGTACATCAATCATTTTCTCTTTTCTCAATGACTATTCATTGAGCACCTACCATGTACTATTATCTATGTGAGATGCTCAAGATATGAGAATAAGGTACATGATGTTCCAGTCTTCAAAAGTTAAAATGGGGGACCTGAGATCCAGCTGCCTGGGTTTGAATACTGATATTATCACTTCCATCTGTAAGATCTTAGGCAATCACCTTAACCTCTGTGCCTGTCCGTTATGTCCAATAGTACTAATAAAATCTGCCACATAAGTTGTTGCATTAATTTTTAATAATACTTCCACATATACTGGTGGATTTAATTTATTAATACTAACATGGAAAGATCTTAAAACCACTTCACATGAAAAAAACATTCAATAAATGTTACTAGCAGTTGCTGACATAAATTTATTATTAGCAAAATGTTTGATGAAATGTTGGTAACAGAAAAGGCAAGAGGGAAATATTTTACAATTTGAAAAGCACCATAACCAAGGATATGCAGACACATGTTGAAAAGATGCAATTGAAAGGAAAAAGAAAAAGAAAAAGAAAAACATTGAAAAGGAAAACCTAGAAAAGTCATCCCAAAGCAAGAAATGTCCAAGCTAAGACATGAAGGATGAATGAGAACTAGTTTGAGTGGGAATAGTCAAGACAAAAGGGAACAGTATGTGCAAAAGCAGAAGATCAAGAGGGCACAAGAGGTTGACAGACATAAACTACTACATTTAGAACAGGTAAAGTAAAAGCCAGATGGTACATGGGATTGTGGGGTAGGGAAACAGAATAGCAGGCAATGAAGCTGGAAAGGTAAGCAGGAGCTAAAGCATGAAAAGTCATGTTGAAGACCATACCCTTTATCCATTTTGAGTTTATTTTTGTGAATGGTGTAAGAAAGCAGTCTAGTTTCATCCTTCTGCATGTTACTGTCCAGTTCTTGCAGCACCATTTGTTAAAGAGACTGTCTTTTTTCCATTGGATATTCTTTCCTGCTTTGCCAAAGATTAGTTGGCCATGCTTTTGTGGGTCCAATTCTGGAGTATCTATACTATTTCATTGGTCTATGTGTCTGTTTTTGTACCAATACCATGCTGTCTTGGTGATTATAGCTTTGTAGTAGAGGCTAAAGTCTGGGATTGTGATGCCTCCTGCTTTGGCTTTCTTCTTCAATATTACCTTGGCTATTTGGGGTCTTTTGTGGTTCCATACAAATTTTAGGACTGCTTATTCTAGCTTCAAGAAAAATGCTGGTGCAATTTTGATTGGGATTGCAGCGAATGTTTAGATTGCTTTGGGTAGTATTGACATTTTAACAATATTTATTCTTCCAATCCATGAGCACGGAATATTTTTCCATTTCTTTATATCTTCTTCAATTTCCTTCATACACTTTCTTTAGTTTTCAGCATACAGATCTTTTACATCTTTGGTTAGGTTCACTCCTAGGTATTTTATGATTCTTGGTGCAATTGTGAATGGGATCAGTTTCTTTATTTGTCTTTCTGTTGTTTCATTATTAGTGTGTAAGAATGCAACTGATTTCTGTACATTAATTTTGTATCTTGCGACTTTGCTGAATTCATGTGTCAGTTCTAGCAGACTTCTGGTGGAGTCTATTGGGTTTACCATGTATAATATCATGTCATCTGCAAAAAGTGAAATAGACAAAGGACCTGAATGTGAGACAGGAAACCACCAAAACCCTAGAGGAGAAAGCAGGAAAAGACCTCTCTGACCTCAGCCGTAGCAAATTCTTACTTGACACATCCCCAAAGGCAAGGGAATTAAAAGCAAAAATGAACTATTGGGACCTCGTGAAGATAAAAAGCTTCTGCACTGCAAAGGAAACAATCAACAAAACTAAAAGGCACCTGACAGAATTGGAAAAGATATTTGAAAATGACATATTGGACAAAGGGCTAGTATCCAAAATCCATAAAGAACTCACCAAACTCCACACCCGAAAAACAAATAATCCAGTGAAGAAATGGGCAGAAAACATGACACTTCTCTAAAAAAGACATCCAGATGGCCAACAGGCACATGAAAAGGTGCTCAATGTCACTCCTCATCAGGGAAATACAAATCAAAACCACACTGAGATATCACCTCATGCCAGTCAGAGTGGCCAAAATGAACAAATCAGGAGACTATAGATGCTGGAGAGGATGTGGAGAAATGGGAACCCTCTTCCACTGTTGGTGAGAACACAAACTGGTGCAGCTACTCTGGAAAAGTGTGGAGGTTCCTCAAAAAATTAAAAATAGACCTACCCTATGACCCAGCAATAGCACTTCTAGGAATTTACTCAAGGGATACAGGAGTACTGATGCATAGGGGCACTTGTACCCCAATGTTTATAGCAGCACTTTCAACAATAGCCCAATTATGGAAAGAGCCTAAATGTCCATCAACGGATGAATGGATAAAGAAATTGTGGTTTATATACACAATGGAATACTACTTTCAATGAGAAAGAATGAAATATGGCCTTTTGTAGCAATGTGGATGGAACTAGAGTGTGTTATGTTAAGTGAAATAAGTCATACAGAGAAAGACAGATACCATATGTTTTCACTCTTATGTGGATGTTGGGGAACTTGACAAAAGACCATGGGGGAGTGGAAGGGGAAAAAAAAGTTAGAGAGGGAGGGAGGCAAACCATAAGAGACTCTTAAAAACTGAGAATAAACTGAGGGTTGATGAAGGGTGGGAGGGAGGGGAAAGTTGGTGATGGGCATTGAGGAGGGCACCTGTTGGGATGGGCACTGGGTGTTGTATGGAAACCAATTTGACAATAAATTTCATATTAAAAAAAGACAAAAAAAAAAAAAAAAAGAAGACCATACCCAAGAAACATGAACATTTGTTCCAGATTTTCAAGCCAAAGTGAGTTATTATCAGATTTACACTTCAGCAAGGAAAGTGAACACAGTCTAGAAAACTGTTGGGAGACCCAGGAAGAGAAAAATTCAACTTGTGTTTCACTAATGGAGTCAACTTATGTTGGTGAGCAGCAAGGGAGGACTAAGGGATTTTGTTGATTGCGAAGTGATAATCATTTAAGATATAGGCATGGAGAACTTAGTGAACTATTCAAAGTGAGAAGAGAATAGGAAAGGGAGAAATCATACATAAAATCCCAAATGTCCTCACAGACCATGTGGCAAAAAGTGGTGCCACTTGAAATATCAAAACAAAGGGAAGGAACAGATCCTGGGTGAAGGAAAATGGAAGGTAAATTCATTTGGGAGCAAATGTACTTTCAGGTGCCCTGGGGACATCTAGATGGTTCATTCCAGTAGGTTTTTGAATATATGAGTTTCAAGATGAGAAGTCTGGGGGCGCCTGGGTGGCGCAGTCGGTTAAGCGTCCGACTTCAGCCAGGTCACGATCTTGCGGTCCGTGAGTTCGAGCCCCGCGTCGGGCTCTGGGCTGTTGGCTCAGAGCCTGGAGCCTGTTTCCCATTCTGTGTCTCCCTCTCTCTCTCTGCCCCTCCCCCGTTCATGCTCTGTCTCTCTCTGTCCCAAAAATAAATAAACGTTGAAAAAAAAAATTTAAAAAAAAAAATAAAAAAAAAAAAGATGAGAAGTCTGAGCTGGTGATTTAGAACAAATGCCAATAGCAGAGAGAAAATTGAACACTTTATTCAAGAATAATATGTTGATTGAGAGGACAGCCTAGAAGAGAACCCAGAGGGGAAACCATCACTGAGGATTCAGCAAAGCCCATGAAAAACAGTGAGAAGGAGCAGGCAGAAGATTAGAAGAAGCCTAGAAAAAGCAGCAATGTGGAATCCAAAATGGAGAGATTTTAAAATGTGGCCATCCTCATCAGTGCAGAATTCTGTAGAAAGCTCAAACAAGATTAAGAATGGATATTGTCAATTGATATAGTGGATGCTAGTTAGAAAACCACTTTCAGTGGTGTTAAAAATGCAAAATCCAGGTGAGAAATGGGTTGAGAAGGTGTTATTGCAAGATTAAGAAGTAGAGACAAAGAATATTGATGATAATTTCAAATATTTTGGCTGTAAAGAATAGGAAAAATACAATAGTATTGGAAGGAAGGAATGGGATACTTGATTTGTCTCTCATTTTCTCACAACTTTTTCTCTGACTTTGACAAAGAATCTACTTATGCCAAGTCCAGTGATTGCTCAAAGATATTGTATAGATTCTGTTCAAACATAATTAGAAGGCCACATAGAAAAAAACAAGTCTACCTTTGGCCCAGAATGGTGATCTGGAATACATCATGGTATTACAGATGTAAGGCTTTTAGATTCATGTATATCCATAATGCATTTAAGTTCCTTTATTTTATTAATTTTAGTGCAGATGATCTATTATGAGAGCCATCTACAAAGTTTCCTCAGTTTATACTTCTTTTATATTTTTGTCATCATTTTACAATGTGGTACCAAAATATTTGATTATAAAATACATATTTTGATATTTCTTGCAACATTTGACATGTTAATTATTTTCCTTCATGATTTTCCTATTTTAATTTTATTATTAATATGTTTGTGTTTCAATATTTTGAAACCAAATGATTTATTTTAGTTTAGATGAAATCCATGTTCTGGGAATAATTAGACATCTAATAACATATATAAAATAATGTAATTTAAAAGTATTTTTATTTATTAAATACACCAATGGTGTTGACTTTTAGAGAGATTCAATGAATAAAATCAGTTCAAAATTATTACAGAGGAGATTTCCAAGAAACAAACAAAAAACAAAATATAGGTTTAGACTTTACCATTTGGGGGTATACTTAAAAATTAAAAACTTCTGAAAAATTTATCAAGATAAGCAGCAAATTTATCACCTTTTTTTCTGGAAATAGCAACAAATGACACCTAATTGCATATGATAAACCAATTTAACTTTGGATGGTGAAGCTTTGAGTAGCCCTCTCTATTATCAGAACATAATACTAGTTCTGAAGGCCCAGTGTTAAGATAATGAATTCTTTTTGAGATTATTGGACAGAATGGCTGGACCATGTAGATCAATGAGTAAGGCACACTTTAGCTCAACCACCTCTATTTTAGAAAGGGCTATAATGAGCTTGAATGCACTTTTTTAGTTACTTAAAATGTTCTAGTATTACTACAAACACTAGCAAAGAAGTTTTGGGAAAGCAATGCCTTAATTGATAAATTAAGTATAGTAAAAGGAAAGGTAAGCAGGAGCTAAAGCATGAAAAGTCATGTTGAAGACCATACCCAAGGAACATGAACATTCGCATGAACATATACATGAACATTGTATATCTGGATAGAGCACCCACAGCTATTTGTTGTAACATTTTTCAACTGTATTGTATGTCTAAATATTTGCAAAATTAGGCATTGGAAAAAATAGAAGGTTTGACATGGGCACAAATACAACTGTTAAACTATGAAGGTAACCACTAATGAAATGTAAATCCATAATCGAAATCTCAAATTAGCAAGAAATAAAACATATTAATCTTATAAATGCAAAGAAAGGAAAACAAAGAGAATGCCAAAAAAGGAATAAGTAATAGACATAAAAGAATATAGAGGAAATAAGATATCAAAATAATGATGAATGGCTGCATCCTTTTATTAAGACAAAATAATAGCTAGCTATATGATGCCTATAGTAAATACAACTTAAATGACATGTTGAGAAAAGTTTAGAACAATAAAGGAAGAAACAAAGAAAAAGAAATCTTCAGTAATTCTACAAAAACAGGAATTATTTAAATATGTGGGTTTCTTTTGAATACAAACCAAGAGGGGATTAGTTCTTTCCACCTCTATAGATGTTTCACTCTTACTTTTGTTTTCTTCTTTAAGCAAGTTAAGAATCAAATTGAGTACAATACGAAATAGTAACTTAAAAGGCTGAAGTTAAAAGCGTTGATTGGCTCTCAAGTGACTTTTATGGGCTTTCGTGTATTTCTCTCCAGAGTTAGGTTTCCTTTCTCTTTATCCTGTACTGTGAAGTGTTGTGTCTTAAATCTCAAAGGGAGTAACACATTTGATTTTCATTTCTAAATTTTTTTTTCAACGTTTATTTATTTTTGGGACAGAGAGAGACAGAGCATGAACGGGGGAGGGGCAGAGAGAGAGGGAGACACAGAATCGGAAACAGGCTCCAGGCTCCGAGCCATCAGCCCAGAGCCTGACGCGGGGCTCGAAATCCCGGACCGTGAGATTGTGACCTGGCTGAAGTCGGACGCTTAACCGACTGCACCACCCAGGCGCCCCTTGATTTTCATTTCTTAAAGGACTTCTGACACTTTGCATTTAGGATGTTAACAGTTTTCATGCTATAGCACATTGATTTACCAAGTGCTCAATCCTCCCACCAACCCAGAAGACTACAGATAATCCCATGGTTTGAGACACCAAAAACAACCAGATGGAAGGTGGAAGATCCATACAAGTGGCGCTTTTGCTTACACGGCATCATACAACTACCTAAGAACATCTGTTGCCACAGGCACTCTCACCAACAACCTCAACGAAACAAGAATTCTGCATGTCTCTGGTCCCTGACCATACTAAGTCAATGCTATGAGGGCTGTGTGGGATCAGGTTAGTTAACACCCAACGTTGTAAACAAAATATACTGAATCTTGGCAGTGGATGCCTGTGGAAACCTTTCACTCTAGAAAAGATGGAGCTTTTAAATGATAAAATATAGTTCAGATGTCAGGATAAATGTAACATACATTTGCACATAAATCTTGACAAGGTACTGTTGGAGAGAAATAAACTAGCTCTAATCCATTTTCAGTGGATTGTTGTTGTTGTTGTTGTTGTATGTTGTTCTTAAAAAAAATAGACAATAGTTAAAACATCTAAGACAAGGTGACTTCTCAAGATTTATTAGGATTTAAGGAATATTCAACAACAATAATTATTTACTGTGCCAAAACTAAAACATAATATTTATGGTATGTTTATTTTATGGCACATACTACACTGACTTAGGAAGACTGTGTTATTTGGTCTTAGTGACCTTCCCCATGAATAAGTCCCATTATTATCTCTTTTAACAAAGGAGGAAATTAAAGCTCTGAGTGCCTCAAAAATGGACTCTTTTTGCGACTCTGTTTTAGAGCCAGGACATGGGCTAGATTCTATTTGACATCAGTCCAGTGATTTTCCCCACCAAGCTGTGCCAACTCCCCAAGAATGTCATGCTAGGTTGTA
Organism: Lynx canadensis; assembly: GCF_007474595.2. Lineage (NCBI taxonomy): Eukaryota > Metazoa > Chordata > Mammalia > Carnivora > Felidae > Lynx > Lynx canadensis. Next base: position 49,454,072 of record NC_044304.2, read on the forward strand.
CAAGTCACATATGAAGATAAGAAAAAATTGTATCACATAGAATTTTCCAGATATTAAACTCTCTCCTTCTAAATCCAAAAACAGTTAAATAATTTCTGAAAAAAGGTCTTTGTAAAATATGGCATACTGCCAAAATTTCAGAACCTTGGAATTAGAGTTGAAAGGATGGTGGGTCCCATATCTATTTCATATCATAACTTTAAAAAGCCTATGTTATTATATATAATAATATCCCATTATTAAGTCAGTGCTTATTATTTTTTCTTATCTGTTAGGTTTTTCCTCTACCCAATGTCTTTTTCCCCCAACAACTACATTTATGTGGACTCCTTAAAGATGGAGACATAATACATTAGCAAGTTACAGAGAACTCCAAGGCTTTTTTGCCCTTATTCTAAGTTATTTCTGGTTCCCTTGATAATTTAGAGAACAAAGGAAGTTTGGATTTTATTTTGAAATTACATCAAAACCAAGCATTTTAAAAGAACATATCATTTTATGATTTGGAGATTAATTTCAGATTTAAAGGAATAAAAATGTAACTAAACATAACATTCACACTCATAATTATGATCAATATCATACATATGAAAAATTCTGAAAACTTACTACAAGCATTTTATTTATCCAGAAACTGCTTAAATGGCAAATCCAATCTATTTTTGAAGTAGCCAAGGAAGTAGAAATGAAGACATTTGAGCAACCAAAAGAGAATTCTGGACATTACAAGCACACCACAGAGGCAAGGCAAGTGCTGCAAATGAAGAAAGAGGCTTGTGTGTAAGACAACAGAACTAGTGTAAACCATGAGGAAGTTACATCTCAAGTGGCAACAGTGACTCATCTCCAGTGGATTTTCACCACATAGGAATATGAGATCAAGGTCATTGGATCTTCCAAGTTTCAAACAGAAACAGGACTTACAGATGTTTCAGGTGAAATTTCCTCTTATTTAAAACATGGTGCAGGAACACCTGGATAGCTCAGTCAGATTAAGCGTCTGACTCTTGATTTTGGCTAAGGTCTTGGACTCAATGTCCATGATTTTGAGCCTCACATTGGGCTCTGAACTGACAGCGAAGAGCCTGCTTGGGATTCTCTCTCTCTCCCTCTCTTTCTGCCCCTTCCTTCCCCTCCCTCACTCTCTCTCAGAATAAATAAATAAACTTAAAAAAATAAAAAATAATTTAAAAAAACAATTAAAAAAAAACAACATGGTGCAGATTGGAAAAAAAAAAAAATCTCCCGCATCCAAACTGGAACTAAAATAATCCAGTTGATGACTCTGAGCTCTGGCCTGGCTTTACTACCCTACTTAAGCATTGAAGCCCGGACAGTACCCATAACTAACCCGAAGTCAGACATTCTAAGACACAGAACTGGAAAGAGAACCCAGGTTTCCTCTTATCTTCCTTATTTATGTCACAGCCGACAACTGGTGGGATTTTCTCAGTGGCTATTTCTTTAGAACAGAATGGCAAGTCCAGATCTGGCCACCATAGGGAAATGAGAAGTCAAGCAATCAACATGGAGGGCTTTCCACCCTGAAGCTATCCTCTGTCCATCAGTCAGTTAGGGCTACATTATTTCCCTCTTTGAGTGGCAATTTCTCAGAAACAGTCTTTTAGCAGCCATCAAGGAGATTCTATCAAGGAATATTCACTACTAAATAAACAAGAACCAGGCCCGGGGGAAGAATCACTGTTCATTATCATTGAAACACTACAGGGGAAAAAAAAACAAAAAACAAAAAACACTTAACGTTTATCATTACCAAACATATGAAGACATTTTTCTTCTCAAGGTGTTTTTCAAAATTATTTTAAAACACCAATTCTTAACTGTAATCTCATCTCATTACAAGTCATTGATGATTCATGCCTCCTCTGTAACTTGCATTCAAGATCTGCAAGCACTTAGAGCCACATATTCAGATTAAGAACATCTCAAGTGCTTAAATTCTCCAATGGAAACTTTTCTGTTGCCTCATGTATATTGAACCTTGTCCTCCGACCACCAGGCCTCATCCCAAGCAAACCCATGGATTTGATGTGTTATCTATGTTTTCCCAAGTACATTAAAGTAGATTCAAAATTATTAGGAAAAATAAAGCCTGTCTTCATGTCATCCAAAATCATCTTTTTTTTTTTTACCATCACCCTTGGAGAAACTGACTTAAGCAGAGCTATTACAAACTCTAAAGTTGTCACAGTTTCCTGATTCTTGATAATGTTATTTTTAGTATAGTAATATATCAAGAGTAATAGGTAAATAGGCTTCATTCATTATATTAATGCAAATACTTAAAGTAATAGCAAAAACACACAGTGTTTAATATGTGTCAGACATTCTCACCATGACCCAAGAGATAGCTATTACTATCTCCATCATACAGAAGAGGACACTGAGGGACGGGTAAGTTAAATTGCCCAAGGTTATCAAGCCAGTCAGCAAAGCAGCAGAGCCTGGGCTTGAATCCCAGGAATCTATCTTCAGAGTCCAAATGCTCATTAGACTGTACTGTGTCTAAATGAGGCATCAGGAAGCTCTCAAAGTCCTTGCTCCCTCCTATCTGCCAAGGTAAACAAGCACACCACAAGGAAGCCAGAGTCTCAGATGTCCACACGGATTTATCCTGTACTTGAGGCTCTACTACTCAGGTCACACTGACCATAAGGACAAAAAAATCAGGACCACCTTTAATCAAGGCCCTGAAAGATGTGTATTACTCTTGAGGCCACTGCAAGGCTCTGGGAACAGACTCACAGTGGAGATAAAGCCTATCTGTGAACTGAGAGGAATTTTCTGCTTAACCCCACAATATTAATTTCCATCTCCAAATGAGATCCTGCTGAGATGGGTGGAGGAAGATCTGAAAATGAAACAGACAGTAGCAAGAGCAGCACACCTAGCGGCCCAGCAGGTGCCCCAGACCCACCTGTATACTGCTGCCTGATGAGCTCAGGCAGAGAAAGAGGAGGGAGGGCAGGGAAGGGGGCTCAGAAAAGATCCAAGGTCGATTTACATCCACAACATGGAGCAAGCAGTTTTCAGGCTCCTTCCTCTTATCCCCCTGATAATCTCATGAAGTAGGTGTTATTGTCATCTGACACATAAAGAAACTGAGGTTCTGAATAGTCATGTCACTTGACTGAGATCAGTTCTGTTGGTAAATAAGAGAGCAGAAAGCAAAACTTCAGAACAAAACTTCAGAAAGCAAAACTTCAAAACATGAACAAGTTTATGCTCTGCAATACGAAGAGGGAATAACAGACTTCCAAATGCTCCCTGATTTCAATCATTTGTGAAAAAAATAAAAGCAATATTAACCTTAGAGATTGTGAAGGCATTTTCCCAGGATGCTGTTTATTTTTAAATCTGATTTACATTGTCCATATGGCTCTGTGAAATGGTTTCCATTTACATTCAGAGAAATCAAATATGTTGTCATTAAAGGTGTTGGAGCTAGGGATTGTAGCATAAAAGGAAACAAGGGCACTGGCCCTCGAATTTCTCAAGGAGCTGCCCCTGACACTCCAAACCCCCAGATTTATAAAGTGTCATTTTTCCAAATGTTAGGGACCAAACACGAGCAGAAGCCAAAGTCAAGGCACTGGGTCATAAACAGTAAAACTTGAAATGTCAAAGCACATCTTCCTCAATTTGCCTCCCAGCCAACAAGGTCAAAGTGGGAAATCAGAGGTTAACAAAGTGAGGTGTCCAAGGTCAAAGAGCAAGTCTGTGTGACAAGGACTAGAATCCAGGCCACCCTGGCTATCAGTCCAGGATTCTCTCCTCTACTTTGAGGTTATAGGGCACGGATTATAAGTACAGTGGAGGGCACTAAGCTCAGATGCACCAGGTATCAAGTTCTGATGCTAATGCTCATTTGTGACTTTGAGCAAGTTATTTAACCTTGTGTACACCTCAGTTTCCTCATTAGCAAAATGAAGATAGTAATAGTGCCTGCTTAATAGAGTTATGAGGCCTAAAAGCCAGATTATCATGCATATAAGCATTTAGCAGTTTGACCCAAAGATGTGTCTAATAAATGTTAGTTTATTATGATGCCCATGAAAGTACATTATAAACTGTAAATTGCCAGTGGATGATATTTATTGCTGCAGCCTAATTTTCCTAACAAGGTAACATACCATCTTATATAAATCTTTTCTTCCTTTTACATCATAACAGCATGTAGGCAGTTACAAAATAATCTGTAAAGTCATCTTATTTCTTGTTTTTAATGTAAGAAATGCAAACTGCACACGTAATCATTTCTAATATTCCTACATATTGCAGTCTAGACACAGATAGTAAATGCCTCCTTTCACAATGTTGCAGATAAGTCAATAAGATGAATGGTCTTCTCTGACAAAAGTCTTTATTCAAAACATAATTGAAAGAGGTAATGTAAGAAAAAACCTATTTTAGCCTTTGTCCAGAGTTCCCAGGAGAGAGTACCTAAAACCTGTGAGATTTCTGGAGTGGCAAGATTATCTTGTATTATTTATATAAAGTCATTTTAGACCATACCTGAGTTTATGTGAATGAGATGACCAGAGCAAGACCACCGAAGAACCTCAGCTTGATCAAAGGTGATTAGAGGGTTAGTACTTTCAGCCCTATCCCCTCGTCTCTGTCCAAGGAGTGGAACCAGAGACTGAGTTCCATTACATGACTGATAAGCTCATTTACTGTGCCTCTATAATGAAACCTTGATAAAATCTCTGAAATACTGAGGTTCAGGGAGCATCCAAGTTGGCAAATACATTGATGTACTGGGAATGGTGGCAAACCTGGAGAGGGCAAGGAAGCTCTGCCTCCTCATCTCTCTCCATCCTAAAGTATAAGTATAGCTGATTCCTGAGTTCTGCTAATTGTTCTAAGGAATTATCAAACCTGAAAGGAGGTCATGGGAACTCTCCAATTTGTAGCAGAAGTGAAGGTGGCATGGTGACACCTGGGCTATAGGGCTGGCATCTGAAGTAGGGGCAGTCTTATGGGACTTAATCCTTAACCAATGTGTCTGTGCTATCTCTGGGTGGTTAGTGTTAAAACTGAACTGAGTCAAAGGATACCTGAGGATTACTGTCAGAATGATTCAAGAGACAACTGCCGTGGTTCTAAGCCTTCCTTCACATGTTGATAACTGGACTGGGTATGAACTCCAGTTTTTCTACCTCCTCTTGTGATTCTCAGATTCCCCACCTGGAGCAAAAAAGAGACTGTCTGCCCCTTATGTCCTCAGGCTGTGTCTGAGATTATGGAAACCCAAGGTAGTCACTGGACATGTTACCACTAACGTAAGAGTTTGAGAAGCAACTTCAATGACCCCATAGAAAATTTTCTTGTGTGAGTCATCCCTGGTTTCAGCAAAACCCTTCTAGTTGTAAACTGAGAGAGATACGTTTGCTTCCAAGCTACGTATTGTAGCAGGGAATTGTACAGGGATACAATTCAGCCAGAGACCCAGGTACTCCTAAGGCAGCATGTGGGTGGGAACAGATCCCTGAGTTTTAGTCTTGGTTCTGCCTCTTAGAATTTAAATGACTTTATCAAGGTCATACAGCTAAGGAGTCCCCATTTCCTCATTCATCCAATGAGAAAGTTGTATAAATCTTGAAAATGTGTTCTAGGGACCACCTGGGTTAGACTCACAGGGATTGCTTGTGAAGGCAGTTTATGTTGCCCCAGATATGCTGAATCACAATATCTAGATTTGAGACCCTATATTACTTGGAATCTCTATTACTGACAAGCACCCCAGACAATTCTGATACCCAATAAAAATGGGCAACTACAGAGGAGGGGAAGATGGCGGCGTAGGAGGACGCTGGGCTCACCGCGCGTCCTGCTGATCACTTAGATTCCACCTACACCTGCCTAAATAACCCAGAAAACCGCCAGAGGATTAGCAGAACAGAGTCACCAGACCCAAGTGCAGATGAGAGGCCCACGGAAGAGGGTAGGAAGGGCGGCGAGGCTGTGCGCACTCCACGGACTGGCGGGAGGGAGCCGGGGTGGAGGGGTGGCTTGCCAGCCAAGCAGAGCCCCCGAGTCCGGCTTGCAAAAGCGGAGGGGCCTGATGGACTGTGTTCCGACAGCAAGCGCGACTTAGCGTCTGGGAGGTCATAAGTTAACAGCTCTGCTTGGAAAGCGGGAAGGCTGGAGGACAAAGGGAGGGTGAGCTGCGGAGCCCCCGGACCACAGAGCTCAGTTTGGCGGGGAACAAAGGCGCTCGCCAGCGCCATCTCCCCCGCCCATCCCCCAGCCAAAATCCCAAAGGGAACTGGTTCCAGCCAGGGAAATTGCTCGCTCCGCTCAAACACCCAACTCTGTGCTTCTGCGGAGCCAAACCTCTGGCAGCAGATCTGACTCCCTCCGGCTGCCACAGGGCCCCTCCTGAAGTGGATCACCTAAGGAGAAGCAAGCTAAGCCTGCCCCCCCTGCCGCCGTGCACCTTGCCTACCCACCCCAGCTAATACGCCAGATCCCTAGCATCACAAGCCTGGCATTATGCAAGTAGCCCAGACAGGCCATGCCACCCCACAGTGAATCCCGCCCCTAGGAGAGGGGAAGAGAAGGCACACACCAGTCTGACTGTGGCCCCAGCGGTGGGCTGGGGGCAGACATCAGGACTGACTGCGGCCCCGCCCACCAACTCCAGTTATACACCACAGCACAGGGGAAGTGCCCTGCAGGTCCTCACCACACCAGGGACTATCCAAAATGACCAAGCGGAAGAATTCCCCTCAGAAGAATCTCCAGGAAATAACAACAGCTAATGAGCTGATCAAAAAGGATTTAAATAATATAACAGAAAGTGAATTTAGAATAATAGTCATAAAATTAATCGCTGGGCTGGAAAACAGTATACAGGACAGCAGAGAATCTCTTGCTACAGAGATCAAGGGACTAAGGAACAATCACGAGGAGCTGAAAAACGCTTTAAATGAAATGCAAAACAAAATGCAAACCACCACGGCTCGGATGGAAGAGGCAGAGGAGAGAATAGGTGAACTAGAAGATAAAGTTATGGAAAAAGAGGAAGCTGAGAAAAAGAGAGATAAAAAAAATCCAGGAGTATGAGGGGAAAATTAGAGAACTAAGTGATACACTAAAAAGAAATAATATACGCATAATTGGTATCCCAGAGGAGGAAGAGAGAGGGAAAGGTGCTGAAGGGGTACTTGAAGAAATAATAGCTGAGAACTTCCCTGAACTGGGGAAGGAAAAAGGCATTGAAATCCAAGAGGCACAGAGAACTCCCTTCAGACGTAACTTGAATCGATCTTCTGCACGACATATCATAGTGAAACTGGCAAAATACAAGGATAAAGAGAAAATTCTGAAAGCAGCAAGGGGTAAACGTGCCCTCACATATAAAGGGAGACCTGTAAGACTCGTGACGGATCTCTCTTTTGAAACTTGGCAGGCCAGAAAGAATTGGCACGAGATTTTCAGTGTGCTAGACAGAAAAAATATGCAGCCGAGAATCCTTTATCCAGCAAGTCTGTCATTTAGTATAGAAGGAGAGATAAAGGTCTTCCCAAACAAACAAAAACTGAAGGAATTTGTCACCACTAAACCAGCCCTACAAGAGATCCTAAGGGGGACCCTGTGAGACAAAGTACCAGAGACATCACTACAAGCATAAAACATACAGACATCACAATGACTCTAAACCCGTATCTTTCTATAATAACACTGAATGTAAATGGATTAAATGCGCCAACCAAAAGACATAGGGTATCAGAATGGATAAAGAAACAAGACCCATCTATGTGCTGTCTACAAGAGACTCATTTTAGACCTGAGGACACCCTTAGATTCAGAGTGAGGGGATGGAGAACTATTTATCATGCTACTGGAAGCCAAAAGAAAGCTGGAGTAGCCATACTTATATCAGACAAACTAGACTTTAAATTAAAGGCTGTAACAAAAGATGAAGAAGGACATTATATAATAGTTACAGGGTCTATCCATCAGGAAGAGCTAACAATTATAAATGTCTATGCGCCGAATACCGGAGCCCCCAAATATATAAAACAATTACTCATAAACAGAAGCAACCTTATTGAGAAGAATGTGGTAATTGCTGGGGACTTTAACACCCCACTTACAGAAATGGATAGATCATCTAGACACACGGTCAATAAAGAAACAAGGGCCCTGAATGAGACATTGGATCAGATGGACTTGACAGATCTATTTAGAACTCTGCATCCCAAAGCAACAGAATATACTTTCTTCTCGAGTGCACATGGAACATTCTCCAAGATAGATCATATACTGGGTCACAAAACAGCCCTTCATAAGTTTACAAGAATTGAAATTATACCATGCATACTTTCAGACCACAATGCTATGAAGGTTGAAATCAACCACAGGAAAAAGTCTGGAAAACCTCCAAAAGCATGGAGGTTAAAGAACACCCTACTAACGAATGAGTGGGTCAACCAGGCAATTAGAGAAGAAATCAAAAAATATATGGAAACAAATGAAAATGAAAATACAACAATCCAAACGCTTTGGGACGCAGCGAAGGCAGTCCTGAGAGGAAAATACATTGCAATCCAGGCCTATCTCAAGAAACAAGAAAAATCCCAAATACAAAATCTAACAGCACACCTAAAGGAATAGAAGCAGAACAGCAAAGGCAGCCTAAACCCAGCAGAAGAAGAGAAATAATAAAGATCAGAGCAGAAATAAACAATATAGAATCTAAAAAAACTGTAGAGCAGATCACGAAACCAAGAGTTGGTTTTTTGAAAAAATAAACAAAATTGACAAACCTCTAGCCAGGCTTCTCAAAAAGAAAAGGGAGATGACCCAAATAGATAAAATCATGAATGAAAATGGAATTATTACAACCAATCCCTCAGAGATACAAACAATTATCAGGGAATACTATGAAAAATTATATGCCAACAAACTGGACAACCTGGAAGAAATGGACAAATTCCTGAACACCCACACTCTTCCAAAACTCAATCAGGAGGAAATAGAAAGCTTGAACAGACCCATAACCAGCGAAGAAATTGAATCGGTTATCAAAAATCTCCCAACAAATAAGAGTCCAGGACCAGATGGCTTCCCAGGGGAGTTCTACCAGACGTTTAAAGCAGAGATAATACCTATCCTTCTCAAGCTATTCCAAGAAATAGAAAGGGAAGGAAAACTTCCAGACTCATTCTATGAAGCCAGTATTACTTTGATTCCTAAACCAGACAGAGACCCAGTAAAAAAGGAGAACTACAGGCCAATATCCCTGATGAATATGGATGCAAAAACTCTCAATAAGATACTAGCAAATCGAATTCAACAGCATATAAAAAGAATTATTCACCATGATCAAGTGGGATTCATTCCTGGGATGCAGGGCTGGTTCAACATTCGCAAATCAATCAACGTGATACATCACATTAACAAAAAAAAGAGAAGAACCATATGATCCTGTCAATCGATGCAGAAAAGGCCTTTGACAAAATCCAGCACCCTTTCTTAATAAAAACCCTTGAGAAAGTCGGGATAGAAGGAACATACTTAAAGATCATAAAAGCCATTTATGAAAAGCCCACAGCTAACATCATCCTCAACGGGGAAAAACTGAGAGCTTTCTCCCTGAGATCAGGAACACGACAGGGATGCCCACTCTCACCGCTGTTGTTTAACATAGTGCTGGAAGTTCTAGCATCAGCAATCAGACAACAAAAGGAAATCAAAGGCATCAAAATTGGCAAAGATGAAGTCAAGCTTTCGCTTTTTGCAGATGACATGATATTATACATGGAAAATCCGATAGATTCCACCAAAAGTCTGCTAGAACTGATACATGAATTCAGCAAAGTTGCAGGATACAAAATCAATGTACAGAATCAGTTGCATTCTTATACACTAACAATGAAGCAACAGAAAGACAAATAAAGAAAATGATCCCATTCACAATTGCACCAAGAAGCATAAAATACCTAGGAATAAATCTAACCAAAGATGTAAAGGATCTGTATGCTGAAAACTATAGAAAGCTTATGAAGGTAATTGAAGAAGATTTAAAGAAATGGAAAGACATTCCCTGCTCATGGATTGGAAAAATAAATATTGTCAAAATGTCAATACTACCCAAAGCTATCTACACATTCAATGCAATCCCAATCAAAATTGCACCAGCATTCTTCTCGAAATTAGAACAAGCAATCCTAAAATTCATATGGAACCACAAAAGGCCCCGAATAGCCAAAGGAATTTTGAAGAAGAAGACCAAAGCAGGAGGAATCACAATCCCAGACTTTAGCCTCTACTACAAAGCTGTCATCATCAAGACAGCATGGTATTGGCACAAAAACAGACACATAGACCAATGGAATAGAATAGAAACCCCAGAACTAGACCCACAAACGTATGGCCAACTCATCTTTGACAAAGCAGGAAAGAACATCCAATGGAAAAAAGACAGCCTCTTTAACAAATGGTGCTGGGAGAACTGGACAGCAACATGCAGAAGGTTGAAACTAGACCACTTTCTCACACAATTTACAAAAATAAACTCAAAGTGGATAAAGGACCTAAATGTGAGACAGGAAACCATCAAAACCTTAGAGGAGAAAGCAGGAAAAGACCTCTCTGACCTCAGCCGTAGCAATCTCTTACTCGACACATCCCCAAAGGCAAGGGAATTAAAAGCAAAAGTGAATTACTGGGACCTTATGAAGATAAAAAGCTTCTGCACAGCAAAGGAAACAACTAACAAAACTAAAAGGCAACCAACGGAATGGGAAAAGATATTTGCAAACGACATATCGGACAAAGGGCTAGTATCTAAAATCTATAAAGAGCTCACCAAACTCCACACCTGAAAAACAAATAATCCAGTGAAGAAATGGGCAGAAAACATGAATAGACACTTCTCTAAAGAAGACATCCAGATGGCCAACAGGCACATGAAAAGATGTTCAGCATCGCTCCTTATCAGGGAAATACAAATCAAAACCACACTCAGGTATCACCTCACGCCAGTCAGAGTGGCCAAAATGAACAAATCAGGAGACTATAGATGCTGGAGAGGATGTGGAGAAACGGGAACCCTCTTGCACTGTTGGTGGGAATGCAAATTGGTGCTGCCGCTCTGGAAAGCAGTGTGGAGGTTCCTCAGAAAATTAAAAATAGACCTACCCTATGACCCAGCAATAGCACTGCTAGGAATTTACCCAAGGGATACAGGAGTACTGATGCGTAGGGGCACTTGTACTCCAATGTTCATAGCAGCACTCTCAACAATAGCCAAATTATGGGAAGAGCCTAAATGTCCATCAACTGATGAATGGATAAAGAAATTGTGGTATATATACACAATGGAGTACTATGTGGCAATGAGAAGAAATGAAATATGGCCTTTTGTAGCAACGTGGATGGAACTGGAGAGTGTAATGCTAAGTGAAATAAGCCATACAGAGAAAGACAGATACCACATGGTTTCACTCTTATGTGGATCCTGAGAAACTTAACAGGAACCCATGGGGGAGGGGAAGGAAAAAAAAAAAAAGAGGTTAGAGTGGGAGAGAGCCAAAGCATAAGAGACTCTTAAAAACTGAGAACAAACTGAGGGTTGATGGGGGGTGGGAGGGAGGGGAGGGTGGGTGATGGGTATTGAGGAGGGCACCTTTTGGGATGAGCACTGGGTGTTGTATGGAAACCAATTTGTCAATAAATTTCATATATATATTAAAAAAAACCACATAGGCATTATTGGGTGGGAATACATATATATAAATAAGTATAAATAAATGGAAGTGATATAATATGAAAAAAAAAAGGGCAACTACAAGACTTTTCATTCTATTATAGCATTTTACCACATCAGTTGCACCAAATTGTTTCTAACTTACAGAAATGATTTATCAGCTTGGTGAGGGCACTCACCAAGGTATACATCATATATTCCAGTACCAATAAGTTTTGCCAAGTAGTAAGTCGGATTAGATAAAATCAACTCTTCTACAATGTGTCAACCTAGAAAATTCTCTCTGATGAGTTCTCAAAACCTCCTTGTGTAACTTCATCTTTGGGGTAGCTTATTTTGTGTGAGTTTTTTTTTTTCTTTCAAATAATGGCACTATTTTTTCCATTTAATTGGTCCACCTAATTCCAGTCTCAGAAGTAAATCTCTCTCGCATTTATATACAAAGCCAGTTGCAATCTTGTTGACTGATGCCATTATTTCAGGCAATGAGCAAATACACTTAATGTAGTTAATGCTATGATGCATTAATTTAAACATCTTGGAGGTGTTCCACGGAGTAACAAAAGTTTAAGTGATTTTGATGTTGTTAAAAATGCAAATGCATCTGAATCTCAAGATTAGCACTGACTCATCAAATCCATCTCTTTTGAGGGCATCTGCTGTGCTGGCTTCAGATTCTTCCTTCTCCTTCCTACCCCACCCAGCCCCCATCCCCAGACACTCCCTCTGCCCTTCATTTCATGTAGTACTTATGTTGTTATCTTAAGCACTTAGCTGAGGTCATTGGCTTCCTTATGTTCATTTTAAAGTTCCTGGCTTTTACACAGACCTCTTTACAAATAATATTTACACTTTTTTTTTTATTCTCATGTTAGTTAACATACAGTGTAGTCTTGGCTTCAGGAGTAGAACTCAGTGGTTCATTGCTTACATATAACACATGGTGCTCATCCCAACAAATGCCCTCCTTAACGCCCATCACCCATTTTCCCCTCTCCTCCCTCATCAACACTCAGATTGTTCTGTATATTTAAGAATCTCTTATGATTTGCCTCCCTGTCTGTTTTTATCTTATTTTTCCTTCCCTTACCCTATGCTCATCTGTTCAGTTTCTCAAATTCCACATATGAGTGAAATCATAGGATATCTGTCTTACTCTGACTGACTTATTTTGCTTAGCATAATACCCTACAGTTCCATCCATGTTGTTGCATATGGCAGGATTTTATTCTTTTTCATCACTGAATAGTAGTCCAGTGTGTGTGTGTGTGTGTGTGTGTGTGTGTGTACACACCATATCTTCTTAATTCATTCATCATCTGATGGACATTTGGGCTCTTTCCATAATTTTACTACTGCTGATAACACTGCTATAAACATTGGGGTGCATGTGCTCCTTCAAAACAGCATTTTTGTATCCTTTGGATAAATTCCTAGTAGTGCACTTGCTGGGTCTTAGGGTAGTTCTCTTTTTAACTTTTTGAGGAACCTCCACAATGTTTTCCAGAGTGGCTGCACAAGTTTGCATTCCTACCAACATCTGCTGTTTCCTGAGTTAATTTTAGCCATTTTGACAAGTATGAGGTGGTATCTCATTGTGATTTTGATCTGTATTTCCCTGATGCGTGATGTTGAGCATCTCTTCATGTGTCTGCCATCTGGATGTCTTTTTTGGAAAGTGTCTGTTCATGTCTTCTGCCCATTTCTTCACCGGATTATTTGTTTTTTGGGTGTTGAGTTGGATAAGTTCTTCATAGATCTTAGATACTAACACTTTATCAGATAGGTTATTTGCAAATTTCTTTTCCCATTCCATTGGTTGCCTTTTAGTTTTGTTGATTGTTTCCTTTGTTATGCAGAAGCTTTTTTATCTTGATGAGGTTCCGATAATTCATTTTGCTTTTATTCCCCTTGACTTCAGAAATGTGTCAAGTAAGAAGTTGCTGTGGCTGAGGTCAAAGAGGTTGCTCCCTGTTTTCTCCTGTAGGATTTTGATGGTTTCCTGTCTCACATTTAGGTCTTTCATCCATTTTGAATTTATTTTTGTGTATGTTGTAAGAAAGTGGTCCAGTTTCATTCTTCTGCAAGTTGCTTTCCAGTTTTCCCAGCACCATTGGCTAAAAAGACTGCCTTTTTTCCATTGGATACTCTTTCCTGCTTTGTCAAAGTTAATTGGCCATACCTTTTGTGGGTCCATTTCTGGGTTCTTTATTCTATTCTATTGACCTATGTGTCTGTTTTTGTGCCAATACCATACTGTCTTGATGATTATAGCTTTGTAATACAGGTTAAAGTCTGGGATTGTGATGCCTCCAGCTTTGGCTTTCTTTTTCAACATTACTTTGGCTATTCAGGGTCTTTTCATATTTACATTTTTGAACCCTCTCCAATTTGGCATGTTGGGAAAATATAGAATGACTTCTATCATCTGCTGGATCTGTATTCCTGCATTCGTTTCATTTTCATTATTACAAAAGAAGTCTTCTTAAGCTCTGATTAGATTTTATGAACAAGAATATCTTTCTACCTCATACTTTCCAAATGTGGTCCTAACTTCTTAGAAGGGGATGGGTAGGATGGAGGCACTCACAACTTTGAGTATATCATCACAGCTGGAGACCATCTTTACTCTCACCATAAAAAGGACAGTATACACTTGGCTGAGAATCTTCCTACACATTCTCTTGATCAGAGCTACTCAAACTGTGGACAGTCAACAGGGCTGGTCTGTGAGTTGTTTTTTATTGTTCCACAGCAAGGTAAGAACTGAAAATCGAGATGAAAGCATTCAGAAACTTTAACAGAGACCTGACAGAACAATTTTGTGCTAGCTGAATCTAATAGTATAAAAAAGGAGCTTGTAGTCTCTTTTTTAGTTTCATTTTTTAAAATTCATTTTCTTGCATTGTAAAAGTATATTAGTCTGCAGTGGATTAAAAAAAATTTAAATAATAAAACTGACCTTTCACCATAGATAATTTGGGAAGCATTGGTCTACATGGAAGCTTGCATTCACATCTCATGAGAAGTCTCAGAAATCATAGAACTCCAAAGCCATGATGTGCCAATATGTATACAATCTAAAGGCCTGTGAATCCTATTTATAGGATACAGATAAGAGAAGCAGCCACAGAAGGGTGCCTGGGTGGTTTAGTTTGTTGAGCATCTGACTTTGGCTCAGGTCATGATCTCACAGTTGTGGGTTTGAGCCCCAATGTCGGGCTTTGTAGTGACAGCACGGAGCCTGCCTTCGATTTTCTGTCTCTCTCTCTCTGCCCCTCCCCACCCAAGTAAATAAATGCTAAAAAAAATTTTTTTAAAGAGATGTAGCCACAGAGAAATGGTTGCTGACCTTGTGCCATCTGTGCCAAAATTTGGTCAAGAGCCATAACTCAGAATCTCCAGAATGAAAGAAGTCAACAAACAGCAGAAAATGTAGGGCAAAGGGGAATTATAACAAAGTTTCCGGGCCCAAATGTGAGCCCCAGGTTGTTGAGCTCAGGAGGGCTTGGACTGTAACGTGATGAATCATTCATACCATAGCTAGGATATGCACTGGTCCCTTTGAGGAGATCATGTAAAATGTACTCACAGGTGGAAGCCTCCTGCGTTCTGATACCTGTGTTCAGAGTCCTTCAGTGGTGACTGCTGTGTGGGGGCAGAGGTTGAGTGCTACAGAGACAGTGCATGTGTCAATGGGCACATCAACATCTCCCTAACCTCTTTGTTCACAGCAGTCGTTCTCTAGGGGTAGGAGCAAGCAGAATTCACAGGGAGGGAGACAGCATTGTCTAAAATGAAGAGCAAATACTCACATTGCCCATTCGCCTCCAGTTTGAAAATTAATCAAAATGCAGCTCTGTTAATGATGAGGATTACTATATCCTTTAGGTATGTTGCAAAAAAAAAATAAAGTCCAGGATAACCCTTGATTTTACTGCATGCACTGAGAAACAGGAGAGCAGGATTTCATGATGCTCCTACCCATTCAATTATCCCTCCCCCCACCACCCCATATACTTTCTTCACTAGCTCTCTGTAGAACTCAAAGACCCACACAAGAGTTTCTTTCCCACTCAGGGTCTGCAGAGCTGGCCCAAGGCTACACAGCTACCTTTAAGAATCCTCAGGTGACAACCAGGGTCTTCCAACCTTAAACCTCACATCACCACATCTCTGATCTATTTTAAAAGTAAACAAATTCTGCACTTACTGACTCCAATTGAAGGCAGAAATGTCTTTAATTATTTACACCCAGCAAATGCATTTCATGTCTTAGATCCTGTGAGAAACCCAATGAAATGTCAGCTTCAAACACATTTTTCTTAAAATATTAGAACCTGGTATTGCAATTGAAGTGTATGTGCCTGAATAAACAGACCAAATGGTTAATAATAATTATATATCCATGAAAACAAACACAGAAATCAGCAAAAGAGAGAGAGAGAGAGAGAGAGGAGAGAGAGAGAGAGATGAGAGAGAGAGAGAGAGAAACAACGCACGCAACAAAGTTTCTTAGTGAAAGCTTGGAATCTTCAAAGTGGTCCTTAAGAAAAAAAAGAGGTTAGAGTGGGAGAGAGCCAAAGCATAAGAGACTCTTAAAAACAGAACAAACTGAGGGTTGATGGGGGGTGGGAGGGAGGGGAGGGTAATTGATGGGCATTGAAGAGGGCATCTTTTGGGATGAGCACTGCGTGTTGTATGGAAACCAATTTGACAATAAATTTCATATATTAAAAAAATGATAATAAAATAAAATAAAATAAAATAAAATAAAATAAAATAAAAAACAAAGTGGCCTTTAGGATAGCTCAGGAAGGTCTAGGGCTGATAGACAGGGAAGGAGCTGATGCTACCCTGAATTGGTACAATGGCCCCCAAAGGCCAAATCTTTGTATGTTTTCCAGACCACAAATCTCTGACAGACCTACTCTTGGGTGGGAATTTTACTGGTGGCAGGGATAAAATAAGATCTCTAATGCTTGAGTATGCTTAGTTTCTTCCCCACTTCTTCCTCTCCCAGGGAAAATTTAGTTTTTGCTTTCTGGGTCTGGCCTTTCTATTGTTGGCATGGAATTTTACCTAGCATGACCATTTCTGACTTTAAAGATCACTAGATTGATCCATGACAGGAGGAACTGTAAAAGTCTGAAGATCTTGTGGGCCTAATGTTGGAAATGGAAAGAAGTACTGAGTTGGAGGAAGGAAGAGTAAGGACTCTGTGAGAGAGGGTGGAAATATAAAAACCCACACAGGCTTTGAGTCTGCTGAAAGCATGCGTGTGACCAGGACAGGGAGGGTCTGGTAGAAGTATATTTAGAAAAACGCAAAGGGTGGTTATGAACTTCTATTGTGATGATGACCTAAAACTTGTAATTTGCTTTATTATTCAAATCTGTGAGGTAAGATGAGAGGCAGGAACAGTGGCATTTTTTACCAATGGATTAGTTCTCTGGAAGACTATACCTGTGTTTGATATTGCTATTTAGTGTTTGATTGGAGTCCAGGCACTGTGACATTACACATTAACTTGTAGATTTATATCCAGTAGAAAAGATACCCCCAAACACTCAGGTTTTAAGGTTTTAATGTCTTGTAGATATTAACCAATTTTGTATCCAACCTAGCAAACTTAGGCTAACATTTCTTAATTCCTATCAATGCTCAGTTCCTCAAATGTTCTTGCAACCAGCTTTACCATCTCATTTATTTCCTTATTAATGAGTTAATAAATTGACACATGCTCATACTTTATTTGTAGTGCATCATGTTTTTAACTTTTTGAAAGTTGTACTTTGACCCAGTTAGTCGTATAAAACTTCTTCCAATATCACTATCATTTGCTTTTATATTAAATTCTCAAATTTCTTTTTCATTATTTTTTTAGCTGCCCTACCATGTCTTTGAAAACCAATAAAAAAGGCCATTCTAGTTCCATGTAAATTATAAGTCCTTTACATTTTTCCCAGAGAAGAAGAGGCATCTGGGGATGTCCAGAGGCCTGGAGGTCAGGAAGCCCGACTTCTGGTCCTTGCTTTGCCTAACACTCTAAGGAACACTCATTTCCTTTCAGGGGCTCAGTTTCCCCATCTGCATAGAACTTACTCCATTTCTAGATGTTCTCTGTTCTAAAGGCTCTTTTTGTGGCTCTCTTGCCTATGTACTAATGCTTCCTCAGTTTCCCCTCTTTTTCCACAAAGCTGGAAGAAAAATCACCTCTGCAGGTGGAGCTGAGCCTCTACACCAACCAGAGGTGGCAGTGTGTCCTGATTAGAGAAGAAATTTCTCAGACCAGAGCAAGGCCCAGCAGAGAAAATCATAATGAACACACAGGCAAGCAAAGTAAAGTAGGTGAAGGCTTTCCCAACCCTGCCAATATGTAAACCCCTTAGCAGCTTGCAAATGATTTTATATTCACATCTGGGAGGGGGGAATAAAATGAAAAAACATTTCCATTGCCATCACTGATAAATATCGTATTTAGGCACCAATATCAGCATAAACACATGTGGATCTGTACTCATTTTCCAGTCATTTAAAGTGTTTATATCTGTTGAATATGTATTATTAAATTAATGCTGATTGGAGTTAGGAGGCAATTTAGATTGAAATGTATTTCATTGTGCTGTAGGTAAAGCTGAGTGTGGGAAGCAAATTATCTGGCAAATTGAACTTGCTGCACTCCAAATACCCATTGCTGGTGAATACTTGATTTCCTGATTATCTGCTTGGTTTCCTTCCCAGTGCTGACAGGCTTCTTCCAGAGCTGCCTTGTGGGGAGGGAAACCAGCGTGAGGAGTGATAGGGGACATGGGGGACGTGCCTTGGGTCCTGATGAAGAGGCAGGGTGCTCTTCATGGTCTTTTAATAAATAATTAAGTCATGGATTAAGAGACAGGGGGGGGCAACTACCTCAGGGCTCCTTTTGAATTTAAGTAATGCCAGAATTGTTTTTTAAAATTAAGTCAAGGCAATGAAAACACTTTTAGTGAAGAAGGAACATGGATCCAAATCAACTTGGTGGGAGAAAGTGAGTCAGACCAGGCAGGGTCAAAACTCAAATAAAAACAGTTCTGATATAGCTTAAAGGGAGGAACAGGTGGATTCTGCCTTATAGCACAGATGCCTACCAACAGCTGGCGTTCCTTGGGGGTGACCCCACATAACATTTCCACTCTCCTCTCTTCCTGGGTCTTCTCACATCACAGGAGGGCAGGTCTGCCTAACAATGCTTCCCAGAGGACATTTCTCTGGCCCCACCCTTGCCAACACCCACAGGCAGGGTGGGATGCTGGAGACACAGAGTCAAGGAGGCTCAGGCACTCTTTCAAGCTTCATGGTAGGAAATGTGTTCTCTGCAATGAGTTCCATGCCCCATAAAGGCAGGCCTCTGTTACAAGGTGGATCAGATGTGGGAGAGAGTCAACACAATAGACGGTCCCCACCAGGATGCTGTGCCTGCCCAATAGTGAAAATAATAATTTGATCTATCAATAGGGCAGTTGAATTTGCTCTGTTAGCCATTAGTTTAGTGGCTGGATAGGCTAAGCCCAAGAAAAAGAAGGGATTGATAGAATGGCCATTTCAAGAAAGTTCTGTCCAATTACCTAGACAATTCTGGCAAACTGAAATACAGACAACAGGATTATTTACTTTCTCAGTGGATTTTCTACTTTCTCTTGGATTTCTGGAGGAAGATTTTAGGTTTTGCTTAATTTGACCCTGTGGTCTTGATGTGGTTTTGGAGTGGGGTGGGGGCGGGGAGAGGGCAGTCTGAAGTCAGTGGCCAAGAAAGAATTCTTGAGATGTCTTTGGTACAAAAAGGTGGTTTTATTAAAGCACAGGGACAGGGCCTATGGGCAGAAAGAGCTGTCCCAGGATTGTGAGGAGTGACTGATTATGATACTTGGGAATTGGGGGGAGGTAAAGGCAAGGGGAAGTTTCCCAAAGGATTTTCATAGGCTACCAAAGACTAACAGGATTCTGGCTAGCTATTGTCAAGATAAGGTTATTTTTCCCTCTAACAAAGCATTAACATTAAGACAGTAGGGAGTTCCTAGATAAATCTTACACCCTGCCTGCCTCAAGTATTTGTCAATGGGTGGCAGGTTATAAGGAAATTTAATTTTATCTATCATTTCCTTCTGACTTTGTCTCCCACATCAGTCTGACCATATATTAAGAAGAAATAGAATGAGCCTGCTTTCCATAAAGACCACCTTTAGTTCCATTAACAAAACAAATACCATGGTACAAATGACAATAGCTATTTTTTGAGTGCCTACAATGTGGCAGTAACTCTTTTAAATGTTTACACAAATTATCCCCATTTCCTTCTTATAGCTCTATGAGGTATTCTCTATTCTCCTTTCCATTTTACAACTGAGGAAACAGGCACAGAGAGGTTAAATTATCCCATTTGAGGTCATACAGTAGGCATTTTAATCAAGAGGGTAACATCTATAATAGGTAATCCTAAAATCCTGGGGACTTAACATACTCAGCAAGTACTTCTTTTTGCAATAAAGTCCAACTCAAATCTCAGTAAAATTGCCCCTTCAATGTTGGGTGGTTCTTTTTCAAGCAAGGACTCAAGAATCCAGGATAGAAGCATGTTATGGAGCTAAAAGTCTTCAACATGTGTCTGGTGAGAGCATCAGAGGGATACAGTACAGGTGAAGAAAGCAAACTCTATTTTTAGAAACTTCCTAGGTCAGGATGTGACATGCATCATTGCCAGCACATTTTACTTCCCAGGATAAAATAAAATGGTCTCACCTTTTTGTAATGCTTGGCTGGGCAACCACTTTCCAGCAACAACTCACCATTCTGAGCAGAGGCCATCAGCTCTGGTGATCAGCTTCCCTACACCCTCTCTTCCACAGCTACTACATTGGTACAGCTTACATCTGAAATCCAGCTCTTAAGCCCTCTGCTGGATCAGTGAAAGGTTTTTAAAACTAGTATTGTTTTAAGATACAAAAGTCTATTTCCAAAAGAAAATTTCTAAAGAAAAATATTGTGCATTACCAGTGTCTGGAACATCAAATAAATATGTAAAACCAATTAGAGGAAAGAAAAGAATGATGGTCCCATTGGTTAAGGGCAGCTGCTGTTCAGGTTCAAGGCTAGGGAAGAGTATGTTAGTTTGCTAGGGATGATAGAAATCTAAGAACGATGACAAACACAGATCTAATATGGCTGATATTTTTGGAGGAGGGAGGGAAGAGAAGACAGAGGAGACAGCAATGTGAACTTTTATGAGAAAGCTCTAGATTTTCAAATGTTAATTCTGGTAATCATCTCATTTTCAGGAGAATTAGCATTGGAAAGAGAGGTGGTTTTATAGGAATGGGCCTACGGGATTGCAACTGGTGAGGGTCCCTCCAGCTAAAAGCAATGGACTGCTCTGAGGCACCTGGCAATGGCTGATCCACAGTATTTTCCCAGAATCCTATTTGGCTGTATCTAGATGCCCAATTTAACCTCCTGCAGACATTCCCCCTAAGACCACCCTTCCCTCTGTGAATCCCAACAGTTAGCCAAGTTTTGCTTCTTAATGTTCTCCTCTCTCTTTTCTTCCCTATTCTGTGCCCATTAGAGATTCCTTCTACTCTTCTGGGCTCTAATTATCAGAATGATAATTTCATTGTAAAGATGACTTACAAAACTTTGTCTCCAACTCTCCCTCTCCTCTAAGCCACCAGATGACCTTCCCAGGAAAGGTCATCTCAACCAAATTCCTCACTCTGGCTCTTACCAAATCTGGCTTCATATCTTGATTTCCTTATTTCTATCACTTCTACTACTGCTTCTCAAACTATTTTGAGGGGGAGGTGCTTTTTTATGTTTTTAATTCTCCTTTCTGTCTCAAACTGATAGTGTTGGGAGCTAATTCTCCATGAATAATTTTTACATTTCTGCTTGGCATAAACTTTCTGGAAACTTAAAAACCTTGGTAAAAGATGGTTTAATGGCAAAAAGACCTTGGAAGCTGGAAGTAGTATATTATTTCAGAGAGATTTAGGATTTTATCTCTCCTAGAACCATTGGCTTTCATTCCAAGATGGAAAAGCTATAGATCTCATTCTCCTTGCTTCCTAGAGAATATTTATGTATGTTCCAGAATAAAGGTTTCTCTTTCTCAGGGAGGGAGGGTGGGCCAATATGCCAGCCACCCTAAATAAACTTTATCTCATAATTTCTGGGTTCCTCTCTTGCCCTCATTGTATCACCCCAAGAGGACTGGCAGTCAGGGAATGGGGGCTAAGATTCTCTGTGAGCAATAAACAATCTGTTCTGATTCAGAGAACTGTTTTTTTTCTCTAAGAATACCATATGTATATAAACATAACAGATACAAATATGAAATAAAAAAAAGAATTGCATGCTAAAAGAGTAGGTCTTGAACATTCTTATCCCAAGAAAAAAGCTTTTTAACTATGTGTTGTGATAGAATTTAACTAGACTTACTGTGGTAATCAATTCACAATATATACAAATATGAAATAATTATGATATTCACCAAAAACTAATATATTATATATTAACTATAGCCAAACTGAAAAAAAAGAAGCACACAAGAATATCTCAGAAGTACAATGGTCCATGATGTGGAGCCAGACAGGCTATGTATGAATACTCGTTTTGCCACTTACCATTTGTATACCCATTAGCAACTTAAACTCTGTGGCTCAATTTCTTCATCTATCAGAGACCATGATATCTCAACCTTACAAGTTTATTGTGAAGATTTAAGGAGTTGTCATCGGTGGAGAACTTAGAATACTGCCCACATATACTAAGTGTTTAACAGAAATGAGCTGTTACTGTCATCAGACAGGCTGTGAATTTGAACCCCCAACCCTCTAATTTCTCATAAGAGTCATCCTGGCCCTTTCTAGCTGACCCAGGACCAAGTCCAGAAGGGTTGGGTCCATAATTGTTTGGGGAACAGGACTTGAATTATCAGGTAGGGACTCAACTGTTCTGAACTCAGGTAAGAAAATCCATATGTGGTAACAATACTCCCTACAAAATCTTTACAAAAGCATCCCCCTTTGCCAGTTCTCAGTAGATTATTAAAGATATGAGATCTTTCCCCATAGACAAAAATGTGCTAAGTTTCAACATGTCTTTCTCCCATAGCTCAGCTATAAACATCCATAAGAACTCTTTGGAATATTTCTCTTTAAAAATATGAAACAATTTGGTACCTAAGTAGAAGAGCTTAAGGCAAAAACTATTTAAATGAGACCCAAGAAATACTATCACTGGTATTACTACTTCTACACAGACTAAACAAACTGAATTTAGTCATGGAAGAAGGCTTGAAACAGCCTCTAGATGCCCCCCTCCCACAATGAATTATGTGGAATACAAAAGCAAAGGCATAAAACATAGAAGGCCAAATTTTATTATTACATAAAGTCATTCTGTCAATTTTCCATAAAAGCTTCTAATCCTTAATCCTTACTTTTAGTTTCTATGTTCACTGTAATATAGATCAATGCAGTTTGTGGGCTTACACCCATCTGTGGATTTTCCTTTGAGTGGCACTGACATATACCACCAGCTGGTTCTGGTCAAACTTCAACATTAACGTATTTACAACTCCTTAATGGAGATAATATGGGTAGAACTTGGAATAATGCCCAGCACATAAGTAAGGGTTCCATGAATGTTAACTATTATTGCTATTCGACTCCACCCTCTCCTTCACTCTTTCTTCATAAAGAACTCTCAAGTCTCATTAAATTCATCATTTATTTTCTGGACTTGTCCCTCCCTTCTCATTCCCACAGCCAGGACTTCAGTTCTGTGTCACATTATTATCACATAGCTATACTATTTCCATAGCATTCCAATTAGAAGCAAAAGCAGCTCCAGAACACAGAGGTTGAATTTTTGGATGCCCAGTGATTCCAAAATCACTGGAAAATATAAAGAAAACACACTTAGCCAATTGGGAAGAGGTCTGGTCTGTTTGGGGGGAAGATGGAGGTGAAGCAGTGCACAGCTGAAGGCCCACTAGATGACTGATTCACTGATTCCCCCTGAGACCATGTCCAAAGATCTAATTTATCATGTCCCCTTTTCTGCAAACACCAATTTCCTTCATTCATTGGTGATGATGCAGGAAAAGAGCAAATAAAGGGAATATTTCATGACTTCCTCCATGCCTTCTCAGATAGCCTATAGCCCAGAGCAGCATAGAAAGGTAAAGCAGAGTAAGGGAAAGAGAAAACACATCCCATTAAGGATGGGCTAGGTAAGAATGAGCCCTCCTCTGCAAATACAATGATGTATCCATTGTGAGTGGCCACAGTGTTATAATAAATACATGTCTCTGTTGGATAATTCCTGGCATTTCTTACAGTGACTTTGCCAGAAATCAATCTAGAAGGACTGTTATAGAACATTCCAGCAGTAGAACTACCAAGACACGGTACTCAGAGTCATAGAACTTAAGCTACCTGATGTTCCTGATCTACAGGTGGCGATTTCAAAGCCTGAGCCCATTGACTAGTATGGTCAGATGGCAAGATCTCCAAGCAAACTCAATGGAGAGACTTTGTAAGCCCCTAACAGGCACCAGAAGGGCACTTGGATACAAACGTCTATTATAGAGCTAGAAATGCAGTTCAGTAAAGAATCCAGTCTTGGAGATAATGTACATAAAGAGAAATGACATGTTATGAGATTACCAAGACAAAAGTATAAAAACAAAGAAAACATGACCAAGGGCAGGTCCTAGTAGCATCTTTTTATCTAAGCATGGAAGACTAAGAGAAGCAACATTTAGACAGGAAGAAGAAACCCGAAAAATATAATCAAATAATGAGAGTAAAGTATCAGAGAAGTTATTGTGGAAAATATTTTAAGAAGACAGGGATGTCTACAATGTCACCCATAAGAGAAATAAAACGTAGTGAAGACCGGTAAGTTACTGAATTTACCAGGAGGGTATCAGGGACCTTTCAGAAAGCAGTTGGAGGAAACAGGT
This sequence comes from Lynx canadensis, assembly GCF_007474595.2. NCBI lineage: Eukaryota > Metazoa > Chordata > Mammalia > Carnivora > Felidae > Lynx > Lynx canadensis. The sequence goes on from NC_044304.2 coordinate 49,478,821, forward strand.
AGTCAAGGAGTAAAGTAGGTGGTAAGATTGACAATTTATTTATTTTATTTAATTAATTTTTTTAATGTTTATTCATTTTTGAGAGATAGAGCACTAATGGGGGAGGGGCAGAGAGAGAGGGAGACAAAGAATCCGAAGCAGGCACCAGGCTCTGAGTTGTCAGCACAGATCCTGATGCAGGGCTCAAATTCACGAACTGTGAGATCATGACCTGAGCCGAAGTTGGATGCTTAAACGACTGAGCCACTCAGATGCCCCAAGATTGACAATTGAAAATGAGATAGGGATGCCTGGGTGTCTCAGTCAGTTAAGCAACTGACTCGGTTTTGGCTCCAGTCATGATCTCATGGTTCAGGAGTTTGAGACCTGAGTCAAGATCTGCAGCTGGCAGCCAGAGACTGCTTGGGATTCTCTCCTTCTACCTCTCTCTCCACCCCTCCCCTAATCATGCAGTCTCTATCCCTCTCAAAATAAATAAAAGACACTTAACAAAAATAAAAATAAAAATGAGATAGAACATCATTCAAGACTGTGATGATAAGAGAAACAAAGCAAGTACTCAGTAATAACAAAGTCACATAATTAATGACCTGACTTTCAACTGTTAGCCCAGTTCTTTCTTTTATCATTTATAAATGCTATACTTTGCTATCTGTTGTAAAAATAAGTCAAAGTTCCAAATACATTATTTTTTAATGGGAATTATCCAGGCAATTCAAGCCAAAGGTACCTGTTGGTTAACTCCCTGGATAATACAAAGGAAAGCATTCAGTGACTTGAATTATCCATGTTATCCTCTCAATATTCCACTTTCTATATGAGAGGGCTGGAGTTAAGAGCAGCATGGGAGTAAAGAATAAGTGGCATCAGTGTCCTCGGCTGATGTCATAAATGGAACAAGAGCTCTTATCAAGAGAAGGTGAGATTTCTGGAGACTGTGCTATGAAAGATTTCAAACATAAATGAGAACTAAAATTTAAAGGTGAAAAGAGGATAGAAAGATAATCAACTGCACCATCCATTGAGTCCTTAATTGTGCAGAGTACATGAAAGGAAAGCCCATGCATAGCAGCTACATTCCCCTTAATAACTGGATCTAATGCCATGCCAGCTAAGCCAGCACTCTGCTGCTTTTAGAGCGTTACACTACTAGACATTATTACCCTATGTAGGATGATACTTGGAGCAAAACCAATTAATCAAACCTCTCCACGTCTTCAAGAGCAAGAGTTTTGGCAGCTTGAACTAAATGGTAGATGAGAGCTTGAAAGCCTGCATATGAAACGTATTGATTTTTCACTCAGTGAGGTTAAAAAGAATGATTATGATTTGACAAGTCTTACTCTTAAAAAGCAACCTGAACTGCCTTGACTACTCTTCTCTGTCTCCTACTGGTGCTTCTCTCTGGACAGAAGACACCCCTACCAACACACAGCTCTGTTGCATATAGCTCCTTTTCAATGTTGGCATCTCTATATAAAAGTCACCTTCTTACTAACAAGACCATCCCCAATTACCCTGTAAACACAACCTCATTTCCTCTAATCCCTGCTTATTTCCTTCAAAGCAGCTATGTAAGGGATTGAATGTTTTCTGCCTTTTTTAATACTCTCTCTCCATTCCCATGTATCCCACATAGGAATAAGCCCTGCTTTTTCACTAGTGTGTATTTTGAGAAATATTGATGGAAGAAAGTGGACAAGAGTAAGTGGAGAGAAAAAGAAGGAGAATAAGGGAAGCAGCAGTCATGGCTGAGAGAGGGAAGGGGACAGATTGTATTAATGGCCTATTTCTGAAGTACCAACTTAATAGAAACTCGGGGGCTTAAAATAACACATATTTATTATCTTACAGTTCTGTAAGTCAGAAGTCCAAAAACAGATCTCACATGGCCAACATCAAGGTGTCAGCATGGTTGCATTTCTTCTGGAAGCCTAAGGGTAGAAGTCTGTTCCTTGTCATTTCTAGCTTCTAAAATGCTGTCTTCATTTCTTGTCTCCTTGCCTCCTTCTAGCAATGATAAAACTTCAATCTCCCCATCCCTCACTCTGACCCTCTTGCCTCCCTCTTGTAAAGATCCTTGTGATTACATTGGGCACACTTGGATAATCCATTGTAACTTCCACAACATTTCAAGATCTATAATTAAATTGTATGTGCAAAGTTCCTTTTGCCATGGAAGGTAATTTATTCACAGGTCTGAGGATTAGCATATGAACATTTTTGAAGGTTCACTGTTCTGTCTACCACAGAGGGGGAAAGGGAAAGGAGAAGAGAAGGGAGGGGAGGAAAGGAAGAATTATTCTCTCCCCCTAATACCTCACTCCTTTGATCCTAGGCCACTACCTAAAATCTGATTCCCTGAAAAAACTTTCCATTATAACACTATCTACTCCTGTATGCCCTGATCACTCTTGCCTTCAACTGAATTTTTAATTTTTTTTTCAACGTTTATTTATTTTTGGGACAGAGAGAGACAGAGCATGAACGGGGGAGGGGCAGAGAGAGAGGGAGACACAGAATCGGAAACAGGCTCCAGGCTCTGAGCCATCAGCCCAGAGCCTGATGCGGGGCTCAAACTCACGGACCGCGAGATCGTGACCTGGCTGAAGTCGGACGCTTAACCGACTGCGCCACCCAGGCGCCCCTTGCCTTCAACTGAATTTTTGAAGGCAAATTCAAAGTTAACACAATGCCTTTACCAGTCCTAATTTTTGTTCATTCTTCATTAATTAAATATACCAGCTTTAGTTATTGAAGACTTAAATAATGATTTTGTTTGCTGTATTCTATAGCAAAATGAGCAATTATATTCCATTCCAAACCAAGAAGTTGTAATGTTAGAAGTCTCTGGGAAATATACCAAATGACAACAACTGGAAGATTTTCCATGTTTCCAAAGATAGATGGTATCTACTTGTTTTTATGCTTAATTCCTTTAGTCAGCTCTTCAAGAACACTACATATTAATTTTTCAGAATGTTGGCCATTTTGACTGAATTGATCAATGAATTTGCCAGATATTGTCCAACAAGTTGTTGCCAGTCTAAGGAACACCAAATAATTAATCTTATTGCTTTTCCCTACTCCATGATTTTTTCTGACTGCTTACACACTCTGTAAAAGAAGCAATAAAAAGAAAAATTTTAAGAGATCCCATGAATATAACTGATTAGAAATGGGTAACAGTTCTTCAGAAAATAAGAGATTCTTTAACATTATCCAGCCTAAGTAGTCAACAAGTGTTACTTAGTAGGATAAGCATCCCTAGAAGTCTTATCTTAAAAGTTTCCAACTTATAGCTAGCTAACAGCTAATTTAGAAATAGAAATTCAGACTTCCTTTAAATTAAATTATCTTGATACTACATATATTTTTTGAGGCCAAGATTCTCCTCATCGCCTCATGCTGGCTTTCAAATTAGGATGTATTCTACATTCAGCAATCTCAATAAAACTCTCCTGCCTTTCTAGACTCTAGGCTCCATAGTTGATGGAGTATTTCATTATGTCATCTTCAGTTCTTGACAAGAGGTAGGAGAAAGAGGAGGAGGAAGACACTCTAAGAAATAATTGAAATGAGAAATGTCACCTTGAGTTTAGTGTCAGTGAGTTAACACTCAGCCTTGGCTGGAAAGTAGACAGTGGAAATAAAACGGCATTTACAAAAAATACTAATCCTGTGCATGAATAAATCTATCTTTCATTAATATTTGATTTTTTTGTTCCTGTATTGATTGCCATGACATGGCTGTCACCCAGCTGAGTCCCATAATTTCTATTGCAGGCAATTTCCTTACAGAATTACTTTCCTGAAAGGGCTGGATGTTATAGCAGACTTGTCAAACTGCACACATGTCAACAGAATTTGGTAGTGACTGTTCAATAATTAATTTACTAGGCTGACTGTTGGAACAATTTGAAAAGTCTCTGTGTGAAGTTCACGCTTCTTGAGGCTAAAAACCCAGAATCATCATGACTGGGCCATGAGCAGAAAAAGTACCAGGTTATGTGATCTGATAAACTCAAACTCTAAATGTGTCCTGAAGAAAGTGAGTTCAGAACCATGGATGTTTAGAGCTGAGAGGAATCATTATCCATTGCTCATTTTATGAATGATTCACTACTCTTTTAACTCTTTGATTTTACAGAATTGGAGGTAGGTACATTGGAGGAATAAAGCACAATTTAAAAATTTGTTAGCTTATATGAAAACAACATGTTTATGTAATATCATTCACTGTGGAAGAAGGAACCAGCAGAACAAGAATTAAAATGGTCAAAACATGCTCAAGACAGCCCTTCAGAGTTTGCTCTGCCTCATAGCACATGTGCATAAGGCTGAGAACAAGCATACTTATTTTAAATACTCATTCCAGTGAAGCATTTCTAACTGGATACTACTTCTAGTCATGGAAATTTTAAAATATGACTGCAAATTTGACATTCCTCCCATTGAGAGGTGGATTCTAAGTCCTTTCCCCTTGAATCTGGGCAGACTTGTAGCTGCTTTAGCTAATTAAGTACAATAGGGGTAACACCATGTGACTTCCAATACAAACTTATGCAGCTTCTACCTTGGTCACTGGAACACTGAGCCTTGGAGTCCTGAGTTTAATGAAGCCCAGCTACCCAAATGTCACCATGCTGTGAGGAAGACCAAGTCACCTGAGGAACCTCCATGTAGGTACTGTGGTTAATAGTCCCAACTGATTTCAGCTGTCCAGTATCATCCCAGCTCTGGTATGTAAATGAGAAAACTTGTAGATGGTTCTATCCACAAGCCATTGAGCTTTCTCTGTTGAGGTTCCAGACACTGTAGAACAAAGACCAGCCCTATTGTACTCAGTTCAAATTTTTGACCTGCATAATTTGTGAACATAATTAAATAGTTGACTTTGCCAGTAACTATTAGAATGACTTATTAGATAGCAATAGATAATTGGATTATTTATCCCATCCCAATTTAAAAGTACAGATGAAGAAGAAGATGTTTTTTTCTCTTTCAAGACTACAGAAACCTTCCTTTCTATACTGGTACACTAAACGCATTTGTCATATCAAGGAAAGATGGTGGATGAAGTGGGGTGTAGAGAAATGAAAGGGGTCAGGAAGACAATTTGCACTCACTCAGAAATAGAACAGTTACAGATGCCCAGAAGAATTCCTTAAGAGAAATGAAAGTACTTTTGAGGGGGTAAAGTATGTGGCATATCACAACTATACAAAGTTAAGAAACAATCTCAAGGGAAGAGTATTACCTGCAAACATTTTCAGAAACTCTACCTTGGGTTTTCATGTTGAGATACAATTTGTTTCTTACATTAACTTTTCAATCAATTATTCAAAAGTTCCCTTCAGTTTAGTAGTTACATAGGCTATGTGTACATGAATTACTATACAGTATTAAATGGCCCATAAAATATAACATGTCAGTCACAAAGCCATAGTGAAAATCCATGAAGATTTGATTATCCATCTTTCCTATACAAAACACGTGGATCATCAAGGATTGCAGAATCCCTTTACAAGGGTGTAAAAAATCATGTTATAACTTGGGTCATGTTATTGACCTGCTGAGAAGTCTCCAGAAGTACTTTACTGTCTGATTACTATAGTTTAATTCTTGTATATCACCCTTTGTAGCATATTTCATAATCTTCCGCTAACTTACCTATCCAGTTATATCTCTCTCTTCTATTTTCATTAACTAAACAACAACAACAACAACAACAACAACAACAACAACAACAAAACCCTAGTATGTGTCAGGCACCATACTCAGGACTCCATTGGTAATAATGATAGAGAAAGTCCCTGCTCTCATTAAACATTGAAGTGCAGGAAGTGAGAATCCCCAGGATGGGGGGAGGGAAGTATTTCACAAACTTGATTAGTGCCATGGGGAAAATAGGTGATATTATAGATTGGTTGGCTAGGGTGACTATGGAAAATAATAGATTTTTCCAAATTTTCATTAAGAAACTTTTTAAAGACTCAACAAAGTGGAGAGAACATTTTGTCATATATACTATTAGTATATTTTTGTTTCAAAGTAATTTATAGACATAATTCATCCCTTAAATATTTCAGTCATCTTGGAGAAACAAGGGAATTTTCCTGCACAAAAGTACGATGAACACATTAGGCACAAATAATTTCTTTTTTTTTTCAATATATGAAGTTTATTGTCAAATTGGTTTCCATACAACACCCAATGCTCATCCCAAAAGGTGCCCTCCTCAATACCCATCACCCACCCTCCCCTCCCTCCCACCCCCCATCAACCCTCAGTTTGTTCTCAGTTTTTAAGAGTCTCTTATGCTATGGCTCTCTCCCACTCTAACCTCCTTTTATTTTCCCTTCCCCTCCCCCATGGGTTTCTGTTAAGTTTCTCAGGATCCACATAAGAGTGAAACCATATGGTATCTGTATTTCTCTGTATGGCTTATTTCACTTAGCATCACACTCCCCAGTTCCATCCATGTTGCTACAAAGGGCCATATTTCATTCTTTCTCATTGCCACGTAGTACTCCATTGTATATATAAACCCCAATTTCTTTATCCATTCATCAGTTGATGGACATTTAGGCTCTTTCCATAATTTGGCTATTGTTGAGAGTGCTGCTATAAACATTGGGGTACAAGTGCCCCTATGCATCAGTACTCCTGTATCCCTTGTGTAAATTCCTAGCAGTGCTATTGCTGGGTCATAGGGTAGGTCTATTTTTAATTTTTTGAGGAACCTCCACACTGTTTTCCAGAGTGGCTGCACCAATTTGCATTCCCACCAACAGTGCAAGAGGGTTCCCGTTTCTCCACATCCTCTCCAGCATCTATAGTCTCCTGATTTGTTCATTTTGGCCACTCTGACTGAAGTGAGGTGATATCTCAGTGTGGTTTTGATTTGTATTTCCCGGATGAGGAGCGACATTGAGCATTTTTTCATGTGCCTGTTGGCCATCTGGATGTCTTCTTTAGAGAAGTGTCTGTTCATGTTTTCTGCCCATTTCTTCACTGGATTATTTGTTTTTCGGGTGTGGAGTTTGGTGAGTTCTTTATGGATTTTGGATACTAGCCCTTTGTCCGATATGTCGTTTGCAAATATCTTTTCCCATTCCGTTGGTTGCCTTTTAGTTTTGTTGGTTGTTTCCTTTGCAGTGCAGAAGCTTTTTATCTTCATAAGGTCCCAGTAGTTCATTTTTGCTTTTAATTCCCTTGCCTTTGGGGATGTGTCAAGTAAGAAATTGTTACGGCTGAGGTCAGAGAGGTCTTTTCCTGCTTTCTCCTCTAGGGTTTTGATGGTTTCCTGTCTCACATTCAGGTCCTTTGTCCATTTCACTTTTTGCAGATGACATGATATTATACATGGTAAACCCAATAGACTCCACCAAAAGTCTGTTAGAAGTGACATATGAATTCAGCAAAGTCGCAGGATTCAAAATTAATGTACAGAAATCAGTTGCATTCTTATACACTAATAATGAAGCAACAGAAAGACAAATAAAGAAACTGATCCCATTCACAATTGCGCCAAGAATCATAAAATACCTAGGAATAAATTTAACCAAAGATGTAAAAGTTCTGTATGCTGAAAACTATAGAAAGCTTATGAAGGTAATTGAAGAAGATATAAAGAAATGGAAAAACATTCCATGTTCATGGATTGAAAGAATAAATATTGTCAAAATGTCAATACTACCCAAAGCTATCTACACATTCAATGCAATCCCAATCAAAATTGCACCAGCATTCTTCTCGAAGCTAGAACAAACAATCCTAAAATTCATATGGAACCACAAAAGGCCCCTAATAGCCAAAGTAATTTTGAAGAAGAAGACCAAAGCAGGAAGCATTACAATCCCAGACTTTAGCCTCTACTACAAAGCTGTAATCATCAAGACAGCATGGTATTGGCACAAAAACAGACACATAGACCAATGGAATAGAATAGAAACCCCAGAACTAGACCCACAGACATATGGCCAACTAATCTTTGACAAAGGAGGAAAGAACATCCAATGGAAAAAAGACAGTCTCTTTAACAAATGGTGCTGGGAGAACTGGACAGCAACATGCAGAAGATTGAAACTAGACCACTTTTTTACACCATTCAAAAAATAAACTCAAAATGGATAAAGGACCTGAATGTGAGACAGGAAACCAACAAATAATTTCTTAACATCAAATTCTGCACCGTATCAGCTATTCTCCAAAAGTCTATTAGGACTGGATTGTTCAAAACAAGGTCCCACTTTTACAATAGATTCTATCTTTTTGAATCTAGAAGAATCCTGCTACTTTTCTCCCCCTCTTTTTTCTCCATGATATTGACTAGTTCAAGATACTGGACTGGTTCTGGATTTGCTTATGGGTTTTATCATGGTGTCATATAACATCACTTTTTCCCTATATTTCATACAAACTTAACTTAGGCATAAATGCTTGAATATTTTCAAGTTAGACATTTTTTAAAAGATTACATAACAAGGGACATTGTATACTTCATTATCATGTCATGTTAAAAAGCACATAATATCTGGGCACCGAGGTAGCTCAGTCAGTTGAGCATCCAATTCTTGATCTCAGCTCACTTCTTTATCTCAGGGTTGTGAGTTCAACCCCTGTGTTGGGCTCCACAGTGGGTGTGAAGCCTACTTAAAAAAAAAAAAAAAGCACATAACATCTGGATGACTCCTAAAACCTCTGGGTTAAGGTGATGACAGCCTGATCCAGCCTTCATAGAGTGACAGTTTCTGACTTGCAACCAGCAGTTGTACACAGAGATAGTATGGCACAACACACATATCCAATTCCTTATTAATCTTTCATTAATGGAATGGTCTAATTAATGATCCTTGAATGACTCAATCATTTCATTAGGTAATTTAAAAAGGTCACTTTTCTAATTCCTTTATTTTTTCTATATTTATTAGCCAGTAGTCTTCTAAGCCTTCTCTTATCAAATGTAGTGATTTGGTCAACCTGATATGTAGCTTGCAGAAGAAGAACAGAATAAATACCTCTTTGCCTTTAAATCTCTAATGAATTTCTTATTGTTGCCATTATTTGGTGCTAATTTGGATTTCTCTTTTTTGAGAATGGCTATGAACTCATGTAATTATATATTATAAATTATGTTATATAATTATATGTTATATAATAACATTTATATATTATAAATTATGTTATATAATTATATGTTATATAATATGTATATAATATTATATATATTATAAATTATGTTATAATAAATTATATTTTTCTTACTGATATTTGAATTGTAACTGTGGATACTAAGATCTCCTAAGACTGGGTCCTTGTCTTTTTCAATGAACACAGTAGTCTGTAATTTTATTTAATTAATGAATTTATTTATTTGTTTGTTTGTTTTTTGTTTTGTTTTCTAGTACATCTATGACATCCCAGGGACACCCAGGGCATTCTCTCCATCAGAAATCAGCAACTTCTCTAAAAAGGCTTTAGTTATTTTAGTGAGAAATGGTATTTAAAGGATAAAATCTAAATGCCAGGGATGCTCACTGGTCCTGGAAAGTTGTTTCTAAGCTCTTTCAATGCAGAGATAGCAAAATTACCTCTTAAAATTTATGAGTAAGTACTGAAACTCCCAAGTCAAATTAAGCCCTAAAATGTTTACTCAACATTATATATATATATATATATATATATATATATATATATATATTTACCTCTTTTTTCTTGCATTGAAAATCATGGTTTCTAATTACAATAACATACTTATTTAATTTACCCTATAATTTAAATATAATGGTTTCAAGATAGCAAAATCAACATTATTCCTCAAAACAAAACTGCTCTGTGCTGTTTAAAATTACAATGAAGTTAATTTTTCTTTAGAATATATCCCATGAAGGATATAGTCACTCAGTCACTATTGTATCAGAAATCACTTGAAAGAGTCTCTTTGTGGATATATTATCGATTTTGTAATTACTTAAATTATTTTGCTCATATGTTCTAGTTTGTGTTTTATTTGTTTGTTTGGAGACCTTAAAAATATCCCACTAAAATAAAATCCCACAGGGGCGCCTGGGTGGCTCAGTCGGTTGAGCATCCAACTTGGGCTCAGGTCATGAGCTCGAGGTTCGTGGGTTCAAGCCCCGCATCGGGCTCTGTGTTGATGGCTCAGAGCCTGGAGCCTGCTTCGGATTCTGTGTCTCCCTCTCTCTCTCTGTCCTTCCCCTGCTTGCTCTCTGTCTCTCTCTCAAAAATAAATAGACATTAAAAGAATTTTAAAAAAATCCCACTACTGATGGGATACTTTACTTTATTCTGAAGTCATCTAATAAAAATCATTTTATCTGTGTGGATTTTCCACAGTTAGCTATAATCATCTCCAGTATCATCTGTTATGTCTGTGTTTTAAATTTTTTTACATGATTTTTCTCATGGTTATAGGTTATATTTTTTTGCTATTTTGTATGCTTTGTCTTTTTGATTGGATGCTGAGTATTGGATATTTTATGTTGTTAGTTATTGGACTTAGCTTTATTTCCTTAAATAGTATTAATCTGTTTTCCAGCTCTCAGTTACTTTGAAAGAGTTTACTTTAGTAAGGCTTGCATCTATACTTTGTTAGGGCAGATCTAAAGTAGCCCTTCATCTAGGACTAAGTTATCCCATTTACTAAGGTTATAACCAGAAGACTGAAACCAATGCTCCATGTACTGAGAGACTTTCCAAACTGATTGTTATGATAGCTAATATTCCCATTTCGGAAACAGCTGTGAGAGTCTCACATCCTGCCTTTGCCCAGGGCTTCTCTCCCAGGCCTTCCATAGTTTTGTCATACACTCAAACAGAGAAAGACAAATATCGTATGACTTCATTCATATGTGGAATCTAAAAATCCAAGTAATCCAATAAGAGCAGCAACAACAACAACAAAAGAGAGAAACAGACCCATAAATGCAGAAAAGAAACTGGTGGTTGCCTAAGATGGGGGGAGGTTAAGGGCTGGACAAAATGGGTCAAAGGGATTAAGAAGCACAAACTTCCAATTATAAAATAATTAAGTCATGGGGATGAAAAGTAAAGCATAAGGAATATAGTCAATACTATAACACAATACTATATCATGGTGAGTGTTTTATAATATATATAATTGTTGAATCACTATGTTGTACCCCTGAAACTAATTGAATGTTGTATGTCAACTATACTTTACTTAAAAAAAAAAAGACCAGTACTCAGTCAAAGACCAGAGGGGATGCCTCTGCAAATCACCAGGGCAGAGTGGTCTCTCAGTTTGCCACCATCTTCTCTGGTGTTGTGTCCTCACAAATTATTACATCATTGGCCTCCCAGAATTCTATCTCCTATGATGTTGCTTGGAAACTGCCTGTGGGTAGTTGGGCTCACCTCAACCATTTCCCTTCAAGGATCACAGTCTTGGCACTGTTTGTTGTGCAATAACTGAAAACCATCATTTCCTAAGTGTTGTCTGCTTTCTTGTTATTTAAAGTGGCATGACAACTCTGGTCCTCCTTATTACATCATGTCCAGAAGTGGAAGTCCTTATAATTACTTTTTTTGTCATTTCCCTAAGATTTATGGTTAGTAGCTTCTGCTTGTTTTTAATTTTAGGAACTACATTTTTCACTGACAATTCTGTTTCTTGAATTTACATGTTTTGTGTTAAAATATTAAAAATAAATTCATATTAGTTTCATTTATGCCCTTCTTGCCTCATACCACTCCTCTGGATAACAATTCTATCAGTTTTTGATTTACCTTTCCAGTATTCAGAATTTTCTGGATTGGTGTCATATGATATAAGGAGACAATTCTGCAAAGACACATGGAGACAGCATTCAAGGCAGACACATTGCCAAGTACAAGTGCCCTAATGCTTTAAAGAGCATGGCTTATTAAAAAAGAAAAAGAGAGAGAAATGAAATCCCATAGTGTGACCAAAGTATTATAGTAAGGAAAGGAGAAAACCCATTTATTTCAGGTTACAGAAGTCAGCAGAAATCTTATCAGGTTGGATCTTGTGTGTGAGAATAAGAAACTTAGTTATTATTCTCAATGCATTAGGAGGCAACTGAAAAGTTTTAACCATAAGAGTGACCAGATAAGGTTTTCATTCTTACATTGTAACTCTGGTAAAGGAAGTATGGAGAATGGAAAGCTAAAAGGACAAGAACAGCAGTAGGGGGACAAGTTTGGAAATCATAGTAAGTCTTGGTGACAGGTGATAATTTTGTCCAGATGAATAACTAGAGCAGGGACAGAAAGCAGTTAAAGACTTCAGATTACACATTTGCATCAGGACAGAAAGTGCTCATGACTCACATGTAGATGGTGAACAGAAGGAAGAAGTAAGGATGGTAAGGATGGTTCTTGGACACTTGGCTTCAGGAACTAGCTAGAAATGTGGCTTGAAATACCTCAAGGGGAATACACGCTTGGGGGACCAAGATTTCTATTTTGGCCATGTCAAATGTGGGGGGCCTATAAGACTTCTAAATACACGTAACATGTAAGAAGTTGGAAATATTGGTCTGGACCTCACAGACTAGGGAGTATAGAAAATAACTTGACAGGCAATGGGCAAAGCTCTAGGTCAAAACTTCTAGTGAATCTGAGAGGAACAAGGCCCAAACCCTTAGGACTCATCAATATTCAAGAGTCTGGCTGAGGAAAATGAAACAGCAAAAATAATAGTAACAACAATAATAGTGGTAGTAACAGTAGTGGCTGTTATCGTAGCAGTAGTAATACTAAGAAGGTGATGTCAGTTAGGTGGGACAAAACCAGGAAATTGTTGTGTCATGGGGGTAGAATGCGTGTCAAGGAGATAGGGTTAATTGTGTCTAAATGAGATCTGCAAAGAACAGAACAAAGCAGTCTCAAAAGGAAAGATGACAGAGCAAGTGGTCTAGAAGACGACAGAGAAAGAGGTCACCTGATTAACTTATATTTATTACAACTGAGATCCAGGCTAGGCGCTGTGCTTCCTCCAAGTTCTCTTTAATCGATGTATTCCAAGAGGATTTCCCCTTCTTATAGTTATGAATGCTATGGTACAACTTCAGAAGAAGGAACCAGATCATTCTGAGCGAGTAAGTCATGTAAAAAGAAAAAGAAAGCCTTGCTGATCATCATAATTAATGAACAGAGTCATGGGTAACTTTTTAAAGGGTAGAAGGAAAGGAATGGAGCACTGGCTATATACCAGATGCAAGATGTGCTTTACCATACTCAAAGTCACTTAATCTTATAGCAACCATGCAAAACTAGATTCTGACATTTCATTTGCATATCAAGAAGTCATGGCTAAACAAGGTTACCAAATCTCTATTCCTTGATTGAAAGCAAATTTGTGACAGAATCAGTTCTCAAACCCAAGTTTACTTCAAAGCCCACCACAAATGGCCTTCAAAATGATAAGCAAAGCCATTGTTCTGAAGTGAAATATTTTTTCTCTTATCAAATCCCATTTTAGGTGGGAATGTCCCATCATCAGACTTTATCTATGGCACTGAACCCACATGCAATGCACAGAGAATTGGCTAACACTGTCAGCTTCAATGGGAAAGGACAATAACATAGAAAGCACACACACACACACACACACACACACACACACACCCCAACAAAAACTCAATAAGTATGTTTTCTAAACATCATTCACACTAATCTGTATGCAATGTCATGAACACACACATGCACACACACAATTTTCCAAAGTAAAGGTAGTTAAGCAACAGCATAACATCATGAAAGCAAAGCTTTGAATTTAGGGGAGAAAACTTGCTAAGCACAAAGGAAAAAATTAGCAGAGGAAATTCAGAAAATTCATAATCTCAGCTTGGGGCAAAATTTACAGATACATACACACATATATTACAGAAATTATTATGCAAAAGAAAAAAATGTTGTGCTTTATTTAAATGGCATTGAAACAGAATTGAAGAGGGAAATCTCAGAGTCTAGAAATCCCAAATATTTTATTTTATAGATGTGGATACTGAACCCAAAGATGTTAAATTACTTGCCTGAGGTCAAATGGTTGGTTAGAACTCAAAGACAAAACTGTCTCTCATTCCATGATTGAGCTCTTTTCACAACTTTATGGTATATCATTTCAAACCCATGTGTATGCATAATTGATGATATTCATTTATAGCTCAGAATGGTAATGCAGATTTAAGTAAAATATAAAATGAGCTTCCTTGAATCCTGAATATCTACAATTCCAACTTCAAAAGGGAAATAATATTATTTATTTCCATCACTATCACCTTTTTTTTTAACCAAACCAAATAGCAGACCCCTCAAGTTCAGGAAGAATTTTAAAACTGTTTTGTAGTTTTAAATGGATGTGATGAGGAATGGAGTTGTCCAGGGAAATTACAGTAGCCCTATCAGTATAGAGAGGCTGGAATGCAAAAGGATCTATAATGTTAAAGAGGCGGGGACATGGAAAGAAGTCAAAGATCAAGTGTGCACTCGGTTAGACTTTCCTTGCCCTTTTAAAAGAACACTTGGCTTTTGAACTGCCCAGTTGCACACTACAAAGGTTTTAGAGTTGTCTAAAATCTTTGAAGGTTTACAAGAAGTCACTTGGCACTAAGGGTTGGATATTATGAACAAGTCACTGAAGCAGGCAAAGCTAAAAGCTTTCAACTACTCCAGAACAATGGCATTCATCCTACTGACCTTTACTTGAAACGCTTCTCTGGAAATCAAACCCAAAGCAGAATATCTGAGGAACCCCCCAGATTTCATTGCAAATGATGAGACAAAGTCAGTGTAGTAACAAGACAGTGGCTGAGTAGAGTATTAGGTGCCTACATTCTATGTGCATGTCTGTGAAAACTAGGTATATTATCCTGACCAAGTCAAATTCCTAATCACCAAAATAAGGAGATTGTATCAAACCAGTAAATTGGTTATAGTCTTCGGGCGGCTTTCAACAGTGGATAGGTTGCCCCAACCAATATCAACTACATGCTGTCTATCAGAAATGCACTTTAAATATAAAGATAAAAATAGGTTAAAATAAATGGATGGCAAAAGATAGAGTATGCAAACACAAATGATGAGAAAACTGAATTACTTATATGAAAGAGAGAGAGAGATTAGGCTTTGGGCTAAGGTATATTGCCAGATAAAAAGCAAGGTTTTTCATAATGAAAAAAAGGATTGGTTTATAAAAAGGACATAAAAATTCTAAATGTGTATGCACCCAATAACAGACTTTCAATATATAGCAAAAATTGACAACTAAAAGGATAAATAGATGCATCTGTGATTATAGTTGAAGATGAACATTTTTCTCTCAATGAATGGTAGACAAGGTAGACAGAAAAATCAGTAGTAATTCAGAAGAGCTGAATAACACTATTAACACCAACCTGACCTAGTAAACAAGATAGAATATCGCACACTTAGCAGATTACATTTTTTCAACTGCACATAGACTATTCACCAAGATAGATAATGGTTGAGAATTTTTCACAATTGAGAAACCATGAATTTGCTGATTCAGGAAGGACAAGGAGTTTTGAAAAAAATCAATGAGAAATCCACATTTTATAGTGAAACTACAGAACAGTAGAAGAAAAAAAATCAGCTAGAGAGAAAAAAAAAGATCATCTAAAAAAGTAATAATTACACTAACAGAAAACTTCTGTATGGCAAGAATGGAAGCCAGACTATAGTAGAATAACATGTTCAAAGGTCTGAAAGAAAATAGCTGTCAATTGGAATTATGTCTCCAGCAAAAATCTCTTTCAAGATAAAAATGCTATTTTCAGATAAACCAAAATATAGAGTTCACCACAACAAACCTTCCTTAAAGGAATTTCTAAAATATATACTTTTGGAAAAAGAAATATTATACCAGAAAGGTCAGAGATGCAAGTAATGAATGGTACAAGGTAAACTGATTATCTGGGTGAATCTAAACAAGCATTCACTGTGTAAATGAATAATAATGCCTTGAAAAATTTTTAACGTTTATTTATTTTGATAGAGACAGAGAAAAAGAGAGGGCGTGCATATATGTACATAGCAGAGGGACAAAGGGAGAGGGAGAGAGAATCTTGAGCAGGCTCCACTGCCCAGAGCAGAGCCCGATGTGGGGCTCATCTCACGACTGTGAGAGCATGACTGAAATCAAGAGTCAGACTCTTAGCCAACTGAACCACCCAGGAGCCATAATAATGCCTTGAAATTTTAAAACAGGTAAGATTTTAATACTGAACAGTAATAGTATGTAAGCCCTGCCAAGGCAATTAGAATTTAAATATTCTAAGTTGCCTATGTCCTCCAAAAGGAGAATAAAGCTTTTTATTAATCATAGACTTTATAAAATTAAGAATATACAGGAGAAAGTTCAATTTTAAAATACAAATAGTTTTCTCTAAACTTCTAGGTCTCTAAAATTTCCCTAAAATACAAATAGCTCTAAAACTGATGTTTAATTTTGGATACCTGGCTCAGTCAGTTGAGCATCCAACTCTTGATATAGGCTCAGGTCATGATCTTACAGTTGTGGGATTGAGCCACACATCGGGCTCCACACAAAGCATGGAGCCTGTTTAGGATTCTCTCTCTCCCTTGCTCTGTGCCCCTTCCCTGCTTATTCTCTCTCTCTCAAAATAAATAAATTAATTAACTAAAAAAAAATTGATGTTGAATCTGAATTTTGCATGGGTCAGCAAGAAAGGGGACTTAGACTTTGGAAAGATTACTGAGTCCCAGTTTCTCATGGATGAGGAAGAATGAAAGAAACAAGAATGAGGGGGTTTGATTTATGTGAAGATTTGAATCATCCTTAGGGGTAACTGGACAAATTTAACAGGATAATCACAACAAGTGGGCCTGTATGGGTGTAGGAAGAGGAGGTTGGAGGGGTAGGTGGGAGAGCCAGACTCAAAGGAATGAAGGACATAGTTATTCCCTGAGAAGCTGGACTTTCTTCTAGATGCTGTGGATTAAAGAAGGTAACAAATGGGAGACTTCAACCTCACTTGGGTTCTCTGGGAGGTACCTTCAGGTCTGTGGAGAATTCTGGATGAGACCAGTGTTGGGGGAGTTCACTGAAAAGAAATGACCACTGATTAACTTATGAGCTGGATCTAGGCATTTAGCCGCTCAGTGGCTCATTCCCCTGTCCTAGGAATGTGGGTTCTGCTTGTCTTTTCTGTTCCCAGAGGCTACTCCAAGTACAGAGCCTTGAGGTAGTGATGTGGTATTGAAAACATCTGCATGGTATATGCAGCTGAACCCAGTTAATGCCTCTTTGTAACTTTTAAGATTTGGCATGTGGGTGCAGGGATCCCTTCATCCTGCTGCCACACAAGACAAACCTCAGGTTAAGTTCCCTTTGTCTACTAAACTGCCACCTACCAACATAGAGTGACCAGTCTCTTTCTTGGGTCTCTCCCTGCCCTCCACATACAAAGGGCCAGTTTCAGATTATACCCAGGAAGCTTCCAAAAGGGCTGTAAATCAACAACCAGCTTTAAGAAGCATGACCTCATTCATCCCTTCCACCTCTGGAAGGTTGTCTGTGGTAGAACTCTCCTCTCTTTGCTCTATTGTACTGCTTAAACTCCATAAACATCATGTCACCCAAGCCAGGTCCTAAAGCAGGACAAACCAAGTTGTATTTATAGTATTAATAAGAAACTGGGAAAGACTAGTTCCCCCCTCATCAAATATACATTTTCCATTTTGCAAAAGCTGAAAATATTACAGATTAGCATATAGGCAGGAATCACAAATTTTATGGTAAAGCAATGCAGTGAGTAGGAGCGTCGCTCGATATCTCAAGGACAATATGGTGTTCCTTTAGGCTGCTCATTCACAAAGCAGATGTACAATGTATGCGTACGTGGCGGGTCATAAATCAGGCCTTTGGATTGAACAAAGTTTACCAACAGTCATGTTAACTTAGAAATCTGAAATGGCTTTCCTCGTCTATCAGGCTTTTAGAGAGTTTTTCTCACAACAGCCAGAGATTCATTAAAAAACAATTTTGAAAAAACAATTTGGAGACAATTCATAATATACCTAACATGGAAAAGACTCAGCCACCAAGGTCTTTCTTAAAAGGGTTGATTAGGGGTGCCTGGGTGGCTCAGTCAGTTAAGCATCCCACTTCAGCTCAAGTCATGATCTCATGACTGGTGAGTTCGAGCCCCATGTAGAGCACTGTGCTGACAGCTTGGAGCCTGGAGTCTGCTTTGAAATTCTGTGTCTCCCTGCCTCTCCCCTGTTTACATTTTGTCTCCGTCTGTCTCAAAAATAAACGTTTAAAAAAATTTTAAAGGCTGATTAAAAATTATTCATTTAAAGTCAGTTTTGAGAACTTAACAAGTAGTAAAATAGCCATCACAGTCATCAAACCCCCAGCCTTTAAGAGCCCCCCAAAATACTCGAAACACAATAGTTCTTAACTGCCTCAAGGAATAAAGCTACCAAAGCTGCAAAAAAGAATATGTAAATAATAGGCATTCCATTCTGCTTTAAATATTTCCAAATACTCAGATTCAAACAAGAATGGTATAGAGACAGAAATCCATAATAAGGCAAGTTCAAAAACTATGTTGACTGACAAGCTGAATATTTTAATAGTGAATGGGATAGTTTGTTAAGCCATTTGCTATTTTCACTATGTGCCTACCAGATGCCACTGATATCGTCTCCTGCAAACACTCCGTCAGCAGAGCCAAAGGCCAGAACCCTCTTGACTACTTACTACTGCCTTTTTACAATATACCCGATCTAGAAAAACACACGGCAACTCTCGTAATGCAATATAAATCTGGGGCGACATATGCACACATGCACTGTAGGCCAGATATGAGAGCTTGAGGAGGCTCTCTGAAGAACACTCCCATAGTATTTAATTACTCCTTAATCAACTCTGTATCATTTCCTAATCCCACTGTCTAAACTGTCCATAAAGCAGCAATTTCCTAAGAATCCTCTATGCCAGGGGTCAGCACACTTTGGTATATGAGACTTATCTTGCCCACCACTAGTTTTTGTGCATAAATGTTTATTGAAGCACAGCCAGGACCATCATTTGTCTACATCGTATTGCCTACAGCTGCTTTCCTTCCACAAAGTGAGTTAAGTAGTTGCAACAGACACCATATGGCTCCAAATGCCTAAAATATTTACTATCTGGACGTTTATAGAAGTTTTTTTCACTCACGGCTTACACAACTGGGCTATGAAAATGATGTAGGAGAGAACTTAACAGCAAAGGACTAGACATTGCTCAGCACAGTTGCCACCAGCCACCCTCAAGATGAAAAAGTAGGTGGCATATCGTATTTGTGAATGTAATACCAGTGCTATGTGGAATTGAGTGAAAGAACATCTGACCTAACATGTCACAAGTCACCTCTCAGGAACCCAGGACAGACGCCATGAAACAACCAGAGCATTCTTACCTCTAAGTTCTGCTGTCTGCTCAGAACCCTCTCCATACAGCTGTCCAGGCAGCCAATAAATGCTTGGGATTAGCATAAAAGATGAAGGATTTTCACTATCTCTGGTCTAATTAATTACCATGTTTTTTTTTTTTTGGGGGGGGGGGGACAGAGAGAGACAGAGCATGAACAGGGGAGGGGCAGAGAGACAGGGAGACACAGAATCGGAAACAGGCTCCAGGCTCCGAGCCATCAGCCCAGAGCCCGACGCGGGGCTCGAACTCGCGGACCGCGAGATCGTGACCTGGCTGAAGTCGGACGCTTAACCGACTGCGCCACCCAGGCGCCCCCCATGTTGGTTTTTAAAACCATTATCCTTTCATCTGTCCACAAAAATCTGACTTCTACTAACTTGTGTGTACTGGGGCTCATCGGCCCTTAATAAGGTAAACTCTACTTTGAAATAACAGTTTTACCAACATTAGGAAAGTGTACATGTAAAAGCTGAAAAGGGGCGTTATAAGTGACAAACAATGATACCGAGTGTAGGGTGTTACTATGAAATTTCTATTTTCCTAATATTATTTCCAGTTATGTCATTTGGGCAGATTTTTCACTTGTTTGTTTTGGATCAATAAGAACCCACGACAGGGGTTACTAATATGATAAACAATTAGAACCTCTAGACATGTGTGATCCCTTAAGAAAGTTCTCCAACTAGTTATGAGTCTATATGGCTGTCTCCTCTGATGTGAACACCTTGCCTATCTGAAAGCTGCCTCTTGTGTTGCTGAAGCTGGGACACACTATGGGGAAGTCAAGCTGTCCTCCGCAGGGTGAGTAAGTTTCTAATGCAGGCCCAGTAGATGGTGAAGCCTAGGGCTGCCCTCAGGTGCCTCCTGATAGAGCCTCTCCAGTTCCCTTCCCATCCTCTCACTGACTATTTTTTCTCTCATCTCTTCTCTTGGTCAACATGTATGCTCAAGACTCCTCTCTTCACTGCTTTTGGTTCTGGGCAAAATGCTTAATCTCACTGAGCCATAGATTTTGACGTTGTAAGGATCAAGACCAGAAAAACAGAACTTTAAAATCTAAGTCTCTAGAAGGAGGAGCCCAGGAGCCTGTAGCTTTTAACCAACAAGTTGTCCTAATGATGGGTCTAGTTTGAAAAACAGGTGTTCTTAATGTCACAACTTTTAGTATGTAGTTGAATCACTTGGATGCTTGTTAAATAGTCTCTCCCCAAACCCAGTTACACTGACTTTTTTCATGTCTGCAGAAAGCACTTTGAGAAAGCCTCACCTACAGCCTGGATACTCATAGTGTGGTCCTTGTTCACCAGGATCAGCATCACGTGGAAACTTTTTAGAACTGCACAAACTCCTAGGCCCCTCTGCCTCTTAATTAATGTGGACATTAGTAAGACCCCCAGATGATTCTTCTGTACCTAACGGTTTGTGAAGCACTAACTTAAGTCCAATACTGAACCACAAAACCGAGCTTCTAAAAACTGTTCTGTACTTACATGTTCATCATTTAAAAAGTCACCGGACCCACTTCACCCCCATTTCCAGATGAAAAAATTAATGCACAGGAAACTTTAACAGTCAAAGAGTTGTCTGTCTTTGAAGTGGAGTTTGACATGGCCAGGTGATGTGAGACCTGCTCTGAGATCCCACTTTGACAGCCCAGGAGTTGTGACTACCAGCTGGTTCAGGATGTCTATAGCAGGAAGCATCAACCATTTGGAAGTTGGCAGGAATAGGTCCTTGAAGAGGGGAAATGGCTTCTCATCTTAGGCCTTAGCTTCCCTATTTGTAACAGGAGGATACTAATGCTCACTTCAGGTTTGCAGAGAGGACAAAGATGATGTATGTAAAATGGAAACTCAGTGCATGGCATGAGGTGGGGTCTTATTGGTGAAAGGGAGTCAGTAAGCTATGGGAGAGCAGGCTGCAATTTTAGTTTTAGCCCTCACTGGCATGCTTTCCCTGCCTACTGTTATTAAAAAAAGGGGGAAAAATGCTTGTATCACATCTGTATCACATCTGCAAAAATGTATGGGATGATAAAAACAGGCATAATCGTAGAAAACACTGTTCTCAGAGAAGTCAGTTTTTATTTGCAGCCCCATTGGCCTCTCCTTTTATTGTTATCACTCCAAACTCTGAAATGGCCTCACATTTACTAACAGCCTGGAATAATAAAGCTCTGACTCAAATCTTGACGGTTGAGGATTTTTCAATCTTAAACGCCTATAATCAGCAGTACTATTTTTTTTCTTGTCCTCAGTTTCCTTGCTCTTAATAGAAAATGAGGGGCGCCTGGGTAGCTCAGTCAGCTGGGCATCAGACTCTCGGTTTCAGCTCAGGTCATGATCTCACGATTCCTGAGTTTGAGACCTGCATCAGGCTCTGCGTTGTCTGCATGGAATTCATTCTCTCTCTCTCTCTCTCTCTCTCTCTCTCTCTCTCTCTCTCTCTCTCTCTCTCTCTCTCTCTCTCTTTCTTCTTCTTCTTCTTCTTCTTCTTCTTCTTCTTCTTCTTCTTCTTCTTCTTCTTCTTCTTCTCTCTGTCCCTCCCCCACTTGCACTGTCTCTGTCTCTCTCAAAATAAATAAATAAACTTTCGGGGCACCTGGGTGGCTGAGTCAGTTGGGCAGCCAACTACCAGCTCAGGTCATGATCTGGTGGTCTGAGTTCGAGCCCTGCATTGGGCTCTGTGCTGAGAGCTCAGAGCCTGGACCCTGCTTCCGATTCTGTCTCCCTCTCCCTCTGCCCCTTTCCCGCTTGCTCTCTGTCTCTCTCTCCCTCTCTCAAAAATAGTAAACATTAAATTTAAAAAAAAAAATAAACTTAAAAAAAAGAAAATGAACACTGAGCTAGAGATATATCAATACTTTTTCTTCCTATATTAGTCAACCGTGCATTGATCAAACACTTACTGTGCCCCAGGTACTATGTTAAACTCTATATATGCTTATTGTTTCATTATTTAATCTATCCTCATTATAACCCTATGAACTAAGAACTCATTTTATAGGAGCACCTGGATGGCTCTGTCAGTTAAGCTTCCAAATCTTGGTTTCAGCTCAGGTCATGATCTCACAGTTCATGGGATCGAGCCCTGCATCAGGCTCTGTGCTGTCAGCAGGGTCTCTCTCTCTCCCTCTCTCTTTGCCCTTCCTCTGTTCATGCTCTCTCTTTCTCAAATTAAATAAATAAACTTAAAAAAAAAACCCTCATTTTATAACCTTTCTATAGAGGATAAAAGTGAACCACCAGTTAGGTAAAAGCAAGAACAAAACAAACCTTGCCAAGGTCACTCAGCTTAAGTACAGGGACAGCCATAAAACCTAGACATTCTGATTCCAGAACCAATGTCCTTAGCTATCAAGTGGAGTAGTTTATGTGTGCCTGGAACTGAGGCCAGGAAAAGGGCTTACATAGTTTTTGTCCTCAGAAGCTTGTGGCCTAACAGAAGACTGCAAATTCTAATTAAAGATGATAATCCCTCTCACAAGTCAACAGCATTTTTTTTCTTGTTTATATGAGATATAACTAATTGATCCTAATTGTCTTTCCACTGAGTCTGGACTTTGGTCACATATGAGTCCAGAAAAACACTAGCAATCACTTGAAGTTAGGATTTGAGATGGTACTTTTTCCCATTTTTGCTCCCATGGAAATAAATCTAAAATGTTTTGTCATTATTGAAGTACACTTGACCTATAATAGAGGCAAATGAGGGTATTGATAGTATGTGCAGCTAACCATATTAGGTATCAAAGATTCTTGGCAAACAGGCATAAACCTACGAAACATAAATATTACAATAGTCAGGTAGGCAACAATATTCCTTTCATTTGCTCAGTGTGTCAGGAAAGATAAGCCTTCTACTTTACCCAAATTATGAGTTCACAACACCTTCTAAGTGGCTTAAGTTTCATGCAAGTTGCTTGCTTGAATTTCATCTTTTCAGGAATTTAAAATAACAGGTTAAAAAAACACAAATATGAGACTAAATCTAAGGTTGAAATAAGGTTATAAGACAATAGCATTTGATGTCAGAGCAGGTAGGCCAACAGGGCAGAAATCAACCTTAGTGAACATATTACAATCCACCTTTCAACAGTTAATTGAAAATGAGTTAATGCACAGGTGGGCTGAGCTAAAATTAGCATAAAAGAAAATCACTTTTCTGTTTGTATAATTTGCATGCCTTTGTAATCAGCGAAATGACAGATCAGACAAGAAGCCTACCTGCTGTGATGCAATCTTTAATCTCTGTCATATATTAATCATCCCTCTGTAATAGAATAAAGCTGCTTCTGTCATGATGGCATTGAATGTAAATAGTTCCAATTACTGGTAATTCTCAACTGTTTTTGCAGAAGGAACTGTGTGGTATGATCCATGGGCTTCGGAAGGAAATGAAATAATAAAAAAAGGTAACTGAATTTTGCATCCAGGTTGAAACTTTTCTGGTGTCTCCCCAGACTCAGTGTTTACTTTTCTTGGATTATTTCTAAAAGCTGAAGCAACAGAGATGCAGGCCCTTGGGAGGAAAACATCGTCTGGTTTACAAGGTTCAGGGTGATTTTAATAGGCTGAAAGTGAGTAAGCAACTTGTGCCACTAATTTCCTGCAGGCATTTTCCAAGTTTTCACCCATTACAGTGTGAGGCCTTTGAATAAAAAGTTCTGTTTGAACCAAATATTGTTGCTGCTCTTGTGGCACATAAGAGAGAAATCAAAATATCTCCAGCAGTGAAAGTGAGTACAAGACATGAAACTAATGTCATACCTGCCTAGCATTGTGATATACTTTCCTCAGAGGTTCCCCCAAATTCCATCAGCATTTAAACTTTCTGGCACTTATTTTCAGTGATCATTATGCTTTGAATCCTTCTTGAGAAGAATTTCTCTAAAGGAAGATGATTTCTGGGACTCTAGAGAAAAGCTGTCTCATCCAGGATGGAGGGCTCAGTTAAGGGTGACAACACCATCACAATTAGCTATTTTGTCACCAGTGGCAGAACTCACTAATGGATCTCAATACTTTTTTACACAGAGCCTGGTGGCAGACTGATCAATTTTAGTGGTTTTTTTTTTTTTATTTTGATTTTTTGTTTCATGGGAGCCCACTTTTAGCCTTCTCCCCTTTGGTCTCTGGACAGGCATTAATAATGAATTTCAGTGGAAGTAGGAAGTCAAAGACATTTACTATATTTCTCTCAGATTGAAATTGCTAACTAGAAACAATATGTCTGCTCTGTTTTGAACAACTTTTTCATGTGGAAAGGGTACAACATGACTTTCTCAATTAGAAAGAAATCACAAGGGGCAGGGAATGTTTGATGAGATGTCTTAAACCTTCCCAGTCCTTACACTCCTACCTGCTCCTTGGTTTCTCTTTAAGAAATAATAAAACTAATTGTAGAAATTCAAGGAAGGGAGTCTGAAATTTGCTACCAATGTCTAGGACTGATGATATTCCATAAGATTTTTTAAACTTTGCTTATTTTTCCCTTATTTGTTAATTTTGTAACCCTGTCTCCAACAACAACAGTAAATGTGGAACTAAACCTTCCATAGTTTGAAATATCTACAGTGTGTTAACTTTTCATTAAATATGGTTATAGTAGTTAATTTCAGGACTTAAGCAGTAAATTTTTGGTGGCATATTAATAGTATACTCTATCTTGCAGACATTTCCCCCTCAAAAATAAGGAGCCAGATGTAGACAAATGTAAACAGAAGCAAATCAGAAACCCAAATTAGATATTATTACCCAAGTCAGCATCTGTCATTGAATGTCTCTGATAAAGACCACGTTGGAACATTCAGCTAACTCCTGAGAAAAACATGTTCTACTATACCATCTCCCCAAATCCAAGAATTTCAATAATTCCTATAGGGCACACATGAAGAGAGATGGGCCCACCTCATAAGACCCCCATGTCCATTATCCAATCAATTGCATAGGTTAAGACAGAGTAAGGTAAATATGGGCACTTGCCTTTTTGTTACATGGTAACCACAAGTCTAAAGGCCCATGCAGTTGAGCTTAATTCTGACTAAACAGATCAGCAAATCTTTTTTGCTTCAGAGAGAGAGGCTGGAGTATCTCCTCCTCTATGATAATCCCATTTTGAAATCTATACCTGCATCCTAGGTAACCACTATCCATCATTCAACCTCTCTGATGTCCTGATTCACTGCTAATGTGTACCACTCAACTCAGTATTTCATCATTATTTTGAAGTCCTTACTCGATTAACATTGATTCAGTATTTCCATCTAAATTGAAGTGTCTTTCACGGTAAAGACAACTCTTCTGTGTATCTCACAGATACTATTCATGCTATTTATTTTACTGGGTAGGTGTAGGATAAATATTTGCTGATCAAGATTACTTGCCACTGTTAATGAATATGTGAATTATTTAACCGTGCCTTGATGGACCTGATGGACCTAATTGTGCTAAGGTTCTAATATTTCTTAAAATTTTGCTCTAAATTGATAAAGTTTTAAAAGGAAGTATTGTTAACAATATCTTCATTTAGAATATCATCACAAAAATACTGAATTTGTTTAAATGTAAGACCATCATGAAAAATTTTAAAAATTATGTTAACCAAGTATAGGTGTTTACAGAAGGGAAATAAAAACATACCCTCAGGAAACGCCCATGCACAAATGTCTGCCTGTGCTGTATTCATAAGAGCCCAAATCTGGAAATACTCTAATGTGCATCAAAGGGAGAACACAGAAACAGATTGTGCTGTCTTCATAGAATACTATGCAAAGAGTGTGTGTGTATACACACTATACATAAGTATATGTATAGTGTATATTAGTGTGTGTCTATATCTATACAATATAAATTTTTTAAAATCATGGTGTTGAGAGGAGGAGGCCTGACCCAAAAGAGTAGACACTATACGATTCTATTCATGTGAAATTTTAGAACAAGCAAAACTAATCTCTAGTAACAGAAAGCAGATTAGTGATTATACAGCAGAGGATGGAAAGGGTGACTGCAAAGGGGCTCAGGGAACATTTGGGGGTAATGGAAACGTCCCATATTTTATTTGGTGGCAGCTACATTGTGTATACATTTGTCAAAATTCATTGTACTGCATACGCAAAATTTGCACAATTTTTTTGTATATGGATTATGCCTCAACGATGTTGTTTTTTTTTTTTTAAATCATGCTAACCTAAGGGAAAAGAAAAGCCTACAGTCACAATTGTTTGCAGGCCTACCACACAGAATGGAACTGCATGCTGTGACAAATGGGACTCATCTGGCAGTGGAAACCCTGTCTCTCCTAGAATCACACTCAGAGGGTTGACTGATGGAACTAAGACTAACAACAATTATTTTTAATTTGTCTTGTGTCTGATTCTATCTGCCATCTTAAAAATAGAGAGAAGCTGATAAAAGTTTTCAAATGGGCACATAGTCTGCAATCACAATGAAGTTTACAACCCTCTGAGTTATTGTGACACACTGGCAATTTTAGGGCTTTTGACAAGTGGAAGTAAATAATCCCATCTCTATTTTCTGGGAAAGTGAGAGCCCTCAGAACACCTTTGGGAGGTGGCAGCATTGGCCTTTGAGTTTACCTTATTTTGATTGCAGTTTCATTTGGAAGAGGGGAGAATGACCTTAGGCAGCAATCAAGATGAACACCAGCAACTTTGGCCAAATGTATCAGAACCCAGGGAAAGCAAATTAGAGAAACACTAGATGAGCCTCTCATCCCTGTGGACCTATGTAGAAGAGCTGTCCATACTCATAAAGAGCTTTGGAGGCCTTGGTAAAAAATAAAATGGAAAGACATAGAAGGATATAATCTAGAGAGAAGCTTACTCATGTATGCATTTTTTAAAAAGAGTCACTTTGGCTCTCTTCTGAAATAAGAGCTGGAGAAGAAGAGTGGATACAGGGGAAACCAATTGGGAGGCTATTACTATAGTTCCAGGGAAAAGATGGTGGTGGTTTGAAACAGGTGGTATCAGTGGGGTAAAAAGATATACATAAAGTAGAATTGACAGGACTTAGCAAATTGGCAGAATTAGCAAGGTGAGGAAACAGAAATGTCAAGGATGATACCTAAATTTATAGCTTATATAAATGGGTAGGTGATGATGTCATTTTTAAAAATGGAGGAAACTAGAAGAAAGAATTTTTGTGATTATTTAACTTATTCCAATGAAAACTAATTATTCTGACCTTATAAATATGTACATTTTAGACAGGCACAGGGGCAGAAGGGGAGAGAGAGAGAATCTTAAGCAGACCCTATGCTTACCATGGATCCTGATGTGGGCTCAATCCCATGACCCTGAGATTGTGACCTGAGCCAAAATCAAATTGGCTGCTCAAACAACTAAGCTAGCCAGGCACCCCAGGATAATATTTTTTAAAAAGACTTAGAATGGTACTACTCGATGTCATAGTCTACACTAAGGATAAATATTCATTCTAATAATAGTAACAGTAATAGTTTTATTGATTTCTTACTACCAAGTACAGTGCTAGGCTTTTTACATTCATTATTTCATTTTCAGTTTCATGAATAGCTCTATGACATGGATATTATCATCCTTCTTTTACAGATGAGTTAACAGAGGCACAGAACAATTAATTACCTGTGATTGACGATATCAATGTTCACCAATATCCAATCCTCCTCCAGTCAGGTCCTTGAGGATTATAATCTCCTGCCCACTTGAAGTGAAGTGTAACAATGTGACTTGCTTTGGCCAATGGAGTATGAGTGGAGGTGAAGTATCACTTCTGAGCAGAAGCATGTAAGAGCCTCTGTGTGACCGTCTATGTTTGCTTTTCCTTCACTGAGCTAACCAAAGAGGCCACGTGTTCAAGTAGGGTATCTCCATATAGATATACCTCCTGTGAGAGTGACCAGTAAAGACAATAATGACCTGAGTCTCCCCTTCACCTCATCCACCCATGTTGAACAAAGAACATGTTGTATTAAGGCACTAAGTCTCTGGGGCTATTCCTTACAGCAGTATAATCTAACTTATTCTGACTTAGACAAGTTTCACAGATTCAGTAAATGGCTGAGTTACTAAAAGAAAGCAGGCCCTTTAACCACTACAGCATGTATACAAAAGAAAGAAATGATCTCAACAATGAGGCAGCTTATTATCATATCAGAGACTTAGTAAAGGAGATGAAGGCAAGGCAAAGTGTTGAACAGCTGCAGCTTACACACTGTAGGTCCTCCCCTGTGGAAGATATCCTCCTTTATCTGTACTGTCTTTATCCACCTGCATTGGACTTCCTGCCTTTTTCATGGAAAGCCCACCCATTAGTGTGAATTCAAGAAAGTCAAATAAACCTATGAAGAACATCAATGGCTCTAGGCACCCACTCTAGATCTAGATCAAGGGATAAGGCCTAGTTATCAAAGGAGCATTTGGCCAAATATACAAAATTTGTTCACTGCCCCCCCATTTCCTGCAGAGCTATTGGAATTTTTTTAATACTTTATTTTTTTAGAACAGTTTTATGTTCATAGCAAAATTGAGGGTAAGGTACAGAGATTTCCCATATTCTTCATGTCGTGCCACATATACACAGCCTCCCCATTAACCACATTTTTCACAAGAGGGCACATTTCTTACAAGTGATAAACCTACACTGACACATCATAATCACCCAAAGTCCATAGTTTACATTAGGGTTCACTTTCATGTTTGATGCTGTACATTCTGTTGGTTTGGACAAATATATAATGACATGTACCAATAAGTACAGCATTATACAGAGTATATTCGTTGTCCTAAAAATCTTCTATTCTCTACCTATCTATCCCTTCTTCACCCCAAACCCTGGGCAAACACTAATCTTTCTATTATCTCCATAGTTTTGCCTTTTCTAGAACATCATATAGTTAGAATAATATAGTATGTAGCCTTTCAGATTGGTTTCTTTCACTGAGGAATATGCATTTAAATTTCCTTCATGTCTTCTTATGGCTTGATAGCTCATTTAATTTTAGTGCTGAATAATATCCCATCATCCAGATGCACCACAGTTTATCTATTTATTCACCTACTGAAGGACATCCTGGCTGCTTCCAAGTCTTGGCAGTTATGAAAAAGGTACTCTAAATATCAACATGCAGAATTTTGTGCAGACATAAGTTTTCAACTACTTTCACTAAATTTAAGAAGTATTACTGCTAGATTGTATAGTAAGAATATGTTTAGTCTTCTAAGAAACCACCAGAAAACTGTCTTCAAAAGTGGCTGTACCATGTTATATTCCCACCAGCAATGAATGAGTGTTCATGTTGCTTCCACATCTTTGCCAACATTTGGTTTTGTCAGTGACCTCAGTGTAATTTTATAACAAAAGATTCAACAGTTTTATCAAAAATGTTCAACTTTGGATATTAAATATAATATTTATAAACATACATTTTATCATTTAGAACTAAAATCTCAGTGTTGATATGGGAATTTTCCTTTAATCCAAATTTATTATATGATGATTTTGACTAATTTTGATTTTTTCATATGGTTTTGAACTTAAAATTTACAACTAACTTTTAACAAATTGACTTTCAGTGGACTAGTCTTAATAAAGTGACACTTAGGGAATTAATTTTCAGAGGTTCACTTCTACCATCCTGAAGGAAGCTACAACTTCAGAAATAAAGGCAGTTCATAAATTTAGCTAAAGGTACAGTGATGAAGGGACATATGATATGGACAAAATAGATACTATGGATTTTTATTTTGTCTTGTGGCATCCTTTTCCTCTTCTCTGATAACAGAATATTCAGTTATTCAAAATATTCAGTTAGGCAGGAACAACTCCTACTGTTGGCCACAGGGATTATGATAATACTTCTAGCCAATCAACCATTACACTTCTGATTCCAAATCTTGTATTCATTATTCATTTATGAAAGATCAAATATCAACTCAACTCAAAGAAGCCTTAAAAAAAAAAGGAAATTTACTGATTTACAAACATGGGAGCTCAAGGTAGCATCTATTTTCAGATATGGCTATATCTGGAAGATCAGATGCCTCTTTCTTTGCCTGTTTTCCTTCCTAAATACAAATCATGAATCTGGAGGTATCAATAATAGGCCTGGCTCCCAGATACAATCTTTTCTGCTGCACAGTTCCAGCCTGCCTGCCATAGATAGTAACAAGACCCACCAAGAAAGATCAGAGAGTTTAGGGAAGGAAAACTAGCCTAATGAGTATTCTAGGCCCAATACTCTTATTTGTGGAATAAACTTGGAGGAAAACAAAACAAACAAGTCCTTAAATATGAAATGACAGACATCTTTACAAAACAAGTCATAAGCAAAATAAAAGCCCTACTTATTGAAGAAAAAGGCAGTTCTCTTAAGAGTGGCTGTGATAAAATTCTCATTTGCTAAATCTTCCTAATGAAATGGGCACTGGGGTCATATTTGGTGACTGGTCAAATGCCTCTCTGCTTGTGATATCCTTTTTTCCCCATAATGTCTGAGTTTTGTTTGTTCAAACTCATTAAGAAGGGATGGAGCTTCCCTTCTTATACACTGTATAATTAGTGTACTGCCAATAAATGAGTTAGAAGATTTTCAACAAACTTCAAGCAAGTAGAAACCAAATAAACTGAAGATATTTATGGAATCCCTACCAAATGCTAGGCAATACGCTAGGCAGTCAGAATCAAATAGTAAACAAGGTGGATCAGATAGAAGAGTTCTATATTCTGAATAACCTACAGCAATTCTAATAAAGAACTCTACATGAAATGAGAGGGTGCTGGAGGAACAAAAAGTAGAGTCACCAAACCTGTCAGGGTCCAAACAGGAAGGCTTCCCAGAGGAAGTAATGGCTGGAAGGATGCCTGAGAGTAACCACTAGAAAAGACATATGGAAGGTGGGAGTAGAGAGATCCAGAGAGAAGCATGTACCAGGTTCAAAGCCAAGTTTGCTTAGTTGCCTTGAAGAGTGTAACAAGTATAACAGGAGTTTCAAAACCACATGGGAGGAGTGGCAAAATGGGGCCAGGTAAGAATCTGGGACAAGCCTCTAAGAGATTTTTAATGGCACCATCAGGGCATTAGACTTCATCCCAATGCTGTTGAGATGGTATTGACAATTTTTAAGCAAGAGAGCAGCATTTTCACATTGTACCTTCCAAAGATCACCCTGCTACTCTGGAAAGTGGACTGGATGAGAGGCATGGGTGGAGGGTGGTCAGTTATGCACTATGGCAGACTTGAAGCACAGTCTGAAAGTCTGTTGTATCTTCAAATATTGTTTTAAAATTTAGTGAAAATTTTTCATCTTTAATGCAATATATTCCTGTTTGTTTTACTATTACAAGATATTCCCAATATTTACTATGACTAACCTCATTAATTGACTAATAAATAGGACAAATGGACAATTTCTCCTTCTTAACAGAATCAGAACTTTGTTCAAGATGACAATGCATTAAGCTCCAGGTATAGTATCATAACTAGTCTAAGCTGATTGAGGCAATTATGAATTCTGATGTGTAATTGTTCCTACATGTAAGAATAAAATATAGTCCAATTCCAGCAACTGAGGCTGAAATGGAATCTTTAGGGAGAGGATCCTGGAAAGATTTATCTTCTCTTAAAAAAGAGAAAGAGGCAAATGGCACTGCCCAACCACCTTGTATGCAGTCTTTGTCCCTTGACGTACAGTAGCTGTATTGCAACACTAGGTGCAAGAAAAAGGACAAAAGCTAATATGCAAAAGATGACAAAAGAATGGCTACTAAGTGTGAAAATACACATGAAATCTGAGTCCCTAAAAGCACCATCTAAGGCTGGAGGTCTTGTTATGTAAGCAAATTCTATGATTTGTTTAAGCCACTGTTTTTGTTATTTGCAGCTCAATGTATTCTTAATTGATATACTAACTCTCAAATAGAAAAAAAAAATATGCTCCATTAAAGTAGATCTAACTTTATCCTGAGGTTTCATGTATTACCAGGCACACAAGGCCATAACCTCAGGGAACATATGCACCTGAGATAGAAAAGCATAGTCTTGGGTAAACAGCACCATTTTCAAAGATTAAGAAGGACAAGAGAGGGGCATCTAGATGGATCAGCCGGTTAAACATCTGACTTCAGCTCAGGTCATGATCTCACAGTCTGTGAGTTTGAGCCCCACGTCAAGCTCTGTGCTGACAGCTCAGAGCCTGGAGCCTGCTTCAGATTCTGTGTCTCCCTCTCTCTCTGCCCCTCCCCAGCTCATGCTCTGTCTCTCTCTGTCTCAAAAATAAATAAAAACATTATTTTTTTTTAAAAAAAGGACAAGAGACAATTATTTTACCCTCTGTTTCTGGGTTTACCTTGGCCCTCTGGTTGGGGAATGTCCTTGACACTCTTACATGCAAAGTACTTTAGGTTGAAGGTAAGAGGTAGTACATTAGCCCAAAGAATACTTAGCATTCTTAGAGAGTTTTGCAGTTTGTTTCCTTCAGGACTCATGTAGTTTTGTTTAAGAGCCCCTGAGTTTCCTGACATATCAGCTTTCAGTTTTCAATAAAAGTTACACATGAAAAGACAAAGGGAAGGATGTCCTCTCAATGTGGCTTTCCTTACAATGCTGACAACAGAAAAGTGTGCTTGCATTTAGTGCATGGACCAAAAAAGATAAGGGGGTAGGATGAGTCTGTTCTTATATTTCTGTTGATCTGAACATTCTTCCACTGCCCAAGAGTCCCAAAGGTAAGTGCCAATTGGACAGTACAGGTTTAATCCTTTGATAGCTACTTATGATCAAGTACTGCCTTTTCCAGACTCCAGACAATTAATCTATTTCTCTAGTATTTAAAGTCAGAAGTACAACCATTAGGAGAAAAGGGACTGTTTATGCGATAAATGCAGAAATGATGCAGCTTCATGTGATTTATTATAGATGAGTGTGAGAGGGAATATAAAAACTATTCCATTAATTTCATTTCCATTTTAGTGGTTATGTGGGCTTAGCTGTTTTGAAAATTATCTTCTCATTCTCTCAGGAGAGAGATTTGTGAAACTATACAATGGCTGGATGTGTTTTGGCATAAGCAATGGAAACATCCTTATGAAGCAAGTTCTCCTCACTCCCTAAGCCCCAACCTCCTATAATGATTTCTGGGCAGTGAAAGATAGGTGTTTGGAGCATTCTCTAACTCTTCATATCCCTGGTCTAATTACAGTGTCATTATCCCTTCCCACTAATTATACCTAGGTTATCACTTCATTCATTCATATTTAAGTCCATCTGTTCCTTGAAGGGGCTCAGTAATGTCTATACATGGAAATACTAATATCCTGGTTATGCTTTCATATCAGGAAAGCTCTTTTTAATGCCTTCATTGCATTCTGAAACCCAGATTTGTAAACTGGACATTTAGAAGAAGGCATTTTAAATTCATATCAATTCTACCAATTCCCAAAGATATTTTCAAGCCAGAAATTCCCTATCATATCACAAGTTCTCACTCTATTTTAACATAACTGGCAGAAAATCATTTTGTACTAAGCAAACAAGGAATAATATTAGCTTAAATTTATTGGTGTCTTACCATGAGCCCAGCACTGTCCCAAGATTTATAAAACATCTAATTTCAACATCTGCACAACTCTTTGTGGTAGAGATGATTATTTGTGTCTCTATTACATAGATAATGATAGCCAAGAATTTAAGTTTCTTAAGCTAATACATCTGGTAGATGGTGAATCATGGATCTGGACTCAACCATTTAGATCCAGAGTCTAGGCTTTTAAATGATATACTGCTGCCACAGAGGAATATTTTCAAGAAAAGCTATGCTTTGAAATATATCAATTAGTGGTCCTGTATTTTCTGTGGCTATTTTGAAGAACAGAAGGGATTAGAAATGAAGTAGATAATTTGGGTGATAAGCCCACCATCACTTTTTCTTCTCTCCTTCCTTTCAAAATCATTATTTTGTTCAGGTATCCACTCTGCTCCCATGACTATCACTCCACCCACATCTCCAGAAGTAATCCTTGATTAGTCTAAGCCTATTGTGGTATTCCTGTTCTCTTTGATGGTGATTAGATTTTAGACTTTTAACAGTTCTCTGTGGAAATTTGTTTGGTAATCATCATTGGTTCAGAGGTGGGCTCAACATGTAAGGAAATCTAATACGACTGAAGTAAAGATTCATCCTTCTGCATGTTGCTGTCCAGTTCTCCCACAGAAGTCCATGGGGGAGGGGAAGAAGAAAAAAAAAAGAGGTTAGAGAGGGAGAGAGCCAAAGCATAAGAGACTCTTAAAAACTGAGAACAAACTGAGGGTTGATGGGGGTGGGAGGGAGGGGAGGGTGGGTGATGGGTATTGAGGAGGGCACCTTTTGGGATGAGCACTGGGTGTTATATGGAAAACAATTTGACAATAAATTTCATATTAAAGAAAAAAAAAAGACTGAAGTAAAGAAATGTGTCCTATAGTTAGGGATGTGGATTATTTCTTTCCCACTAGAACAAAGGAGCAACTTTCCCTAGTTGCTGATTGCACTCATCTTATGACCATGAAGAGAGCCAAGTTGAGAACAAAATTGATACAGAGGAGGGAGGAATCAAGAGAAAAGCCAAATCCCTCGTTTCTGGAGCCTGGTCACATATTTCTGTCTAGGAGATAAACTTCCTTTCTACTGAAGGCAATTTGAGTCACAGTTTATAGCCCTATGCATCCTGATAACACAGGTAGCCACTCACTTGGTATGATTTCAGAGGCACTGAGTGGCAGACTGCACCCATATATCTTACCCCCCATCTGCTATAACATCTGAAGTTTTTAAACCTATAGTCATTCCTTAATTATCTTCTGATAATGATGATTGTAAACTAGGTAAAAGTAACACATTATTTGAGGGGAGTATTTAAGAGCATCAGGTTTACAGTCCAGTTCACGTTAACTTGGCCCTGGCTGGCACACCACCTCCTTATTCTCCAACCTCATTATACCCTATTTTCTCCCTAATTCCTGCAGTTCTGCCATACAGCCTTCCTCAGGTCTTCCAATTTTCCACATTCTCCTCTGTCTCAAGCCCTGTGCTGCTACCATGCATCACACACACACACACACACACACACACACACACACACACACACACAGATGCACACCTTTCATTGATCTCAGCTTTCTGAGCTCAGCTAACACTTCCTCAGCCTCCTTAGTCTTTCTTGTATGGATTATAATCCCTTTGAACTACTTCCTGGCAACACTGCAGCAAAGACTGTGAGTTGTTTCCCTCTATCTGTTCTTTTCTGCTTCCTCAGAAGTAGTACCCCAGATTTTTACCTGAGCACACAGATGACCAAAATAGACTACATCTCCTGCCTCGCTTTCATCAAGGAGTGGCCACAATTTAAATTTTGTAGCTGATGCTGTTGGTGTCCAGTCCATTTATGCTCAGGAGTCACCACTCCAGTACATTCCAACCTCACCTTGCCACAACCACTGGATACTCACTGCTTTGAGGGCATGTGCCTGGAGGTGGTTGGAAATTCCAGTGAGTTAATGAAGCCAGGAGCAACCTTCAGTCATTGAAAGATTGAAATAGGAGCATAAATACCTCAGCTTCCTCATCTTGTGGGTGGTACTACTCTGAATCATGCTATCTCCTAGAGTCCCCAGTGGAATTTAGCCTTAGTTGTCTACTGTGGCAACCTGTGCTTGAACATGTTCTTTATTGCTTTCCTTCTTTTCTCACTTTCCCACAACCCTACAAGAGCTATTCTGGAATCACCTCCTAAGTAAACTATTTATACTTGAGTCCCTGTCTCATGGTTCCTTCTAAATAGACACCTAATCTAAGACACAGTACATTTTTCCCCCACAAAGGTTTCCCTGACCTTACCAAAATAAACCTGGTCACCTTGCTTTTCTGGACCCATTTATACTTATTTTGTATCTGTCCTGTGACATTTTTATGGTTCCCCACTATCACTCATATCCACAGTTAGAATCTACATTCTTTGAGTATCAAATTAAAAGCTCAAGTTCTGGTATCAGATAAATTTCAAATCCCAGCTCTAAGTCTAACTAGCTATGTAATCTCATACCACATTTCTCTGGGTATGTTTCCTCATCAGCAGAACAAAAATACAATAATATCTACCTTTTAGTGCTTTTGTGAGGATTAAATTAGATAATCCACATAAAGCATTTAGAAAAATGCCTGATTCTCTGTCTCTCTCTGTCCCAAAAATAAATAAACGTTGAAAAAAAAAAAAATTAAAAGGGGCGCCTGGGTGGCGCAGTCGGTTAAGCGTCCGACTTCAGCCAGGTCACGATCTCGCGGTCCGTGAGTTCGAGCCCCGCGTCGGGCTCTGGGCTGATGGCTCAGAGCCTGGAGCCTGTTTCCGATTCTGTGTCTCCCTCTCTCTCTGCCCCTCCCCCGTTCATGCTCTGTCTCTCTCTGTCCCAAAAATAAATAAACGTTGAAAAAAAAAAAAAAAAAAAGAAAAATGCCTGATTCAAGTTATCATTCAATAAATGTTGGCTACTACCATATTATTAGTAATAGTATTAGTATCTGTATCATTCTTGGCATCTCCCACAGTACATAATACGACATCCATTCAACACATAGTAAATTAAATTTATATTTGTTAATTAAATAATAAAATGGTGAAATGGAGTCGCACATTTTATTTTCATAAGCAACATTGAGACTTGATTTGACCAATGAATTTTTATAGCACACACAACAGAAATACTGCTAAACCACTCAATCCTTAAGATTTCTCACAGATGTAAATATAAACTACAAGTGGTCTTCCATCTGCTCCATAAGCAATATACAGTTTGTCATTTTCCTGAGAAGTTCAAAGGCACAAAAGCACGTGTTACATATCTTTCTATTCCTTTGATATACTTGGGATATGTTTATTTTTTTAAAATGTTTGTTTAGTTTTGACAGAGAGAGAGAGACAGAGAATGAGCGAGGAGGGGCAGAGAGAGAGGGAGACACAGAATCTGAAGCAGGCTCCAGGCTCTGAGCTGTCAGCACAGAGCCCGATGTGGGGCTCGAACTCACAAGCTGTGAGATCATGACCTGAGCTGAAGTCGGTCGCTCAACCGACTGAGCCACCCAGGCACCCCACTTGGGATATGTTTAAAGACACAGTTAGAATTTCTATAGAGATAGTGGGTTTGGGAGCAACAGTGAAGTACGTATGTTTCACCCAGCCTTCCTCTGTATTATGTCAGAGTGAGCTTTATAAACCATACCTAAGCAGGTTACTCCTCTGCTAAGACATCCTCAGCAGTTTCCCATATCCTACTCTAAATATGGCTTACAAAGTTGTCTGTTCATGCCAGCGTTTCCAGCGACATCATTCATTGTAGCAAGGTAACTCTAAGGTAACTCTAGTCAAGTTAAACTTCTTGCAATTCCTCTGAAGATCTTTTCCTACTTATATGATATTGCCCATGCTGACTACTTTGCCAAAAATGCCCTTCTCCATCTTTTTTGGGGGTGATGGAGATGGGTAAATACCTGCTTACTTTCCAATACTTGGTGGAGACCAAGAAGCCTTTCCTATCTCCTGACCACCAATCAACAAAACCTACCATTTCCTTTTATACCTGTCCCCAAAAAACTCTGTCTTAGAACCTATGATGCTGGATTTTATACACACACACACACATGCACACACACACACACATATATATACATATACATGTATATGAATATATATGTATATATACACACATATGTATACACACACATATACATATATATAATGCCCCACAATAACCAGGTAGTTCCCTACCATAAATAAATAATTCTTAGTTTCAGCCAAGTTCAAATGTATTTGACAATCAAAGGATTTTTCTACTGTTCCCAAGGGAATCCTTTTCAGACCAGACAGTGTCCACTTTAGATAGGTACCCCTAAGTCCCTTCTCCCTTCATTTCCCTTCCTGATTCCATCCCCTCTGCCCTCACCCATGTTCCTGGTTTCATCAAATGGTGGTTTGATGTCCTCACTCTCTGTTTCAGAGCAGCAAGACCTCTCTGGCCTCAGGTATCTGAGACTGGCAACAGTTGAGACTCACATTTACAAGACCAACTCTCTTTTGTATTATTGAGCAAGTTATTTAAAATTTCTGTGTCATACCTTCCTTGAGGATATAGAGAGAACAAAAGCAAATAAATTAATGATGATAACACAAATAGACATTCACTTGGTATGATATCAGAGGCACTGAGTGGCAGACTGCACCCATATACCTTACTCACCATCTGCTATGACATCTGAAGTTCTTAAACCTAAAGTCATTCCTTAATGATCTTCTGATAATGATTGTCAACTAGGTCAATACACAAAGCTTTTATGTATACACAAAGCATTCAGAAGAGTTCCTGGCAAATTTGCTCAATAAATGTTAGTTATTATTTGTTTTGATATTGTTTGTTTTGATAATACTATTATGATGAATTATATGAATCATATTAGAAATGGTACAAATACCGATCACCTCTAAAATGGTAACTTCCATGGATTCTTATGATAAAAGATACTCCAGAAGCACCTGGGTGGCTCAATCAGTTAAGCATCCAACTTTGGCTCAGGTCATGATCTCGGGGTCTGTGACTTCGAGCCCCATGTCTGGCTCTTGTGCTGAAAGCTCAGAGCCTGCAGCTTTCTTTAGATTCTGTATCTTCCTCTCTCTCTGTCCCTCCCCTGTTTGCATTATGCCTCATTCTCTCTCTCTCTCTCTCTCTCTTTCTCTCTCTCTCTCTCTCTCAAAAATAAATAAATAAACATTAATTTTTTTTAAAAAAATACTCCAGGGGTGCCTGGGTGGCTCCGTCGGTTGGGCATCCGACTTCAGCTCAGGTCATGATCTCGCGGTTCGTGGGTTCGAGCCCCGCGTCGGGCTCTGTGCTGACAGCTCAGAGCCTGGAGCCTGCTTCGGATTCTGTGTCTCCCTCTCTCTCTGACCCTTCCCCGTTCATGCTCTGTCTCTCTCTGTCTCAAAAATAAATAAACGTTAAAAAATTTAAAAAAATACTCCATATTCACCAGGAATAAAGATGGAGAGGAATGGAAAGGCAAAAAGGGGATGAGACTATCTTGCACGACACATTCATTTGTTAATATAGGTCCCCTATTTCTTCTCCCTCCAAGTAATCTAAGAGACTGTGAACATTGGAAAAGTTCTTTGTCTTGCTCCTAGTTGTGTCTAGCATCTAGTATGACATTAGGTCCAGAGTGAGAGCTCAGTACATCCTTGTTGTACTTAAGAGGGCACCTGGACAACAGCCCCTCTACCTAGCATTGGCACTAGTAAACAAATTCATTCCATGGCTGAAGGCTCTGGTCATGTATTGATTAGACATTATGTTTCAGGCTCTTTCATATCTGGATAGTGTATTATTCCTACTCCCATTTTCATAGAAGCACTGAGAATGTTTAAACAACCTGTTAAGAACTCTTTCATGACAATCTTCACTTTTGTTTTTGTACCTAGGAGAGTATCTTCACATAGTAGATGCTCAAAATAGATGTTTATTGAATGTACCCATATCAGATACTATCACCTTCATAAGAGTTGTAAACTAGGAAGTCAAGAAAGCAGAACTGGGACTTCTAGAAACAGGTTGTTTTCAAAGTGATTATGCACACCTCCAGCTAAGAGGGAAGGGTTGGGAGCCAGCTAGGGACTATAACTCCAGAGCAAACAGATAAATTCCTTACCATAAGCCAGATGCCAGGGGCAATTTCTGGCTCTAATTCTTTTTTATAATATATTAATTTATCTCTGTATATTTACATTTTCTACCTTTAAAAAATTTTTTTAATGTACACATAGGACTATATAACAACAAAGATCAAAATTGATCTTCTCTACAGTTGGAAAAATAATGAAATACCTGCAAAGCACCCCATCCATAAAATACCTTTATGAGAAAATGCCAGCTAACATTTATTTTAGTAACAGGTATTTTAATAGAAGAGGAAGAAAAGCTCTTAAACCAAATCTGGCACTCTTGCCTCTTGTTCACCTCCTAATAGAGGAATGTGATGTATTATGGATAAGGAGACAAGAGTATGAAGACTCATTCAGAAGCTACTGGGACGTTCTGACATCATTTCAGGAACCACTATGTTGGTAAAGAAGAAAATAAACTAGCCACAAAACTGCACACCAGGCTTTGCATCTTATTTTTCAATCTCCTTTCCCAACTTTCTGTTATCTTTGGGTTGAGAGGTAGGAAGGAAGATTCTGGAGTGGGAAGATGCAGAAAGTGGACTTGGTTCTGAAAACAATGGTGAGTCATTTAAAGTTTGTTAGCAGAAAGGATAGGGAAAAGCAAAGCAGTGCCTTGGAAGTATTCCTGGAGCAGCAGTGTATACATAAGATCAAAGAAAAGAAATATTGAAAGAGATGGATTTGACAGATATTGAGAAAGAAATTGGCAGGACTTGGTGACTGAATGATTTGGGTTGGAGAAGGAAGAATTATGGGTTTGTGCATTTGAATGAATAGCAGCAATGACAGAGGTATAGATCCTCTTTATAAAGCTCATATCTCATATCTCAGGGCTTATTATAGGTCACTTCTGTTATTTAAAAAGTTATTGGAACAGCAAGAAGTTAACCTGAAAGGCAGAGAATTAGACACATATCCTTCAAGAGGAAAGCAGAGGGTGCCTGGGTGGCTTAGGTGGTTGAGCATCCGACTTCGGCTCAGGTCATGATCTCATGGCTCATGGGTTTGAGCCCCGCATCAGGCTCTGTGCTGACAGCTCAGAGCCTGGAGCCTGCCTCGGATTCTGTGTCTCCCTCTCTCTCTGCCACTCTTCTCTTGTGTTCTGTCTCTCTTTCTCTCTCAAAAATAAATAAACATTGAAAAATTTTTTTTAAAGAGGAAAGTGGAGATCTAGTAAGTGAGAAAATAAGTTAACTTATATACCGGGAGAAAATAACTTTTTTATTAAAAGAATAAAATTGGCAATAGTGTTCATATTTCAATATGATTTTTTAAAAATGCACTTAAATCAATGAAGCAACAACATACTCTATTTAAAGCCATCATATAGATTTGTTTTAATTTTTTTAAATGTGTATTTATTTGAGAGAGAGAGAGAGAGAGAGAGAGAGAAAGAACAAGTGGGGGAGGGGCAGAGAGAGAGGGAGACACAGAATCTGAAGCAGGCTCCAGGCTCCAAGCTGTCAGTGCAAAGCCCAACATGAGGCTTGAACCCACAAACTGTGAGATCATGACCTCAGCCCAAACTGGACATTCAACAGACTGAAACACCCAGGTGTCCCTAAATTTGTTTATTTTCAACTGGATGTTTTAGTGTCAAGTAGAAATGTTTTTGCCTTTGGGGACATTATCTTGAAGATCATGTTAAATTTCTATAAATTAAAATTTGTGTATAACCTTCATATTTTTATATAGAGCTTAAGGGCTCTGAGAACATAATTTTTAAACTAAGATATGATTACAGATCCACTCATTCTTATAGTTTTATTTCATGGTCATCATTCTGGTGTTGTTCCTCATCTCAACTTTTGAAATATTAGAATAATGTGGCAGACTTCTTTTGATATTCCCAGCCACATCCATGCTCTGTTAACAACTCTCCCTTCCATCAAATAAATAAACATAACCAGATGCATGCCGTGTGATTCATCCTCTTGGTCCCATAGCTGATCGGACCAGACAGTCATATGATCCATGTGGAGCCAATCAGGTGTTTTCTCCTGATATTGGACACTTGGGTCAAGATTGACTGGAAATAAGAGGTGGATTCCATGGCCAAAGGCACCATCTTGGGGACAGCTGTGATGGTTAATGTGCCAATGAAGCAGAAGCAACTTTTCCTCTTCTGAAAGTAAATATGGAAAATAGAGACAGAGACCTTGTGGCACCAGAGGAAGATGAAGGATGGAATTGCTGTGGCTCCCAGTGACACTCCTCTACTGTAGAAGACCAAAATACACACACTTTCTATGCTTAAATTCTATGACAAATACGTGAATCATAAACAAATTCTGAAACTAAGATCCAGGGAATAAAATTTCCAAATTAAAAGGGGTTTTGTAACCATACAAGATAATTATGCTAGATTTTTAGGGTTCAGGAGTAATCAAGTCTTGATAAGTATCCCTCCTTGATTTTAGCAACCCTCTCTGTTAGATTTTCTAATGCCCCGCTTCTCTGAATTCCTAGTCTTCACTACTATCTGCAAATGTTCCACAGAGCTAGTTAACTTTTTCCTGCCTACTGGTG
The DNA here is from genome assembly GCF_007474595.2 of Lynx canadensis. Classification (NCBI taxonomy): domain Eukaryota; kingdom Metazoa; phylum Chordata; class Mammalia; order Carnivora; family Felidae; genus Lynx; species Lynx canadensis. Next base: position 49,521,568 of record NC_044304.2, read on the forward strand.
AGCCTTTTGTTATTTAGTTTGAATCTTTCTAATAATTAGAATAATCTAATGAGCAAGGTGCAACATGGATTGATACTTTCCTAGGATAGCCAGCTAACATTCTGGCATAAAAATCACTCTTCATCTAGTCAGATTAGCAAATCAACAATGTGAAAATATGACTTGTATCAATTCCTTCCATCTACTCACCTTTATGGCTAGTATATCACCTTACGGATGTCATTAAGCCACCCATAAAAGATATAGTATCTTCTACGTTCATCTATTTATACATAAAATGCATCTCTCTGGCAATAGCTTTAGCAATTTATAGACCTTTGTTGAATCACAAAATCAGTTAATGATTCCAGGAGACTCTTGCCAAAAGATGTTTAATACTTCCATTCTTCTTAACCAAGCTGACACAGTCCTTAGAAGAGTATGAGGTTGCAGGTGTATGTGCCTGTGATTGTGTATTTTTCTTCCCATTTAAAATTCTCTAACCAATACCACTGTCCTCCTTGACATTAGAACTAAGGGAAAAGTCCTTGAAAGAGACGCTCCCATTATTTCTGGTCTCCTGAGTTTGATAGTGTGGTGGTTATATAATCTTTCTAATATTCTGAGATGCATAATGCGTCAAGCTCTTTGGCTGCCAAAGGAGCATCAGAGACAGATGGGATGTGTAATGAGAGTGAGGCAGGTGAGACAGATCTTGCTCAAAGCTGGCTGGTGGGGATAGTGAACTTAGAGCATTTTTTGATCTCTGCAAAGAATGCCATGAACTGAGAATTGGGGGATCTGGAAAAGTATCCTTAATCATGGTAGATCCAAAGCACTGGGGCCCTGCCAGAACAGGGCCCAATAAAGCTAAGCCTGTGTTAAGTAGGTTGGAAGGCCAAATCCCTGCTGAGTTACAATAGTGCTTAATTACACATACTTTCACATTCTTGGTGCCTTCCCAGAATTATTACACACAAATACTAAGATAAATTGGTTGAATCACTTTCACCAAGTTAACTGTAACAAATACTTTCCCTGTCTAGAGCTTGAGAAGGCAGTCTGAATACAGCAGGCATCCTGGTTACCTAGGAACCAATAGATGTGCTGTGAAAATTAATGAAGAGAGGGAAGGAGAAAGAGGGATAGAGAGAAAAAAGGAAAATGGATGTGAAGCAAAAGAGGGAAATAATGAACAGAAGGAAAGGAGATGAGGAGGGAGACACAAGAAAGGAGTAAGGAAGAGGGGAGAAGGGAATAGGCAGGAGTATTTAATATAAGAATTGGGGATGGGAGAGGGTTGAGGGTGAAAAATAGGCAAGAAAGAAGAGAGGAGAAAGAAGGAAAGCAGCTAGGTTGCAAGAATAAGGAGGAAGGTAAAGTGATTTTTAATAAAGAATGAAGAAGGGAAGGAAGAAACAAGTGAGAAGAGAAAAGAAAATGAGAGACAAAAGATGAAGAGAAGGAAGAAGGAAGAAGGAGAAGGAAGAAGGTCTGAGGAACACAGGAGTAGTCAATTTGGGTCTGCAGAAGACTTCCATAGAGAAAGGAAGTGATTCACTCACCACAAAAGTACTGCATCATGACCAAGGATTAGTTTACTTACTACAATGTTTCCCCCCGATTCTGTCATCCAATGCATGAGCCCATTCTTCCATGGTCAGTTTCCCACAATGTTGTAACAACCAATTCACTTCCTATGAACATATTTTATGTTGAGAACTGATCAGAGAAGAGTGGGATCATTACTGGATTAACTTTTAAGTTACTTCAGAAGGAAAAGTTTAGTAGTAACACCAGGAGCCCAAATGTTCTTCTGGTCAAGACCAGTAATCAGTGCAAGGACATTATTTTTGCTATTTTATCAGAGCACTTAGTTCATAAACCAACTTGTCATTTTTTTCTTCTCTCCTCATTTCCCAGATGAGAGTAATAGGTCAAGTTTGTGCCCTACCCAAATTGCCTTTACTGGGCTAATGCACCATCTCCCAGCTGTTGTGTGTTTTGGATTGCAGCTGTCTCTTTTTCCAAATCTCCAATACAAGAATTGTCCTTGGCCAAAAGGAGCCACCTCACCAATGAGATAGTCTACTTCTCCCCAAAGAGTCACTTCCTGATTAACTGACATGAGGGTACAAAAGGCAGGGTCTCTGGCCTCATGGTGGGGCACTCTGTAATATGATTCACATTCTAGAGCTCCTTGTGGGATCCAGCTGAGGCTAGACCTCTCCTGAAATCATGTTTTTGCTCAGATTTTTCCTTCATTCCTCTTAAGTGCACTCCCTTAATTAACTACTTATACAAGATTCTCCACCTCAGGCTCTGCTTCTCAGGAATCTGAACTTAAACAGAGAGATTACCATCAACAAAATTGCAAACCTAAGGGCAAGGGATTCTGGAAATACTCAACATCATCCCGCTAACAATGTCTACCTGCCAAACCATTTGCATGTCTTTGAAGTAATATTTTATGAATTGCTGCTGCCTCAAAATTATTTGAACCAAAATACTTCCAAAATATGTGGGGGCTCCATGAAGACCCATGTAAAGGTTTACATATTTAGAAGCTCATTTGCATACTGTTAGGGGAAAAAAGGGTTATTTTCAAAGAATACTTCCAAAAAGCTTTCTTTTGTTCCTTATTTGCTTGGTTTAGAAAATACTGCACTGATGTTGCAGTAATATGAATGCATAACTTCTGGGTTGAACAGGAAAGCAAAGTACCCCAAATTACTTAATATAACCCTTGTGGTGATAACTAAACACTTTCTTCAGCATTTTACCATTTATTGACTACATTTTATTTCTGCTTCAATAAGAAGCTGTCAAGTACTCTGAGAATTTCACAAATTCACTTTACCCTACTGACTACACTTTGCCATAAATTAATTACTGCAAGTGCATAATATTTATTTCTGCCTAAGGCGGTCGGCACTGGTATGTCTTATTAGCATTCATTGAGGAATATAAAAATAAAGAGTAGAGTTGGCAAGTAAAAAGCATTTATGTCTTCACATCTTCAGTGATGAGGCTTAAAAATAATTTTCTACTTTATTTCTTCGTTGAGTTTGTGCCATAGGCAGCCCCCTCACATTTTTAAGTTGGTTGTGTGAGAAAAATTCGACCAAGGGGTAATTCAAGCTCTGTCACCCATTAAACACCCACAAAGTAAACATTGCAGATATTTGATCAATTTGAAACCTGTTTCCAGTAATTTCTATAAGTCAACACTCTAGACTTTGATGCCACAAAGAGCAAGAGACAGGTCTGGTTTTTTTACCTGATTCATTTTTATGTCAACAAAACATTCATAGCAACTTACAAATAGGTATCATTAAATGCTTATTGAATAGATGAATGAACTTGAAGCCAAAAGATAAAGAGAACAAAAACCACTGGTGTGTGGGCAATAGATTTAGCTACTAGCACCATGACATGGTCAAAAAGTGTTTAGACACTTATCTGGCATTTACTTATCTTCTCTGAAGTACTGGGGATCTGAAACCTCCCTTACAAATTTAAAGTGCTGTAACTAAGTATTTGACCTCATAGATAAAGTGGGGAAATTCAATGGTGGGATCAAGTATCTCTCAGGTGGCTCTATTTCAAACTCTTCTGTAAACCATGTTTCCAGGAAAACTTACTCGACTGAGCCAAATAAAACTGGATCTGCCTGTAGAAAATAATTTAAAGCATCTTGTTGAACTTTGCCCCTCAAAGTGTGATTCATGAGAAACATCAATGACATCACCTGGGAGCTTGTTAGATACTTAGAATCTTAGGCTCAGCCCCAGACCTGCTGATCCTCCAGACTTCCATACTCCTCGTCAATTAAATGTATGTTAAAGGTTGGGAGGCACTCTTGTGGAAGAGTTGTCAGCAAGCAGAGCATGGGCCCAGGTTCTCTTTGCCATTTTTGGGTGCTCACACTCCCAAAAGCCAGCAACTGTGACTCTTTGTTACAGCCCTGCCTTCAGACTGCCAGAACTTGTTTTCCCTTTGCACACAGAAACAGGTAGTACCTAAGAATGCATGCTCCCATGGGTTAGTCCTTAACCAATGACTGATAGGTGACAGTACAAATAATCCAGACCCCAAGCCCCAGAATGGACAACTTTGTTTTCACAACTGTTCTGTCAGATTGAGCCAGAGTAAAACTCCATGGGACTTTGCTTGATATCACATTCCTCTTTGGTGTTCTTCCCTTATTGATCTTATTTCCTTATTCTCCTTAAGGGTCTGTTTCTGGGGATCACAACCTAAAACATATCTATCAGTATTATGCTTGGAAAATTTTAAGAACTAGTTCTCTGGGGAAAAATAAATCTCTGATTTTTAGTTTTTATCAGTTGCCATGGTGTAAATACTCCCACCATTACAGATTTCAAGCTATAAATATAAGGTCATAGAATTAAAAAGAGATGCTCACAGTCTGTTCTCACAAGCCAGTATGAACTGGTTCTAGCGTAGCACAGCATATATTCATAGCCCACCTCATTTAAAACCAATAATTCTACCCCCAAGCTTTCTTGAAGAGCAACTATAGCAGAATATTACAGAGCATTAAGCAAAACTTTCTAAATATCTATCTGTCCAAAGAATCACACAGCACAAAAGATGCTCCAATTTACTGATCCAACAAACATTTATTGAGCAATCAGTATGTGCCCATCACTGTGGTAGCAGCAGAAATGAAACCAAATAAGACGTACATGATTTTAGTCTATGAGAACTTTATATTCTAGAGACAGAAGCAAAAAATAAATAAATAGTTTCTAACTGTGAAAAATACTATGCATGAAACCAAAAAAAGGAGTCAAGATAGACTATGTACTGGGTGAGTTTGGAGAAACTCATTTGAGACAGATTCGCCAATAAAGGTCCTTTTGAAGAGCTGCCAGTTTTGTGGAGACTTAAAGGAGAAAGAAGAGCCAGCTTTGAAAGAGTGGTAGCAAAAGCAACCCAAGCAGAGCTAACAGTGTGGGCAAATGTCTGGAGACAGGAAAGAGCCTGGGATGTTTGAGGAACTAACAATAAAAAACTACTACTGGATGGGGTCCCTGGGCGGCTCAGTAGGTTGAGTGCCTGGCTCTTGATTTTGGCTCAGGTCATGATCCCAGGGTCCTGGTGGGATTGAGCCCCGCGTCTGGCTTTCCGCTGAGCATGGAGTCTGCTTCAGATGATCTGTCTCTTCCTCTGCCCCTCTCCTGTGCACTCTCTTTCTCTCTCTAAACTATAGTAACAACAAAAATAACTGCTACTGCAGCAGATTGTTGGGGGAGGGGATTTAAACAACATTAGGTGGTTAATGTCCATGTCAGGCTGAGCCTTGTGGGTCATGGTTTGAAGTGTGGGTTTTATTCTAAATGCAAAGAACAACCATTAGAGTGTTCTGAGCAGGTAGGGGAGTGACTGATCTGAATTATGTTTTAAGGTGATTCTAAATGTGTTCAAAGTAGATTGACAAGAGGGAAGCTAGGGGACCAGTTAGGAGGCAAGAAGTAGCCCAGGAGAAAGATGATAATGCCTTTGATGTGACAGTGGCAACATATATTTGGAGATGCGAATGAGCTGAGGATACATTTTGGAAATGGAGCTGAGAGGATTTGCTAAGGGACTGGATGTGCCATTAAAGAAAAGAAAATGAGTTAAAAGTGTGATGCTAGATCGATGACTTGAACAACTAGTGGCATGCATGTTTTACCTTCTTTTTTTTCTCTTTTCCTAAAAGAAGGACAAGTTCATTTAACTGTCTTGGTCATACCTCCTTTTTTGCCCCACCTATGCTTCCCAGAATTTTTCAATTAAACATGGAAACATGTCTCTTTAAAATTCATATTACTTCATATTCTCATGATTTCACCCAGTTTTCTCCACCCAAACACTTACTTACTCAACAAAATCCCACAACAGAACTGAACATAATTGATAAAGAATTCTCAGTGGGTACCTAGGGAAAAGAGACTTTAACTATAAATACTCCTATGTTACTCTTCTTGTCCCTATCTTACTTCAAGGGACATGAATTTGTCCAGTAAAGACATGTCATGCTTTTCAAACTTTAATTTATCAGTTTCACTTAGAAAGTGCTTAAACACAGATTGCTGGAACCCACCTCCAACATTTCTCATTTAGTAAGTCTAGGGTAGTGCTCAAGAATTTGTATTTCTAACAGGTTCACAGATGATGATGATGATGATGGTGATGTTCTGGAATCCCTACTTTGAGAACCATATAGATACACTATCAAAATTGCATTCAGAAGCTTCCAAAATAGACAGAGGGAGATGGCACTATTCATGTATTATTTTTAAGATGGTTTAACTTCCAATGTCATTTCTTTCTCTAAGTCTTAGGTAGTGAATTCATCAGTCAGACTGTTGGCAGTGCCCACCTGCCACTGTGTATAAAGTGAGAACTGCAAGCCTTCAGAAAAGCAGAACACTCTGGGCACAGTGGTAACTTCTCATTATAAGAGACGAAAACAGATGAGTTAATCAGGAAGCCCCTTCAACTCCACAGAGGTTCATAATTCCTATTTCAAGAGTTCAGACAAGCAGTTAATCTGCTGGAAAGATGGAAAATGAACTGGCTGTAACAATCTATTCATGCCAGAGGGGACTTTACATTAAAGACAGGATGCTCATGTATTATCATTAAAGGCATCTAGGTTGTTCATTCAATTATTTACATTTTAATGCTGTGTTTAGTGAACCTGCTGGCCTTTCCCTTCTAGGTAGGGAAGAGCCACAATAACATTATCATATGATTGTACACTACACTATAGTTTGTGAAGTCTTTAATGGAATATATATATAATATAATATTATTTTATTATATTACTATATATATATATATATATATTATAACCTTAGATTAATCTGGTACAATAGGAGTTATTCTTTCCATTTTGCAGATAAATAAAGTAAAACTCACAGAGATGAAAGACTTTCATAAGTTCACATAGCAAGGTGGTAACTGATATTTAAATTCAGGTCCTTTAACTCTTTGTGAAATGATCTGACTCCATGAGAAGTCAAACTCTTCAGGATTCTATGGCTCCATGAGTTCACTTCCAACTCACCACTCCATGAGTTGATAAAGAAAAGCCCTAATCTCATGGTTAATATCCAGACAGTCATTAGACTGAACTCATCTCATGAAACGCTTTATTGAAGTCTATACTATGAGGGGCCAGTGGGTCTGAGTTTCTGCTCATTAACCTTATGTACATTTTTTTCTGACCAGCTAAGGCCACTGAGAGTTCCAGCCAATTTGCTTTGACTACTTGTTGTTGATTTCTTTTAACAAAAAGTCAAAAACCCTAAATAAAGGCTACAACAAAAGTTTGAAGCCTATCAAACCGCCAAATTTTGACCATTTTTAACCTTCTATTTATTAACCATTATTAACCAACAATTGTATCAGTACTTTCCATTAAGAATGATGTTCTAGAATGGGACATGGCATTAAAGTCAGAAGGTCTGGGTTCAAGTCAAACTCTGCACAGAGCGCCTAATGTCTGTGAGTTTCAATTTCTGACCTGATGAGACAGGAATGATTACAACAATACCTATTTCATAGTATCTGTGAGAGGATGGTGTGAGATTATTCCTTTCCACTATGATTTATCAAACAGCTATCTTGTTCTAGGTGATCTGCTAAGTGCTGAAGATACAAAAATAAATAACTTTGCTTGCCTATAGGGAACAAAGTTTAGTGAAAGAGGCAAATAAGTTAATCAGCTGTTGCAAAATAGCTCAGGAAGCCATAACAAAAGTCAATGAAGACAGAGAGAAGATAGTAGCTAACTCTGTGACCAGTGTAGGGCTTAGATGATTCCGAGGTGCCAAACAAGAAGACTATCTAAATTAGCAGTATTTAGAATCACCGGGGGAGCTTTAAAAACTGATGCCTTGAATCCCCCCTATATAACATGTTTGGATAGGTGGAGAGAGGTGGCCCGGGGTCATTTGTAGAGGAACAGATTTTATACAGTGAATGGGTGGTACTATCTGGAAACATTAATGTTGAAAAGTGCAGGAAATTGTGGCTTTCATTTCCATGGAAAGTATTTACAGATGAAAGCATAGACAACTAAAATTGAGTGTGGAAAAAAAAATAACCTTTTGAAATGGGCACACTATGTCACTTCCATATTCATGGTCAACAGTGATAATTTCTCAACCAAACGTATTAAATTAACAACCACTTTTTATTGTTTTCAGTTGATTTGGGGGAGAAAAAAGATACCAACCATATCTACCTGGCAGGTGTTAGCCAAGGTCTGATCTGTTGCTATGATGCATCATCACTAGTAATTACAGCTGGATATGGGTGCAGCTCTGTCAGAAAATCTCTTGGGGTAAGATCACAATGTACAATGCTCTGAGCTGGAAATGTTGCCTATGCAAATATTTATAGTTGGGAGAGTATATAGATATACAGAGACCACCAAGTTTTCTTTCCTGGCCACCACCTATGACCACGGCAGCCTGAATGCTCCCTCAGATTGGCATGCAATGACTGGCAGTCACAGATCATAATAGAAGCTATCAAAAGGGATCAAGAAGGACCAGACCAGGTCTAAACAGACCAGAATCTAAAAGGATAGGTTCTCTGACTCTTTTGTTTCTCTTCCTTCTTATAGAAATCCCATTAATCAGGAATAGTGGATGGATGTTTCTTTACTGTACATTCAGTTACCCTTAGTCTTGTGGGGCAGGGGTGGGGGGCATTGTTTTTCCTTTGGAGAACTATCTTTCCTTTATAACCAGTCCTATAATTCGGGTGGAAATGACTCCAGGTCCAGCTATAGGGAGACATCCATGAACCCGGGCTAGTTATCAAACTTTATTCCCTGGCCATGGTACTGGTTAGAGAATGTCAAATAATCCATGGTGATTCTTCTACACTCAGTGCTGGTGCTTTTGCTGGACTAATTGCTAAGGAGATGCCCTATTGGGATAACTGGTCAACTATAAATCTGGGACTCCTGGGTACCTAAGAGAAAAGCAAGACTGAGAGATGAAGATAGGGAGAATACTTCTGATGACACATTTGTCCTTTGAGATCCATCTGTACCTAAAGCCAGTTAACCCTGGACCTTGCAGCTATGAGCTAAAATTCCACTATTTAACTCTAGATAGTTTGATTTTGATTTCAATTTTCTATTACTAAGAGAGCTGAATACATGAAATACTCTGTCTTGAAGGATGGAATGAGTCCAGTTAGTAGATACAAGAAGAAGGGCATTTGCCCAGGACTGGCACCATATAGAGTAATGTTTCTCAAATTTTTTCTGTGAAGGGTTAGATAGTAAATATTTTTGGCTTTATGGGTTACACAGTCCCCCTGGCAACTACTCAGCTCTGCCTCTGTAGTATAAAAACAGCCTCAGATAGTATGTAAATGAAAGGGTGTGGCTGAATTCAATAAAATTTTATTTACAAAAATAGTGGTGAGCCTTATTTTCTGATTCCTGACTTAGAGAACTTAACCTAAAAAAAAGACAGCTATAGCACAAGTGTCAGATTAAGTAGACTATGCAGAACAGAAAATTCATGCTACAGATTCATCTCTACTTCCTCCACACCCATGGTGGGCATCACAAATCAATCATGGGAGTGCACCAGGGATTGGCAATGTGCTGAAAAGCTGCATCCTCACAACTGTGCTATCATAATACCCTCTACATCTCATCCCTCTTGAGCTATTTCTCCTTTTATTTATGGAATTTCCAGTTCTAAGTATCATATAAGAAGCATAATCCAAGGAATAATTTCTCATGGAGGAAAAGAGAGTAGGAATAACTGAAATCCTAAAATGAAAAAATCTTGAGATAATGGAGGGGTCTGTCTAGCCAAGGCTGGACTCTAAAGGGTTGAGAATTCTCTCTGTCTCTGTCTCTGTCTCTCCCCCTTCTACCCCTACCTCTACCTCTATCTTCAGTACTCTCTATATCTCTATTTCTTTTTACTGAAAACCTTCATAGATAGAAGCAGAAGGGTGGAGCATATAAATTGGATGGGCATTTTAACACTTTTAATAGTTTTTGTATTACCTTATAGTGAAAATTTAAATTTACCTTGAAATAAAAACCACCTTTATTTTAGGAAAATCACTCTGATGTAGCTTTTAGCTATGCAAAGGTAAAGCAAAGAATTTTAGAATGAATTAATAGAATGCAAAGACAATCTAAGCTTCTCTAAAATAGACTGTAAAAATTTTGATTTCATTGTGTTAACATTTTACAGATTATGATTTCTCTAAGGACACATTCATTTCCTAATTCATGTGCTGTTCCTAAAAGTGAGTGTCTTTTCTTAGAAGATATGTACTCCAGGGCACTTGGGGGGCTCAGTTGGTTAAGTGTCTGGCTTTTGATTTTGGCTCAAGTCACGACCTCATGGTTGTGAGATGGGGCCCTGAGTTGGGCTCTGGCTCCATGCTGAATTGGGCCTGCTTGGTATTCTCTCTCTCTCTCTCCCTCTCTCTCTCTCTCTCTCTCTCTCCCTCCCTCCCTCCCTCCCTCCCTCTCTCTTTCTCTCTTTCTCTGCCCTTCTACCACTAATGATCTCTCTTTTCACTCTGTTAAAAATAAATTAACATTGTAAAAAAGGAAGATATATATTCCTATTTATGCAAAAATCATAAAAAGGAAAGCATAATAGAGAGATTGTGTCAGCAAATTTGCAAGAGGGACTCTAAAAGGAACTGGATTGATAATGCCAAAATCCACCGCAACTGTTGTACTAGAGACTTGTTGCCTAATATTGTCCACCTGGTGATGGTCATCACAAAGTGATTCCTGGAAGAGAGTCAACCAAAGATTTGTTAATTTGTTTTCTTGAAAAAAATGGACTTCACAATCAGCAGTCATCTTAGGACAGAGCAGATGTGAGGCTAGAGAGGGAGAACATCAGAATTTGATCTGGGACTTCAGATGGACAGGGGCAGCTGCTGGTTTAGAGATATGAGCTAGGTTCTGCAATTCTGATGACAGGCTGGGAGCTAGCAGGAAGGACCTGGTATTAGTTTCCTAGAGATGCTATAACAAGGTACCATAAACTGGGTGGCTTAAAAACCAGAAATTTATTTCTGTTCCAGAGGGTAGAAGTCCAAAAATCAAGTGGTCAGCAAGGACATGCTTCCTCTAAAAGCCTATAGGAGAGACTCCTTCCTTGCCTCTTCCTAGCTTCTGGTGATGGCCATCAGTCCTTGGCGCTCCTTGGCTTACAGCTATATCACCTTAATTTCTCTCTCTGTCTTCACAGAGCATTCTCTTCTCTGAGGCTTCATCTTAAAAGGACACTAATCATATTGGATTAGGATCCCATGTTAGCCCTGTGTCACCTCATCTGAACTGATCACATCTACAATATTTCCAAATGTGGTCACATTCTGAGGTACTGGAGTTAAGACACTGACATATCTTTTTGGGAACATAACTCAGCTCATAAACAGATCATACCTCCCAGAGGTCTTCCAGAAGGGGTTCTGACCTATAAACTCTGGGATCTCTGGTATCTATTTCTAGTCTTTATCACCCACTATTTCAAAGGTTTCATCACCCTGTATTATCTGTCTCTATGGCAGGTTAAAGAAAAAAGTATGCCCAGGCCCAGGTATAATTACAGAGAGAATCCCAAGCCTTAGTGGACCCACCTGAGACACTAAGATGCAACCAGTAAAAGAGGGCAGAAATCTAGAGTCAAACAGTTGGCAGGGGTAGCCAATGGGATAAATGTGTGGAATATTTAAGCAATCTCTGTGGATGTGCAGAGACACTTGAGGAAATCAAATATTCTAAAGACAGAACTTTATGCAAACATAATGAGGGCTCACTTCTTAATTTTGGTATTTAATAAATAAAGGAGTTTAACTTTATGTTCTAACTATGGCTGATAGGGTCTTGGGGGCACTTGGGATTCACTCAGTTTGTCTTTATCAAACTTTGAGAAAGCAAGCAAGTCAATAAACATGTTTGGACAATTAGGAGCTCACAGTCTTTCTCCTTCTTCTCTGACTAGACAGCATGTTTCCAAAAAGCACAATAGTTAGTGGGAATAATGGCTTCAAGAATCCACAGTGTGGAAAACTAGCCCAGTCCATCTGGGAAGAAGCCAAGAGGACGATGGTCATTCCCTAGGAAGGTATTGTGAGCCAAAGGTTAAGTGTTTTCTATCCAACTACTTGACAAACACAGAAGGGAGACAAAATTCAATGGCAGTTAATGGCATTTTCTAAATTTCTTAATTACTTGTGTTTTTCGTTATTAGTTAATGACTTGAAAACATGAGATAAGACAATATTAACTCATGAGCATCTGAATAATTGAATTAATATGACTACGCAAGATGTTGCCTGGAACCGTGTTGTAATAAATAAAAATAAAATTTCTTTGATTAAAAATTCCAAGGAAGTATACGTGGCCCCCCATCCCTCCAAATTGCAGTGGAGTAACTCAATTTTTAATTCTGATTTTAAGTCTAACTTTTAATTCTGATCTTCCCTGTCCTGACTATAATCAATGAAATAGAATAAGGATAAACAAATATATATCTTTGATTAGACAGCAGTTTCCTCTCTTCCAGATATGCAAAGTGAGGCTGTAAGGAGCATTTTAGTGCCCCCCACCCCCAGTGATTAAGTTAAATTTAATATATGAGGTGACCAGACTCTGGCTTAAATGTCTGTTACAAAATGAGGGAGACCCATTTCCTGCCCTCAGGAAGGTCACAGTCTACTAGGGAATATGATTTATTTACAACCAATATGAAGTGTGTAATAATAAATGTATATAAACACACAGAGATGGCATTGCTGAGGGAGATGAACCAAGTGGGATGGACAGGTAAGGGTTACAGAGATGGTTGTATTCCAGCCAGGTCTGGAATTTAGATTAGAGTAGCCAAATGGACAAAGTGGCACTAAAGAAGGCTTCAAGTACAAAGGTCTGAAGAGACAAAGGCACAGACATTAAAACAGGGTGGCACAAAGAAAAACAATGTTAAGTTTTTATGTGTCTGGAATGCAGTGTACAAGATAGTCTAGAATGATTGGCCAGCAGTCAATGGGACCAATGAAAAGTTTTAAGCACGGGAAATAGAGTAATAATTTTTTTAAAAAATTGCAGAGGAGTCTGTTGTCTGTAGCTTATTACTCATAGGTTAGCAAGAAACTTTTATGAGGATGAGATCATAGGCTCAAGTCCATGCAGGCCAGTAGCAACCTCAAGTCTGTGACCACAGACAATATTCCGGCCTCACCCCAGCCATTCCTGTTTGGGGCAATCCCTACATCAGGCTTTTTATTGTAGGCAGGTATGTTAGGGGCAGCAGCTGGGTGTCTGAAAAGACAAATGTAGGGACTATCACCAAGATGACCCAGAGAACTTGGAGTCAGCTTTTCATTATTATCAAAAGCCAGATTTTGTATGCTGAGGTTGGAAATGCTACAGGCAAGAGACGGGAGGTATTATCATCTGTCCTTTCTGGCCTGTACCCTACTTCTTTGGCATTTTTCCTATTTCCACTCAAAACATAATGGAAAGGGGAAAAGAAAGTTTTGGGCCCAAGAATGCCAATTCTTGTGCATCAGAACTCTCTTTCTGAACCTAGGGAAGCATCACTAATTAATCATGGGACTCTTTCCACTAATCCTCAGTATCTTTTTGATCTGTCCAGTCTGCTACCATAAACAATTAGCATTGGCACAGGAAATGAAGTCTAGTTGCCATCTCGTTTTAGAACAATTCTACAGGATGGTTTGTTAACATTGGCTTTACGAGGACATAATCCCAGTGGCACATTGTTTAAAGGGGTGGCATCCATGTTTCATGAGAAGCTTTCAGATGGCAAGGCTGAAAGCCAGACCTGGCAAAGTCAAGGCAAAAGTTAAAAGGTAAGGGTAGGAATAATCAAAGAAAATATGTCCAAAATAAGCTCCCAGGGTCAAAGTCACATGCTGTCTCTCCTGCTTGGAATACTCTTTCAGCTTCTCCTACTTTGGTTAATCTCTATTTATTCTTCAGGTCCCAGCTTAGAAAATGTTCTTACATGGGAGATGTGTGAATTCAGCTGCACCTTCTGTTGCACTGACACCATCCTAGATTTTCTCTATCATGGCAACCTTTGCCATATGAAAGTCATATGGGTACTGTATACCACTCCAGGGATTTATCACATTAGTCCAGCTCAACCTTATAACTTGCATAGCAGATGCCTCATTTCAATTTTACAAATTGAATGGACAGCAGAAGACAGAGAACAATATGATCTGGCCCTCCAACCTGATTATCTCACTCAAAGTCTACATATTTAACTTGATGACAAAGAACAAGAAACATGAGACTTTGAAACAATGTCTTAGGCAGAAAATCTTTCTTATTTTTCTTCTACAAGAGGGTCCCATTTTTTTTTCTCAGAATACAAGTCTGAAGTTTGGGCTTAAAACTCCAATTTGCAATGTCTAACAACTCCTGACACTTGCTGAGTGAATACAACCTGTAGGCTAAAATGCTATTAGAACCCAGCTTGTTATTACATAAACCTACATGTTCTGCGTGTACCTGGAACTGAAAGAAACAATCTAATCTGGAAGAAAAATCAGTTGTTACAGTCAGAAAGATGTGGGCTTTTTTTTTCTTTTTTAATTGGGAGGGAAGGCTTACATTTCATTTTGTAAAATCTTGGTCAAGTTACTTAGTCTTTTCAAGTTTCTAATTTATTCATTTGTAAAACACTGCAAATTTATTGTGAGAATAAGATATGATATTTGTCCAAGTTGGTACAGTGTTGTATCCATAAGAGACAGTGAAATAAAATTATTGGTACTCATTTAAAAATTATTACTTGGATAAAAAACTTACATACATAGATCATCTCTTTCAATCTTTATAAAGTAATGTCTATCATTATATCTATCTGATAGATGATACAATTAAGGCTCAAGGAACTTCCCTGATCTGCCCGAGGACATTCAAAGAGTAGTGGGCAGACCAAGATCCAGACCCAGATTCATCTGATTCTGTAGCCTATGCCCACCACTCTGGAATATAATGGTGAGGATAGCTCTGACCTATCAGCTTATCAAGACAGCGAAGAAATACCTCTAAACTCTAAATGCAAGTTCTAGATAAAACTATTTCCTATCTTCCCTCGACATAGTAGGCAAAAGTTGCAGTGTGGGGCTTCTCACAAAGCTTTTTAAAAGGAGTTCATTAAGTGGGGATAAATATCTTTGTTCCTCTCTTTTCCTCCATTCTGCTGCTGGGAACATAAATGTGATGGCTGGAGCTCAAATGGCCGTCTCACAACAGTGAGGCAACTTTGAAGATAGAAGTCATATTAAGGATGGAGGAGCAGAAAGGGAGAATACACCGGGGTGATTGATTAATGCAGCCCTAGACTGTCAACCATTGATCATGTTTTATGGGAGAGTGAAAAAAATCTCCTTTCTTAGGTAAGCCACTGTTATTTGAGCTTCTTTCATATATAGCTGAATTTAATCTTAACTAATACAGGCTTCCACTCTATTTTTCATTTATATATTTCTCAGACTCTGAGATAAAGTAGTATGGAGACTCCACTTGTATTTTAAAATTTATAAAGCATAACTGAATCAGGCAAGGTGCCCACAAGAATAGCTAGGGAATACCAGAATGACAGAAGAATCCACTACTGCTTCTGGGTCAGGAAAATTGTGAGAAATGAAAGGAAAAGCAAATATTCATTATTCTGCTTTGGAGTACTCCAAATACTCATATTCTGCTCCCAAGGGGAAGACTCTCAAAGACTGAAGCTTCTGAAATAAAATCTCATATTTATCTCCTCAGAGATCATCCTACTATTTGGACTAATCTTTCTGGATTCTAGCGGAGCACAAGAAACAAAAGTAGCCCATTTATCTTCATGTTCTTGCAAGAATATGATTCAAGAAGTTCCTAAAGGACCAAAGGCAACAGCGACAGGCACACTTTCAGCAACAACCACAGCGTGGAGGATACATATTGAATTCTTACCAGGGAGAATTCAAACTCCTTTACTTCTCTTAACTCATTGAAATCTCAAAACAACCCTATCATCACTGATCTCTCCTACAAATCAGGAAATTAACATGCAGAGAGATTCTGAATTAGGTATTCACATGAAAGAATGACTTCAAAAAATAATGATAAAGCAATAATTTGAAACCCATCTAATGTTTGTAGTCGTGGAAACAGTAGTATGAGTGTTCTCCTTGAGAGAAAGAGAAGATACAGGATCGGAAATATGAGTCCCTCTTTAATAAGGAATTGACGTTAATTAAAGGAAGTCATGAAGTAAATCTCTAGAATGTTAAAGCACTTGTTTCTTCTGGTTTTAAATTCCTTCCCTGTGCAGATAGAAAAGCCACGGGATCCATCAGTTGTAACCTGGCAAACATAAAGAGTTTTAGTTGGTTGACAAACCAGCTAAGGCAGAAAGCTCAGCAAAATTTTTAATCTTCAGTGCTATTTTTGGCCCTTTAATCCAAAGAAGTAAGAAATCACTCTCAAGTAATTTTACTATAGTATTTGTGTAAATGCATCTGAAATATAAACCTCCATATTGTTTAGGTATCAAAGTCTATAAAATACATCTTAAAAAATTGTGGCAGGTTGTAGAAAATAGCTAATTTAGGATAGAATAATAGTTTATAAGTTGTATCTTGTGTTAAATACTTCAGATGTAAACGAATTTATAATAAATATACACATAAAATCATATTATTTCTTTAACATCTAGAAGTAAGCTTCCTTTTTCAATATCATTAAAAGTCCAGAACACTTTTTGAGGTGGCTTCAATATTTACTATTAATGTCTCTCTGTTGCCAGTCCCAATAAAACTGGATCAAATTTTAAAATGTGTCATTAATAGTTTAAACCTAAACCAAGTAACAAAGTCTGTTTCTTCTACACAATAGAATATGATAGTCTGGAGCTTCCATTTAAGGCAGAGTAATTATATATGGGCTAATTTTTTAAAGCCTGAAAATGCCTTTCTAAGCTTGGAGTTACATGAAATGAGGACTTTCAGAAATATATCCTTGATTTTAATGGATCTTCATAAAATTGTTCACATATTATGTTTTTTTGGTTTCCAAAATTGTCCTATAATTAAAATGGGATATATGTTAGCCCCATTTCACAGAAAGAAAGTCAATGAGAGTGGGACACCCTGACTTTTTGTTCTCTACCTATTCAACTATGCCAGAATCTTCTTTACTTTAGAGAAGGAAGACAATGTTTGAAAGGCTACCTCCAGCAGGGCCATTCCTCCTTAAGCTACAGCAAGGGCCTCCTCCTGTTATAATGTGTGAAATACTGAAAGGTACACATGCCTCCAGGCCTCTCACCTAAGCCCAAGACTAGCACATCTCTCCATGGAAACTAATCTGATGAGTTCATTTTGAATCTCTAAAATATGCCCCGAAAAAATGGACATAACAGTTGTTTGAGAGGTGATGGGAATTCATTAGCATCCCTTACAATATTATCAGGGATTGATTATCATCAGGGATTAGTCCTTGGAGTTGACAGAGTGGAGGGGAAAGCCAGAAAATCCCCCAGTCGAATTGCTTAAGGGGAAGGTCATTTCAGATGATTAGACAAAAGACAACATGATAGCCAGGCAGTAATGTGGAGATGAGGCAGGTGGAAACTAAAAGGAACCTATAATCAGATTTATCTGCTCTCCTGTGTTGCCTAGGATTTGACCTTGATAGTATAGGTAACATAGATGAGCAATCACCAAGCAGAAAGCATAATATATAGATGATCAGGGTTTAATCTTCATCATAACTTTATGAAGTAGGTATGATCATCTTTAGTTTCACAGAGGCGAATAAGTGACTTTGCTCAATATCATGCAAGAGGCAACAGAATGATTGAAAAACAGGTCTGACTCCAACAGTATTTGAGCTCCCCAACAATTAAAGCCTTCATTACTGCTTCACAAGTATCCCATTTGCTTCTCATTACCCTAAGATGTGGCTATCATTGGAGACAAAGAAACAAGAGCTAAAGTAATTTAAAGATTGGCTTAATTCAAAAGATCAAACAAACGAATGAACGAAGTAACTCACCATCAGCCTTGTGATTCCAATGCCCATTACTTTTCTACAATGATATTCACTCATTTGTTTAACCAAAAGTAGTGAGTGCCTCTTTGTTCATTGTGTTATGTACTGGGCATACAAGAATGAATAAGATATGGTCCCTTTCTTTGAACTCAACATCTTAGGGGAGCAACTGACAAATATTTAGAAAAATAATTAGATTTTAACAAGGTAAGTATATTACACTAAAGGATATAGAAATCTCCAGAGAAATCTGAAAAGACTTCACTTAAAAAGATCACAATTGTCAGGTCTTCATACTACATAGCCTTTAAAAGTGTCTCTCCAATTTATAACCTGTTGCTCTTCTCTAATAACTGTGTCATCATCACTATCCACCAATAAATTCCTAGGGACAACATGGCTACTTTGTATCTCTATTGATCATACCTAATTAGACCCTCAGTGTGCATCTAACCAGAGCTGGACCAATCAGATTATCTCTCTGGAGAACCTGAACTGAAACACACAAAGCATAGGGATTGGATGCCAAGTCACATCAATGGTGGTGTTCTAGAAAGAAACTGTCCCCACTCTGTGGTGTTGGAATCCCAGAAGCTGCTCAGAGACCTGCCCTTCCTGGGTAGTAATCTGTCCAATAAATTCCATTCCTTGTCTAAATTAGTGTAATATAGATTTATCTCACTTGTATCCAGTCGAGTTTTACGTTAGCAACTACCCAAAGATGTATAAGAGGTACCCAGACGTTTAAAAGTATATAATATTTGGAGCCACAGTTCGGAGGTTCACAAATGCCACAGTAAACATGGACTTTATACTGGAGGTAAGATCAAGCCAAAGGAGTGTGTGTTTGTTTTTAGAGAGTGTTATAGCCCTTAAATGAGCAAATTAGTAAAGGGGCAATACCAATAAGGCATAAGATAAAGAAATGTTTACAGAAGCAGTTGAAGATCTATAAGAAAATGTCAAAACATTTCCCCCAAAGTTATTTTGGAGTGAAGCTATATACAACAAAGCCTCCATTCACAGGACCCAATATGTCTGCCTTCCTTCTGGGTGGTTGTGCCAAGTATCTTTCACTTGCCCTTCCAGATCTTCTCTCCAATTTGTACCTTGTTCTGTGTCCCAAGATGCTGGCTGACATGGGCCATCTCTGCCCTCTGGTGGACTTGGCCATTGGAGCACATCAGTGAGAGATCAGAAGAAGAGAAGAAAGTTCAGGGCATTGATTGCCTGGGTTGCTTCTCTGCATAGTCTCCATGAATTTGAAAAAAGGGTGCTGTTCTTCTCAGGAAACCTTCTCCACACAGCTCTCATTTCCTCTCTCTGATTTCTCTGATCTTTTTTCCTTAGGCTTTCAGAACCATTCTTCCCCATTTCCCCTTCAGATGACCCTATTTCTAGCCCTAGAGTAGTATCCAATCTCTCTTGATTTCTCTATACCCTGACCAGGCCTTTATAAATAGTCCTTTTCTAAAACTGTCTTCAAACTATACAATTTGTATGCCACCTGATTCCTGCAATAACCCTGATCAAAACAAAATCCTTCTAGTGCCTTGGATTTGAAGACCCGGATATGAGAAATGTGTTCCCTTTATAGCTCCCTACCTCAGGAAACAACCCCATGTATAATGTCCTTTTTACAGATTATCCAGGGGAATTCTAGGGTTATTACAGTCATAACTAAACATGTTAACAGCCGCAGGGAATCCAGAATTTCCCCAAGAAAAATTCCCTGTGCCAACCTGAGATGAAGAATACATCACACTAAAATGAAAGAAGTGGCACTTGAGTAATAATAAACAGAACAATAAGCCATAGGCAAAGTCCAACAAGCAAGGAGAATCAGGCAGACATAGGGATGGAAAGTTGGGGTAAATTGCTTGATGATTTGAACCCACTTTAAGAACCAGTCACAACGGTTTAGGTAGCCTGTAGGGCAGAGAACAGAAAAAAAGAGGGAAGGTAACTTAACTCAAAAAAAACCCTCTTTACAACAATGGCTTGAAATAGGTTTATCACAAAGTCTGTTCCAACACATTACAGTGATTCTGTTACATTTACATATAGAGTCTTTGATACATCTGCTAATATAGGGAGTATCTTCACTGAAGCCTTATTAACTCTTAATTTATTCATGCATTAATATCTTCATTCATCCATCCATCCATCCATTCAACAAATGATGCCAGAACAGCTACAGAATATGAGACATGGAGTTACGCATGGGGATACAAAGTAAAACAAGAGATAGTGCCTAATGACAATCAGGTTGAGCAGACACACAAAAAAGATAAGTGAACAAGTTAATGATTCTAGGATGATAAGTACAGAGGTAATGAAATGCATAGGGTGAGGGGAGCACAGAGGAAGTAGATATGGCCCAGATTCAGGGGTTCCTTGGAGATGGTCAGGGAAAGCTTGATTGAAGAGGTGACAAGCTGACTTACAATGTTAAATCTGATTTTAAAGGTGAAAGGCATATGGTATGGATCATAGGCATCTTTAAATAGAGACTACCAAAAAGAGCAAAGTTTTTTCACATCCTTCAAGGAAACTCAGTGCCTTAAGTGGTACCCAGGGGCTAAAGTACCCTCATCTCCTTTCCAATATGTAGTTTGGTTGCTAGGCAACCACAACTGGGCTAAATCCAACCTCATTCTCAATTAATTTGGGGAAGATAGTTTGTTTTATAAATTCATACCCTTGGAGCTTCATTTTACAAAGAAAAGGGAATAGCTTCTGGCCTTTCTATCTGATTTAACTGTGAATTTCCTGACTTCTCTACAATCATACCTCAACCACAATGAAGATTAAAAACAGCCACACCTATCACCATGAGAAAGTACTGGTATCATTCTTTTCAAACAACTTTTTTCCAGATACACTTGCTATAAGCCATTAAACTTTTTGAACTCTCTTGGGAAAAAGAAAGGTTATTAAGATGCATTTCGAGTGTCTTCTAAAAACAAGGAGATCTTGCAAATATAGAGAAAGGTGTTTTGTAATTATATATATCCAACTCCAATGGCCTCTGGCTATGTAACTGACATGTAAGTTGCAAAGTGATGAAATAGCAATACATTTCAGAGGCTTCATCCCTGAGAATTTTAATGATGATACAAATGTACTCCAATACAGCATTCTTTTTTTTTTTTCTGACTCCCAGCAGGATACCAATTTCAATGAAAGGAGTTTTCAAAAATCTCAATAAAAAATGAGATATAATAAGACAAAATCATATACCTACCACTGTCAAAGTTTGAAAACCAGAACTATTAAATAAATGTATGAAGAACGATTTACAAAATTAATCACATTAATTAACACAGATTGATGGTTAATAAAGGAATGATTGCTATTGCAGCTCACTAGTGCTCTAGAGAGCACACAGTATAGAATATAGGTCTGGTGCTATGGGCAAGTTTTAACAAAGTTTGAGTTAAGAATTTCTCCACTCTTTATAGATAGGTTCCCAAACTGAATACTCTACCTGACCACTAAAAGGCAAAATGCTGGTACACACATAAGGATGAAAATAACATGTATTATAGAATAATTCATACATATAAGTGATTAAATGAAATATATCCATATTGTAAAACGCTTGAATCATCATATGGAAACAGGCAAACTTTTATGTTCTGAATTAGAAAAATCTCCAAAAAAAAACCAAAAACAAAAACAAATAAACACAGGTCTTAAAACAGTTCATGCAGTATGAAACTGTTATTAGGAATAAAAAAAAAAGATATGTTCATTTGTTTCTAAATGTGTAAAAGGATACAAAAGCATATACACCAAGAAGCCTTCACTATTTACTGATTATTTTACTATTAAGGTTGAGGAAAAGTAGTGTGTATTTGGAAATTGAGCATTACATATATATACATGCAAATAGAATGTTTCTTAAAATTTCTTCCTCTGTGGGTATAATGTGTGTTTCCCCACATTCCTTAAAGAGAGGAATAAAGCCTTTACCAAAGACTTTGGAAAACCTCCTACTAAAGGTTTTCTATAAAACTCACAGAAGTTAAATAATTGCCTGCCTGCCTGCCTTCCCTTTGTGTTTTACTTTGAATTGTAAAAATATATGAAAACAAAGTATAGAAAATAGTATGATATTCCCAAGTATCCACAGCCAAATATAACCAATGTTAATATTTCATATTTTCCTCAAAATTATTTTGTTTTTAATTAAAAATTATAAACAAAGCTAACCCTGTCCATCCCTACCTGCACATACACATTGATAGGTAACCACTGCCCTCAAGTTGGTAATTATCATTCCTGTGCAAGTTTTTATTCTTTTGCTAAATATGCATATTATATACTGTTGATTACTGGTTCTTATTATGTACATAAAGAAAATAAATAAAATTGGATGCAGAAATATCACCATGAAAAATGGGTCCAAATGCTGAAAGACATCTTTGGAAACAAGATGTGCCCAGTGATATTGGCCCAGGAAGTACATTTGAGAGTAAGCCTATGAAGTGCTAATCTTCTACTACAGTCCAGTGGCTCCAGAAGTGCCCTTTCTCTGGCTTTGGCAGATGATCCCAGCACCTGAGCCAATACCACAGACCCGGCAACATTGATCCTATTTCTTCACGCATCCATCACTAAGAGAAGAAAGAAGGGCTCATTTTTTTCTATCTCAGGTGGTACTGACGCCCCAAAGCTAGCACTGTAGTCAAAGGAGTGACCAACGGCCTCAGAGAAACAATCACAGAAAGAATTTCTGGCCTTGGAGCATCTCAGGAAAAAAAAAAAATACTACATGCATTGGCAGCAGACGCTAATAATCAGGTATAGAGCACAAATCTTCCAGTTCTTGATCTGTATTTCTGGGATTGTATCCTTGCCAATTTATTTATTTTAAAGTACTAAAAATAATTAGACAAGAATAAATAGAAACATGCTTTTTGTATTTTTTTTCAAAAACAAAAAACAAAAAAGTATCTTTGAGTACCCTTCACCAAAGCTCACCTGGCTGAGCTCCAGGCCTGAGGCCTCAGCCGTGCCCCTCTCTCAGCTTGGAGGGGGTCTCTGCAGGGACGGGCCATCTGACAGCTGCCTCTCTTACTCCTATCCATGAATTGAACCTTTGTTCCCAGATTCTGCTGCCAGTTGAAGACCTGGAGCTAATCATAATTATTCATCAATGGAATAAGTACCTTTATTCATGGTATTTTTTCTAGCCTTTTTTTTTAAGTACCCTAGTTGTAGTATAGAAAAAGTTAATTTCAGTCAAGCTCCAGTACAACTGTGTCAAGACCTAGTCTAAGGACTGTCTTTACTGATGGTATTCCCTTTGTGTTCTATATGTGATATTAAAAGTTAATTTGAAAATGATAGTGTATACATAATACACTAATGATAGTGAATATATCCTTTTTTTTTGCCTGAACTGGACTCCCTGGTCTGTTTTACCCCGTGTATTGATTTAAATAATGCAATTAAATCAGCCTTACCCAGGTATATCTTGACAGAGTCAAGCAAAGAGGCTGCACAGGTAGATTAACAAAAATGCAAGGACTGTGGTTAGAGCCACTGTTGGAATTCTAAACTCTCTACAGCAGTGATCAAGAAACTATTCCTGTTAAGGACCACATAGTAGAAACTTTCTGCTTTGCAGGCTGCATGGTCTCCATGGCAACCACCCAACTTACCTATCATAAAGCAAAAGCAGCCCTAAATATTATGTCAAAGAATAAGTATGGCTATGTTCCAATAAAACTTTATACAAACAGGTTATATGTTGTTTTGGCCTAAAGGCTATATTTTGCCAACTTCTGTTCTATGGAAGTGAGGGATGCAGAAGGAATTCAGCTGCCACATCTCTCTATGGAACCCTGGGGCTGGTATGGCTGATCTAAGAAGCCACCCTCTTCCCTAATGCTCCAAGTGCATCCTTCTGGAAGTTGTGTACATTATGGAGATAAAATCCCATTCATGATGACCTCTATTTGGTCAAACTTGCCAGAGAAGGTGTGTCCCCTACTAGAACCTGGCTCTGAGTAGGTGGATCAGCATGTCTCCATGGAAGGAATAAAGTGTGGGACATGGGTTTGGGACATGGGTTTAGGATTTGATTCCCAATTTTGCCACCATTATCTCTGTTGTCTGTTGTCTAGGCAAGGCACTAACTCTCTCTGGGCATGTTCCCATCTTGCAAAATGAATGTGTTGAGGGTTTATTACCTCTGAGGTACCCTACAGCTGCAAAATCCCATGACATTTGGGAAGGTATAAATAAATGCATTCTTGCGAAACCCCACAAGGGTTCTCTCTTGCCATACTGTAACAATGTTCTCTAGGAACTCTTCAAAAATATTAACAAAGAGGATGAATGACTGATTTAAATTCTAACAGTTCCCTTTCCCTACCTACTAGTCACCAGAGAAAAAGACTGACCTCAGAGAATGACCAGGGAGGTGGAAGAATTTCAAGTCAAGGCTACAGACCAGGGATCAAGGAACCAATGAGAAAGGAGAAGTTCAACATCAAAAGAGAAGATCCATTATAGAAGAGAAACCTGGCTTCAAATAGAAAGGCAGATGAAAATCATACATTACAGCAAATTTTTTTCCATATTGTCCCAGAAGGGAGAAATGAATGGTATAATAAGGTGGATTTGGGTTCAGTTCAAGCAAAAGAGATGCTTTCTGGAAATGATAGATTTCTAAAAATGCAGCAATTATAGGAGCATGTCATTCACACAAGTGTGCAAGAAAAGACTGGCACTTGAGGTAACACAAAAGGACTGAATGAGGAGTTGGGCAAGATTCCTTCTAGCCTGGAGATTCCATAACTATGTCCCTATGTTCACAGAAGATGGACTTTGGGTACTTAGTTCAGAGCCCAACTTCCTCCATTCTAAAAAAGCTACTGCATTTTCAGAAATACCCAGCTATTAGAAAGTATTGCAGACAAAGGAGTTTTCTGCAATATTTATGCCATTCTCCAGTACCCAGTACAATGCTGAGCACACCGTGGGTTCTCACTATTTGTTTAAGAA
Source organism: Lynx canadensis (assembly GCF_007474595.2). Classification (NCBI taxonomy): domain Eukaryota; kingdom Metazoa; phylum Chordata; class Mammalia; order Carnivora; family Felidae; genus Lynx; species Lynx canadensis. Next base: position 49,546,673 of record NC_044304.2, read on the forward strand.
ATGGAATAGGGGCACCTTGGTGGCTCAGTAAGTTGGGCATCCGACATAGGCTCAGGTCATAGTCTAACTAGTTCATGGGTTTCAGGCCCCACATCAGACTCTGTGCTGACAGCTCAGAGCCTGGAGCCTATTTGGATTCTGTGTCTCCCTCTCTCTCTGCCCCTCCTCCACTCATGTGCTGCTTCTCTCTCTCTCTCTTAAAATGAATACACATTAAAAATTTTTTTAACAAATAAATGGAATAAAGGGAGGGAGGGAGGGAACTAAAAAGGAAGGAGGGAAGGAAGGAAACAATTGGAAGTTACTCTATAAAGTATAACTAAAAATTGAATGTATACAATATTGTAAAGGCAAGTATTTAATGGTTTATATGTTTCTACTCGTACTTGAAGCACTAGCTTCCCTCCTTTTCTCTCTCAGAGGGGTCACCCAATATGATGTCTGAAATGGATGGTCCTGCTACCCCACAATCGAGTTTATTCATTACATTCCAAACCCTGCAGCAGAGTTGGCGGAGGCAGATGTGAGACAACGCTTGGTTGGTCACAGCTCTAGTGCACCCTACCCTTAACTTGGCAGCATCCCTCCACGTGCCCCAGGATGAAGTGGGCACCAGGGTGAAAATGATCATCTTCTCTGTAGCAACAGCAGGATACTCTAGAAGTCACAGCAGTTATGGAGAGGACACAGCTTGAGGCTCATATCTGGGATGCTAGGATAGGCATATAAGGGATTCTGGTATGTTACCAGTGTCAATTAACTCTGGTTTTGGAAAGGAGAGCCATAGTAGGTAAAGATTAAATGGGGAAATAAAAATCCCATTCTTTTTCCCACCTAGAGTATAATGGGTCATGTCTATGTATTGCATAGGTTAGCAAATATAAAGCAGTCAATGCTGTTGGAAACACATTTGGATACATGGCTCACTTGATCTTACTTGCAAGGAAGTCCAGGCAGGTATTTTTATATAGAAACAGAATGGAAGGGTATTTATTGAATGCCTCCTATGTTTGCTGCTTCCATTGGAAAAATGAATAAATATTCCCATTTAATCCTTCTGGGAGAGATATCATCCCCCCCAACAGATGAAAAAAACCAACTCAGACTAAGGAAAAGAAAGAATGTGTCCATTGTCATGGAGCAGGTAAACCAATCAAAACCTTCAAATCCTAATTCCAGGCTCCTGAAATACCAATAATAAATGTGAACAGTGCATCCATTTCCACATGTCTCCACAACCAAAAGACAATTCCTTCCCAGAAGCATCTGGACCTTAGAGGGCATCACCCAGTTTACCAATCAGGAACCAAAACTCCAGGGCTCTACATCTTTGGAAATGAGAAAGGGAGTATTATTGTTATCAGTCTGTTTCTGTAGAGGAAAAAGGCTAGCAAATGAGGATCAGAATCCTGCCAAATCTAAAGCCACTGTCTTCATGGAAACCTAATTTCTACTTAATAACACTAAATGATTAAATTAGATCCTTTGACGCTTCTTAAGAACAAATGATAGCTAGCATTTTGTTTTTTATCAGTCTTTTGCTTTATGACTCCAGCCTTGAATGACTGTGATCAAGAGGGATTCTTTGAGTTTTCTTTCAATATTGGGAGAACGCAAAAATGTTTTCTCATTATAGCAGCAATGCTGGTAGCAAACATAGGCTGCATGTAGTGATAAACATCTCAACGGGTGGGGTTATACTTGGCACTTATTGGATGATTACATTAGATTTGCTGTTAATAATTTGTAGCCCAGGAATGAATATAATGTCTCACTCTTCCCCAAAGAAATATTTTACTTTACCTTTTAGTGCAAGGGAAATTTGGTGAATCTCAGTCACCACAAATGAGATAAAGAGTAATTTGTCAGATTAAATCCCTGAGCTAAAAATTAAACTATGAGAACACTATATGAGCTTTTTATCAGTCTTAATCCTTGAGGTAATGGAGGGGCACACATTTAGATCCCAGAATTGGAGTCATGGCTAAGAAAAGTGGATTAGGCTTAAAAGGGAAGATCTCAGACAAAAGCAGGTACGACTTCTGACTGGGTTTTTCAAAGGAAACTAGAAATAAGGAAAAATTTTAGAAAGTGCATTGGCCTAGATAAGATCCTAAGAAAACACAGGTTAGATCATATCCTTTGTCTGCCCAGGGCTCTTCATCTGGGAGGTGAGGAATGTGGAGGTAAGGGCATAAGTCTTCTCATGTCACATCAAGTAGAAGCCTAGAAGACATTACAATGATGACAAAGCCCATCTGATTGAGATGGCCTCTCCCTCATCTCCTGTCACTCTCATCCTTGCCTACTCCATCCAGCCACAGCAGCCTCCTAGTTTTTCTTGAAACTTCCTGTCTCCATGCAGTTGTATTTGCTATTCCCTGTGCCTGGAATACTCCCTTCACTCTGACCCCCAAGATAATGGCCTGGTTCACCCCCTCCAGGACTTTCCTTACAGATCCCCTACTGAGTAAGAATTTCCCAGATGATCCTTTTAATAATGGCAACAATGCTGCATCCCGGCCCTTTTACCTGGTCACTCTCATTTCATGTCCTTTCCCCATAGCACTGATCACTTTCTAACATTTTTTTCTCTGTCTCCCTTTTATTCTTTGTCTAATTTTACACTTTTATTCTCTGTCTCCCATAACTCCTCCCAAATACAACGTTCATGAGACTGGTGATCATTATATGTTTGGGTCACTACTGTACGCAAAATAGTCCCTGGCACACAGTTGAATGAATAAAAGAAAGAAAACAAAATCAGGAAAGATTTTGAAAATTGTACATAAAGAATAAAGCAAGATAAGGGCACCTGGGTGGCTCAGTCGTTTAAGTGTCTGACTCTTGGTTTCAGCTCAAGTTGTGACCTCACAGTTGGTACGTTCAAGCCCTTTGTCAAGCTCTGCACTGACAGGGCAGAGCCTGTTTGGGATTCTCTATTTCTCTGCCCCTTCCCTGCTCACAAGCTCTTGCTCCCTCTCTTTCTCTCTCAAAATAAATAAATAAACATTAAAAAAATTTTTTTAAATAATAAAGAAAAGTAAATGGCAAACAGTGGGAATTCCCACTGTTTCACTTGGCATGGGGGCTTATTCCCTGTCCTCCTGTTCTTTGAAATGAGCTGCTTATATCTCAAAAGTTCTGTTCTGCATGAAGTAGTTATAGCATTGCAGCAGAGAGCACTGGGAATAAATTATTGTCTGGGCTGTGGCAGCTGTGGCCAAGATGTGTTCTCTTGTAAGAGGCTTGGCAATGGCGGGGTGAGGCTGGAGCCTGCCTGGGCCCCAGGGCTCTTGGTTCACGGTCCATTCCACCATGCTGCCAAAACATCTGGTAAGAATGGAAGGACACACACAGCCAGAGCTTGTGTCTCATCATGCCAAGCAACAGATTTATCTAAAATGTCCACTAAATGAAATGAGAACAGAGGAAGAATAAACACACGTGTAAATCTCTGCAATTCCTGGGGCATCTCGGTGGCTCAGTCAGTTAAGCGTCAGATGACTTCAGCTCCGGTCATGATCTCATGGCTCGTGCGTTCAAGCCCCACGTCAGGCAGGCTCTATGCTGACAGCTTGGCACCTGGAACCTGCTTCAGATTCTGTGTCTCCATCTCTCTCTCTCAGCCCCTCCCCTGCTTGTACTCTGTCTCTGTCTCTGTCTCTCTCTCAAAAATAAACATTAAAAAAAATCTCTGCAATCCCCTGAAATTCCTCTAAAATGAGAAAAAAATGATTTTCTAAAAAGATATGAATCTACAAGGACAAACAAGATGGAAGAAGAGATAATAGTAAATAAGAGATGTTAACTAATTTGGGGGAAACTGAGAAACAGTGGGAGAATTACCATGTTTTATCAGCTCTAAAACATGCATATTTTTCACACTTTCACATTTCAGAAGGAAATATGACTTTAACATCACAATTGAAATTGTAAGCATTTTTTTTCTTTCTTCATTATTCACTAGATGCACTAGACAGTGCATCATAAAACAGATCTCATCTTAGATGAAATTAAAATATGGTAGCCGCAGAGATGAATCTGAATGTCAAAAGTTTGTAGACAGCCATGTCACTAAGAGGAAACAAAGCTGCCTTGCAAAACTTCAAGAGGGAATGAGGGCTTGGGAACACTAGATGCCATGAAGGTTGGACTCAAGAACAAGGCTGAAAAAGGGAGAAAGGTGCAAAGTTGGTTTTAAAACAAAACAAAACAAATATTTGGGGTCCTGCAGATCCCTGCCACCTCACACTGGTGCAGCCAGGTTACTACTCCTCCCTTCTAATGATGTGGATGGGGTTGCCAAATAAAGTACAAGACACTCAGTGATATTTGACTTTCAGATTTGCAGGGGATATACTTATACTAAAAAAAGCATTTCTTGTTTATCTGAAATTCAAATTTTACTAGGCAATCTCTACTTTGTTTTTTGTTTTTGTTTTCATTTTGGCTAAATCTGGAAGCTCTATCTAGGAAGAAATTGAATCAGAAGTATTCCAAACTCTGACATGCAAGCCCCATGGATGCTGATGAAGAAGCCCACAACTGAAAAAAGTGGTTTAAGTAAAATCCTACTGAATGATGACAGTCTTAGCAACACTTGGCCATTCAGCTACAAGTGCGCTGTCAATCACATATCTCCACTTCCAATCACCACCGGAAGAAAGCAAGAAAGCAAAGGGAGAAAGTAGTGGGGTGTTCTGTGGGAGCCTGGTCTGTGAGAGAGAAAAGACCAACTGACTTTTGGTGGTCCCCTAATGAAGCAGCTGTCCTCTGCCTAATCATGCTACAGAAAGGCCCACCATTCAACAAGTTTCCCCATCTGCTCCCCCTACATATAAGGCTCACACTCTGGCTTTTGCCTAAGTATTAATATGGGCAGACAACAAAAGCCTGCCAGGTGTTTAAGAAAAGCCTGTAACATGAGGCACAGTCACTGAAAATGACACAGAAAAATGTTCATAAAGTAGAAAGGTAATATGAGGAGGGGGAAATAACCTTAAAAGATACCTAATACCTTGCTAGAGAGAAGAAATGATATAATATTTATTAAGTAAGAATATCATGACATCTTTAAAAAGGAATAAGAGGGGCGCCTGGGTGGCTCAGTCGGTTAAGCAGCCAACTTCAGCTCAGGTCACGATCTCGCGGTCCGTGAGTTCGAGCCCCACGTCGGGCTCTGGGCTGATGGCTCAGAGCCTGCAGCCTGCTTCCGATTCTGTGTCTCTCTCTCTCTGCCCCTCCCCCGTTCATGCTCTGTCTCTCTCTGTCTCAAAAATAAATAAAACGTTAAAAAAATTAAAAAGGAATAAGAGAATAAGAAAAACTCTTGAAAATTAACAATATACTCATCAATATTAGAACTCCACTAGAAGGACTGAAAGATAAAGATGGTGAAGTCTCTCAGAAAACAAAATAAATGAACATAGATATGGAAAACTGGAATAAAAAAATTAAAGAATATTGAGGAGATCCATCCAAGAAGAGGAACATTTGACTGATATGAGATAAAGGAAGAAGGAAAAAAATTATCAAAGAATGTAAGGATATTATTTAGAACCAAAAAAAGCTATGAGTTTCTTGACTGACAGGGCACATCGGATGCACAGGACCAAGAATTAAAACAGCACCACACCAGGCCCCTTGGCATGACCTTTCAGAACACTGGTGTTGAAGAAGATTCTTAAAGAAGTTCTGGGGTCTAGTAGGCATCCAAGCTATGGCTCAACATCAGGTGGACACCACCTTTTAGGAAAGCCAGTCTCGAGTTGGCAGAATGAGATTGCCTACTAAGACAGTGATCTCAATGACAGTTTAGCTTTCTGGGGCGCTAAGGAATGATAATGAGGGGTACATAGAGTGAACTGGGCTGGAGTAACTCCTGAACAGTGGTCCACACTGTCTTTGCTCAAGAGAACGATGTACTTTATTTGGCTCTCATGTTGGTGTAGTTAGCCTTTTACAAGAACTTAATTTCAGAGCACACAACTGGAGGTTCTGGACACAAAACTTCATTATACATAAATTACATGGGGAAAGAGCAAGATTTCATGGCACCAGGGCATTCAGAGGAGTCATGATATTTATAAATAAAAACACTGTAAATAACTGTAATCATTCAACAGTAATTAAAATTAGAAAACCTCACCCCAAATCTAGATCTCTAGCTACAAAGCACATAAAGATCTAACATCAGGGTTCTCGGAACAATTTGCTCAAGCTTCATAATAAATACCTCTTTCAGATCTGGTATCCAATTTTAATTGGCCACAAACTCTACCATTCCCTATTGTCCCCAAATCCTGAGGTCAATTGTCTGTTGCCATTTATTATTTACTGGGCAGTACTTTTTATTACAAGAGAGTTGAGTAGAAAATGACGTTTTTGGGGTGCCTAGGTGGCTCAGTCAGTTAAGCGACCAACTTCGGCTCAGGTGATGATCTTGTGGTTCACAAGTTCCAGTCCTTTATCTCGCTCTGTGCTGACAGCTCGGAGCCTGGAGCCTGCTTCAGATACTCTGTCCCTCTCTCTCTGTGCCCCTCCCCAACTCGTGCGTGCTCTCTCTCTCTCTCTCTCTCTCTCTCTCTCTCTCTCCCTCTCTCAAAAATAAATAAATGTTTAAAAAAATTTTTTAAAGAAAAAGAAAATGTTTTTCCTTTGACCTGGTCAGCACCAACCATATTCATTACCAGCTTAACATTTGTGGGCATCTGAGTTGCTAGCCAGCTTTAGCAACCCACATCATGCCATTTCACTACAACTGAGTCTATCTATCACCTTAATGCTTTCTCATAAAGATAATTTTATGTATGGGGAGTCCATGCATGGGCCAGGGGTGAAAACTATCTCATAAACTAACCAATCATTTATTCTGGACCTCTGTTTCCTTCTGCAAGAGAGATCTTGTGATATTACATTGCTAAGGTGCTGCTAATGTAGTAGTAAGACTACCAGTTTATTTCTGTTGGGAAAAATATGGCTAACTGAGAACATAATATTTTCATTATTGAAACTAAAGGCCCATTTAATGACTTTTTTCCTCATTTGCTCCAACTCAAACATGGAACCCCCATTTCAGATACATTTCATTGTATCCCTGATGTGTCCTCTCTACATTTTCTCAATTCAGAACATAAAGAAGGGAAAGAGACAATAATTTGTGGTTATGTATCTCATAGAGATTTAAGATTGTAGCCTCAATTCTTCCATCTTAGTATAGAGACCTTTCACAAACTCAGTTGAGGACGTCTCTGAAAATTAAGGAGAAAAAGATCCTGGTGTTACTGGTAACAGCTGCTGACAATTTATCAAGAACTTGATTCAACTGTGCTTTGTTGGCCCTGACTAGACGTGGGGAATCTCTGAAACTTGCCTGTAATTAGAACATCCCTATTGTGGGGTGTAGGGTAAGGTTTGCCTCAACCTTCCTCATGTGCTATTTCAGGCAGAGAGATCCAGGTGTGCAAAGACCCAGTGGAATGAAACACTAGGGCTGCTCAATGAACTCTGCATTGTCCAATGTGCCAAAGAGGGTGCACAGCTTGGGGAATTAGGTGGTACAGATGAAGGGTCATGGCAGGGATTTTGCAGAACCACTGAGGCAGACCGTATAGGATATTACACTGAATGTGTTTGTAAACTGGAAATACACTCAGAGTTTTAATTTTTTTAAACTAATTTGAGAGAGAGGGTGTGTGAGTAGGGGAGGGGCAGAGAGAGAGGGGGGAGAAAGAGAACCCTAAGCAGGCTACACTGTCAGCTCAGAGCCGAATGTGGGGCTCTAACTCATGAACCGTGAAATCATGACCTGAGTTGAAAGCTCAGAGCCAGAGGCTTAACGGACTGAGCCACCCAGGCACCCCATGGAAGTACACTCAAGAGGCTTTAGAATAAACCCTTCTTGTCTTTTTTATATGCCTCTTCTTTTATGTCAGTGACAATAACCACCTTTCTGTATGGGTGCTATGAGTGCCTCTCACTACATTAGGTGCTTTATATCAATTTCTCTGACCTTTTCAACTACCCTGCAAAGAGCATATTCACCCACCTTTACCCAATTATTCACCCATCCTACACATGTTTTTTGAGTTCCGACTTTGTGCCAGCTCCATTGTGACAAGCACTGGGGATGCAGTCATGAACAAAACAGTCAAGATCTCTGCATTCATGACACTTATATTCTTGGGAAGAGTAAATGATTATTAATTGAATAATAACATGTAAGAAATTAATAAGCACTCTGCATTAAGGCACGACATAGGGAGGTATGATAAAGAGTGTTGGGCAACTACAATACAAACATTTTTTTATGAACTGTAAATAATGGCATGACAATACAAAGGAGCTGTGCAAGAATAATTTAGACTGAGGGGAGGGGTGTCAAACAGACCTGGGTAAGTAAGAGGCATTCAAGCTGAGACCTGAATGGTTTATGGGTGAGATAGGTAGAGTGCAGGTAGGAGGAGAGGTGGCAGGGGAGTTGTAAGCAAGAAAAGCACAGGTGTGTGCCATAAGGTAGGAAAGACGTGGGTCTGTTGGAGGCACTAAAATAAGGCCATAGCAATGACAGCGTGTCAGGTAGTGGGCCAAGGTGAGATGGAAAGAAAACTTCACAGGCTAAACCCCCATGAATGCCCAGGCCATGCCCAGGGAAAGAGGTTCACAGAGATTAATGACAGGTCCAAAGAGCCCACAGGTAATGATCAAGACTGGATTAGGTTAGATTAGAATCAAACCACAGAGTTTCTACTACACATGCTATCTCTCTGTGTACTAAGGGAGAGTTAGGGTACATACACACAGAAATATTCTCCTGATCTGGGGCTACCAGTTCAGGAGCAGATCCTTGCCATTTAGATGTATGTTTTGGTTGTTTTGTTTTGTTTTGTTTTGTTTTGTTTTGTTTTGTTTTGTTTGATAAAGATGACCTGACAGTGGCTGGCCCATTTCTTCCAGCACCAGAAGGTCCTACTGACAGCTGTGTGTCTCAGTAAGGAGCCAAGACCAACCGTGCAAGTCAAAACTGGGCTGGAAGCGCTTAATAACTAAACTTCCAGAGCCACTGGCAAGTCAGATGATAGAGGAATAAACAGAGTCATTACATTCCACTCTTGGTCTGTAAATCATCTGAGAGCCGCCATCATTTTTGTTGAGGTATTTTAATTGCTCTCATTTGCAGGAGCAAATTAGGTATAGCATTGTTCTTTGGATGCTGTTCAGAATGGTGCCAGGAAGGAACAAAATGAGCAAAACATGAAATCCCTTTTCCAAACAAAAGCCCAAACTCTTGCTAGTGTAATTGATTTGTAAACCTTGTCAAGATAGTTTCTAAGGCAAATCTAATCAGTGGATCGTGGGGTTTTCTAATCAAGGTCGAGAGAAATTGTTCAGTTAACACGTGTATTTAACACCAGGAAAGGCCCCCCTTGCATAGAATTCCAGACAGCAGGACTTCACTCTCGCATGGTCTCTAAAAGCTCAGGACAGGGGTGCCTAGGTGGCTCAGTCAGTTAAGCATCCAACTTCAGCTCAGGTCATGATCTCATGGTTCATGGGTTTGAGCCCTGCATCGGGCTCTGTGCTGACAGCTCAGAGCGTGGAGCCTGCTTCAGATTCTGTGTCTCCCTCTCTCTCTGCCCCTGCCCCACTCGTGCTCTCTCTGTCTCTCTCTCTCTCAAATATAAACATTAAAAAAATATTTTTAATAAAAAATAAAAACTCAGCACAAAGTGAGGATTGTTTTCTACAGCCAAACTATTGGAAGTTTGTGGAATTAAGGCTTCCCTAACACATGCTAAATAAAATGGTGATTAGAGAAATAATTTGAGGAATTCAGGCAACCCACACACTTCTCTCCATTTATCTGGTTAATGTATTTCTGTTTTCTTCTCACCAAGTTGGGCTGTTCTGACTAATTTCTTGCTTAATGATATAACCACAGGAAGGGGAGCAGGGAAAGGAAGATTTGATTCAATTCAAGAAATTTTTAATGAATGCTTACTCTGTGCCAGCTATGGAGCAAGACTCTGGAGATTCAGTCTACAATTGGTGGTACAGAGACAGGCAGAGCCCAGAATGTATGGCCACACTGTAAACTTGCTGAGACCTCAGCAACATTCCCAAGGACTCACATAGGCATATGAGGTAGCTCTGGGGAGCACATGTGTGGGATTTCCAGTAGCAGTTCCAATACTGAGCATTTGAACCAGAGACCATCAAACAATTTCCCAAATTCCAACATTCAAAGATCCAATCTAGATTCTTTTTTTCTTTTTGTTTAAAGTTTATTTATTTATTTGAAAGAGACTAGCTGGGGAAGGACAGAGAGAGAGGAAGAGAGAGAATCCCAAGCAATCACCTCACTGCCAGCTCAGAGCCCAACACAGAGCTCCAACCCACGAAACCATGACATCATGACCTGATACTAAGAGTCAGACGCCTGACTGACTGAGCCACCCAGGAGCCCCTAATCTAGACTCTTTCTTATGTGGAAATACCCAGTAAAGTCACAGCCCTTTGTGTGACAATTAACTTGAGTATAGATCTTTAAACTACTTTTGTAAACTATTTTTTGTATATCTTGTATACATTTTGTATATTTTGAAAATTATCATCTGTATGGCCCCTTCCACTGAGATTGTTGATTTCCAGTAAATTAAGTGCACCTATCAATGGAGTATTGAACTTTTTTTAAATGTTTATTTATTTTTGAGAGAGAGAAAGAGAGAGAGCATGAACGGAGGAGAGAGAGAGAGAGAGGGAGACATAGAATCTGAAGCAGGCTCCATGCTCTGAGCTGTCAGCACAGAGCCAGACACAGGGCTCCAACTCACAAACTAAGATCATGACCTGAGCCAGAGTAGGATGCTTAACCCACTGGACTACCCAGGTACCCCAGAGTATTGAACTTTTACCCAAATGTCTTAAGCACTAAGGATGGAATTTCTCTGGTAAAGCAAATCATTAGAGGTGCGAGGCTGAAATTAAATTAATTTAATATTAATTATCAGTTCGACTTGCTTATGAGAGGCCCACCATGGAGGGCTTACAGAGACACTCTGGCAAGTAAAATTAGTACTTGGATCAAAGACAGGCCTAGTTAAGTTAGGGGTGAGGGTTAGAAAGGACTGTGAACCAGGAACCAAAATATATTACAAATCCCTCAAGAGCTCTCAGAAATAAGCTATAAGGCGGTGTCCCCAATTTCCAAACCATTTAAGTAGAGCTATATGAGGCTGCCATTTTTGTAGGATAAAAGTTGTCCAATATCGGTAATTTCATGTGGTTCAAATTAATGTAGTTAGGCTATCTCTAGATTTATGAAGTGCTGTTCAACGGATAAAAACAAAGAGGGCTGTGGGATGAGGTTTTGGTCAAATATTTTTGGCAAATCTTGTAGATTAAACATCCACATTAGCATATTTAAGTCTCTGAGAAGTTCTAGAGTTAATAAACCTATTAACCACATTTCCCAATGGTCTTTGATTTTGGAACTCCTTTTCCCTATAAGAAACCTTGGGGACACTTTAGAAAATACCACCTTTCAGTATTCAAATATGTCACTAAGAGCAGTTGTAGGTGACATTATGTCATTCGGGATTGATAGAGTGTTTATGTGTTGAAAAACATGGCCTTAGGGTCGCCATTTGTTTCAGTACAACATCTATAGATATATTTATCAAGATAATCAGAGGAACTCTGCTCAGATTGTAAATGAGTTATCTTCATGAGCAAAATATCTTGAAAAACATAAAATCCACCCTCATAGATGTAAGATGACAATCTGAGAGCAATAAATCCTCCCATTTTTCACCTGAAATATCCCTCAGTTCTTATCTACACATATTCTTAAGTGAACAGAGTACAATGGGTAGGAATGACAGCTCTCTTTCCTCCTATTCACAATGAATTATTACTTTTGGGGAGCACTGAAGTGATTCGCAAATGATTTGGTTCAGCAAAGTGTTAATCAAATAGTGTTCTACAATGTAGAAACCTTAACAAAGTAGAAAGCTTGTGCATGAAGCACTGAGACCAAGGGAAATAAAATAAACTCTGGTATTATTAAAACAAGAGCCACTTCTTTGGAGAGACTGCACTAAGACTGGTTCAATGCACTCCCAGGTAACACGACACTGGGACCCAAAAAAGATTCTGTCACTTAATAGTTGGATATGTTAGGGGAGCATGGGTGGCTCAGTTGGTTGAGCATCTGACCTTGGCTCAGGTCATGATCTCATGGTCCGTGAGTTTGAGCCCCACGTTGGGCTCTGTGTTGATAGCTCAGAGCCTGAAGCCTGCTTCAGATTCTGCCTTCCTCTCTCTCTGACCCACCCCCACTCAAGCTCTCTCTGTCAAAAATAAATAAACACAAAAAAAAAATTTTTTAAATAGTTGGATATGTTAATGTTAATGTTAATGATCTATGGCTGGACTTGATTTTCCTCATCTGTAAGATAATGAGGGATGTCCAAAATACTTCTGCATACTCCACTGAATTCCCACTGGACTTTTTCCTTCTATTACACCTTTTCCAGTTTCTATCTTTTATCAGGTTCATGTATATGCTTATCTTATTCCTCCTTCTGGGTCTCCAGGACAAAAAGAAGGAAAAGCTAACTCTTATGCACCTTTGTGTTTTACACACCTCCTAATGGTGGTGAAGGGTGCAGTTCTTGGATCAGACAGCCTGGGATGGAGTCTTGATTCTCTTGATTCTATTCTCTTTGGGCTGTGTGACCTTGGGCATTTGCCTAACCTCTGCACCTCAGTTTCTGCAAACATTATATTGGGATTATAATCATACCTATGATATGGTTAATTCAATCCATGCACTATATTTAGAACAGTGAGTGGTATATGGTCAATCCTCATTAAGTGTTAATTCTTTCATACTTTCATTTGTTACTTGATAAGTACCTGTTGATCCAGTAAACACGTAGGTGATCATAACAGATGAATATTCCTTCTGTGTCAGGAAAATAATTTTTCTACTCTAAAAAACGTGTAAATTCTCCCCATCTCCCTCTGAGCAGCACAAAAAGTATTGTCTTAATCCTGGCATTCTCAACAAGTTATCTTGAAATTTCAACATATTTCCTTATATCCCAGCTCCCTTTTAAATTCCTTATTTTCCCTCCCATCTTTTGAGAATAAGACTTCTCCACATTTTTCTATAAATAAGATCTTTGATGAAGAATGCAATTTTATGTGAATAACACTGACTCATACTTCTTCTAAGGCTGGGGAAGTGATTATTCTCAATTAATGGTGTTTATGTTCCCTCAACTATCTGCCTGGTATACTGGCTGGGAGATTCTGCAGATATCAGACCAAGTGTATTTATGAGAAAAGGTGAGCACTGTCAAGGTATTCCCTCCCACTGACTTCATCCCAGACTGACTCTTTCTAGTTTCTCTATAGGTGTTTAGCCTCTGTAATTCTCTCTTTCATTGAAGGTTCAGAGTGGATTAGAGATAAATCTCAAGATTTATTCTACACCATGCTGTTCAATACAGTACTCCCTACCTACATGTGGTTATTGAGCATTGGAATAATGCTTGAAAGCGCAGGGTGTCCAAACTGAGATGAGCTCCAAGTATAAAATATCCACTAGTTTTAGAAGACTTAATACTCCCCCAAAATGTAAAATATCTCATTAGTAATTTCTGTGTTGATTACATGTTGAAATAACTCAATGTTAGATAAATTGGGTGAAATAAAATATACTATGAAAATTAATTTCAACTGTGTTTTACTTTTCTGTATGCAGCCACCAGAAAATTTAAAATTTTCTGATTTGTTTCATACTTTTATTGAACAGCACTGATCTACTGCATAATCTAAATCTAGAATAATCTCTGCAACAATTCCTGTTCTTTCACTGTGTAAAGCCCAGTGAGAAATTACTATTCTTACTTTAGGTTTAATAAAATTGGGAATTCCTGGAGGCGAAACAGCTCATAAGAAGCAATGAGAACATTAAATTTTAGGTGTGTCTGACTCCAAATTCAGGTTCACATGGTTGCACTAGACTATATTTTAGTGGCAAAATGACCCAATATTAAATAACGTGAAATCCTTGAGTCTGGATGGATTCTCCAGAAGCAGATGCTGCAATGGAATTTGGGGTGCATGAATTAAGATTGAGCAAACCATAAGAAAGCCCAAGAAAACCCCAGCCAACCTGACAGGAAGCTCTAACTGCAAATCCTGCCCCTCAGAATGGTCTCTTCTTGGGCCAAAATAACCAGACCTTAGACACCTGACTCACTCAGTCACTGTGTATGCTACTCTGGGAAGGACACAGATGAGGATAGAGGGGCTCTCTGCAGCTGAAACACCCTGAAGGAGCCAAAAGCTAGGGCCATTTGGGACTGTACTCCCTTTAACAGTATATCCTATAAATCCTTGAAGGGTCTGAGTGATGCATTTCTTATTGAGAATGGTATTTTTTTTTAATTTGTTTGTTTTAACTCCCCTTTCATTCTTCTAAATACCTCCTGGAGAATTACCTCTCTCACCTCATACACAAATACAAAGTGGGCTTCAGTCTCAGAAGTTTGGGAGACAATAGAATCCAGTTTCAATTTAATATTATTATTTGTTTTTAATTGCATATACTTTTATAGCTGTATTCTTACTTATGAAAATGTGTATTGGTTTTCTTTGCATGATTGTATCAAGTTTTCTTTATAAAAACTTATTTTGAAAAAGAAGAAACTAACTGAAATATGCAAAGTAGGCCTATTTAAAGCAAATTAGATACCTCAGTGGCCTGGGATTCAACATGACAAAATCTGGAGATCCAGAGTTCACTCCTAATAGGGGAAATCAAGTGTATGGGTAGTCATTTCAGGTCAGGAGATGACAACTGGTGAGTAAGGGATGGAGATCACTGAAAAGCACAAAGCGAACTACCCATGTCACAGTTTGTTCTAGAATTGGACCAGTTCAGAATCAATTTTGCCTCTATGAGGTTATACATTCTTGCCAGTTCCTTCTCTTTAAAGTCTTGGTTTTCTGGGATGCCTAAATGGCTCAGTCAGTTAAGCATCTGACTCTTGATTTTGGCTCAGGTCATGATCTCACAGTTCATGGGAGATTAAGTGTGGCATTGGGCTCTGTAGTGACAGCTTAGGGACTGCCTGGGATTCTCTCTTTCCCTCTTTCTCACTCTCTGCCCCTCCCCCACTTGACTCTCTCTCTCTCAAAATAAATTTAAACAACTGAAAAATAAAAGTCTTGGGTTTCTTACAAAAGTCTGTTATTTCACATTGCATTGCTGTTTTGTGGTGTCCTTCTTAGTTGAGAGTTTGTTCTTCTAAGCCTGATGCCCTACTGACATACCCAAAACCCTGAAGCAGTTGAGACCAAACCTTAGTAAAGCCTGCGTCCTACTATAAAAAGATTGATAAGATATTTCAATATTGTAGGCCTGCGATGGGGCCCCTACCTCTTACTCTTATATAGTAGAAAAATACAAAAGAAACTGTTAAAGGCAATTCCTTCTAGGGAGCAGGGAGAAAACAGGAGAAACTGGGTCAAAGTGTGTAAAAAGGAAATATATATATATATATATATATATATATATATATATATATTTCTCAATACTACTGCTTTAATGTTTCCCCAGTGTTATGTATTATTGTTTCAGTTGTTCTTTCAAATTAGTTAAATTAAAACATAAGTACTCCAAATCAAAAAGCTGGCTAGCCGAGGAAATACAACAGAGGGCCACTGTAAGCCCATGGGGAGATGTTCACTCTCTTGAGTGTTTAAAGATAAAAAGCCATCTAGCAGCAGAGCATAGGAAGAATTGCTCTGTAGATGAATGAACCTGAGGAGACACAGCAGGATCTTTGTGAGTTTCTGGGATTTACCAGCTGCTGACCATGAGAGTCAACATGGGAGAGAAACAGAGAAGACAGCATGAATGAAAGAAGTTTCTGCCGAGAGTGAGTGCTCACCCCCATAGGTTATTCACAGGGAACTCCCACTGGCTGGATCTCCACTGACACAGTAGACAGGCTGTGAGACCCAGAGGCATTATTCTTAAAGGCAAGACTCTCTGTCATCTCTATCCCTTATTTTCCTTTGGTTTTTCAAAGCAATTATCAGTATCTCAATCCGATTGATTGATCATTTCCCCCCTCTGCCATCATCTAAACATAACCCTATGAGAGTAGAGAGGAGATGTTGACCATTTTTTTACTGCTTTGTTCCCAGAGTCTAAAGCAATTCCTAGAGTCTCAGTAAATACTTGCTGAATGAATTAACACACTGAGAGATGAGACACTGCTTAGCCAGCATCCCTATCCAACCATGAAATATGTATAAACACAATTCAACAAACATATCTGAGTCAGTGCCAAGAGGCCACAAATAAAACTGAGACAAGTGTTCTCTCTGGTTTTAGCCTAAGCTTAATTATAAAATATAGTGTAGGAACTATTATTTAAGAAGTTTTGTTATTAAAACACATCACCTTAATAAGTGTGATAATGAGATCTTTTCATTACGTGAGGAGCAAAGAAGGCTCTCAGATGATGATGTAGGTTTTTCCAACTTGGTTTACCAATATGCCTTCACATTCTTCTGAAATAATTACTAGCTTCACCATAATTAGGTTTCATTATCTCCTATTAACATAAAGTAGATGTTCAACTAAAATTTGAAACTATTAATACAAATTGGCAAACACAAAGAGTTAATAAATTATATTCATTAAAAGGACCAACTTAGGTTCTTTTTCACTGGGATGTTTGTTAACATAGTTGTAGCACACAAGCCTTTCCTTGGGTTTCCCTCAGAGTTGCCCTCTGACCTTTATTACAATTTTTATCCAGTCTCTTTTACTGGCTTCTCCTCCACTCATCCCTGTAGATGCCAACATTCACCATGCTTTCATCCTTACATTTCTTCTCACCTACTCATGATTCCCCATCCCCATAATTTTATCAATTATCAGAATACCCATCATGTAATTTTCAAACCCCTATCTTCCTCCCTGACATGTCTACTAAGCTCTAACCCCATACCTCCAAGCCTTCCACCTCACCATAAATTACTATTGTGCTTTCACACTCAACATGTTCTTTCCCTAAGCTCCTTATTCACATTGTTACTCCTGTTCTTCCCATGTTCTCCACTGCAGTGAATGTCACCAATACTGTCCCTGCCTCTCCATCCCTCAACAGCTCTTACATGGACTGTTTTGAAAATCCTAGCTTCAAAGACTTAAATATTTCCATTCTACCAGTACTTACCATACACTTTCAGAGAATGCACTATAGAAAACACTGAAACATACAGATGACTCTATTTCTTTAAAACCTGCAAGAACCACAGGGTACAAGATCAAAAACAACACTTCTCTGCATGGTACTATTTCTTTGCTTATCACAATTTCAATTCCCACTATATCAACTCACACACTACTATTTTTCAAGTAAATACTTGCTCTTACCCAGACACTGTAGTTCTCTCTTCCCAAACTGCTCTCTGTCTACCTTCCCCACCTGGTGAATGATGAAGGATTCATCATTCAAGATCAGTATCAAAAATCTCTTCATAATGACGCTTTCTTCCACCCTCTCATCATTCACCTAATGTACTCTCAGATTTATTTTCTGATAACTCCATGAACCCCTACCATAGAAGTTACCACATTGTATTTTAATAACTATTATGCTGATACCTATTTTTCACCTACATAGAATATAACCACTGCAAAGATCCATACTTTAGCCATTTTTTACTTTTTTGGATTCCTATTATAGCAAGTGTCTGCATATGGTAGCATGTCTGTGGATTGTTTGGAAGTGTGCATAAATAACTGAATGAGAAAAATGAATGACCAAATCAAATAACTGTGTCCTCAAGGAAATGGTGCAACCACTCAGGAAGCCGTCTACAGTATGAAGAGATCACTCTTCAATCTAAAACTACTGCTTTGCCTGCTTCATTTCTTCCCCAATCCCAAGCCATCCCCTTACTCTCCAGATCATAATTCTATAAATGTAGTAATATAGGAATCAAAGAGAATGGGTCTAATTCAGAAGATGGAGATTCTGGACATCAGTAGTCCGTTGCACATGATTGAAAAATTTGGGCTTATTAAACTTCTCCTACCCCTTACAAAGCTTGCCTGGACATCAGGTTTCTGATACTTTCAGAGCCCAAGTATTAATGTTTAACACTCCTCCCCTGGGCTGGATAATGACTGCAGCATAGCAATCTCTCTTTGTTACCTCCTGACATTACCGAATTACCCAACAACAAATAGCTGGCATTCATTCTGTGGCTGACATTTAAATCTGTATTCTTTGTAACGATTACCATTTATCAACGATTGGCTATTGATTACTCCCATCTGGGTCTGCAACTTGAATGAAGGTAAGGTGGATACAAACACATTCTATGTAGGCTTGGTTCCCAGAAACCCAGCCTGAGCTGGGTAAATGAGGTGTCCAGACACAAAATGAATAGCACCAATCCAAAATTATATTAACTTTTAATGAGCCAAGATTAAAAGAGCTCCAGGGACTTAGAGTTCTTGGGAAGGAATAAAAATCTAGGCTTATTAAATACCATTTTGACTAGCTTTTGCAGAGGTTGAGATTCTGTTTTCCCAGAATTCTGCACATCTTCCATGCATTTGGAATACCTATTAAAATATATACTTCACAGCGATTGTTTGCATCTTAGCACCTCTTTAATGGAGGCCACAGAGAGATGAGATTTGAATCAGAGGGGAAGAGATGCCTCAGGAAACTTTCCATATAATTAAGCTCAGTATTGAGACCAGCTCCGTGCCACCAAAATGAGGTGAAAATTTGGGGAGGTTAGAGAATTAATTGCAGGGATTTGAAAACTTAGCCAACTATCATGTGTTTAATAGGAATTTTGGATAATTTGAATTTGGACCCCCAATCTGCTACTCTTAACAAATGGCAAGAGAAATAAATGTCATGACTGAGAGCACAAATTTGTGTCATAACAGTCAGAATTTAAACTATAGCTTGGCCACTTAAAAGTCATTGGGTAAATTAGTTAATCTTCCTATTAATCTATATAGTAGAAATAAAAATGACCTTCTCTGAGGTGTTGATGGAAGTGGTGTTGATGGACATGACTACATTTATTGTGCCTAACAAGTTGTTCAGGTCCTAGAAATAATTCAATAAAAGGTTAATGCTATTATTATTACTTTATGCACTTACCACATAATTGTTGAATGCCTCCAGTGTGCCATGCTCTGCGATGGGGTAACAATAATGAAAGGGGGAAAAAACGTAAGATTCCTACTATCATGTAAACATTGCTCCCATCTGGGTCTGCGACTTCAATGAGCATAAGGTGGATACATACATTGTTCATGTAGCCTGATCTGGGTAAATGAAGAAAACAGGTAATCTCTATTTGTAATAATGTCATAGGGATGTCAAGCAAGGTTTTACATAAGATAAGAATAATACAGCTGAACCTATTTTAGGTAGTCAGGCCAGAGAACACAGCTCTGAAGTAGCAGCATCTAAGCTAAAAACTAAGGAAAAGAAATGAAAACGAAGACAGAAATAGGGGAAATAGCATATTCAAATATCCTGAGGTAGGTAAGTGTGTGGGCTATATGAGGGGATGAAAGAGAGCAAGCATGATTGGAACACTGTGAACAAGGAAGTTTGCAGAGATATGCATGGGCCAGATAATGAACAGCTTTTCTGATCATGGTGAGGTATTTAAACTTTACACAAAGAATAACAGGAAGCCATCAATAATTTTTTAGGGCAGAAGAGTATGTTCAAATATACATGACAATTCAGTATTCTCCCCCAAATATTTGCTTCCCTTACCAGATCTAAGGCAATATATAGAAGGAAGTTGTCACTCTCATCTCAGTGCTCATCACCTACTCTCTGTGGGCAACACTGCATTTTTATATCCCACACCTTTCCACTCCCAAGAAGAGTGAAAGAGAATGCTACCTTAAAGCAAAGCATAACAGATACACAGAGTGGTGTATCAATCAATATACTTTGTTGAGTTTATTCTCAAAGTGGTGGGTTATTCGCCACAGGCTTTGAGTTCATTTATAGCCTAAGAGAGCAAATTTTAGTTTCTAAAACAATGATATTTCATAGTTCATATGAACAAATGGATCTTCCAATAGCATTTTTTTTAAGCTTTGCAAAGCCTTGTGGTAAAACGTTACACTCTTTGGAGATTACACAACAATATTTTAAGTCAATTTTAAAGATAGAAACACAGCATGTACAGATTTAAATTTTAGTAAGACTTTTATCCCTTTAGATAGTCAGTTTAAAGTACTTCTCCTCCCTCTCTTGCCAAAAAGGGCAAGTTCAACATCACTTGAACATTTTGTTAGTAACATTATTCTCGTCTTCCTATCAAATGCAGTTATATTTATTTTTTGAAAATGTTTATTTATATTTAAAGAGAGAGAGCATGCACATGAGTGGGGGAGGATGGGGGGGGGGTAGAGAGAGAATCCCAAGCAGGCTCCACACTGTGAAGACGGAGTCCAACATGGGGCTCAATCTCACAAACCGTGAGATCATGACCTGAGTCAAAATCAAGAGTTGGATGCTTAATCAACTGAGACACCCAATGCCCCAATTATATTTCTTTAATAATAGGTAGTCAAAGAATTTAAACTCTATACCCCTCAGTTTGCAATAGTTATCTGGTGAACTCATTCACACTAAGACATGAAGATATAACTTCACCCAAGCATATCCGACTTTGAAGAGCAAGAGGATAATGCCTAGAACTTAATAGATGGGAATTTCTGAGATCACTTATAAGATATGCACGAGTAAATTAGTGTTACTGGAACCTTCCAAGTTAATTTTCTAATTTCCTCCTTTGACCATGCTTAAGATACCTAACTGGAACATTTTGCTTACATAAATTTCTGGATATCCTTCTAATGTGGGAAAGAAGTGAAGAGGAAAATAAAGATATGATCCCTCCCAACCTAAAAGAAATCCAATTCTAAGATTACTGGATGCAGGGATTGTCTCATTCTCATAGAAACTCTATGTCACCCTACAAAGCTCTACTTGTTCCAGTTGCTGCCATAGGAGCTATCCAATGAATATATATTGTTACCTCCATTGGCATAGAATGGTCTGGAGTACTATTATTCAGCATTGGTTGCTTTGCTCACTTACTTATGAGCAAAGAGAGACAGATGCAGATGGTATGGTGTTGTTCTGACAGAATTATGGGAAGATGGCAAGGGGCATAGTCTCACATTTCTATCCCCTACTAAGTGAGTATACCAGCCTCTCAGTCCCTCCTAGCCCTTATTCCTTCCCTCTGGAGTTTCCTTATTCCTTTATCCTATAGCCTTTCTGCTGTATACTTCCTGCCAATCCCCAACCCTGGATCAATCCCACATATACGCTTTCTCCACAACTGCTCCCAGGATTCCCCCTAAGGGTTAGAGAAAACTACAATTATGCCCTTTTGGCTACATCATGTTTTCTGTTTTCTGAGTCATACTTTCACAGCTTCTCCTGCCTTTCTTCACATTCTTTCTCATTGCCCATGAGGCCTTCTCCAAAGTTTACCAATTCAGTCAAGCATCAAGGCTCCACCTCTACCTCCTCCCATTCACACAATAGCTCTACTTGTTCCACGGGAGAAAAAAAATACAGGCCAGTGTGCCACCACCTCCAATTTTAGCAATCCTTCCATGCATGGTTACTTACTCCCTTCTGACTCAGGGGAATAGGGTTTTCTCTCCCATCAGAGACCAACTTCTCCACTTGCTGTGTGTGTGTGTGTGTGTGTGTGTGTCTGTGTGTGTAATTTACATCCAAATTAGTTAGCATATAGTGCAACACTGATTTCAGGAGTAGATTCCTTAGTGCCCCTTACCCATTTAGCTCATTCCTCCCTCCCAAAACCCCTCCAGTAACCCTCAGTTTGTTCTTCATATTTATGAGTCTCTTCTGTTTTGTCCCCCTCCCTGTTTTTACATTACTTTTGTTTCCCTTCCGTTATGTTCATCTGTTTTGTCTCTTAAAGTCATCATATGAGTAGTCATATAAGACTGTATCAAGAGATGCATAAGGATAGGTTTCCGGAAGATGGCGGCCTGGGAGGACACTGGGCTCACCGCGCGTCCTGCTGATCACTTAGATTCCACCTACACTTGCCTAAATAACCCAGAAAACCGCCAGAGGATTAGCAGAACGGAGTCTCCGGAGCCAAGCGCAGACGAGAGGCCCACGGAAGAGGGTAGGAAGGGCGGCGAGGCGGTGCGCGCTCCACGGACTGGCGGGAGGGAGCCAGGGTGGAGGGGCGGCTCGCCGGCCAAGCAGAGGCCCCGAGTCTGGCTTGCAAAAGCGGAGGGGCCTGACGGACTGTGTTCCGACAGGAAGCGCGACCTAGCGTCTGGGTGGTCATAAGTTAACAGCTCTGCTCAGAAAGCGGGAAGGCTGGAGGACAAAGGGAGGGTGAGCTGCTGAGCACCCGGACGACAGAGCTCAGTTTGGTGGGGAACAAAGGCACTCGCCAGCGCCATCTCCCCCGCCCATCCCCAGCCAAAATCCCAAAGAGAACCAGTTCCTGCCAGGGAACTTGCTCGCTCCACGCAAACACCCAACTCTGCGCTTCTGCGGAGCCAAACCTCCGGCAGCAGATCTGACTCCCTCCTGCTGCCACAGGGCCCCTCCTGAAGTGGATCACCTAAGGAGAAGCGACCTAAGCCTGCCCCTCCTGCCCCTGTGCACCTTGCCTACCCACCCCAGCTAATACGCCAGATCCCCAGCATCACAAGCCTGGCAGTGTGCAAGTAGCCCAGATGGGCCACGCCACCCCACAGTGAATCCCGCCCCTAGGAGAGGGGAAGAGAAGGCACACACCAGTCTGACTGTGGCCCCAGCGGTAGGCTGGGAGCAGACATCAGATCTGACTGCGGCTCCGCCCACCAACTCCAGTTATACACCACAGCACAGGGGAAGTGCCCTGCAGGTCCTCACCATGCCAGGGACTATCCAAAATGACCAAGCGGAAGAATTCCCCTCAGAAGAATCTCCAGGAAATAACAACAGCTAATGAGCTGATCAAAAAGGATTTAAATAATATAATAGAAAGTGAATTTAGAATAATAGTCATAAAATTAATCGCTGGGCTGGAAAACAGTATACAGGACAGCAGAGAATCTCTTGCTACAGAGATCAAGGGACTAAGGAGCAGTCACTAGGAGCTGAAAAACGCTTTAAACGAAATGCATAACAAAATGGAAACCACCACGGCTCAGATTGAAGAGGCAGAGGAGAGAATAGGTGAACTAGAAGATAAAGTTATGGAAAAAGAGGAAGCTGAGAAAAAGAGAGATAAAAAAATCCAGGAGTATGAGGGGAAAATTAGAGAACTAAGTGATACACTAAAAAGAAATAATATACGCATAATTGGTATCCCAGAGGAGGAAGAGAGAGGGAAAGGTGCTGAAGGGGTACTTGAAGAAATAATAGCTGAGAACTTCCCTGAACTGGGGAAGGAAAAAGGCATTGAAATCCAAGAGGCACAGAGAACTCCCTTCAGACGTAACTTGAATCGATCTTCTGCACGACATATCATAGTGAAACTGGCAAAATACAAGGATAAAGAGAAAATTCTGAAAGCAGCAAGGGGTAAACATGCCCTCACATATAAAGGGAGACCTATAAGACTCGTGACTGATCTCTCTTTTGAAACTTGTCAGGCCAGAAAGAGTTGGCACGAGATTTTCAGTGTGCTAGACAGAAAAAATATGCAGCCGAGAATCCTTTATCCAGCAAGTCTGTCATTTAGAATAGAAGGAGAGATAAAGGTTTTCCCAAACAAACAAAAACTGAAGGAATTTGTCACCACTAAACCAGCCCTACAAGAGATCCTAAGGGGGACCCTGTGAGACAAAGTACCAGAGACATCACTACAAGCATAAAACATACGGACATCACAATGACTCTAAACCCATATCTTTCTATAATAACACTGAATGTAAATGGATTAAATGCACCAACCAAAAGACATAGGGTATCAGAATGGATAAAAAAACAAGACCCATCTATTTGCTGTCTACAAGAGACTCATTTTAGACCTGAGGACACCTTTAGATTGAGAGTGAGGGGATGGAGAACTATTTATCATGCTACTGGAAGCCAAAAGAATGCTGGAGTAGCCATACTTATATCAGACAAACTAGACTTTAAATTAAAGACTGTAACAAGAGATGAAGAAGGACATTATATAATAGTTACAGGGTCTATCCATCAGGAAGAGCTAACAATTATAAATGTCTATGCGCCAATACAGGAGCCCCCAAATATATAAAACAATTACTCATAAACATAAGCAACCTTATTGAGAAGAATGTGGTAATTGCAGGGGACTTTAACACCCCACTTACAGAAATGGATAGATCATCTAGACACACAGTCAATAAAGAAACAAGGGCCCTGAATGAGACATTGGATCAGATGGACTTGACAGATATATTTAGAACTCTGCATCCCAAAGCAACAGATTATACTTTCTTCTCGAGTGCACATGGAACATTCTCCAAGATAGATCATATACTGGGTCACAAAACAGCCCTTCATAAGTTTACAAGAATTGAAATTATACCATGCATACTTTCAGACCACAATGCTATGAAGCTTGAAATCAACCACAGGAAAAAGTCTGGAAAACCTCCAAAAGCATGGAGGTTAAAGAACACCCTACTAACGAATGAGTGGGTCAACCAGGCAATTAGAGAAGAAATCAAAAAATATATGGAAACAAACGAAAATGAAAATACAACAATCCAAACGCTTTGGGACACAGCGAAGGCAGTCCTGAGAGGAAAATACATTGCCATCCAGGCCTATCTCAAGAAACAAGAAACATCCCAAATACAAAATCTAACAGCACACCTAAAGGAAATAGAAGCAGAACAGCAAAGGCAGCCTAAACCCAGCAGAAGAAGAGAAATAATAAAGATCAGAGCAGAAATAAACAATATAGAATCTAAAAAACTGTAGAGCAGATCAACGAAACCAAGAGTTGGTTTTTTGAAAAAATAAACAAAATTGACAAACCTCTAGCCAGGCTTCTCAAAAAGAAAAGGGAGATGACCCAAATAGATAAAATCATGAATGAAAATGGAATTATTACAACCAATCCCTCAGAGATACAAACAATTATCAGGGAATACTATGAAAAATTATATGCCAACAAATTGGACAACCTGGAAGAAATGGACAAATTCCTGAACACCCACACTCTTCCAAAACTCAATCAGGAGGAAATAGAAAGCTTGAAAAGACCCATAACCAGAGAAGAAATTGAATCGGTTATCAAAAATCTCCCAACAAATAAGAGTCCAGGACCAGATGGCTTCCCAGGGGAGTTCTACCAGACGTTTAAAGCAGAGATGATACCTATCCTTCTCAAGCTATTCCAAGAAATAGAAAGGGAAGGAAAACTTCCAGACTCATTCTATGAAGCCAGTATTACTTTGATTCCTAAACCAGACAGAGACCCAGTAAAAAAAGAGAACTACAGGCCAATATCCCTGATGAATATGGATGCAAAAACTCTCAATAAGATACTAGCAAATCGAATTCAACAGCATATAAAAAGAATTATTCACCATGATCAAGTGGGATTCATTCCTGGGATGCAGGGCTGGTTCAACATTCGCAAATCAATCAACGTGATACATCACATTAACAAAAAAAAAAGAGAAGAACCATATGATCCTGTCAATCGATGCAGAAAAGGCCTTTGACAAAATCCAGCACCCTTTCTTAATAAAAACCCTTGAGAAAGTCGGGATAGAAGGAACATACTTAAAGATCATAAAAGCCATTTATGAAAAGCCCACAGCTAACATCATCCTCAACGGGGAAAAACTGAGAGCTTTCTCCCTGAGATCAGGAACACGACAGGGATGCCCACTCTCACCGCTGTTGTTTAACATAGTGCTGGAAGTTCTAGCATCAGCAATCAGACAACAAAAGGAAATCAAAGGCATCAAAATTGGCAAAGATGAAGTCAAGCTTTTGCTTTTTGCAGATGACATGATATTATACATGGAAAATCCGATAGACTCCACCAAAAGTCTGCTAGAACTGATACATGAATTCAGCAAAGTTGCAGGATACAAAATCAATGTACAGAAATCAGTGCATTCTTATACACTAACAATGAAGCAACAGAAAGACAAATAAAGAAACTGATCCCATTCACAATTGCACCAAGAAGCATAAAATACCTAGGAATAAATCTAACCAAAGATGTAAAGGATCTGTATGCTGAAAACTATAGAAAGCTTATGAAGGTAATTGAAGAAGATTTAAAGAAATGGAAAGACATTCCCTGCTCATGGATTGGAAGAATAAATATTGTCAAAATGTCAATACTACCCAAAGCTATCTACACATTCAATGCAATCCCAATCAAAATTGCACCAGCATTCTTCTCGAAACTAGAACAAGCAATCCTAAAATTCATATGGAACCACAAAAGGCCCCGAATAGCCAAAGGAATTTTGAAGAAGAAGACCAAAGCAGGAGGCATCACAATCCCAGACTTTAGCCTCTACTACAAAGCTGTCATCATCAAGACAGCATGGTATTGGCACAAAAACAGACACACAGACCAATGGAATAGAATAGAAACCCCAGAACTAGACCCACAAACGTATGGCCAACTCATCTTTGACAAAGCAGGAAAGAACATCCAATGGAAAAAAGACAGTCTCTTTAACAAATGGTGCTGAGAGAACTGGACAGCAACATGCAGAAGGTTGAAACTAGACCACTTTCTCACACCATTCACAAAAATAAACTCAAAATGGATAAAGGACCTGAATGTGAGACAGGAAACCATCAAAACCTTAGAGGAGAAAGCAGGAAAAGACCTCTCTGACCTCAGCCGTAGCAATCTCTTACTCGACACATCCCCAAAGGCAAGGGAATTAAAAGCAAAAGTGAATAATTGGGACCTTATGAAGATAAAAAGCTTCTGCACAGCAAAGGAAACAACCAACAAAACTAAAAGGCAACCAACGGAATGGGAAAAGATATTTGCAAATGACATATAGGACAAAGGGCTAGTATCCAAAATCTATAAAGAGCTCACCAAACTCCACACCCAAAAAACAAATAAGCTAGTGAAGAAATGGGCAGAAAACATGAATAGACACTTCTCTAAAGAAGACATCCGGATGGCCAACAGGCACATGAAAAGATGTTCAGTGTCGCTCCTTATCAGGGAAATACAAATCAAAACCACACTCAGGTATCACCTCACGCCAGTCAGAGTGGCCAAAATGAACAAATCAGGAGACTATAGATGCTGGAGAGGATGTGGAGAAATGGGAACCCTCTTGCACTGTTGGTGGGAATGCAAATTGGTGCAGCCGCTCTGGAAAGCAGTGTGGAGGTTCCTCAGAAAATTAAAAACAGACCTACCCTATGACCCAGCAATAGCACTGCTAGGAATTTATCCAAGGGATACAGGAGTACTGATGCATAGGGGCACTTGTACCCCAATGTTCATAGCAGCACTCTCCACAATAGCCAAATTATGGAAAGAGCCTAAATGTCCATCAAGTGATGAATGGATAAAGAAATTGTGGTTTATATACACAATGGAATACTACGTGGCAATGAGAAAAAATGAAATATGGCCCTTTGTAGCAACGTGGATGGAACTGGAGAGTGTGATGCTAAGTGAAATAAGCCATACAGAGAAAGACAGATACCATATGGTTTCACTCTTATGTGGATCCTGAGAAACTTAACAGGAACCCATGGGGGAGGGGAAGGAAAAAAAAAAGAGGTTAGAGTGGGAGAGAGCCAAAGCATAAGAGACTGTTAAAAACTGAGAACAAACTGAGGGTTGATGGGGGGTGGGAGGGAGGAGAGGGTGGGTGATGGGTATTGAAGAGGGCACCTTTTGGGATGAGCACTGGGTGTTGTATGGAAACCAATTTGACAATAAATTTCATATATAAAATAAAAAAATAAAAAATAAAACAAATAAAAAAAAGAGATGCATAGGGGCATTATATCACAATTAAGGGGTCTATCTACAAAGACCTAACAATTGTAAACATTTATGCACCAAATGTGAAAGCACCCAAATATATAAATCAATTAATCACAAACATAAAGAAACTCATTGATAGTAGTACCGTAATAGTAGGAGATCAACAGCCCACTCACAGCAATGGACAGATCATCTAATCAAAAAACCAATGAGGAAACAATGGCTTTGAATGACACACTGGACCAGATGGACTTAACAGATATATTCAGAACATTTCACCCTAAAGCAGCAGAATATACATTCTTCCCAGTACACATGGAATGTTCTCCAGAATAGACCATATACTGGGAAACAAATCAGCCCTAAGTACAAAAAGATCAAGATCATACCATGCATATTTTCAGACCACAACACTATGAAACTCAAAATCAGCCACAAGAAAAAATTTGGAAAGGTAACAAATACTTGGAGACTGAAGAACATCCTACTAAAGAATGAATGGGCTAACCAAGCAGTTAAAGAGGAAATTAAGAAGTATAGGGAAGTCAACAAAAATGATAACACCACAAACCAAAACCTCTGGGATGCAGCAAAGGTGGTCATAAGAGGAAAGTATATAGTAATCCAGGCCTTCCTGAGGAAGGAAGAAAGGTCTCAGATACACAGCCTAACCTTATGCCTTAAGGAGCTGGAAAAAGAACAGCCAATAAACCCCAAACAAGCAGAAGACAGGAAATAATAAAGATCAGAGCAGAAATTAATGCTATCAAAACCAAAAAAAAAAAAAAAACAAAAAAACAAAAAAACAACAGTAGAACAGATCAATGAAACCAGTAGCTGGTTATTTGAAAGAATTAACAAAATTGATAAACTACTAGCCAGTTTGATCAAAAAGAAAAAGGAAAGGACCCAAATAAATAAAATTAAGAATGAAAGAAAAGAGATCACAACCAACACAACAAAAATAAAAGCAATAGTAAGAGAATATTATGAGCAATTATATGCCAATAAAATGGGCAATCTGGAAGAAATGGACAAATTCCTAGAAACATATACACTACCAAAACCCAAACAGGAAGAAATAGAAAATTTGAACATACCCATAACCAGTAAGGAAATTGAATTAGTAATAACAAATCTGCCAAAAAACAAGAGTCCAGGGCCAGATGGCTTTCCAAGGGAATTCTACCAAACATTTAAGGAAGAGTTAACACCTATTCTCTTGAAACTGTTCCAAAAAATAGAAATGGAAGGAAAACTTCCAAACTCTTTCTATGAAGCCAACATTATCTTGATTCCAAAACCAGACAGAGACCACACTAAAAAGGAGAACTATAGACAAATTTCCTGCAAAAATCCTCAACAAGGTATTAGCCAACTGGATCCAATAATACATTAAAAAAATTATTCACCACGACCAAGCAGGATTTATACCTGGGATGCAGGGATCGTTCAATATCCATTTGTCGTGTTTAATCTACTCTTCTCTAGGTTATACAGGTAACTATTCTCTTTCTCATTCATTTCAATTCCTCTGTCTCAACCAAATCCATTCACTTCAAAAGTATTGGGGGATCTCAATGTTCGTAAGCTATTTAACTTTCACATTCCCCTGCCCCAAACCTGAGGTTATGACCTTTGTCTCTTTATCCCTTACCTCTCAATTTCTTGAAGAGTTGTACACACTCATGACTCCATTTACTCACCCCTCTTTTCTCAACTCTAATTTAGCAGTTTGCTCAAACCATTCTAATTAGACCATCAATGAAACACTAATTGCTTCAACTCTTGGCTCTTTTCAAGCCTCAACCTTCTTGGGATCTCAGTGGTGCGTGACATTGCTATCCCACCTTCTCCTCCCAGAGACGTCCTTTTTCTGCCTTCATGAAGCCAATCTCTGCTTTTAACTCTGTCAGCTTCCATACTATCTCTTTCCTTAGTGTCAGTGCTTGTTTCTCTGCCATCCATGAAATGCGGGATTCCCTAAGCCGTCACCATTGATCTCCTCCTTCTACATATATCTGTGGGAGTCCTTTCCCCACTCACATGGTGTCTACTATGGTCCAACACCACTGGTTTCCTAATATGCATCTCTAGACAAAAGTCCTCTACTAGGTCATCCTGCCTTGAAAGTCTTCCCCTCTGAGCAAACTGTATCACCTCAGCAAACTCTATACACAGATTTGATCACTGCCTTAAAAATTACAGTGGGTCCCTTGGTCTTCAGGGTGAGATCACCTTCATTACTAGGTTTATCAGTCTTTTCCAAGCTTGTTGTAGTCCTCCTTTTCAAACTCCATCCAGTATTTGTTGGATCAATGTAGTAAATATTACCCAAATACAGCGTGGTCTGCCTATAATGCCTTTCCCTATCCCCACTCCTACCCATAAACCACCCCCCCCCCATTAATCTCACCCAAAATACTAATTCCAAAGAAAAGAACTATTCATAGCTGGTATTTATTGAGTGTTCACTACATGTCAGAGACTATGGTGAGTTCTTCACATGCATTATCTCATCTAATCTGCAAAACGACTTGATAGATAGGCATGATTATTATTATTACCCCTTTTATATATAGAAAAACCGAAACTTTCAGGTTTAAGTAATTTCTTTAATGTCACAAGGTTAATAAATAAATTTGATCTGAGCCATCTCTCCCCAGCACATGACCCAAAGTCTTGTGTTTTTCCTACATATTTCTGTTTGTATTCATATCACACTCCTCCTTAACTACTCATTCATACTTCCATCCTCTGGTACCATATTAAAAACTGGTTTTATTCATTTATTCCCTCTCCCCACCACACCTCTCCAACATTCTTGACAAATACTAGTGGTTGAACAAGTGCTTTCTACATCTGAATTTGAAATAAGGGCTTTATACATATTGACTAAGGAGTAGAGTGAAACTTCAACGCAAACTATCTAATAAGCCTGACTGTAAAGTTGACTGCCAGCACTTTAAATGATCCATTTACCATTGAGTCCCAGAAAATGGCAAACATGTACAGCTCATTCTCTGTCCCTCAATCTCTAAACCTCTTGAAATATGTTTTCTGTGCAGAACTGTCCAAATCACAGTGACTTACCTTGAAAGGATTTTCTGTTGATAGAAATCTATGGTTTTCATTTTTTTACAAGATAAACACTCAGAATTGTGACTTAGCAGCCCTGTGAAACTGAGATGTTAAGGCCAAGTGACCATCCATTGAAAATATTACAGAGGCAGAAATACAGCTCCACAGATTACAGTCACAATAACAGTTTCCTATTCTCCCTAGGATATTCTGTGACATCTTACATTTACCTTGGATGGAGAGCCTGCATACTATAAAGTAAATGGTGTAAGAAGGGAAGAGATGGTCAAGTAAGCAGAAGGGCATAAAATAGAGTTATTACCATGCTCTCATTGTATCAATTTGTCTTTCTCAAATACAGAACCTGTAAGTCTCTCTACACCTCTCCAACAATTACAGGGTAGTTTATCTTCAGCTGTACCCCAATACTAAGTACTAGCTTCCCAAAATCCACTAATGCTTGGCTTTTTAAATTAGTGACAGGTAGCTGTATTTTACTTGGGAATAAAATGGATTGATTCCTTCAAATGGATGTAAAAAGTTTCCCATTTTTAAAAGTGCTGGGAGTTATTTCTTTTAAAAAGGTAAACATGAAGCCAATGTGCTATAACCACCTGTTGGCTTGAGCCCTTACTCTATCTTCTCTGGGTTTAGTCCTCCATATTTTCTCCTCCTGACATCCATCACCATAATAGGAGGACAAAATAATGAAAGACTTCCTATGTAGGCTAATAGAATTTCAGGGCTAATAGAGAGAATGGGGAAACCACTAACCCAAACTCTTCATTCTGCAGATGGGAAGAATGAAAGTCAGGGAGGAGAATGACTTTCCCAGACTTCAAACATTTTGGGAAAGTCCTGCTGAATCTGGCGAGAGCCAAAACTGTGTATCACTTCCCAACTCTGCATTCAGTGATATCATGTTTGTAGATTGACAATGGTCAGAGTGGAAGTATGTACACCTGTAAGACACTACAAATTGGGTACTGTCTCCCCCCAGAGAGCTGGTTTACTAGCACACCACTGTTATATATTTGTAATATATAAATGAAACCTAACAATCTGTTTATATTCTCATGAGTCATGTCTTATTTCTTTTGCCCTCTTTTTCTTGCCTGATTGTCTGCTTTAATTAATTCATAAACAAGTGGCTGTTGACCACTTTTTATATACCAGGAACAATGCAAATATTTGCAGATAACATGATAAAGAAAACAACAAAGCCCTGCCTTCTTTGCACTTACTCTAATAGGGCACATAGGCATTTAGCATATGATAGTTATAGCTATAAATAAAAGGCTTAATATGTGCTGAAAGAGCATGTACAAGAGAGACATAATCTAGGCTGGGGCACTGATATATTTCAAGGAGATCTTCTTGCCAACCTACACAACATGGTCTATGTGATTCCAGAATATGTTTTGCAGCCAGAAAGAAATGAGTTTGAATCCCAGCTTTAAATATTCTTGTTGTGTGACCTTGGACAAACTCTCAAAGCCTTCATTTTCTCTCAACTAAAATGAAGATCATCACCTTCTCCATAGGGATGATGTGAGGATTGAATTGATAAGCACATGGACTATTTAGCCTCAAGGCTGGCACACCACTGGTGTTCAATGAATAGCACCTATGTTTATGATTGGGATGATTAGTATTATCTTTTCTTCCTACTGCATGTCTAGAATGTTCACTCTGTCCATGTCTTTACAGGACATCAGCTTTGCCTCCATGTGTAATTTCTCTGAAAACGTGGGGGACTTGCAGAGGCCATCTGGCAATTGTGGACACTAGCCAAATCATCACTAATTGCCTAAATGCTCTGGCTCTCCTTGGTAATGGCTATGGCAGGTCTAATTAGTGCAGACCACATGACATCTTTGAGTTGCTGCTGTTGCGAGCTTGAGCCCAAGCCAGCAGCTCCAGTTTCCTCCAGAGTTTGGAGAGGAGCCTTTGGAGAATCATATTAACAAAAAGCTGGGGTGGGGGGGGTCCTGTCTTCTCCCACGCCCTTCATGTGGGAGCTTGCTGTGACTAAAAGAAGCACAGAGGTTGTGATTAGAGGGACAGATGGAAAGTGGGAACATTCACTTAGCAGCTTTTAGTGACCTCTGAGGAGTGATCTTTAAGCAGCTCCAAGCTCTTGGCCTGGATTTTGATTTGCAGAGCTAAGGCCAGGGTCCCCCAACCTAGGGTAGGAAGCATATGCTAGTTCCAGGATTTACCTACCATTTAGCCTCACAGCTGCCTCTTTTTGCATTGCCATATGTGGTCATGCCTCAGTCTCAGTAACAAACACCAAGATATATGTTTACTCAGTATACTGTCTGCACACAGTAGGAACTCTGCAAATGTTAGCTGAATAAACAAGTACAGAGAAGTGCTATGGTGTCCTTCACTGTGGTGTTATTCCTGATTATTACACATTCTACCCACCACCCTGTCTTTTGTTTATGCTGAGAGTCAGACAGAATATTAGAGGAATGTGTGGAAAACCCTTGCGTGGAACACGGCAAATGACCATACAACTTTATTATCAGGTGCTATTTCCCAAAGATAAGCAACAAGACAATGTTTCTCTAGGCTTGGCCATGGATAATGTCAACATACATTTGAATGACATTAGCCCCTATGCCCCTGCACTGTGGCCTTGACTGAATTATTACAGATATTCACACCCTCGCCTTTTTCTTGTATTGAAGGTCAGAGAGAAAAATGTTAGCATCTGCTGAATCTTGGGTGGTCCAGCAGTTAATAGTTTACAAGGCTATTTTCAATGCAACTGTCTCACCCTGCCCTCCTCCAGCCCTTTTGAGAGAGGTGGGGATTATCAACTCTATTTAACCTTTGTAATCAGCAGAGATGCCAGTCTCAGCAACTTGTCCAAGGTCACAGAGCTCATATAAGAGATGAGAAAAACAGAGAACATCACTAAATTCTGCAAACTCTTCCTGCCACAACACTCCAGGGTGGCATTTTTCTTTTTCCAGACAAATTCTACAGTCACTAGTATTTACTTATACCAAAGCAGGAGAGAGAGGGGCTCACAAACATTGCTTGATTTTTCATTGTCAAAGTAACCTGGCTGAGGGAAACCACATGAGGATTTTCCACCAGGGGATGAAAAGGATTTTTAGACACAGAAATATGGCCAGAAAAAAGGGAAGTCACAAGTAAAGAAACTTATGTATATATAATCTGCCTCAAAGGTACACCACAGAAATAAATAATCAAACTTAAATGTGTCCCCTAGAACTAGCCTGTAAGTCCCCAGTGAACTGTGATTAAGTGTCCAATGGTTGTCTAAGCACCCACATTCTCCATCCCAGCTCCACTTCACACAAACTACAAACTGATAATTTGTACAGCTGGTGACAGTGGGGGCCAAGTTGCTTTCACATTTCCTTTACACCATGACTTACAACTTCCTAGAGCGATTTTGTGGAAGGCAATTTTCCCACTTCTCCAAAGGACTCCATACTCACTTCTATAATTCATTCTGGCTTTGAAGAATTGAGAAAAAAAATATTACAAAACTCTTTCAGTAAAGGCCAAGTGTGTGTGTGTACTGGGGGAGGAGGGCTGGATGGGGAAGCCTGCAGGGTTCTGAGATTAGGCAATACTAATGACATTAAACAAACTCTTAATTTCTTCCCCAGGCTGAACCACTGATATTATAACAGGTTTGCTATTGGAGATTTTTATTCTTTCAGATAAATCCAGAGTCTGACACCTAAACTCTCCCTTAAGCAATGGCTCATGTTTACACGTGTTTTTCAATAAAAAGCAACCTAGAATTTGAGAGTTGGAAAGGTGTCTATGGAGACAGACTGCGTGAATTTGAACCAGAATGTTCTACTGAATTAGCTGTGTAACTTTGGGCAACTAAGTTCAGCCTTCTGAGCCTTTTTTCCCATGGAAAGGACACCAGTGCAAATCCTCTAGTTAAGCCACTGCTGAGGCAAACAGGTCCATGTGGGCTGAGGCCAGTTTTGCAGAAATGCAACGTGAAACTCACACATGTCCCTTTAGGTTCCCAGGCTTCACTGCCACAGTGGTGTGAGAAGCATGCAGGAAAGTGACTGGTACTCACACGTCTGCAACCCAGACCTGTGGGGTCACCCTTGAACAATTGAGGGATCATCGTTCTGAGTACTTCCTTAGGGCTGTGTAGGGAAAAATGTGTGGTTTTCTAGAAAACTAGACCCTGCATTGCCTAGACCCTGGAAGACTTCTTTTTTTTTCATGTTTATTTTTGAGAGACAGAGACAGAGTGCAAGCAGGGGAGGGCAGAGAGAGAGAGAGAGAGAGAGAGAGAGAGAGAGAGAGAGAGAATCCAAAACAGGCTCCAGGCTCTGAGCTATCAGCACAGACCCCGATGCAGGTTTCGAACTAACAAACCGTGAGATCATGACCTGAGCTGAAGTTGGACGCTTAACCGACCAAGCCACCCAGGTACCCCTAGACTCTAGAAGACTTCTATAGAAGCTATTTTACACACACACACACACACACACACACACACACACACACACACAAAGTGATTAATTTGTAATGATGTCTGAAAACCACGCTGTTCAGATGCTTCTTTCAATCATCTAGCTGAACTTTCTGGATGGAGTCCATAAGTATCTCTCTTTTAAAGACTTGGGCTATAGGGTTATACCTTTCCTTTTCTTAACTCCTTGCAATAAACTTCCTCAACAACATAGTCAAATACTGTTAGAGAACATAAACTCCAATAATTATACAGAATCTGAGCTGTCATGACTCTTACTGATGATGTGCCCATTGAAAATATCAAAAAGCCCCCTTCCATAATGACTAGGTAAGATCCATTTCTTCCTATGTGCTGGCTATTAATGAATAAAAATAATCACTTGGTGTGATCCAGAGTCGGTGTGATCTGTAACTGTGTAACAAGAGACACAATTAGCACCAGGCTTGGGAACTGTTATTTTAATGAGTGTTTGATATAAAAGGATCATTACCTTTTTTTAGTATAGGAACAAAAGACTTAATACACCAGTTGGTGTCTGTAGACAAGCTAAATGGCTTAATTATCACCATTAGGAATCAGGTATTGAAACTGTGTTACAAATTGCTGAGGACTGAATTTTGTGCAGAGAGGGGTGTCATCAGAGAAAGCAAGGAGGAAAAAGGTTGTTAACAGACATCCTGACAGGTCATTTTCCTATTTCATTTCATTGTACGCACGTAAGAACTCCCTCTGAGGTTGATGAAAGCAAGGAATCACAAGTATCCAGAAACACTGATAGAACAATCATGGGGTTCTCAGAAGCGAGGCTTTGTAGGGCTCCTGCAGCTGTTCTTGAGGTGGGCAGGGGGAGAAGGGGCCCTCTGAGAACTCTTCACACATTTCCTCCATGCTCTGCTACCCTCTTTAGCATGGTCTTTTCCCTCTCACCCTCCACGGCCTGCTTTGTACTCTTTGCCACCTTCATGTAATTCCTCAGGCCACTTTCTATCTTGAACTTCCTACACAATCCCTTTTGCTACTTTAAATCCTACCTACTCCTCTTGAATCCATTCAAATCACTCTTAACCAAGACAGTTTCTGCAGAATTCTAGCCCACTGTGGTGTTCTGAATTGGTTTTAGTCAGATCTATGGCAACCAGAACTTAATCACTCATGAGTGGCCTCCTCATGTCAGCTCCACCTTTCACTTAGATGCCTAAGTCTTTTGGTATCAAGGACTGCTTGAAGGAAAAGGGAATGCATCAGTTAGGATGAGGTTCAGTCCTGAGTGATGGGAAACTCAACATGTACATGTGGTGGCATACTTCACAAGACAGACATTTGCTTCTTTTTCATGTAAGCACTAGAGATAATATAGTGGTTCTATGACTGTTGGAGACCCAAGCTCCTTCTATTTTGTCACGCTACCATCCTCCATACACAGCTTACATTGTTAGTTTCAAGATTCCAATTAACTTTACCAATTTATCCAAATAATAACAAACATTTATAGAATAACTTCTACATCTTAAGCCCCTGTCCCAACCCATTCCTTACCCCCTCAAGGCAGAAACCAAAATAAAAGCTTACCTACAGGTAGTTTACTTGGGAATGTGACATTAAAGTGCCAGGAGAAAGGGACAAGAGGCAGTGTAATGGGTTCAGGGAGGGAAAAACAATACAAAATTGTGTTACACACAAAGGCTATCGGTATTTAATCCCTTGGGACATTACAAGAAACTGTTAAAAGATAATTTTTCAAGTTGAGTAAACCATGATTCTCATACAGATAGAAAAATAGACACATGTTAAATATTTACCTTATAATCCATGAAGGAACTAGACAGATATTTTAATCACTTTACAAAAGAATCCAAAGAACAGACATATTCACAGATGAGGAATATTGAAATGAATGTACAAATGGAGGCAAGCTTGCTTTTGCCACAGCAGGAAAGAAAGTCTTATGAACAGGACATAATTTGTCTATAGACAAGAATAATTTTGCATTGCTGTGAGTCACTTATAATTTAGGGTATTGTAAAATACTTTATAGAGAATCAGATAATCTGGAAGGGTATCCTCTAGCGTCTAGACAATTCAGGGGCTAGTTTTCTAGAAAACCACACATTTTTCCCTACAGAGCCCTAAGGAAATACTCAGAACGATGATCCCCCAATTGTTCAAGGATGACCCCACAGGTCTGGGTTGCAGACGTGTGAGTACCAGTCACTTTCCTGCATGCTTCTCACACCACTGTGGCAGTGAAGCCCGGGAAACTAAAGGAATATGTGTGAGCTTCACTTTGCATTTCTGCAAAGCTGGCCTCAGCCCACATGGACCTGTTTGCCTCAGCAGTGGCTAAATTAAAAGGCAGGCTGAGAAGAATTGCATTGGTGCACTTTACATGTGGTGCATTGGTCATCTAATAACTCTATTAGACAGATGGAAAAACTGAGGTGCACAGGATGTTGCCCAAGGTCACACACCTACTTTGGTAAGAGACTCTGGTTTCAAATTCACACAGTCTGTCTCCACAGCCACCATTCCAACTCCTACATTCTAGGTTGCTTTTTATTTGAAGACCACATGGAAACGTGAGCTGTTATTTTGGGGAGAGTTTAGGTGTCAGACTCTAGATTTATCCGAAAGAATAAAAATCCCCAATAGCAAACCTATTATCATATAAATGGCTCAGCCTAGGCAAGAAATTATCAAGTGTTTGTTTAATGTCATTAGTATTGCCTGTTCTCAGAACTGGGTGGGCATTCCTTCTACCCCACAACACACAACATTGTTTTCAGGATGGCCTCCTTTGAGAAACATGAACAATACAGAGCAGAGACCTTTGTCACCACACGAGCCATCTAGAATCATGTGTGAAATATAGCGATGCTCAAGGCTCAAGGACAAGTCAGAAAAGTCTAATCTCTTTCCCTGCCTCTTAAAAGCCACATCCTCACAGGAAGAACTATGAAAAGAAGGAGAACATGCCTAGAAGTTCTACTTTTCTACAACCTTGTCCTGGTTTTTCTTTTGAAGAGTTATTGGGGTTTAGATTTGTTTTCCCTTTAATCTTTTACAAAATTCCCCTTTCCAAAGGAACATCCTAACATTTTTATAACAACCAAGTAAATAATACAAACATACATAAGAAAAAACTGTAACCATCGAACCCACTTTCACTTTTTTTTTCATTCTCCTAGACTAATGGATACTAATAGCGTGGTGAGTATCTTTCCTATTCCCATGTGTAACAAAAACATAAATGCACACACACAGATTTTTGTCACGTGATTTTTTAATGCATCTTACCATTTGCATTATGCTCTAACTTTCTTTCTTAGGCAAATAATGCATTGTGGACACTATTCCAAATCGTTAGAAGATGAGTTCTTAATTTTTATCATCTACATAATGATATGTAATATGATGATATGGAAATCCAATAGCTAATTTCACCCACATCTCTAGTCTTGGAATGCTTTTCCCTCCATGACCTCATCTTCCCCTTCCTGGCTCTTGTCATGCAGGCAGAGTCAAATCAACTTCCTGGAAATGAGGATGCTTCTGAAGGTTTCAGGCTAAGAACACTGCTCAGAGTCATGCAAGTTCTCCTGGATTTTCAATATCTATTGATAAAGCAAACACCAAATTTGAATAGAATAGTGAAAAGGACAAAAAAAGCTCCTGCCTTTTCTCAAGAATTTCTAATTGCTTTTTTCAAGAATTTCTAATTATGCCTAAATCACACAATAAAGAGAAAGGTTTAAGATACAAGAGAATTCAGGGTGTATCCAAAAACACAAATTGATCAGTGATGCAGGTTTAGGTCATTCAGTATAGAATCCACTCCGCAGCCCCATGGCACAGCATCCATAATCGAGTTTGAGTACACTTTTAAGTCTTCCACAGACCACAGAAAGGATGGTTTAAAAATGAGAGATGATGGGAAGAAAGAGCATTGCTCAATTTCTATCTTGCTTCTGACTTTTCTGTAAGGCAAGAGTGACGGAAAGATAAATGACTGGAGAAAGAAAATATAGACAGATATTGATCCATCAATTTCTAGTTCTATCATATACCAATAGCTACTGATACAAGAAAGGTGAAACTCAAGCTGGGTTGAATGCCTTTAAAATGCTTTTTGTGTTTAGGTTTCTGATAAAGAGCATTTGAAGACACCAAGAGAATTCACAGACGAAATACATGAATGGCTATAAGGCATCTGTTAGAAATGCTGGAGAAAGGATAGCTCATTCATTCATTCATTCAGTCAGTCAGTCAATACATTTGTTGAGCATCTACTATTTGCCAGACACCTATGATAAAAAGGTGAACAAAAGGACAATAACCATGTCTCCACATTGTAATGAAGACGTAATGCAATGAACAAGGAAATAAAATAATGTAAAATTTTAAATTGTATCAAGGATATAAGATCATATATACTGGTAAGCTACATGTGAAATGTTTCATTCAGATCTGGCTGCCATACCCTCAGTTGAAGCCTGACAAACTAGAATATACCTAAGGAGACAGTTCTTCATGATAAAGAATCTGGAGGTCTTGACATTCAAGAAATCATAGAAAGAAATGATGTTGTGTGGAATAGAAAATTCATAGTTAATGTGACCCTTGTCTTTAAATCCTTCAACAACTGCCACATATATAATCCCTTTTTATATATGAAATCATAAAAGGTGGACAGTCTTGCAATGAGGAAAATGTCAGGTCAATATACAAGACAATGTTCTGACAACTGGAACTATCTGCACATGGACCCTCTCTGCTTTGGGAGATAGTGGGCAGTCTAT
Organism: Lynx canadensis; assembly: GCF_007474595.2. Taxonomy (NCBI): domain Eukaryota; kingdom Metazoa; phylum Chordata; class Mammalia; order Carnivora; family Felidae; genus Lynx; species Lynx canadensis. The sequence continues at coordinate 49,587,107 of NC_044304.2, forward strand.
CACTGGAGGAAATAAAACTGAAGTAATAGGTCCACCACCTGGAATGTTGTGGAGGGCATGTGTATATAATCAACAAAATAAAACCAAACCTACTCTTTACTTCCTTCTCCTTCTAAATGGAGTCTAGGAGAAAGAACCTTGGTCCAAGAACTTAGTCCAAGACCTTGAAGTGGTGGTGTCACCCTGAGCAGGGTTTGGAGAAGCTTGAGATATCTCAATTTCTCTTCACAAGAAAGGGAAAAGAATTTGTTTTGATTCTGATTGGGGAGGGATCTAGAAGAGAGGACAAAGAGGGAAATAAATTTAAATATAAGAGATAACAAGTGTTGGCAAGGACATGGAGAAAAAGAAAACTTATTATAGGCATACCTCTGAGATATTGTGGGTATGGTTCCAGACCACCACAATAAAGTGAATAGAACACTAATGCAAGCCAAGTAGATTTTTGGTTTCCCAGTACATGTAAAAGTTATGTTTATGCTATACTATTAAGTATGCAATACGATTATGTCTGAAAAAACAATATATACACCTTTACTAAAAATACTTTATTGGGGCACCTGGGTAGCTCAGTCAGTTAAACATCCAATTCGTTTTTTTTATTTTTTTAAGTGCTTATTTATTTTTGAGAGAGAGACAGAGACAGAGAGACAGAGACAGAGAGACAGAGTGTGAGCAGGGGATAGGCAGAGAGGGAAGGAGACACAGAATCTGAAGCAGGCTCCAGGATCTGAGCTGTTTACACAGAGCCCAACGCGTGTTCAAACCCACAGACCGTAAGATCATGACTGAGCTGGTCGGATGCTTAACCAACTGAGCCACACAGGCACCCCAAGCATCCAATTCTTAATTCCGGCTCAGGTCATGATCTCATGGTTCAAGAGTTTGAACCCCATGTCCTGAGCTCTGTGCTGCCTGCTTGGGATTCTCTCTTTCTCTCTCTGTCCCTTCCCCACTTGTGGCACATATATATTGTGCCACACACACTCCCCCTCTCTCTCTCGCCCTCTCAAAATAAATAAACATTAAAAAATACTTTACTGATAAAAAATGCCAGCTATCATCTGAAATTCTGATAGGTTATAATCACTAATTGCAAGTCACTGTAACAAAATAATAATGAAAAATTGAAATATTGTGAGAATTACCAAAATCTGACACAGAGACACGAAGTGAGCAAATGCTGTTGGAAAAATGGTGCCTATACACTTGCTTGATGAAGGGTTGCCAAAAACCTTCAATTTGTAAAAAATACAATCCAAATATCACAATAAAGCAAAACACAATAAAACGAGGTATGCTTCTACATTGTTGGTGGAAATGTAAATTGGTTGAGCCACTTTGGAAAACAACACATAAATTCCTTAAAAATTTTAAAAAATAGATCTGCTATATGATTCAGCAATCCCACTTCTGTGTATATGCCCAAAAGGAATGAAAAGAGAATATCAAAGAGATATTTACAGTCCTATGTTTATTGTTACATTATTCACAATAGCCAAGATACGAATGAATAAAGATGCTGCGTGCACGCATACGCGCGCGCGCGTGCACACACACACACACACACACACACACACAAACACTGGAATGTTTCTCAGCCATGAGAATAAAGGAAACCTTGCCTTTTGCAAAAACATGGATGGACCTTGAGTACATTAGCTAAGTGAGAGAAGTCAGAGAGAAAGACAAATATTATATGATATCACTTATGTACAAAATATGAAAAGCCAAATTTGTAAAAACAGAGAGTAAAATATTGGTAACCAGGGGTTTGGAAGTGGAGGAATAGGAGACATGTTAGGGGCAGAAACTTGCAGCTAGTGGTAAATAAGTCCTAGAGATCTAATGCATAGTGTAGTGAATATACACAGCAGTATTGTGTTGTAATAGTCAAATTTGTAAGGGAACTAGATTTCAATTACTCCCACAACAAAAAAAAAGAAATGGTAATAACGTGACATGATGGAGGTGCTGCCACCATAACGGCAATCATATTACAATATATAAATGTACTAAATCAACATGTTGTACAACTTAAGCTTACCCCATGTTATATGTCAATCATATTTTAAATAAAAAAGGAGAAAAGAGGAAGGAGGGGAGAAGAACATCTGGAATATGACTTGATGAAATGATCCATCTACTGTTTGAAGAAGAGTTAAGTCTAACATCCATTTTTAATTTGTTAGTAGACCTGATTTCAGAAAGTATTCTGTGTAAATGTGTATTTAAATAAAGAAAGAGGACTGAGTCCCTTATTTCTGTTGATTTGGAAAAACAGGAACAAAAAAGTTATATTCAATCATTTATTCATTTCATTTATTCATTCGTTTAACAAATATGAATGAGGCACCTATAATGTCTTATGAATCTTGCCTTTTGCAAAAACATGGATGGACCTTGAGGACATTAACTGAGAGAAGTCAGAGAGAAAGATGAATATTATATGATAACACTTAGAGCTGCAAGTTTTTAGAGCTCATATATTGATGTAAGATGATACTGATTGTAAAATGCACTATTATTTTATGTAACACTAAGAGAAAAAAAATGCTTCCAATTAGACTACAACTTTAACTGTAAGTTGGATCCCACTTTCAAAGATGCTAAGATGTAAAAAAATAAAATGTATGTCTTAGAATCCATGAAATACAATAGTCCTATTTTTTCTAGGCCCTGCTTGGAATAACACCTATTAAGTATAGTGGCCACATTTTAAAAAGGAGCTGATGAAAAGGAAGTTTTCCAGAGAACACTGATATTTGGATACAATCAAAAAACAAAGTAAAGTAGAAGAAAAACACACACAAATACAACCAAAGCAAGAATATAGAGCTAAAAAAAAAATGTAGAACTGGAGATGCCCATGGGAATCAAGTCCATAGGTATTCTCATAAATCTTCCCACTGGTCTGGTCCCTTCTCTAATCCGTAGAGCAGAGGTTTCAACTAAGGGCCAAAATAATTCTAGAAAATATAGTGAAAAGATATCCCAAAAGAGTATCAAATGTAATCCTGCTCTGTAAAGTGTTTAAAAAGGTAATCTTTATTAATCAAAGAAGTTTGGAATAGATTTAATTACAAGAAAATTGAGATAGTATTATTAATTGCAAGAGTTTGCAGGACACTTTATATGAAAAGGTATATTAAAACCAAACCAACACACAAAGGAGTAGTTTTCCCAGTTTTTTTTTAACTTTTCATGATAATACACTAAATATTGACATATTTGGAACCTTTTTCTGGAAAACACCAAGTTGTCAAACACTTACCTAAAGTATAACTAAATAGTTTTGTTCAAGTGGTGTTCTACCCAGACACCCAATGTGTATGCTTAAAGTGGAGCTGCTCTGATTTAAGGTGAATAGAAAGGCTACAGGGAGGGAGTGGCAGTGTCTTGTAGGTCTAGGTCATCTCAGTGCCCTCAGGGGAGCACTCGAGTCCTCTCCAGGGATAGTTAAATTCTACAAATCAAAGTTTGGAATAATGTAACTTCTAAGGTTCGTTACAATAACGTGCTAAAGTTGCCTCCTATTGATTCTTGAGGGCCAATTCTGCTCATATCTTCCCATCTTCATGGTCAATAATATCAAGTATAGCATGAAATCAGCCACTGTGGGAAGATTTACACCTCAGAAATGGGCAAACACCACAAATCAGAATTTGTTTTCCAGAGTCATTTTTCCAGCACACCACTGCTTGAAATTATGAGTCCAACCTACCACAACTTTTGAGGTGAGAGAGCAGAGGTTGGGGACATGACCATGGCTAGGACTACTTTTAGACAGATTTCGCATTTTTCTGCTTCTTCCAGAATGTCTTCCTAATTTTGATTTCAGCCTATTTAGATATAAAAAGCTTTCCTCACATGTTTTTGCTGCCACGTTTTCTTCTTGCTTTCAACTTCTATTGCATTTGTTCCAAGATACTAGGCTGAGAACTCATCAGGGGTCTGAGAGTTACAGAAAGATTTGCCAAATTCTCTCTCTCTCTCTCTCTCTCTCTCTCTCTCACACACACACACACACACACACAAACACACACACACACACACACACACACACACACACACACATTTCCTGAATCAAAATTTTTGAAAAGTATATATAAGATCGTGTATGTATGGGGGAAGTATATGAGATAGAGAGGAATTATATGAAAACAGCTAGGAAACACAACTTAGCGCTTTACCAAAACTATATTCTATCTTGTATGGTTTGGTGTGCCATTTTTCTTGTCTTCTTAGACTCAGTCTACTCAGGCTGTTATAACAAAATACCACAAACTAGTGGCTTAAATAACAGAAATTTATGTCTCTCAGTTCTAGAGGCTGGAATTTCGAGATCAAGTTTCCAGCAGAGTCTGGTTGCTGATGAGGGCTTGCTTCCTGGCTTGCAGGTTGCTACCCCTCACACATGGAGAGGGGGAGCGCTGTCTCTTTTCTTGCTTTTATAAAGCCACAGGGCCCCACCCATAAGACCTCACTGAACCGTAATTACCTCCTAAAGATTCTATCTCCAAAATTAGTCCCAAATTAAGTCCCACTGAGAGTTAGGGCTTCAACATATGAAAGTAGAGGAGGACACACAACTCAGTCCACAGCAGACTCCATGTTCCTTAAGGAGAGAGCATAGGTTAGCTATCATTATATGTAAACAAACACCTACAGCATGGGTTACGTTACACGTGGTTAAATACATGGTGATTGAGACAGGACCTCCCACCCCCAGTTTCTTCTCTCCATGTTGCCTACTGCTCTTTTCTAGGATTAGATAGAATTTGAGGGTAAGAGTAATGAAGACACAGAGCCTAGAGAAGGGAAGTAATTTGAGTTAGAAAAGTGATTTGACCTACTTCACAGCACAGAGTAGGAACTGAATAGATATTTTAAACTGGTGGACTGAATGTCCCAGGTCACACAGTGATTAGGGACAGTGGTTCATAGGGATAACAGTTAGGTCTTATTTATTTCTGTTTCCATAGTGTTTAACATAGCAGAGTCAGGTGCTCAATGTACTTTAATCAAATGATTGTTTGTGACAATGGGGAAGTCTCTTTTATCCTCTTTGGTACAGTTATGTCATCTGTACAATGGAAATAATAATGTCTTAAAGGTAGGAGACTATATTAACTGGTCTTTTGGTCTCATTGTGCACAGAGCTCTCTGCCTCTTTGTTAACAGAAAAGAAGATGATGCAGTGTAGACAGGAAGTTAAAGGGGAAGGCAAGTCCCTTTTCTTTTCCTGCATATTTCAAAACCATCCTGTTCCAGGTCTTTAGTCCCTGCTCCTGTTCACTGAATTCTTTATGTGGTTGTAAACTGACCAAAGAATGGTACAACTTAAGGTTAAGCTGATTTTATGTGACAATGGAAATAAAAGACAGAAATCAAAGTATATGTCTTCCTTGGATGATAAGGTTCTCAGCTATGATCTTGCACAGAGTCTCTATGGCTGTGCATCAACCCATCCAGATGAAAAAATTAAGTGCCCTTGAATCACTGCAGTCTTCTGTTATGGCTCAGCTGGATGGTGGAGAATTAGAATTGTGCTCATTGCTTACACAGTATTGTGACACTCAGAAGACCAACCTGACCTAATTTGTAATCTCTATAACCACTCATCTGAAATCATATACAAAATATATTTTTTTCTCTATATATTTTCTCCCAACAGCAAAAATTTTGGATCTCATTTGTCTTAAAATGTACGGATTGCTTCCTGGGGTCTTTCAAGAAAGAATAAAACCCAACACAGCCCAGCAAGGGTTATTTAGAAGAGGGTGCCATTTCCTTTCATTCCACGCATTGGGAGGCCTGGCCAATTGGGAGTCAAGAAAGCCTGTCAACTTTATTTAATTAAAATGAAAGGAAAGAAAATCCACTTGAACATTTCTAATCAACAGGAGTCTAATGAGTCGTGTTGGTTCCTGGAGTTGAGACACAGTAGGCCATTTTTGGAGCTAATTTGCTTCATTAATATTCAAAGGATGTAGATCTCCCAGCATTTTCTAGGAGACACAAGAGCCAAATACATCAGAGAGAAGTTTTTATTTTGCATGTGATGTTAAACAGATGTTCCTCAACGAACCAACTATAGCACCTAATATAAAATGTCCATTTGAACAATTTTCATATTTCCTGCCTCATTCCCACTTTCAAAATGGATCTGTAACTCTTACCTCTAAGATTTCTCCTCTTCTCAAATTTTTAGATTTGATACTGGCGCTACTAAGACAATGGTGCCTGGCTCCAGAATAGTGGAAATCATTTGGCCTTTGGAGCCCATCAGCCTGGGTTCAAATTCAAGTCTATTCAATTTCCAGGTGTTATTTTTAAAAATAATTTGGTTAACTTGTCTTTTGTTCAGTAATTTATAAAGATTTGTTAAGCACTTCTGTGCTAGGCACTAGATCAATGGGAGAATCGAGGCGCTCTGAACCTCAGTTTCCTCTTCTGTAAACTGGGGGCCAAATGTTCTGTTTCACAGGATCGTAGTGTTAATGAAATGGGACAGGATAAAGAAGACACACGGATCACAGTGGTCATTCAGTAAATGGTAGTTTCATCTCCCCCAGTCCAGGATCACCATACAGCTACAACTATACTCGGGCATTTCATTGCAAAGTTGTGACTTTGGCATAGAATCGCAAAGTTGAAAGGTAGGGTTTTAAAGGCCAATCTGTAAAGTATGGATAAGCAGAAACTCTCTGAGAGGATGTAACCTAGACCTTGTTGTCATTTATAATGTGATCTATCAGACAAATTATAAGTCAGGTACTATTAATTCCTTAGGCAAATAGTCCTTGCACAGGATCTTACATGTAGCATGCATTCAGTAAATGGTTTCAGAAGTAAGAATGACCCAACTAGAGAAAGAGTGGTAATTACATCTCTACCCAGGAATAATAATAATAATAATAATAATAATAATAATAATAATAAAAACAACACTCTACAAAATGTACAAAGCTATGTTCATTCATTTAATTCCTGCTTGGTTATGTACATATGTGTGTCTATACACTTACACAGATCCACTATGTTTAAACATAGTTCTAGGCACTGGAAATATTTATAAATAAGACAATGGCCTTGCCCTCACAGAACTCATTTCTAGTGAGAAAAAAAATGGGCAGTAAACAAAAAGAAATAGAATGTCAGTAGTGGGAAGAAAATGAAGTTCTTCAGTTACCTCACACATTCCTGTCCCAGAGTCTTTTTGAAAAAAAAACTGAAATAATATGAGTAAAACTAAAGAAAACCAAAATAATATTATAGGAGAAAGAAGTATGTGTTATTTCTTGACAAGGTGGTCGTGGAAGAGGTCTCTGAGAAACTGTTGTTACAATGAAGTCCACAGGCTAAGCTAAAATCTAAGGTAATAACATTCCAGGAAAAAGGAACAGCAAGGGTTGGGACCTCAAAGTGGGAGCAAGATTTGTATATTTGAAGAAGAGCAAGGTGACCTGTGTGGCAAGAGGAGAGGGAAAGTAGAAGAGAGGGCAGAGGTGGTGGGAGATGAGGACCAACTCTCATAAGTCATGGTAAGGATTTTAGATTTGATCCTGTATGTAATGAGGTGAAAGTATTCAAATATGGCTCCAAGAATCCCTTCCCTGGCTCACACATGTTATTCCTTGAATTAAGAGGTGAAGCCAGTTCCCATGCTCTTATATCTAGGCTGCCCATGTGAGAGCTTTGATCAAAAGAATAAGTGATGTTCTGTGACTTCAACTCCAGGCCTCAAAAGGACTGGCAGCTTTTGTCTCCTTCCTCTCTGAGCACTGGGAACATTCTATCTCAGAACACAGCTACCATGTCACTTGGAGAGACCACATGAAGAATTCATTCGGTCCGGTCAAAAGCCCAACAGAGCCTCTAGCTGACAGCAACATCAACTTCCAGCATATGAGGGAGCCATCTTGAATGTTCCACACCAACAGAGCCCCCAGAGGACCCCAGTAAACACAGAAGGGAGGAGAAGTGCCCAGTCAGCCCACAGAATCATAGAAGATACTAAATCATGATACAGAATCATGGAAGATACTAAAATGGTTTTAATGAAGTTGTGAGTGTAATTTGTTACACTCATCCAAAACAGATGAGAAGCCATTGGATATAAACTCCAGTATGATATCTAATGTTGATACTATCCCTAGGAGGTAGGTTTCACTATAACAGGCATATCTTGGAGATATTTCAGGTTTAGTTCCAGGCCACTGCAATAAAGTAAATCAAATTAACTTTTTGTTTCCCCGTGCAAATAAAATTATGTTTACACTATACTATAGGCTAGTAAGTGTACAATAACATTATGTCGAAAAATATACATATCTTAATTTTAAAAAGTTATTGCTAAAAAGGGTTAGCCATCTTCTAAACTTTCAGTGAATCATAATAACTGATCACAGATCACCACAACAAATATAATAATAAAGAAAAAGTTTGCAAAATTGCAACCACTACCAAAATGTGACACAGACACACAAAAGTAAGCAAATGCTGTTGGAAAAATGAGCCAATAGACTTCTTGGCACCAACCTTCAATTTGTAAAAAGCACAATGTATGCAAATCACAATAAGGCAATAAAACAAAGTAAGCCTGTAGTCCCTATTATATATGTAAAGATACAGAAGTTAAATATGAGTTGCCAAAAGTCACAGAGTAGCTAAAAGACAGTCTGGTGTCAAATATGGGCCTTCTGCAGAGTTCCTTCCCTTGAGTATTGTTGAACATGGATCCAACAAAACAGAGCCACCTAAATTTCATGGACATAATGGGTAATTCCAGATGCTCCATTAATCACATTGCTATATACCTGAAATGTGCCTATTAAAGTATCTAAAATTTAAATTTAAAACTAGAATTCTTCCACCATCTGTATCAGACTATTTAATATCCAGACTAAAATCACTCTGGGGATGTTGAATAGGTGAGATAACTAAAGACAATGTCTACCAAATGTTTTGTAGCTGAAGGCAAAAAAAAAAAAAAAAAGAGCAAATTCATGAATTTACCTTTGCTTATTCTGAAATTACAAAGTCAGTATTAGTCATCTACATCAGGGACTTCCATCTTGAACAGAGACTACTTATTTGAAAATGTAAGTGAACTTATTCCCGGGGGCGGGGGTGGCGGGGGGATGCAAGACTTATGAAAATTAAAAGGTGTGAAAAGTAACTATATTTAGACAGGTTAAGAAATCAACATTCAATTTGTTTGCTGAGTGGGTAACCTGAAAATAAATGCATGAGTATATTTTCCTTCTTTTGAGTATACCAGAAACAGAGAACAGTAAATGCACTTTCCACCACATGCACTGTGCTAACAGCCTTTGAAGTAGTGCTTCTTTTTCTCAATATAGCGTCTAGGTGCAGGGGATGCTCACATTACATGGTGAATTGCCTAGCGTATAGTAGCCCTCAATACATGTTCATTGGTTGAAAATGTCCCTACTCCAAGACTCAGTTTCTTCATCTGTAGATGAGGATGTGGCCTAACAAGGTAAACAGGTGACTTTATGATCTTTACTTGCAGTGGACACTTCCCCTTGTGAGACTTTCCCTTTGATCCTAGACTCTACCTTACACCCTTTTTCGAAATGGTACTTCGGATGTTCTACTAGTTACTCACGGTAGGTCCTTGAGAAGGAACCGCTTATCCTTTGCCAGGCAAGTATATGCTGCTCTCCAACCTCTGAAATTTATGACCGCATGATCCTCAAACCATGGAAATCTTTAACCAAAATTCTTCTTAAAATGTTTGTCATTTTAACATAAGGAAGATGATTTTACCAGTAACTGTACTGAACTACCCACCATGGACTGCGCTGGGTGATTAATTACTTAAGTACTAATTATCACTTCATTCTTCACTGCAGTGTTTATGGCATCTTTGTATATTTAGCATGTAGAAAGCTCTTTAGCTCTTTTGAATGACAAGGTGAACAGAAGTGCCTCTCTATTAAAAATGTCTCTATAATTTGTAAGTCATAACAAGTCATGTTTTTATCTAGACTTGAGTCATCAAACTAGAAAGTTAAGATATAAGAAATTGTTCCAGTAGATATAAAGGGGTGGGTGGTGGAGGGCAGAGGAGAATACTAGTAAATAAAAGCAGAGTCACATAGCCTTTGAAAGAGTACCAGCTGTGTGCAAAACATTGTGTTAGGTCTTTAGGGACCTCAAACTAGAGTATGACAGTGTCTACTCTTCAGGATCCCATTGTCTAGATGGACAAATACAATTACCATGGCTCACTGTGCTAAATGTCAAAATGCAACAGGATATGCTCCAGAGATTTGATGGAGAGAAAGGTTAATGTGGGTGGGAACTTGGACAAAGAATGCAAAGACAACTCCCTGGAGGACAGAGGACCTGTTTATGTAACCTGCAGCATCTAGCTAAGTGCCTGGTATATAGTTGATGCTAAAGAAACATTAGGAGAATTCAACAGACATAAGATGTACTTAGTCAAGTAGAGAAGAGGACATCTGAGTTGAATGCACAGAAAAAGCAAGGTGGGGATGGTTGGTCCCAGTGACCTCTGGAACACAAAAGGCAGGCCTGGAGCAGGATGTCCAAAAGGTGAGAAGAAAATAATGCTTTTTCAAAACTATCTCCTTGAAAAATCTCACCTACATCTCAAAAATGCCTTCTGTTCCACAGACTCACATTTATTACTTAAACTCTACTCCAAAGTTTGTTGGAGTTTATTCTTTTCTGAAACAGCCATGGGACATCTCTCTTGGAATATTCCACTGGGTCCTCAAAGTCAAGTACTCTGAAATCCTTCTCCTCAACTCCCTCCTAATTTTCCTCTTTTTGGTATTGAGAACAACTTCACACAAGACTTGAGACGGTATTGGTACTCTAACCCCCTTATGCTCAGACATATTCTTGATGATTCTCCATCGACCCCCACACCCTATTCTCACTGACAGCCCCTCTGGCAAACAAGGTTCATGCCTTCCTTCATCTCCTTTGATCAATTATATATGATTTTATCATCTCCAGCCTGGACCCACTACAATCCTTTCTCTCATATTAACCTCCCAACAGAACAACTTGCATCATGGCATCTTTCATGTATGCACCCATTACACCGAGTAAGCACCTACTATATTTCCAGTTCTGAGTTTTCTGATCACCACTCTCCCATACACATACACACAGAATCAGAAATAATTTCTCATTATTCTTCATTTGTATCATATCTATGTGATCTCTGCTTTTATATTTGTGAGATACTTGGAACCATAATCATGTCTGTCATAGTATTGCTTGAAGCATCCTAGCACCATGGTCTTGCACAGAGCTAGTGCTCAATCAATGGTTATGACAAAAAAACAAACAAAAGAAAATAATGCAGGATGTCAGCACTATACAGCTTGAGGATCCTAAATGCCAGGCTAAGCTATTTGGCCTTCATTCTACAGGAATTTGAAAGATCTTGAAGATCTTAGGTATATTAAGAGCCATCTGCAAGCCTATGAATTAGGAAGATTGTTCTGCAATCAATAGATAGAGTTATCTGGGGAGAAGAATCCTCTGAGCAGCCTTGATTTTATGAAGAATTGTGATACCTTAGATGAATGAAAAATTGGTTAAGAGAAAATAAGTACAAACATCAAAATGAAAATTGAGAAAAAATAAGTCTATCGTATATCAAGTGTCTCAATAATCCTTTAGAATTACATGAAGATGTCATTACAGTATTTTTCAGTTGTCTGTGGTAATCAGGCAGAGTAGATAGTGTTAATATAACGCCATCTTAAATCTTTTCTGGGATAAAGAATAGTAAAAATAAACTATATGCCTATGTAATAAAGGAAATAAACCTTTGTTATGTCAGGATCTCTCTCTCTCTCTCTCTCTCTCCCCCCTCTCTCTCTCTCCCTCTCCCTCTCTCTCTCTCCCTCTCCCTGTCCTTCTCCCTCTCCCTGAGAGAGACAGGGAGAGGGAGAGAGAGAGAGATTGAGACATATAGATACCTACATATATAGAGATAGATAGATAGATATAAAATCATCATCATATAAGGTAGAAAAAGTAACTTTAAGAAGCAGTTTAGTTTATTTGCACTGACCATCAGGTGAGAGAAGTATATGTGAATATGGAAAGGGTTACAGAAAATTCAAAAAGAAAAGAGGTAAACTAAGATCTCTAGAAGCGCTATCGAATGAATTACCAGACTCCAGGTAAATTAGAAAGTTGTGGCATCCCCATAGTCACATGACATGTACATTGGGCCAAAAGCTCCTCTCAATGATTCATCACCTTGGCCACAAAACTTGGTCCTATTTTCTATGCAACCAGGTAGATATAAGAGTAATTGAAGATTCCTGCCAATGTCCTAATATGAGTGAGGAGAGAAAAGATATACTGATCACCTGGGTTTGGAAATTGACTCTCTTTTTTCTCAGAAAACAAGGTTTATCAAGCTTAGGGATGTATATTTTCCAGCAACTGCTTCCCAAACCACCAGTTTGTTGTTGTTGTTGTTGTCGTCATCGTTGTTTTTATTCAGAGATGTGCAGCAACCATTTATTATATACATATATATGATAATAAAATATAAAACATATTTATATAAAACATTTATATATTTAGATAAAATATAAAACTTTATATATAATATAGTATATATTGTCATATATAAAACTATTTATATATATAAAACATATTTATATACATAAATAGTTATATATAGTTATATATTGCTATAGTTAAGGAGATTCAATAGTGAATCAGATAGATTTGACCCCAGTTCTCATGATATTGCAGTCTAGCCAAGAGAACAGGTATTCAGCAATTAAATACCACAAATTGTGATGAGTGTGGTGACTAGGGAAGTTACCACAGGACCTTATGGAGTAGCCAGGGGGTATGAGGGAGAGTATCCAAAACTAGTCTAGCACATCAGAAATATCTCCTTCTGGAACTGATGTTTAAGCCGAGACCAGAGTGTAAAGAGAAGGTAGCAAGTTAAGTGGTGAGGAAACACCCAGCCTAGGAAAGGCTGCGTGCCAAGGCCAGGTGATCTGACAAACTGGAGGAAGCTCTAGATGGCTGGAATATTGAAAGAGGGCACACAATGATGAGAACTGAGAGCTAAGAATATTAAGAGGGCATATGACCTTCTAGTACATGAAGAAACACTTGAAGTGTTTACAGCAGATGACTGACAGTGTCATATTTGTCACTAATTATAGTTATCTGGGAGGAAAATGAACTAGAAGAGAGAAGATGAGAAGCCAATGCCTGAAGATGCCACCATCTTATTCTGCCATCTTGAATTAATTCTTTCAGTGACTTTTTTTGTGAATACATTTCTTTTAGGATGCTCACAAGAATCACATACTAGCACTGTCCTTCTGATGTGATAAAGAATACATATATCTGACACACAATGTGGTAGGAAAACAGGGGTAAGGTCCCTCAGAGCTGGTACCAAGTGTCCATTGAAGACATCTCCATTCACCAGAGAGGATGTTTCCTTGACTCCAACATCTCTGCTATAGATTCCAGTCAGGTCTCCATGACTTGCCCAGACTTCTTCCATTCCAGCATCAGTTGACCCTCTTTTGTCTTGCTACTCTGGACTCCTTCAAGACTTAGGTCAACTGCTCCATGTCTAACTTGCCCAGGCAGCCTCTGGAATTCTGCATCACATCTTCAATGTTCTGCTGCCCTGTCACCGTCAGGGGCATGTTAAGGATTTGGGGGAAAAGGGGAATAACATCACATCCCCAAAGCAAACAGCAGGGGCAGATTAGCAAATGACACTTGAACATACACTTAACAACCTCACAGGATACATGCTTTCTCCTCAAATGATATGTAATTCCATAAAAAAAAAATTATCTAAGCTGTTGGCTTAAAAATATCTACACACCTCATTGGCTTAGAGATGATTTCTTAAATAGTAACTACTAGTTACTTTGGGTGATGCTATGAAAACACCAGTAGATCCTGAAGAACTCTCTTATTCACCCACTCACTTATCCAGACACGCACAAGTAAACAAGACCAAGACACAACTAAGCAAACAATGCCAACACAATTAGATGACAGCTAAAACAGATAAAGGGGTTTCAAGTCCTATGATGAGTCAAAGAGGGAAAACTAATCCTGTTTGGAGATGTCAGAAAGTACTCTCAACAAAAGTGATGCGTGAATAGTTTATTTAATAAAACTCATGGTGGTATCAGTATTATGAACAACAGCAGTATTATGAATAATAAGAACAATTATTGATGAAGTAATGACTGTTAAGTCACAAGTGATTTTTCTTAGATTATCTTATTAATTGCCATGAAAGCCCTATAAGGTAGTCATTTTTAAGATGTCTTGCAGATGAAAGAACCAGAGACACATAATATTAAGCAAGAGGGTAAATAGTTCAACTATTGTATCCAAATCCAAGGGCTGATATCTTTCCATTGCTCTATGCTCCTAAGACTTAACAAGGTAAGCAGAGATAGGAAAATGGAAGATGGAACGTTGTGAATGAAGGCACGGAGCAAAAGGGAGCATGGAACATTTGGGAAGTGAGTGTGATTGCTCTGCATGAATAGAAGATACATATGCAAATGTGGTGAGCAACTAGAATAGTCAGATCCTTACCAGCCAATGTGTTGGCACTTTACTCTGAAAGCAATGGTGTGAAGTCTTTGCAGATTATTGAGGCAGAGGGTGGCAAGAGTAGATTAGCATTTTATAACGGTCACTCCAATGTCAACCCCATTGGAGGGAAAGTGGAAATGCAGCTAGGGAGAATGGCTGCAGGAATCCAGGTGAGAGCACTGGAGGCCTGTACTAGGGCACAGCAATGGTAATAAAGAAGATGGCAAAACAAGACAAGGGGATAGAGAAGTAAGTAAGCAAAGCAGAGGGCAATTCTTAGTTTCTACTGGGAAAATAACCACAGTTAAATCTTTGAATATTATTCTTGGAAAGGAAAGCTTTCATTATCAAGATCATGGTAAAATCAAGTACACAACTATTTTGAGAAATATCCGTTACATAACTGTGCATGTAAATGAAAAAAGACCACACATTAAAGTTGTGTGTGTGTGTGTGTGTGTGTGTATGCTATTTGTTTTTGTCATCAAAATATATGTCTATATCAATTATCACATAATAAGCACTTTGGCCAAATGTATCAGTAAGTCCAAACCAGCCTTTCTCTGTCCACATAAAACTCTATCAATGACCCAAACATCTAGCATACCCAAAAGCAGATATTTTTTAATAATTTATTACAAATGAAATTCATTTCCACATAATGATATCCTTAAATTCCATCTACAACGCTTCATTCATAGACAAAAGTCAAAAACAGTGATTGTGAATAAATGCAACCCATTGGAAAATCAATCTTGCTAGAACTCAAGAAAGCTTTCTCACTGCTGCCATGTAAAGGAAACAATAGGAAATTGGGAGAAACGTATAATGAGTTGCTTTGGGATGGGGTATATTATTTCACTGAGCCTCTCAGCTTCTCTCTTTTCTGACCTTGATTTCTTATTTACATTTTATCATGCTCTTGTGGAAAGAGTCAGAGGCTAAAATAAATCAACAGAAATGTTCTCAGTATTGACAATGGCTAGATAAAAGGTGAGAAGTGTTCTTGGGCCAGAGGCAAAGTGGGTAACAGAACACTATAATGAGTTAGCAACTGCTTGTCACTACTTCCCAAGAAAGCATTCATTTGTATGTTTTCTCCACAATATCAAAAGACCTTAAGAGGAAGGAAGAGGCTTAATTGTGACCTTCTCTATCCTTAGCACCTATTACAGTTCTTAACCCAGACATTATGACTAGATGGCCATTGTTTCTCACCTCAACACAAGGATGGGAGTTAACTGTCCAGGCTCATAAACAGTCAGTGTGCAAAGTCACAATCTACTTCCACAGCATTTCAGAGATAATGCTCTACAGTAAAACTTTGAGATGTAATTTGTGTATTGGAAAGACAACATTTTAAATTTTGTAACATTATATTGAATTTATATCTAGGTTTACTGGAATTTTATAAGCAACTAAAATTTGTGCCACTGGGTCTAGTTTAGAGTATTATAATGTAAATAGAATACTTTCTGGCTGTCTAAGAGTAGTTTATGAGTATTCAGGTAAACCTCTGCAAGTAGCTTTTAAAAAAAATCTGGGAAAATATACATAACATAAAATTTACTACCTTTGCCAGTTTTAAGTACACACTCCAGTAGCATTAGGGATGTTCACATTGCTGTGCAATCATCACCACTATTTATTTCCAGAACTTTTTCATCATTCCAAACTGAAACTCTGCATGCATTAAACAGTAACTCCCCATTCATCCCTATCCAAGCCATTGGTAACCACTACTCTACTCTCTCCATGTATTTGACTACTTTAGGGATCTTGTATAAGTGGAATCCTACAAACTCTGTCCTACTGTGTCTGGTTTATTTCACTTACAATACTCTTTCCAAGGTTTATCTATGTTATAACAGAATTTCATTCATTTTTAAGGCAGAATAATATTCTTGTGCATATGTGCGTGTGTGTGTGTGTGTGTGTGTGTGCCACATTTCGCTTATATATTCACCCATCAATGGACATTTAGGCTGTGGGTACCTTTTGGCTTTTGTGAATAATGCTGCTATGAAAATTGTTGTATAAATATCTGTTCTACTCCTTGCTTTATTTTGGACAAATACCTAGAAGTGGAGTTTCTAGTTCTAATCCTGTGTTAATATTATGTTTGTTGGTTTGTTTATTTTTAGGAACCACCACATCTTTTTGCCACAGTGGCTGCACCACTTTATATTCCCACCAACAACGCACAAGAGTTCCAATGTATTGATGTTTTTCACAACAATTATTATTGCTGCTTGGTTTGTTTGGGTTTTTTGTGTGTGTGTGTTTGTTTTTGGTTTTGGGTTTTTTTTCATGCTAGGTATGAAGTGGGATCTCACTGTGGTTCTGATTTGCATTTTCCTAATTGTTAGTGATGTTGAACAATTTTTTTGCGTCTTTATTGGTTATTTGTAGATCTTCTTTAGAGAAATACCTATTCAAGTCCGTTGTCCATTTTTTAAACTAGGTCTGATTTTTGTTGTTGAATTCCAGGCATCTTTTCACAACAAGGAAAAAATTTCTTAAAACAGGGTTTGGCAAACTATGACAATGGGCTCTGTGCCTATTGTAAATAAAGTCTTATCAGACTACAGTCACGTTCATTGGTCAATGCACAGTCTACAGCAGCTTTTATACTACAAATGCGGAGTTGAATGACAGCCATAGAGACCACATGGACCACAAAACCTAAAATATTTACTACCTGGCCTTTTACATAGAAAGTTTGTCAACCGCTCTTCTAAAGATGCCATCTGGTTGGGCTATTTTTGAAAAGATACCTGGGGCTAAGAATCATAATTTTGTTCTTTTATATTTTGTGTGCATAATGTAGTCTATGATCGGCCTATGGTTTAGGGTTGCCAGATAAAATAAAACATGCCCAGTTAAATTTGAATTTCTGATAAATGAGAAATAATGTTTTCATATAAGCATATCTCAAATATTTCATTGGTCATACTCACCTTAAAACATTATTGTTTTGTTCATCTGAATATCAAATTTAACTGGGTACCCTGTATTTTTATTTACCTTTCATGACAATCTTAGTATGGTTTCATAAAATCAGGGTCAGTAATGAGCCCCAAAGTTTTGGGGGAGCAGGAATAGTTTTGGCAGGTTTTACATTTTTTCCACATTTTCAAACATTTTTTCCTGCTGTTCTCTTTGCTTGAAAGGCCTTTTTACATGTTGCCTTGTGAACTCCTGAGACTCAGAACCGTTTGAAGCCTTTATTGACTCACTTCAGGTGAAGCTGGTGCCCTTTCTCTATGATTACCTTGCACAATGTTAATAATATAATCATTATTAGTAGCAACAAGAGCTAACACAGAGTCGATGATTTCTATGTGTGAAGTGCTCGAGAACATGTAGTAGGTCTTCAACAAATAGTTAATGAATAAACTTAAATAAATGGTGCATGAATTAAATCACTGATGGGCACTCTTTTCCCCCTCCTTTAATTATCCTGTGCAGCCAAGACTGGTTCCCAGCTGTTTAAGAAATTGCATGATACTAGCTTCTGGACCATCTCTTTACCACTACAGCCCAGAACTCTCTTCCTAAGCCTCAGACATGCAGTGTTCCTCCTGTAGCAGCCAAGAGGGGTGGAGTATCCCCATGTGCTTACCAAATGTTCCCCATCAAAGTATAATCCATCCAGCATCCTAAGTCCTTTGACATCCTAGCTTTTGCTTCTCCGTGAACACAGGTACTAGAATATTTGCTGCAAGTGTGTTTGTTAGCTAGGGTACCCTTGCTGGTAGGTAGCACCATACATTAACACACTTGTAATGAAAAGTACCCAAGGAAGGGTCTCACAAAAGGTGCTAACTTGGGGAAGAATTTTCTTTTTTTTTTTTAAATATAATTTATGGTCAAAGTGGCTAATAGACTCAGAGGCAAAAACTGGGACTACAAATAAAGGGGAAGGCTTCCCCACTTGGCTCTCCTCCAGTCTTTGCCCATTTGCCTTCTAGTCAGTTCCTTCCCTATCCTTACTCTTCTGTCCACTGTTTGAGGATAACTCTATAAACTACATTTCTCAAGTTTATTTGCTAAGTGGCTTTCCATTAGGTTCAGCCAGTGGGAGGCTCCTGTGGGAAAAGCCAAGGCACTCTCCTCTTCTCTCTCTGTCACAGGCAGTATCTCTGGCAAAGGCTGTGTTTCCACCATGATTACACTTAGCACTGAGCAGCCCTGGCTCCTTGGCTCTGGTCACACCACCTCCTCTGTTTGTTCTTCAAGCTTTGAAGTGACAGTGGATTCCTGTGATTGTTAAACTCTGAGATGTCTCATACCATTTGGCTTTTGAGCCCTCCCAGCAGCTTTCTAAGAAGTTGCTGCCATTTTATTCATGGTATTAAATATCTGGCAAGTTCTGTTTCCTAGACCCCTGTATGATAAACCTGCCCTTCAGGAAGGGGAACGCAGCAATTTTGTCATCATTTCCCAGGACAGGGCCAGAGCCAGGGGAAGAAGGATTGCTCTGTATTCCCAGGAAATCGTAATCATGCTTGTGCTCATTCTAGATTTCAATGGGACAAGGTAGGAGGAGGATTAGGGAAGAAGGACAGGTATAAATGTCACTAACATTTGTTTACCACTTGAATGTCTAGGATTTTTAATTAATCCTTAGATCAATCCTTCTGGGTATTATTATCCTCAAGGATTGAAGAACAACCTTCAAGGTAAGCAATGAGAAGCTACTGCTTTGAAAGATTGAGCTGAATTTCCAAGGTTACATAGCTAAAGAAGCCAGTACTATGATTAGAGCTTAAAAGGGTCTTTTTCCCTCCACTCTACTGATGAGATAATTTTCATAAATGCAGAAAAACTCGAAATCACAAAAATCAAATCAGGTTAAACAAACAGTATGTTCAATTCTGTCATGGTTGTGAAATAATTCCTCACACTTGAGGTTTTTTTTAACATTAACATATAATTAAGAACTGATGTATTTTCTGCAAAACAAATCAGATTCACCTATACAGACAACTTGAGACATACTTAGATGCTCTAAAAGGTACTGTTCCATCCAAAAAATTTATTATCTCATAGTATTTTATGATGCCATCAGGGGGCATCGTGAGCCTCTGGGTCTGTCCATGAAACCCTGGCTGATCTAGATGCACCTGACGATGAAATTACACACATGTATAGCTGACCACTGGGGGCAGGTCAATGATGGACATAATGAGTCACTTAAACTCCATGGGACATTTGAATGCAGGGGGTCAGCTTTTCTACTTTAGGTAGTGAGTAGTGCTCTATCGGTTCAGTTTAGCTCAGGTAGCTAATTCTTCTAGTGACCCCAAAGACAAAAATAGAAACCTTATGTTTTAGAGTTCAAGATAATTCTATAATTGAAAAAGTGAAGACACCCTATTGTAACATTAAAAACAATGGAAAAATCATAAGCCAAAAACAAAAATGAATACTGTTTTAACTACCTAATATATGTCATAGTGTATATGTATGTATGTATATGTGTGTGTATATATAGATGTATACATACACATAAAAACACAGTATATATACTAAAAACAACTAGAGCTAAATGGAGCATTAAAAACACCTAGTATATATCCCTAACTTTATAAAAGAAGACATTTTGAGCAAAAGAAGTCAAGGTACATGTACAGGATATATCTTATTCACACATATATACACTTGCACACACACACACACACACTCATACACACACATACATGGAGAAAAAGAATGAATACTGTGCATCTATACATCAATTAAAGTCCCTGTCAGTGAAGTGGTAGAAATGACAATCAAATAACAATTATAAGAATTTTGGTTGGAAAAGAAACGGTCTTTGGGCTGCTGAGCCTTTTGAAAAGGTGACTCTTTGATGGAATGGGACGGAGAAGAACATACTGTTCTGAAGAGGAAATAAATAGCATGTGGGGGTGGGACAGAAGAGAGAGAAGAGAAGACTGGAGAAGAGAGGAATGTTAGTGAGAAACATGACGGGAGTTTTAAAAGCAGACATTTTAGGTATTTAGATTGTTTTATGTGTTTGTGGTTGTGCCAATATAAGGATCCTCCAGAGCCTCTAACTCTCAGCCAAGTCTACAAAGCACACAGCCTTGTATATGGGTTTGAGGTAAAATCAAGGTAAAGGTACTGAGTTCTAGGAGTAGGTGGCAAGGAGAACAGGCAATAGGAAGTGAGATTCAAGGAAACTCAACTGCTCAGTAGGAGCAGGAACTCTCCACCAGCAGAGAGCATGAGTCTGCAAGGTCTAGCAAAGGTCTGGAGAACTTGGGACAAACACACTGTCCAGGGCTTGAGCTGACTGCTTGAACCATGCATGCAGGCTTTGTGGAAATCCCATTTTTGATGTGCTAGGGATGTGGGCAGGTTCTAGTCCTCTCGTTTCTGGGTTGCTGGGAACAGAGTCTGAAAAGGTAGTAGTGCTCTCTGAGATTTGAGGCTCTTCTGGGGTGGCCAACTAAGGAGAGCCACAATCCCACATTCGCAGAGGGATGACCAGAAAGACAGAGACTTGACAACCATGGGGTGATGCCTACCAGGGGCAGAGGGGAAGCTCTGGCCTGAAGCCACAGGGGTTGCTGAGGACAGTGAAGCTATGGAATTTCTGCCCATTTACATGACTGTCCTCAAGTCTCAAACCCATGTTTAGCCTTCTGTTATGGATGGTTACTATCATCTCAGCAAATCAGCAAGATTTGTGTCCTAACAACCAAAGTTAAGAGCTAAAAGCTACACACTACTATCAGAAGGGATGGAAGGTAGAGAGAGACAGACATGTGTAAATTGAGCCAGAGTGTCCACTCCAGATGATTGAGAGTGAGGGACCACATCTGGAAGTCTAAGCTCACACTAGCATCATCTGGAAAAAAAAAATGTGTTTCTCTAGTTGCCTTCTCAACTTGCACATGCACCTTTCAGCTCTGTTCCTTCCTCTTGCATCACTGGAAGGGTCTGGATGGTGGATGTGATGGGAATTAAAAAGACAGCCACACCATTTTTTAACACAAGTGACAAAAACCTGATTCAGAATAGCTTAAATGAAAAGAAAGTGTATTGGGTCAGGCAATGGGAAAGTGCAGGTGTGGTACCACCTTTGGGAAAGACCAATGTTTACGTGCTGTAACAGTAGGGCTTGGTCTCTTGCCTTCCCTCTGTCTCCCTCCATGTTTTCTGCTGACTGCCTTTCCCAGGAGGGGAAGACGGCTTTCAACACTCCCAACTTCACCTCCCACTTAGCAAGTCCTTTGGGAATGAGGACCCTTCTCTCCCCAAACACCCTTACACAAACTCACAAATGGTCTTTTGGCTAATATTTAAAACTCTTATCCATTCCGTAAGTACTTATTGAGCTCTTATGATCTTCAAAGCACTGTTCCACAGCTAACAAGACAAAACCCTTGTTCTTAGGAAACAGCTATTTATGTGCCTGAGCTATTCCCGGGGAGAAGGGATACTATGCCTGGAATGATCTGGACTAGATACTCACCACCATGGGGCCGTGGCAAGGAGTTCGCACTGTGACTGATGGTCCCATTCAGACATCATGGAATGAGGGAGGGACAGTTTTCCAAAGAATACAGGTGTTTCAAGCACACAGAACAATTGATGTACCATACAGCATCTCACTGTTTTCTCTCTTAATAAATTCCAGAGCTGTCACTTCAAGCCCACCAGCTGCATTTAAGTATTCAGACAGGAAAGGATGCCAGTGGAGGCGCTTTTTTTCTGGGACAGCTTTCATAATCCCAGATAAGGCAGCAAACACACAGGTGTTTAACAGGTATGAGGAATATTGTCTACCACATCCAAGTCTGCAAACTTAGTAACTGTGTTGGCATCTTGGCAGCTGATCTTGTTTGCATTTATAAATTAAGTTTTTAATACTCAACATTTGTATAGGTGGTATTTTTGGCATTTGACTTTTGTCTTGAAATCAAAATGTCATGGTATTTTTTAAAGTGCAGAGATTTGAAACAAATGCAAAGCAAGAGTCTCTGGCTTGGAAAATAACTGGACTATGGTCGTCCTGAAATGGGATGTAGTGAGAGACCCAAAAAGACCCATATCAATTCTTCTAACAGGGGCCACATCTGGGCATGCCCTTAATTTTGAAATACCAAATACTTTTAACAGTGTTTGTGTCTGGAGGAACATCGTAAATATAATTCATGGCACCTAGGAGATTCAGGAAATGAGATTATATACATAAGGGGATAGGAAGGTCTTATAGGTGTCACAAGTACTTGGTGGAAGGTTACTAAAAACTAGCTTTTTTGTTTCACTGAATGTCAGAGAAAGTCATGTGGCTGTGAACCTGAGGCAGAAGGATGATAGGAATATTCAATGCATGACAAAAAGGGTGACACCAATCAGCAACCCTAGGCATTGCCCTTCACGAACATTTACCTTCCTGTTTTATACTTGCTGGATCACTTCTCTTTCCTTTACCGGATTCTAAGTTCTGCAAGGACAGAGACCAAATGTTTCTCACTTACCTTTGAAATCACAAGGCCCAGAAAAATGCTTTTCACATGAGGATGAGGATGGGGATGAGGATGAGGATGAGGACAAGTTTAGTGATGACAGGGCGCCTGGGTGGCTCAGTCGGTTAAGCAGCCGACTTCGGCTCAGGTCATGATCTGGCGGTCAGTGAGTTCAAGCCCCACGTCGGGCTCTGTGCTGACAGCTCAGAACCTGGAGCCTGTTTCGGATTCTGTCTCTCCCTCTCTCTGACCCTCCCCCATTCATGCTCTGTCTCTCTCTGTCTCAAAAATAAACAAACGTTAAAAAAAAGTTAAAAAAAAGTGATAATAATGGTGATGAGGATGGTGATAAGGATGGTGATGAAGATGAGGATGAGTTTGGTGATGAGGATGGTGATGAGGATGGTGATGAGGATGGTGATGAGGATGGTGATGAAGATGGTGATGAGGATGAGGATGGTGATGAGGATGAGGATGGTGATGAGGATGAGGATGGTGATGAGGATGGTAATGAAGGTGAGGATGAGGATGGTGATGAGAATGGTGATGAGATGAGGATGAGTTTGGTGATAAGAATGGTGATGAGGATGGTAATGAAGATGAGGAGGAGGATAGTGATGAGGATGGTGATGAGGATGGTGATGAGGATGAGGATTAGGATGATGGTGATGAAGACAGCCAGCAGTTACTGAGTATTCCTCATTTTCCAGGCACGATTCCAATCACTTTAAATTAATTAATTCTTTGAATCATCCTAACACCCTTGAGGGTGTTATTACCATTACTTTCCCCCCCACATTGTAAAGGCTCATAGAGGTAGTGATTTTTCCAAAGGTACACACCTATGAAATAAAAAAGGTAAGATGGAAGTCCAGGTAATGTGACTCAAGATCCTGAGCTCTTAAATACCTGTTGAGTGGATGAGGAAAGGCCTCTTATGATCCAATTACTTTATTTTTAATTCCATGAGAGAGAGGAAAAGAATGAAGCATTCTGGATACTGTCTGTGAGTAGAGAGCGGGGAAGTGAAACACCTTCCAGAACCTCATTTTGCTGAAGTCATAGCAGCAGATCAATCAGCGACCTGCCTAAGTGAAGATTTTTTTAATTAAAAAATTTTGAAATCAAAGTAATACATTCCTTTGAACGAATGTTCACCCACCCTTCACAACCTCAGTCCTGTTTGGCAAAACATTACCAACCCTTGGTTGTTTCTCTTGGTAGTTCTTCATACTTGAACTTCATAATCAATATCAAATTTAGTCATTATGTATCACCTGCCATATAGTAAGGCAAGATTTGGATAACTTATATCACTCTTTTTTTATTTTTAAAAAAATTTTTAATGTTTATTCATTTTTAGAGAGAGACACACAGAGTGAAAGTAGGGGAGAATTTTTTTTGGTCTTTTGATAATGCAGAAAAAGGAAATGAGGAAGGGATATAAAGAGGCCTGTTGCATGGACTCTATCTACAGTGTGGTTAACCGCCCTGGAGAGAAGCATGACCCAGTGTGTGCTCATCTTTCTCCTTTCTGCCAAAGAGAATTCATGTAGTTAAAAGGTAAGGGGGGAAAATCTTGTAGGAAAGCACCTAAATCTCCTAATAGAGTTAAAGTCTCTGGCCCTGAACTAGCATAATCATTCTCAAACATGGGGGTACAAAAGAATTACCTAGTCTTTGTAAACCATGCAAATTAGCCAGAAACCAGGAGGTTCTAATCTAAAGGATCTGAGATGGGTCTCAGGGATCGTCATATGGGTGGGCAGGATAGACGTTGGAAAATCACTGATATGACTACTGAAGAGCCTCGAAGGTGGGGTCATGCACTGCCAGCAGGACTGCAGAAATAAAATGTCCACCCTGATTCCAAGGAAATACACTTTACTAATGTTCAATACATAAATTGGCAGAAATGCTTGTATATAATTTAAAATAAACACGTAAATTAAAGCTACAGAATGAAAGAAAATAAGTTTTTAAATTGAACTAAAAATTTTGGAACCACTACAAAAGATCATGCAGCAAAATACATGTCTTCTTCCCATTCCTGACCCCCCATTCCTCAAACTCCCCTCTCCAAGTTGACCCATTAGCCCTGATATCTTTTCTTCCCTTCTTGGGAGTCTGTGTATACACAAATACCTAAATCTCTTTTTCCCTGGACACAGATGATAGCTTGTTAAAGACAGTAACCAGTATCTTGTTTTTTCTTTATTTCACTAAAAAATATAAGGTGTTGGTTCTGTCTTATCAGTAGATGCTGATGTGTCTCATTCTTTCTAGGTAGAAGGAAGCCACATAATGAAATGATTTTCAGCCCTGACTCTTGGGCTAGAGGGTCTGAGTTGATATTTCATCTTTGCCATTAACTAGCTGTGTGACCTTGAGCAAATGACTTAACCACTCTGAACCTTTGTTTCCTCATCGGAAAAATGAGAAGAATAATAATAGCACCTATCTCATAGGACTGAGTGAAGATTAACTTAGTTTATGAAAAGTAATTAGAACAGTGTCACATGCATTGTATGTGCTTATTAGCATAGGAAAGGATCAGGTGATTCTGATGGGAGTGGGCCAAGGAACATACTTAGAAAATCTTGCCCTAAATTAAAATGGTTTCCTATATTTCTTCACTCCTTCATTCATTTATGTACTGAGCACTTAGAATGTATCATATAACAAATGTAAACAAGTGAACAAAAAGAACCCACTCTTGCCTCACAGAGAATCCAAAGAGAGGAACATCTAAGAGTAGAATTTTAGGATATATATACCACCATCAAGGGTTCTTAAAACACACAAAGTAATGTAGTCAGCCTCAATAATAATATCTCTCGTATGGTTGCTATTCATTTAAAATTTATAAAATCCTTGAACTTTTTATTTATCAAAACTTCTCTGTGGGCTTGTTCACTATCCCTGCTTTGCAGAGTAGGAAATAGGGAGACATCACACTTAAACAACTTGTTTAAATTCAAAGTGCTAAAAAGGGCTAGAGCCAGAAGTCAAACCCTGACATCCAGCCTTCATCTCTGACTGCCTTCCCATCTCACTGTGGTCCACTCTTACTGGGGGCAGAGCCTGAGGAAAGAAGATATATTATTACTATAACCTGCCTATTGTCTCAGAAAATCACACTCCCAATCTTGTGGTGATCATTTATGAACCAGGCATCTGTTCCAGCATCCTGCCCAAGGCCGTGATGGATGTAATTCACCCCTCAGTAAGGGAGGGTTTTCTGTGATCTCAACTGGAAATGCAATCTCCGTGCAGCGAGCTTCCTAATTCAATAGTTTTGGGCCAAAAAACCCACCTCTTCTCTTGTTTCTGTAGCTGTGATGCCCTCTAGTGGGAAAAACTGGCATCATGCCCTGAAAGTTGCGCTGAGTGACAGGATGTCGCTCATAGTCCTTCCTGACAGGGTGTGAATTGCCACGCATAAACTCTGATCTGCCTTGGCCTAACTCAGCATTATTGAAACACTGGGTCACATCCCCAGATTAAGATGTAAGAGCCTCCTTAAAGCCTCAGGATGCAGAATTATATCACAGATAACATATCTACCTTTTTATTTTAAACTATGTGTATTTCCTACACTTCAGGGGACAGCCTCCTTCCACAACACACACACACATGAATCTAGAAATTATCTGGCCCAGAGACTGCACAGACAACGAATCGAGACTGGGATTGTGGAAGTGTTTTTCATGGCCTGCACAGTGCTTTTTGCTTCTTCATTTGTTGTTTTTTTTCTAAAGTGAATTTAAACATTTAAATGCTTTTAGGTGAATTTGTACTCTCTAGTTATCCACATACTTTTGTTGCTGTTAGTTTTTTATGACTTCCCATTGTTTCAACTTGATTCCCCCAAAACAGATCCAAGACAAGGACTTGAATACAGGTGTTTCATCTGGAAGAGGATCTTGGAGGCCGTGAGACAGTGGGGAGACTGAGACAGGGAGGAGAGCAATGCCAATAAAGAGTGTGTTATGGGATGAACTGTGTCTCCCCAAATCCCCATGATCCAGTCCTAGCCCCCAGTACCTCAGAAAGTGACTGCATATGGCTAGGGGGTCTTTCAAGAGTAAGTAAGGTAAAACAAGGTGATATCTGTGGGCCCTGATCCAATAATGACTACTACCCTTACAAGAATTGGAGATCAGGACACAGACACATACAGAGGAAAGACCATGTGAGGACACAGGGAGAAGGCGGCCATCAGCCAGTCAAGCAGAGAGGCCTCAGAAGAAATCAACCCCTGCTGACACTTTGATCTTAGACTTCCAGCCTCTAGAAGGAGCAGATACATTTTTGTCTGTGGTCTGTGGTCTCTTTTTATGGCAATCCCAGGAAAAGAATACTGGATGTTTGAATGAATGAAGGGGCCACTGCTGTTGGCAAATGGGGCTCAGTCCTGCTGAGGTCTCTCTGAGAAACCAGTGGGAACACACCTCAGAATTGTGCTGCCAGAGATGGAAAGGCTGGGGCATTTGCCCTAGCATGGTTCCCCCTTGGCTAAGGGCTATTTCCAGGAGCACTGCTGATTGCCCTGTGAAAGATGGAGCAGGATTTTCTGATGTTGGAGAGAAATGTCTGAAGGGAGAGGAGCAGACAGATGCAGGCAGTTGAGGTGAGAAGCTTTCATAGTGTTCAGGATAAATGTCCACCTTCTGTGCGGGTAACCCAGAAGTGGGCCAAGAGGAAACAGGACCAGCGTCAGCTGGGCCTGCCACACTAAATCTCTCTTATCAGTATTAATCTCTATTAATATGCTGTGCTATCACCTCACAATGAACTAACTGCTTTGCACATTTACATCAATGCAAGTGCTAAGGGGACATGTGTACGTCTGCACTAACTGTCCCTCTGCCTTGAGCACCCACCTCCCAGACTCCAACATGTCTTCTTCTGACCATGCATGTCTCACTCAAGTCACATCTCTTCCAGAGAGCCTTCCTCTGACCACAGAAGCTGCCCACCACAGGCATGCTGGACAGACCTGTCCAACTTAGAATCCCTGCCACTCCCCCCATGCATGCAGTTGTGCACATGGCACCAAACATCCCCGAGCCTTTGCATGTGCTGCCTTTTATATGAACATTTATTTCATCATGTGATGTTTCTGAATCTTAATAAAAGGATAGTGCTTGCCACTGTTGTACAAAGCAAATGTGTGACAGTTATCACTTTGTTTTTCTCCGTTTGTCAATTTGCCACATCCCCCTTCCAATGACAAGCATTGTTCTTTTGCGTTAGGGCAAAGCTAATGATGATGCCCCTGCATTGAGTACTGTTTCTCAGCCACAAGATGCTTTCAAATGTATCATCTCAGGAGGCCTTCAGACACACTGGTGAAACATAGAAAAGGAGCAGTATCACCCCTACATTCTACAGACTTGCAGACCAGAGGCCAGAGCAACTGTGAGGCATCCCAAGGTCACCCAACAAGGTTGCAACAGAGCCACACTGAGAAACCAGTTCTCTAACTCCCAGCTTGGAGTCATTTAATGTTCAGATGCAGGTAGGAAACAAAGTCTCATTTCACACACAAAATAGGATAGCTCTGAAAAAAAGCAGAGCAGCAAGAATGGCTTCTAAGGAAATTCCCCATGAGAACTGACTGTTTCACTGGCTAGGGATTCCTCTATCTCTTCATTGGAATTGTTTTGTTGTTTGGTTAACAATGGTCTTCAGCTGCCACTGCACAATTAAGCTCCTTTCCAGTTTAGAAAAAGTATATAGTATACTTAAGCAGCTTATCCCTACCGCCACGGCCTGAAGAATCTATTGGCTTATTTTTCTAAAGTTTGTTTCCCATCTAAATGATGTTACAGATTAATAACCAACTATTGCACGTGTAATCATGCCAAAGCCTTCTCAGTTTCTTTCTTTGCACTTTTTTTCTGCCCTACACAGCAGCTAGAGTGATCCTTTGAATCCATATGACAGATCATGTCACTGCTTTGCTCAAAACTGTTTCCCACCACAATGAGGGTAAAAATCATGCCCTACATGACCTGCTCCCTGACCCCTCCTCAACTCTCAGACCTCATCTGCTATCCCTCTCCTCATTCATCCTGATACAGCCTCACTGGCCTCCTTTTTGGACACACCAACTGTGTGTGTGTGTGTGTGTGTGTGTGTGTGTGTGTGTGTATGTAGGGCCTTTACACTTGAGGTTTCCTTTGCTGGAACTTTCTCCCTGATTTGTGCATGCCTACCCTATGCCTCTTTCATGCTTTGTTTAAACATTATCTTTTAGTGTGACTCTTCACGCAGGAAAGGATTTGCTTGCTTGATTTGCTATCAAATCCCCAGCTCTTACAGAACTAAATAATATTTGTTGAACTGATAAAGAGGATATATATATATATATGTAGTGTTTGAGTAGTTGTTAAATATACCTTATTTAAAATAATTCCAATAAGGAATCTAAACATATGCCATGGATAGATTATGGACAACTCCACTATAAAAATCTCACATATTGATCACTTCTGTAACAGGAAAATATGGGGAAGTCTCTGACATTGGCAGATACACGGTTATTGAAACTGTAAGCTCAGACGTGAGTTCTGACTTACCACTGTCAGTAAGGCAAGTAAGAAAGACAAGAGGGGCATTTGGGTGGTTCAGTTGGTTAAGCATCTGACCCTTGATTTCTGCTCAGGTCATGATCTCGAAGTCATGGGATCGAGTCCCTTATAGGGCTCCATGCTCAGCATGGAGCCTGCTTGAGATTCTCCTTCTCTCCCTCTCTCTCTGCCCCTCCCCCACACATGCGCGCGCTCTCTCTCTCTCTCTCTCTCCCCCCCCTTTGTCTCAAAAATAAAGAAGTAAACTTAAACAAATAAAATGAAAAAGTAAACTCTCCATTAAAAAAAGACAAGAAGAAAATGTGTCTAAATGCATATGTAACTCTTAAAATCTTTTTCAGAATCTGAGGTTGCATAAACTTCTCAGTTCTGACTTAAATCTCCCATGTTAACTGTTCATCAAGCACCTACTCTGTGATTTAAAAAAAAAGAAGAAGAAAGCTCTTGGGAAGGACATTGTTTATATTTGAGTTTCCTCAGCAGATCCCGAAGAAAAGGTTGGGGGCATGTAATTGCTTTGGGACATGATGCCAGGAATCAAAGTAGAGGAAAGGGAGATGAGACAGGGAAGGGAAGGAAGGCAAAATAAAGGGGTCCTAACAAGCAAATCATCACTGAAGACAAATGGACTCAGTCCTCCTGGGAACCCTGGGAGAGACAGCCTCCGGGAAAGGAGATTGTGTGGCAGTGTGAGTAGCAAAGGCAGGCATGAGCCACCAACCAGCACAGAGGAGGGCAAAGCCGTCTGTCAGAGCTTCAGGAGACATCCTGAGGAAGTGATGGTCAACAGGAGCCTTGCCAAGCAGAGATGATGGAGAATGGCATTGCAGGCCCTGGAGCCAGCTTACACGAAGCATAGACGGGCAGTGGAGACAGATGTCAATTCACATACCTGGGTGTTTTAGACATGTGACTATTTCTCCAATAGCTGAATTTAGTTTTTCCTTTGGGCCATCCACTGGGTGAAAGAAAATCAATTTAGGTCCCCCACCGCCCCCACCTCCCCACTGCCTTCTCACTACAGGGATTTGCAGAAGCTCCAAAGGCAACAGGTAAGGTGAAAGTATCTGGTTCGGTGGTTTCAGGTCCTGATGGTTAATTTTATGTCCCAACTTGGTAGGAAGTGTTGCCTGGATATTTGACCAAATACCAGTCTAGATGTCACAGACAAGGTAATTTTTAAATGAAATTAATACTTAAATCAATAGACTTTTGAGTAAAACAGATTACCCTTCATAATATGGAGGCCATAGAGAAGAAAGTTGGACCTCCCAAAAGGAAGAGGGAATTTTGTCTCCAGACTGCCTCCAGGCTCGAGTTGCATCAACTCCTCCCTGGGTCCCCAGCCTGCCAGAATCTCGACTTGCCAGTTTCTATAGTCACATGAGCCAGTTCCTTAAAATCAATCAATACTTCTCTTCTTCTTCCTCTCCCACTCCCTCTCTCCTTCTCACTCTCTCTCTCCATCTTATTGGTTCCATTTCTCTGAAAAAACTCGAACATTGACCTACTTGCTTTGGAATCCTTGAAAGTAAAACTGTTGCCTCTGGCCTCCAGTCACACTTCCTCAAAATAGAGGATTCCATGAAAATATCTGTTTTCTCTGTGCCCCTGTAGGAGGGATGGAACACTGGTGGTTCTCTTGTGTATCTCTGGAACCAGAAGAGGCTCTGTGAGGTGTGTGTGACCCTCTGTGCCTAAGCATGTCATGGCAGCCTTTCTGTGGTACAACTCCCTCACCATACTGAGTACGGGGGAACCTCACCAGCCTCAGCCCAGGATGCTTTGGCTTGGGGTCCCCAAACTTACGTTCCCATCCCCAGCCCCTTGCCAGAACTCGATGGGAGCAAGCTTGCAGAGGGTGTGGAAGGAAGAATTCTGAGAGCCAGGCTCATTCTCAGGAGCCATGCTAGCAAATTACCCTAGCTTCCCCTCAGGCATCCCGCCTCTCTCTACAATCTTAAACTGTCGTTTGTTCCTCCTGTTCTCTTCCTCCTGTTTTCTCCCTCACAGGATTTTTCATAGTTGTGTGCTGGTTCTTTGTTATTCATCATTGAAAGAGTAAGTTTTCCTTAACCATCTATAGAGAAGGGAACAAGGGTGTGTTTCAGGTGAGCAGGAAATTTTTCTTCCACTCAAGTGTTTATTTGTGAGTTTGTTTGGGCTTTACATCTCTCCAGGGAAAAAGGGGTTTATATGTGAGTTTGTATGGCCTTTACATCTCTCCAAGCAAGAAAAAAGTGGGGGCAGGGGGCAATGAGACTGTTCATACTTTAATTCTCTCTTTTCTTCCACTACCTCAATGACAAACTTCTGTCTGCATACATGGCTGTCTCTGTGTGATTCTTTGCTTAGACTCACCTCCTTAATGTCTCAGACTGAGATTAAATTCAGGGCAACTCCATCTGTCAGCCATGGCCCTGTTTGCCAACTCTATTCTCAAGTAATTTTTTGGTTGACATCAAAGTCTGCTTGCTTGGCTTCTAGAATCATCCTTCCCAGGCTTTTCCTGAGACTTTCAGTTTCTTAACTGCACCTCAGTTATACCTCTATTTCGTGGGTCTGTCTTTCCACCTACGTCATCATGTGGGGCTTCAGCAATCTCCTTCCACTAAAGGTGAAATTTTTATTTGTCTCTCTGAGAAACTTTCAGCTGCTGTGTTCAAACCAGATGTCTCTTATGGGCTCATTATCTAGTCCAAGAGGACAGGAAACCTGGCTCTGCCCAGTCATACCTTTTTCTGCACTTAATTGTTTAGGTTTGAAAATTCAGTCCCTGAGGTCTCTGGACTTCATTTTGAAGATCAGGTCCTTGCAACTGAAAAGCCTTTCTTCTCAGAACTTCTCTGTCTGTAATGTACTTGAAAAGTGTGTTTTAAAACTCAAAAGCCAAGATCTGACTTTGGTGTTACCTGAGATGTGCCCAAACCACCATGTGCTAAACCAAAGGATGCTTCAAGTTTCCTGGCAGGCAATGGATTTAAAAAATTATTTCCTGAGGATAAACACATACCAGCTAACATATCAAATTATTATTCTGCCACACAGCATAACGGATAACATTTCAGAGCCCATATGCTACAGCAGGAGCTAATTATCTTTTATTATGGTGCAGCGAATCATTACAGACAAAATAACAACTAAAAATAAAGAAGTACCACCTAAGTGCAAGGACAGCATTTTGGCAAAGAATCTTTTAGCCATCTTTCCTAGACCAATCAATCTCTCTCCCTGTAACACTAGCTTGCTTGCTCTCTCAGGCTGTTATGATTTAAAACATATTCCTAAATATTTTATCTCCATTTTGCAGTAATTTGACCACATGTCAAAACTGTTACACAAAACACATGATACAAATTTACTATGATTTTGTCAGAGACAGGGTTATCCAGAAATCATTAATAGTATAAATAAAAATATTTTATAGGCATCTAAAGATATGTATTACATTTCTCCTATCTCTCAGAAAACTATTATTTCTGGAGTCTGCAAACTATAGTATAATGTATGTTAGAGCCAAATTGAAAATTTCTAGGTGATAATATTAAATAGCACTAATATTTTTAAATGTTAGCTACTCTTTCTCTCTTTAAATGTTAACAGAATAGAGGTAACTTAGCATGTTTCTCTTGGCACTATCTTGTCGGAAAAATAAACTCCGAGAATTTATTTGTATATGCAGACTTTATTTCATTCAGTTTTGTATGAAATATCATAACCTTTATTACAGAACATATTGCAACTTTTTATCTTTGGTATGGAAGTTTTCTAATAGCTTGTGCCCAAAGCAATACAATTCTGACATTTAGATGGAGTCAAATATCCAAATATCTCAAATGGGTTGTTTCATGTTTTTTTTGTTTTTTTTTTTTTTTTTTTGGTTGAAAGGAATCCAAGGTGATCCAGAAGCTTCCATTGGTTAAAAGTGAATTGCAAAGCATTGTCAGTGATTCTGTATCCACAAAAGGAGGAATTCAATTGAAAAAAATACATCAGGAGACAAAGTCAGACTAAGAGGTTGACAAGTATGAAGCAAGGGGCCAGAACACCTAGGTTCATGAGCTTATTCTAGCTTCTTAACCAACTTGGGTCTTGTTTTTCTCATTGTAAAATGGGAAAGTAATAATAGCTCCTTAGCAGAACCATTTTGAGGGAAAGGTGGCATGTGAAAAACACTATACACACAGTGAAATATGTGCATCAGCTGCCATTATTAACAGAACATTGCATTTTATCTCAAACCATACATAAAACATTGCATCTCTCGGGGCACCTGGGTGGCTCAGTTGGTTAAGCGTCCGACTCTTGATTTTGGGGTGTGTGTGTGTGTGTGTGTGTGTGTATGTAATTTATTGTCAAGTTGGTTTCCATACAACACCCAGTGCTCATCCGAACAGGTGCCCTCCTCAATGCCCGACTCTTGATTTTGGCTCAAGTCATGATCTCATGGTTCATGAGTTAGAGCCCTATGTTGGGCTCTGTGCTGACACTCTGGAGATTGCTTGGGATTATCTCTGCCTCTCTTTCTCTCTCTCTCTCAAAAATCAATAAATAAACTTAAAAAACACAACATTTCACCTCTGTGATGTGTCTTCAAGTTATCTCTGACTTAGGCTAGCATCCCTAGGAGAGTCTGAAACCAGCATGCTTCTTGGGGAGAAAAAGAGAAAAGGGCAGGAGCAGAAACCAAGGAGAGGTGAGGTTTCAGCTACCATCCAGCCCCAGCCTGATCCCCTGGGGAGCTCCGAAGTATGAATGATATCATAAGGTCACCTTCACTTAAAGCAAAGGGGTCTTTAGCACCTCTACATCTGTCACTGTCTGTGGGGTAGGTGGAAGTGATGTAATACCCCAGGCATTTCCAGGTAAAGCAGCTCTGTCAAGGCCAATTCTCCAGCAAAGGGTATAGTTGTGGGCTATCAGCAGCTAACCCTCCTTGCACTGGGTGGGGGGGGGCGGGGAATGGAAGGATGCCCCACCTGGGCAAAGGAGGTCTTGACTAGGGCACCACAAGCATCTTCTATAACCAAGTTGTTGACCCCAAAACATTTAACCTTATCCAGATCTTTCTCACATTGATTCCCTGTGCAGAATCAAATTCTCTGTTAGTCTACGCAAAGCCTCAACTATAAAACCTGTAGCAGCTTAAAATAGAGAAACTGGTAATGTGTTTAAAAGTCACCAGATTCATATAGTCTTATCATGTGATTCACAGATAAAAGCTAGATATGAAAATAAGATTTGCTCTTGTTTATAGATCCAGCTGTCATTTACTGAATTCCCAATATGTGCCGAGCCCTCTGCTACCTACTTCCACACAGTAACTCGTGCCACCCATACAACCGTCTTATGAAGTTGTTATGTATTATCTTCCTTCTGCCCACCTTGTAATTTTATGGCTCAGGAAAATGAAGGCTCCCTTGAAGAGTATTCACTGAGAGATGGAATTGAAAATGTTAATAGTCCAAATGACCAAGATTACCTTCTAGTTCTTAAGGAATGTTAGAGAATGTTGAAAGTTATCCCTGGCATTTCAATTCTACAATTTGTAACCTCGATGTGTGTCAAGGTGCACATAGGAGCAATGATGAACAGAGCAAGCAGAGCTGGTCCCTGCCTTCTAGGAGTTTACAGAAGGGTGGGGGTTGTTGGTGGCACCAATGATTCCTCGTGAATGGTGGTATCCCTGAAGAGAGCCAAGGAATTAATTCAAAATGCCTTTACTGAACACCTACTCATGTGCCCAGGCTTGAACCCAGAGTGCGGTAAGTTACATTAAGGAATAAGCCGCAGTCCCTGCTGCAAAAGGGTGTATGGTCTAATGATCTAATGTGTCCTTATTATTCAACTTTCTGGCTCATAAGTCCTTACCTTAAAATCTAATCTTATCTTTACCTCAGTCTTATGTTTGATTTATTCCAGAATGGACATGTTAGTAGCGGTCCCAAGGGCTACATTGTTCCACCGATGCATTTATATGCAAAACATCAAGTCTTTGCTAGAGAATAAATACTGACATTTATCCTATAGGGACCACATCAGGCAAAAAAGTAAGAACTAAATTAGATATCTTCACTTTAGTAAAACAAAAAAATCACATTCCTAGAGATGTTGTTAAACATCAACCATAATCTTGAATAATCTGAACTGCAAGAGTTGCCACTTTATTTATTTATTTTTTATTTTTTTAATATGAAATTTATTGTCAAATTTGTTTCCATACAACACCCAGTACTCATCCCACCAGGTGCCCTCCTCAATACCCATCCCACCCCCCATCAACCCTGTTTGTTCTCAGTTTTTAAGAATCTCTTATGGTTTGGCTCCCTCCCTCTCTAACCTTTTTTTTTTCCTTCCCCTCCCCCATGGTCTTCTGATAAGTTTCTCAGGATCCATATAAGAGTGAAAACATATGGTATCTGTCTTTCTCTGTATGACTTATTTCACTTAGCATAACACTCTCCAGTTCCATCCACGTTACTACAAAAGGCCATATTTCATTCTTTCTCATTGCCAAGTAGTAGTCCATTGTATATATAAACCACAAGTAATCTACACATTCAGTGCAATCCCAATCAAAATTGCACCAGAATTCTTCTCAAAGCTGAACAAGAAATCCTAAAATTTGTATGGAACTACAAAAGACCCCGAATAGCCAAAGTAATTTTGAAGAAGAAAACCAAAGCGGGAGGCATCACAATCCCAGACTTTAGCCTCTACTACAAAGCTGTAATCATCAACACAGCATGGTATTGGCATAGAAACAGACACATATACCAATGGAATAGAATAGAAACCCCAGAATTAGACCCACAAAAGTATGGCCAACTAACCTTTGACAAAGCAGGAAAGAAGATCCAATGGAGAAAAGTCTCTTTAACAAATGGTGCTGAGAGAACTGGACAGCAACAAGCAGAAGGATGAAATTAGACCACTTTCTTACACCATTCACAAAAATGAACTCAAAATGGATAAATGACCTGAATGTGAGACAGGAAACCACCAAAACCCTAGAGGAGGAAGTGGGAAAACACCTCTCTGACCTCAGCCGCAGCAATTTCTTGCTTGACACATCCCCAAAGGCAAGGGAATTAAAAGCAAAAATGAACTATCGGGACCTCATGAAGATAAAAAGCTTCTGCACTGCAAAGGAAACAATCAACAAAACTAAAAGGCAACCAACGGAATGGGAAAAGATACTTGCAAATGACATATCGGACAAAGGGCTAGTATCCAAAATCTATAAAGAGCTCACCAAACTCCACACCCAAAAAACAGATAATCCAGTGAAGAAATGGGCAGAAAACATAGACACTTCTCTAAAGAAGACATCCAGATGGCCAACAGGCACATGAAAAGATGCTCAACGTCTCTCCTCATCAGGGAAATACAAACCCAAACCACACTCAGATACCACTTCACACCAGTCAGAGTGGCCAAAATGAACAAATCAGGAGACTATAGATGCTGGAGAGGATGTGGAGAAATGGGAACCCTCTTGCACTGTTGGTGGGAATGCAAACTGGTGCAGCCACTCTGGAAAACAGTGTGGAGGTTCCTCAAAAAATTAAAAATAGATCTATCCCATGACCCAGCAATAGCACTGCTAGGAATTTACTGAAGGGATACAGGAGTGCTGATGCATAGGGGCACTTGTACCCCAATGTTTATAGCAGCACTTTCAACAATAGCCAAATTATGGAAGGAGCCTAAATGTCCATCAAAAGATGAATGGATAAAGAAATTGTGGTTTATATACACAATGGAATACTACGTGGCAATGAGAAAGAGTTGCCATTTTAAATAGATACATTGGATTTATTGGAATAAAAACTTTGATCATGCCAAGCATTTCAAGTATTCCAAAATTCAAACAATAACTGAGTTTTCTTTATTTAATTTTTTAATGCTTATTTATTTTGAGAAAAACAGAGGGAGAGAGAGAGAGAGAGAGAAAGACAGAGAGACAGAGAGGTGTAGGGGCATGGAGAGAGAGGGGGAGGGAGGGAGAGGGAGGCAGGGAGGAAGGGAGACAGAGACAGAGACAGAGAGAATCCCAAGCAGGTTCCACTATCACCACAGAGCTATCTCAAGGACCAGATCATGACCTGAGCCAAAATCAAGAGTCAGATGCTTAGCCAACCAAACCACCCAGGTGCCCCTACAATAACTTAATTTTAATTATTCCCCCTGTTTCATCAGATTCCATCTTGATTCCACCTCAGAAAATAAGTCATTTCTTTGTCTGAACTAAACAGGGATTTATTTATCTATAACTAATGGCAGTGGTCAACTCCTGGCTCACATTAGAGATATTTCTATACAGTTATCATATCTTATCTCTCTTAATGTCTTATCTCCCTTAACACATCCCCTTCTAGATTTTCAGCTCCTTGAAGTCAAAATATTTATTATGATTAGTCTTTGCTTCCTTTGTGGCACACAGAAAGCATCCAATCACTGATGATTGAATGGCTGGCTGGATTCATGAATGAATGGATGAGTATAGAAATGAAAAATGTGGCATTCTTTGCCTGTGTTCTCTTGGGGCTGTTAAAGACTACAGGACATTATATGATTCATCCAGAACACAGAATGAAGGAAGAGAAACTTAGGGATAGAACACTTGCTAGTGGGGAAAAATGGTTGGCAGAGAACATAAGCCTTACACATAGTATGTGCTCAAGGAAGCCTCTTTGAATTGTGTCTGAATTCCACAGGTGCAAACTGGGTGAGGGATTTCCTAGACATGCATACCAGGAGCCACAGATTGGGAAAAAAAAAACAGGAAACAGAAGCAGGGAGCAGGATCCACCATCCCTTGAGCTATCTTAATACTATCCACTACATCCCTGTCCCACTTGCGCTCCCTGACATCTAAAAACTCTTTCATTAAAGAACATTTAGAGATAAATATTGATATCTAATTCTCCTGGGTAATTTCCCTGGATACTTATTCTCTGGCCTCTCCACATTCATTGTCTCTTCTACAGGGGACAGCCTTAACTTTCATTTGGGGACCCACTTCTCCCCAGCTTCACCATAGAATCTGGACTTGTGGTGTGACAAATGGTGTGGACCTGAGATAGCTGGTGTGTCACATACTCTGGCCCATTGTGAATGGCTCAGAAGTGGGCATGTGACACAGAGCAATTTGGTAAGAATGAGGTTTGGAACTTTTGCTGGGTCTTCTAAATAAATTGTTCACTCTTCCACTGTATTTGAACCTAGAAGAATAGAGGACCTGGGCTGCTGGCAGCCACTATGACTATGCAGAAAGAGCCTTTTTGAAGAAAGCTACCACACAGAGGAAATGGAGACAACTGGATACATGAACCCCTTCATCATTGAGCACCTAAAGCAGACCTTCATCTGGACTTTCTTTTTATGTGATGCAATAAGTTCCTTTTGTGCATAAAGCCAGTTTGGGTTCAGTTTACTGTTACTTAAACCATGAGACCCGAGAGAGAGTACAAATGCCTTGAAGGAAGTGTTACCATATGAGTAAAATTTACAGTAAAAAAATAAAGGGCTATAGCAGACACAGATGGTGCCTCCCCCAACCCCACCTGCTATATCCATACTTCCACCCAGGTGGAGGTGAAACTGTAACTTCAGTGGACAAAAGGCATACAGGCTGATGGTTTCCTCAATTGCCCAAATTTCTGCCTGAGGACTTTCTCTAGTCACAGGATCATGGCCATTCCACACACATGGCAAAATAGGGAAGATAATGTACCGAGAAACAAACTTTAACCAATGAAGGATATGAGTTGCCACCCCTCAGTGGGATCATTCTGATTTGGGTTTTAAAAAGTCTATCTAGTAGAACAAAGTCCTGTTCTCCTGCAGTAGTAACTCACTCACTGAAACTACCTTTACTGTTCCTCCCTTCCCATCTTGCCTCCACATTCCCTCACTGCACTACATGGAATCATCTCTCAAATAAACAACTTGCACCCAAATCTTTTGTCCAGATCTGTTTGGGGTGGGGGACTCAAATTTAGGAAATGACTAGGGAAAAAAAGAAAATGATTGCTAAAAAATGTTTCTAGAAGGCAGCAGGAGGAGGGGGAGAGGGACTAGTAGGCGCTCCCATGAAGGAACACAAAATACAGAGAGAAGACATATGAGAACCACTGTCTGTAAGAAATAGCCCACAACACAACTGTGCAGAGATCATGTGTGTAACCCAAAGCCTTCTCATCTCTATCATAAGGAAAAGAACATGAGATTTGGAACCTCAATATCTTACAGCTCT
The DNA here is from genome assembly GCF_007474595.2 of Lynx canadensis. Classification (NCBI taxonomy): domain Eukaryota; kingdom Metazoa; phylum Chordata; class Mammalia; order Carnivora; family Felidae; genus Lynx; species Lynx canadensis. The sequence continues at coordinate 49,627,087 of NC_044304.2, forward strand.
ACCACTTTCTGTTAGTGTTAATTTTCAGTGAGTGACTTAAAACCTTTAAATCTTGTTTTCCTCATCAAGGGCTGATAATACTTATTGTAAAGAGTGGTTTGAGGTCAAAGAACAAAAGACAGGAAAATGAGTTGTAAACTCTAAAGCACCAGGCAAAAGCAATTATTTCTGATTCTCAAGTACAGAAAAGGTAACGTTCCAAGACTAAAACCAGATCTGAACATAGAAGAGAAAATCACACTGAGAATGCAAAGTGAAAATATTCCACCCCAGGAGACTACTCAGACTTGAAAAAGGATAACTACATGACACAAACATGTGTTAATATTAGATGGTGCCACTTCAGTAGTTACTGGTTTATTGTGATCCGTCAAGGAAGAAGTAGAGTATTAATACAAATCCATACTCTACAAATACTATAAAGATAAAATTGGTTCAAAAGAAGATGGTCGACATTATTCTTTGAAGGTCCCAGATGGATATTTTAGAAAAGGAAGTCAGCAGTAAAAGTGTTTTATAGCCTTAGAAACTTAACTAATTTAGAATCAGAAGTTTACTGCTTCACCAATATTTATGGGATTACAAATTTATCTAAAAATTTGTTTTTGTCCCATGTACCCAAGGTTATTAATGAGCCAGCTGCTGGTTATTAATCTTCATTTCCTAAAACAAAACTGGCCCTATGTTCCTTGCAGACCGTACATCACATACAGAAACCATATCCTGGAAGCCAAATTAAGCTTGAGTCAATAGCCCGTTAAAGCCAAGAGTTGTGGGCAAAAGCCATAGGGAACTGCATGTCTAACGTTGCAGTGATGAAACCACATTTAGATGTAGAAAGGTTTTGGAAACATTCTATTTTTTCACATAGCAAATAACTTAGAGCTTTAAAACTTGTTTTTTTTTTTTCATCTTTATTCCACTCTATTTTTGTACAAGTGTTTCATCTACTACAAATTGGGTTTCAAAGACAAGGTATAAAAGGGCTGAGCCAACATCCATCCACTGACAAGTGAGAGACAAAAGTTCATATGAAGAAGAATCCTAATATTATCAACATTCCTTGTGAGTTTAGTAGGTTTCAAGAGGTGCTAAGTGTTTTAGTTACCATTTTATCTCCATCTCACAGATGTGCCATCTGAGACTCCAAAAACTTCCCTGATATGCCAAAGGTCATAGAGATCATTTGTGGTACATCTCAAATCTGAATGTAGTCTCTTCCAGGGCTCTGCTCTTAATAACTCTGTTATCTGTATCTCCCACAAGAAATAAACTAATGGACTTTCATAACTCTTGTTGACCAGGAGGAGTGACAGAATGCACTAGGAAGTTGCTCAAACTTTTACTACTCTTCACCAGAGTAGATGGGATTTGATGTAAACTTTCATACTGAATTTGAAACAGACACATGGCAGCCCATCATCTACCAGTAGATGGTAGGTCTTGTATTGTCAAGTCACAGGGGTCAAGCCTTAAGACAAGACAGCAATTTCAGCCAATACCTTCATTGAAGACTTGTTAGGAACCCAGAGGACTCCACTAGGTCACGCCCAGAGTTGTGACCAAAGAAGCTATGAGATAATAAATGTGGGTTGCTTTAAGTCATGATTTTGGGGGTAATTTGCTAAATACCTGCAGATAACTAATATAGTAATGTTTTTACATGTGCACATCTGTAGGCCTTACAAAATCCACAAGAAAATAACCAGTAAAATTGTGAAGGTTAGGGTTTTCGAGAAGGGCTTTCCACCAACCTTACCTTTAAAAAATCAGAATGGAATATTTGCAATAATTCAGTTTTTAAACATGAAATTTATATACTTCTTTATAAGATGATGCATTTGCCTGAAGTTCTTGCCACAAACAGGCTTTTCATCATTCTAGAGATTTTTTTTTAAGTCATTAAGGGGAGAAATAGACATTCACATTTAATGATGACTTAGGACTATCCTACATATTCAATCATAAAGCTTTTTATCCATAATAGAGTAATTAGCATGGAGCAGTGAAATTCTCAATGAAGTTGTGTTTCCAGAACATGAATTATTTATTTCCTATTGATACAATGCATCTCTGTCTCTTTCTAATTTCTTTTCATCGGATGTTTGCAAAGACATCACTTCATAACCAAGGAATTAGAGAGAGGCCAATGACAGGTAAATGGCTTTACTAAATGCTCACAAGTTCCTCCAAAGATTTTAGCCTTCATGGGAGATGAGTCATTGTTGGTTCCTAAACAATTGCTTGCTTAACATCGCTGGTTTATATTCCAATTTACTGAATCGAGATACATGCACTAAGCAATAGCCACTTACTGTCCTCCACAAGTCCTAATGACTATGTGTGGGCATTTTATTATTTTGTTTTCCCACACTAGCTTTCACCTTCTGAGAAGGATTTCTAACTTATATTCAGGTCTTGCTAGAAAAGCAAGTGATGAGAAATTCACTTTGAACGGTGTATAAGGGCTAAAACGTGAGTGACAATAGCTTATATCAGAGAGACAAGGATCTAGAGTTATTAAAGACCTGACTTTACTTACATAAAGACCAGAAGGTGGGAGGGGCAGGACATAGTATTTACTACCACTGCTGTAAAGGAGCAAGTGAGGCTTGTTCTGGGTAAGTGTGTCTCCATATTCAGTTCTAGAAAAGCTGGTACTAGGTGTTAAAATGTCTCCGTTTCTTTGTGGTCTGCTTGCTAAGTAAATTAGATCCACGGTTACTATTAGACCCTGTCATTAGGTTCAAAGGGTTTGTTTTTCCTTGTATGGGTTTTCAGAAAGTGAATATGATAACTGAATCAACATGCATCACGAGAGATGGGGTGTCAGCCATCTATGACGTCACAGCCATCTGTGATGGTGATGGGCCAGCATCTGACCCCCTTCCCCACCAGAAAGACCGTGTAAGAGAATTCTGAGGTCAGTACGTTGATGAGGCGACATGGAGAGCTGCTTCTTTGCTCGGGTCACATTCAAAGTTTCTGCAGACCTGCAAGGCTGTTACTCAAAACGATGCATGGTCATTAATTCACTGGTCATTCCAAGCATGGGGACTTGTCTGGGACCAGGTTGTAGTGTCAGGAGTGTGAAAATTCATGGAGCAGAGAAGATACAGGGTCTTAAAGACAAGCCAAATTGAAAGTGTACCGGCTGTCAAAATGTCTGTTAGTGTACAATTTACTGTTGTGCCAAACCCTTTTGATATATTATCTCATGTAATTTTCCCAGGGACCCTCTGAGACAATGGCTATTTGCGGTTTCTCTCCATGGTATCTATTCATAGCTGAGAAAGCTCTGGCTCAGAGAGGCAAAGTGATTTATTCAAGGCCAGAGTTCTTAAGTGGAAGGTCCTGGATTTGAACCTAGATTTGCCAGCATGTAAAGCCACACTGGCTGCCCTCTGAAATTGTTGTCTCAAAAGGTTAAAGACAGACTCACAGCAGGACGTCATCCAGGAAAGGAAAGGAAGGGAGGAGAGCAAAGCTCATTGAGGACCCCTAAGCCAATAATATGGTGGCTATTCTTTACCAGGAGTATCAGGGGTCAGGCAGGAGGGCTCAAACTCCACCCAACAAACAGGCATTCTGGGGAAAGCCACTGTGTCTCCAAGGAAGAACAGACAAGGACATTAGTTCATGCATTCTGTCATTTACTCATTCCATAAATATTTATTAAGAACCTATTATGTACCAGGCACTATACCAGGCACTAGTTATATAGTGATGAATAAGAGGAACAGTAAAGTTCCCTGCTGTAACAAGTGCATGTTCAGGTATAGGAGATAGGTAGGAAGGTTTGCAGATTTGCAGATGATTTCAAATAATGGTAAGAACTATGAAGAAAACAAAACAGGTTACCAACACAGGCTAATACACCTATCTCTGAGTGCCATGTAACATAAGTGGTAAGGGAAGGTTTCCCTAAACTTAAAGATAAGTTAAGAAAAAGACCCTGCTAAGGTCTGAGGTGAGTGACAGGCACTGCAGGCAGGAAGAGCAAGTGAAAACCCCTGAGGTGGACACAGGCATGGCATGTTTGAGAAACAAAAGAAGGTCATCTGGCTGGATAACAATGAGCAAGAGGGAGGCAGAAAGACACAGACAATAAGAAGACCTTCTCATGTTAAGATAAGTCTGATGAGAAGCCACTGGGTGATTTGAAGTGAGAAACTAACAGGATTTCAATAGGGCCTGGAGGCTGGGAGGAATTAAGATTAGTAGCCATAGCATGTGGTCAGTGCTCCAAAGTGGGATGCTGGCTTCAGGGCATGAGGTCAGGGAGGGCTGGGCAGGCACAATACAGAAACAAGAGGAGACAGAGTGGCCATGTGGGGGCAACATGGGAGCCATGGGCAGATCTTGAAATCTGCAACCAAATGCTGTGTGTGCCTCAATGTTCACTGATTCTACATGCATACTGACACACAATCCTGGGTGCAGGGATCAGCACACTCATAGAGTTGATGTTCTGGTAGAAAGAGAAATGAAACAGCTATGTTAGGTCATCACACTCAATAATAAGTGCTCCAAGATAAAGTGGCTGGGCACTGAGCTTCTCTAGATCAGTCAAGACTCCATGGAAAAGGTGACTCCCAAAAGATGCAACTCACAGAGGCAAAGATGAGAGCACTCTAATCAGAGAGAACAGTGCAGAAAAAGGCACAGAAACAGGAAAAAATCTTACATTGGAAGAAAAGGAAATCAGCCAGGGAGCCTGCAGCTTAGACAGCAGAGGGGAGGTAAGCAGTAAATGAAGGCAAAAGGCCGGTAGAGGCAGTTTAGGTCAGAGCAGAGAATCTATCCTAAAGCACAGAAAGGTTTTCTTTAGAGGAAATGCACAATTCACTTTACCGAAAAAAAAAAGCAACAATAGTTAAAAGTTAACTGAGAACTTGCTATTGAGTGAACATTGCATTTGCTGTTATTACTATATGCCAGTAACTGTTGCAAGCACTTTACTTACGTTACTCCTCAAAACAACTCTTACAGCTAGGTACTCTTTTGTCATTTTGCTAATGAGAAAACTGAAGAATGGAGAGGTCCAGGGAGTTTCCAAAGGTCACACAGCTCGCCAATAGCTGAAACTAGGCATTTGATTCCGGAGTCCCTGCTCTGGTCTATCAAGCTAGGTTGATGCTCTTTAATATTCAAATATATTTGAGTGCAGGAGGTCATAGGGAGATGTGAAAACCAACAGTGTGGGTAGAGTCAGCATCTGGGGTCACCCTGAACATAGAGTAAGCAGAGTTATTCTTCACTTTTTCCCCTCTTCTATGTATTCATTCAAAAGTTTATTTGACATTTACTATATCCCACACACCATGTTAGATGTTAAAGATCCCTGGAGAGCAAAAACAGAGATCCTCATTGGTGTGCTCTCAGTCTGTTGGGGAAGAGGGGACACAGGTATGAAATAAGCAGAGAAATGATAATGATTTGAAATTAAAACAGCAATGGGTATCATAGGGGAGACACAGGTGCTGCTCCAAGAGTAGATGACTGATACAGCCACCATGAAATAATAAAACTCAAGAAAGAATTATGTACCTGAAAGGCCTTTTTTAGAAAGTACTTTTGGCTCCAGATTCCTGAGTGTGGCTACAAAGGCTCAGTGGGAAGGGGTGGGAAGATGGTTAGCATGGAGACATGCCAGGCTCCTCAAAGTGACTCCACAGTCTGGATTTACAGGTGAGAGATAAATTGTTATCTTTAATCACCCTTCTTGATTTTCCAAGTCTGCTCAGTCTAGCAGGTAAGAGAGCCGACTCGGGATATGTGCTTGGACCAGGAATAAATGTGGTTATTTGGCTGCATTGTCCTGTGGACCCAATCTCTAGTGAAGCTGGATTTTCCCCCAAAGGCATGGATTAGGAACATCAGTGGGAGAAGAAAGACAGCTCTTCCAGAGATCTTGGCATTTTAGCATGAACCACAAATATTAAGGTAAGAGTGAACTCTAGGAAGCAGGATAATAGGCAGGAAAGTAAGCAAACTCTGGACTCGACCAACCAGGTACCTGTTTTAGTTTGGGTTTCCCCCAGAAGCACAGCCTAAGTCAGGGATTCCAGGGCAAGTAGTGTATCTGGAAGGTGACTGCAAGAAACCCAGGTAAGGGTGTAAAGATGGGAGAAAGGGAAGGCAGTCAAAAAGGGTGTGTTTTCAAGTCAATTACTAGGGAACTAAACCCTGTGAGCTTAATCCTAGTAGAGAATCCAGGGTGAAACATGGACTTCAAGTTTATACCATTCAAAGGGTGAAGGAGGTGGGGTGTTTATCCGCTATTCCCATCAGTCAGTCACTGGATGAAGGTAGCTCCGAGGGGATGTTAATTCACCAGACTCCTCTACCTGCCCTATTTCCAGGCAGAGAAAGCTCAGGTGAGCCACAGATAGCGTCATGGGTATAAGCACATATAAATTAGGCTGCACGCATAGAAAAGGTAGATGCCAAGGGGATAAGGGCATCTAATCAATAGAAATCTCCATACAAAGAAAGCTATATATACCTAACTTCTTGGGGCCTCAGTTTCCACATCCATAAAGGGAAGATAATAATATCTCAATCTCTCAGGACAAGAGTCCAAAAGAAAGCCAACCTCATAGAGAGATGCTACTTGCACAAAATTTACAGCACATCAAGTGTCCCCACAAAGGTCTGTTCAGTGAATGAATAGATGTGGGTGTATGCTGGAACCAGCTTGCCCTGCCTCACAAGAGCAGATTGTTAAATATTCAGGAATTTTGCAAGCCACTTGTTAAACTGTTGGTAGCTCAAAACCAGCCATAATGGGTGGTCTTTACACACTACAAGATCAGAAAATACTGCACATCAGGTTATTGTTTTTTTCTTTTTTTCCTCTGAGAGCCAGATCACGAGCATGCCACTGAATGTATGTGGAAGTATTTGGCCTAGCATCAAACATACAGGAGGTGCTGTAAAATGTGTATTTTCTTTCCTCCAATGAAATTAAATGTGGTGATGAAAAAGCACTCCTTTGCACTGTGTTTTTCATCTCATTTCTAGTTGCCAGCAAGTGCTCCTCAAAGTGGGCAATTATCTGTTATTTTTTTATTCATTTAAAGAATTAGAGGGGAGATAAAGGAAATATGATGAAATGTTAAATCTAGGTAATGAATACATAGGAGTTTATTATTCCCTGCAATTTCTTGAGCATTTAAAATACTTCATAATAAAATAAAAGGAGGGAGAAAAACTAAAGATGCCCTTAGATTCAGTTCTGATGCCATGGTGCCCCGGGATTGGACAGGATGAGGGTTTCACCATCAATACACACTGAGAAACACCTGAACAAGAACAAGTGCCACCATCAAACGTGGGACCAAAGCAGGGCTGCAATTAAGCCTTCATCTGCCTGTGAGGCTGAGCACAGTGAATTTAGATGGAACTTTTGAATTATCCATAATCAGAGGTAAAGGGAGAAAAAGAATAATTAACACATATCACATACGCCTTGTAAATATCAGTGATAAACATATCTGATCAAATTGTGGTGTTTCCCTCATCGATTTCTCATTCCTGGTAATTTTCATTAGAATTTGGCTACACTGATGAAATCTTGCCATCTTTTGCTTGGCTCCTCTTGTTTCTAGAATGATCAGTAAACATGATATATGCAGGGAATTGCAGATAGTGCTTCTTTTCCTCTCCCAGACCATAGTCCATCAAACTTTTCAAAATAATAAATTCTTAATACCAAAATGTTTGCCACTAAGTGTCTATAGACTCAGTTTCCTATTTCTCCACCAAAGAATTATGAAGAAGATCTTAGGCATTACTAAATTCAACCCTCGTCAAATGCATCCATCTGTTTTCAGTCCCTGTCAGTGGGGCACGTCCAAACTCCACTAGAATCATTTTAATTTGGATGCACTGATCTGTGCTCAGCTTCCTGGACAGACCCCTTACTTACCCCCCTCCAACCAAACATGAATGTGTCCCCTTAGTCTGACGTCTTCAAAATTTTCTCAAGTCAGATATTTTCTCCATACTTCACTGTTCTGGACTCTCTCCTTCAGACGTTCTCCATTTTAGATATACCTATGTTTCTGACTTTATGTGTTCGTTTTTTTTTTTTTTCATTAGTGTAAACCTATTTCTTTCTTACTATGGCTGCTTTAACATAATCACTGAGTTCTATCCATAATAGTTTTGACTTAAAATGTTTTGATAGGTTGGTGGGTGGGGCAAGGAGGTGGGTATTTCAGAACTTTCAGTGAGTGGACCTGGTTTCTGGAGTTGTCTCCATCTTGATTTTCTGTTTCACTTTGCATAAGTAACTTAATCTCTCTGGGTCAAGTTTCTTGTGCACATTCACAATGTGCACTAGATCCCCAAATTGTTCATGTTTGCTGAAAGCTCATTATTTCTGTTATTTTACCTCTAACGAATGAAAAATCCTGACATTGGGGAATCAGGAAACTATATTTTCCAAAACCTCTCTTAGTGTTTCCAAACAAACTGATCCATGGATATGTGTTAGGAAAAAATAAAAACATAACAACATTGGCTAACATGTACGGAGTAGTTGCTTAGCACTTTACAACTCTGGAAGTCAGGTATTATCTTGTCTTCATAGCTAAGGAAATCGAGGCCCAAAAATGATTAAAAACAAAACAAAACTTTCCAGGGAACATACATCCATGAAGTGGAAAGCTGGGGTCTCAACCTAGGCAGTCCATTCTCAGAGCCCATAATCTTTCCATTGCTGTGTTGGACTATTCTGAGAACCACTGCATAAGAGGATGTAAATGATCCTTTCAAATTTATTATCAACTTTTATTTTTTTCCAGTAATATTTTACAACTTTTGTACTGATTTCTGAAGGCTCTATCTTCTTTGTGATGGGTTAAATATGTTTTTAAATAACTTCTAGGCTCTTTCCATAATTTGGCTATTGTTGTAGGCACTGCTATAAACATCGGGGTACATGTGCCCCTATGAATCAGTATTCCTGTATCCCTTGGATAAATTCCTAGTAATGCTATTGCTGGGTCGTAGGGTAGATCTATTTTTAATTTTTTGAGGAACCTCCACACTGTTTTCCAGAGCGGCTGCACTAGTTTGTATTCCCACCAACAGTGCAAGAGGGTTCCCATTTCTCCACATCCTCACCAGCATCTGTTGTTTCCTGAGTTGTGCATTTTAGCCACTCTGACCGGTGTGAGGTGGTATCTCAGTGTTGTTTTGATTTGTATTTCCCTGATGACAAGTGACATTGAGCATCTTTTCATATGTCTGCTGGCCATCTGGATGTCTTCTTGGGAAAAGTGTCTATTCATGTCTTCTACCCATTTTTTCACTGGATTATTTGTTTTTCATGTGTTGAGTTTGCTCATCACCTGATGAATGGATAAAGAAAATGTGGTTTCTATACACAATGGAATACTACTTGGCAATAAGAAAGAATGAAATCATGCCATTCGCAGCATTGTAAATGTAACTGGAAGGTATTATACTGAGTGAAATAAGTCAGTCAGAGAAGGGCAGGTATCATGTTTTCACTCATATGTGGATCTTGAGAAACTTAACAGAAGACCGTGGGGAAAGGGAAGGGAAAAAATAGTTACAAACAGAGAGGGAGGGAGGCAAACCATAAGAGAATCTTAAATTCAGAGAACAAACTGATGGTGGATGGAGGCGGGGATAGTGGGGAGAGAGGAAAATGGGTGATGGGCATTGAGGAGGGCACTTGTTGGGATGAGCACTAGGTGTTGTATGTAAGCAATGAACCATGGGAATATACCCCAAAAACCAACAGCATGCTTTACACACTGTATGTTAGCCAATTTGATAATAAATTATAACAAATAAATAAATAAATAATAAATAAATAAATAACTTCTAGGCACACAGGGAAAATTCTTTTAGCATTAAAAAAACGGTCCTTTGGAAATATTCCTCTGCCTAGAATATCTCCTTCACCATTTTTAGCCACCTTTGCTGTTGTCATCCAAGAATCCACACAAATGCCATTCCATCCAGAAAGTCTTATTGATATTCTATCGCTACTAATTAGTATGCATTAGTGATTAATGTGGGGTATATTATCATTATCAATGTTGATGCATATATCTCCAACTTTTCAGTGCTTGGGTTAAAATCATAGACCCTGACCAGCCTCCCATTTGGCTTCTTGCCTAGGAAATACAGCCAAAGGAGCTGAGGAGTAGATAAGGTTAACCAGGAATCCAGTCCAATCCTCATAGCTATGTACTTTGCTCCTTATCTTCAAAATCTGGTCTTCAATTTCCACCAGCTCCTCTCAGATAGTTTCTTCACCATCTAGATTGTTGTTCTGCACTACTCTATCTTTTGCCCATAACATGTGTGTTCTGGGGTTATTAGCTACAATAAGATACACACACACACACACACACACACACACACACACACACACAGAGACACACACAAATATCATCTAATCATTCATTAGTCCCTTCTGCTTAAAGAATATCACAAAATATCTTCAATATCAAAACTCAAACTTCAGACTCCCAACTTATGACCACTATCTTTAGGTCTGATTCTGGCCCTACTATTTACCAGATGTCCTAGTCAATACCTAAGCATTCTCCTTCACTCTTCTCTCACATCCAATTGATTCCTATTTCAACAAAGACCACCACTATCTCCTACCTCCAAAGGTCCCCCTACCTCTCATCCTGCTCCCCTACAATTCATTCTAAACAGACATCTTTCTAAAATACAAATTTGATTATGCCACACTAAACTGTGTCAGGAGGCTCCCCTGGCCCCCAAAATACAGCCCAAATTCTTTAGCAAGGGAAATAAGGTGATCAAGACATAGCCCCTACCTACCTCTCTTATTTCCCTCAAGGCAACTGGCCCCCCAATTTTGCTGAACCACTGTAGTTTTCTGTATATTCTCTATCAAGTGGTCCTTTGCATGAACCTTCTCTATGTTCCATTCTCTTGTTAACTATTTTCTATTTGCTTTTCATTATCCAAATTAGTTATCATTTCATCCAGGAAGCTTTTGCTGACCCTTTCTTCCCAACTTTCACCAAAAAAATATGGTACCTCTTCTCTATAGCCCCTGTGCTTTCTATTGTCATTCATTAACTTTGTTTTCACCATTGGCAGATTTTACTCTCTACTCCAAGCTTTTCAAGGGAAGGAACTATGCCTTTTTTGATCCTGCTTATAGAGTTCAGTAACTGGTAGATATGTGGAACTTAGTATGTTCTTTGAATAAATTAATATTTGTTTGCCTTTAATCCACCAAGGATCTTGGTGCATTTAATATCCAAGATGACAGCAGGATAGAACATTACATGAAATATCTAGAAAGCATAGACACCATTTGCTCTCATTCTTCCAGGAAAGGCATGAAGCTTTGAAACAACTGTAACCATCCCTTCAGATAAATATTATAAGATGGAATAGTGTTCTATTTTTAAAATAGAGAACATCTTTCTTTCCCTTGGATAAGACACAATGAAATCCATTTCTATTCCGAAAATAAGAAAAATAAAAAACTTCTTTCTAAGTTAATATCCAAGAACTTTCTGTGGAGGTAGTTTCAGCAACCATAACTTGACCCAGAGAATATCTGAATCCTTGTGATAATATATAACATTACAGCAGGTTTGTACTTTTAGAGCAATGTGAAACTCAGCTAAATTTATGATACTGCAATACAATGATATAGATTCCAAAGACTATTTCCTGGGCATGGAATTCAAAGACCACAAACAAAATATGGGCTTTTTTTCTCTATTTCGATTTACCTTCCCAAATAACTTATGAAGAATTGCTCTACGATATAATCATCTCTACCATCTCAGGAACTATTAAGAGACTGTATACCTTGACACAATGCAGAATGGAGGCCCAGATTTAAGGACATTGTAAGTTACATAGGACTAATTCTAGTTCCTTCAGAGGACACATTTCTTTGGGGTCTGAGTTGAATAGCCTAGCTGCACATTTCTCTTCCCAATCATCTGAATGGTCAGCATTTGAATCTCAGTTCATATAGCAGGCAGGGGACCTCATTAAACGCTGTGTACTCAAAAGGTCAACAATTTCTCACACTGAAGAAAGGAAAAACGAGAAACCCCTCCAGAAAAACAACTGAAGAATACTGTAAATGTTAGTAAATGAGAAAATGCAGGAAAGACCCTGCTGGAAGAAGATACTGGGCAAAACAACAAAACACAAAGGGAAATCCTCTATCATCCATCATGGTCCACACTGAGGTCTTCTGGTTAACCAACGTTTTGATTAGGTAGAAATTTATTACCTATTAAAATGTCAAACGTTCGGGATTCTGGGAAGATGGCGGCGTAGGAGGACGCTGGGCTCACCGCGCGTCCTGCTGATCACTTAGATTCCACCTACACCTGCCTAAATAACCCAGAAAACCGCCAGAGGATTAGCAGAACGGAGTCACCGGACCCAAGTGCAGACGAGAGGCCCACGGAAGAGGGTAGGAAGGGCGGCGAGGCGGTGCGCGCTCCACGGACTGGCGGGAGGGAGCCGGGGCGGAGGGGCGGCTCGCCGGCCAAGCAGAGCCCCCGAGTCCGGCTTGCAAAAGCGGAGGGGCCTGACGGACTGTGTTCAGACAGCAAGCGCGACTTAGCGTCTGGGAGGTCATAAGTTAACAGCTCTGCTCGGAAAGCGGGAAGGCTGGAGGACAAAGGGAGGGTGAGCTGCGGAGCCCCCGGACGACAGAGCTCAGTTTGGCCGGGAACAAAGGCGCTAGCCAGCGCCATCTCCCCCGCCCATCCCCCAGCCAAAATCCCAAAGGGAACCGGCTCCGGGCAGGGAAATTGCTCGCTCCGCGCGAACACCCAACTCTGTGCTTCTGCGGAGCCAAACCTCCGGCAGCGATTTGACTCCCTCCGGCTGCCACAGGGCCCCTCCTGAAGTGGATCACCTAAGGAGAAGCGAGCTAAGCCTGCCCCCCCTCCCGCCGTGCACCTTGCCTTCCCACCCCAGCTAATACGCCAGATCCCCAGCATCACAAGCCTGGCAGTGTGCAAGTAGCCCAGACGGGCCACGCCACCCCACAGTGAATCCCGCCCCTAGGAGAGGGGAAGAGAAGGCACACACCAGTCTGACTGTGGCCCCAGCGGTGGGCTGGGGGCAGACATCAGGTCGGACTGCGGCCCCGCCCACCAACTCCAGTTATACACCACAGCACAGGGGAAGTGCCCTGCAGGCCCTCACCACACCAGGGACTATCCAAAATGACCAAGCGGAAGAATTCCCCTCAGAAGAATCTCCAGGAAATAACAACAGCTAATGAGCTGATCAAAAAGGATTTAAATAATATAACAGAAAGTGAATTTAGAATAATAGTCATAAAATTAATCGCTGGGCTGGAAAACAGCATACAGGACAGCAGAGAATCTCTTGCTACAGACATCAGGGGACTAAGGAACAGTCACGAGGAGCTGAAAAACGCTTTAAAGGAAATGGAAAACAAAATGCAAACCACCACGGCTCGGATGGAAGAGGCAGAGGAGAGAATAGGTGAACTAGAAGATAAAGTTATGGAAAAAGAGGAAGCTGAGAAAAAGAGAGATAAAAAAATCCAGGAGTATGAGGGGAAAATTAGAGAACTAAGTGATACACTAAAAAGAAATAATATACGCATAATTGGTATCCCAGAGGAGGAAGAGAGAGGGAAAGGTGCTGAAGGGGTACTTGAAGAAATAATAGCTGAGAACTTCCCTGAACTGGGGAAGGAAAAAGGCATTGAAATCCAAGAGGCACAGAGAACTCCCTTCAGACGTAACTTGAATCGATCTTCTGCACGACATATCATAGTGAAACTGGCAAAATACAAGGATAAAGAGAAAATTCTGAAAGCAGCAAGGGGTAAACGTGCCCTCACATATAAAGGGAGACCTATAAGACTCGTGACTGATCTCTCTTTTGAAACTTGGCAGGCCAGAAAGAATTGGCACGAGATTTTCAGGGTGCTAGATAGCAAAAATATGCAGCCCAGAATCCTTTATCCAGCAAGTCTGTCATTTAGAATAGAAGGAGAGATAAAGGTCTTCCCAAACAAACAAAAACTGAAGGAATTTGTCACCACTAAACCAGCCCTACAAGAGATCCTAAGGGGGACCCTGTGAGACAAAGTACCAGAGACATCACTACAAGCATAAAACATACAGACATCACAATGACTCTAAACCCGTATCTTTCTATAATAACACTGAATGTAAACGGATTAAATGCGCCAACCAAAAGACATAGGGTATCAGAATGGATAAAAAAACAAGACCCATCTATTTGCTGTCTACAAGAGACTCATTTTAGACCTGAGGACACCTTTAGATTCAGAGTGAGGGGATGGAGAACTATTTATCATGCTACTGGAAGCCAGAAGAAAGCTGGAGTAGCCATACTTATATCAGACAAACTAGACTTTAAATTAAAGGCTGTAACAAGAGATGAAGAAGGGCATTATATAATAGTTACAGGGTCTATCCATCAGGAAGAGCTAACAATTATAAATGTCTATGCGCCGAATACCGGAGCCCCCAAATATATAAAACAATTACTCATAAACAGAAGCAACCTTATTGATAAGAATGTGGTAATTGCAGGGGACTTTAACACCCCACTTACAGAAATGGATAGATCATCTAGACACACGGTCAATAAAGAAACAAGGGCCCTGAATGAGACACTGGATCAGATGGACTTGACAGATATATTTAGAACTCTGCATCCCAAAGCAACAGAATATACTTTCTTCTCGAGTGCACATGGAACATTCTCCAAGATAGATCATATACTGGGTCACAAAACAGCCCTTCATAAGTTTACAAGAATTGAAATTATACCATGCATACTTTCAGACCACAATGCTATGAAGCTTGAAATCAACCACAGGAAAAAGTCTGGAAAACCTCCAAAAGCATGGAGGTTAAAGAACACCCTACTAACGAATGAGTGGGTCAACCAGGCAATTAGAGAAGAAATCAAAAAATATATGGAAACAAACGAAAATGAAAATACAACAATCCAAACGCTTTGGGACGCAGCGAAGGCAGTCCTGAGAGGAAAATACATTGCAATCCAGGCCTATCTCAAGAAACAAGAAAAATCCCAAATACAAAATCTAACAGCACACCTAAAGGAAATAGAAGCAGAACAGCAAAGGCAGCCTAAACCCAGCAGAAGAAGAGAAATAATAAAGATCAGAGCAGAAATAAACAATATAGAATCTAAAAAAACTGTAGAGCAGATCAACGAAACCAAGAGTTGGTTTTTTGAAAAAATAAACAAAATTGACAAACCTCTAGCCAGGCTTCTCAAAAAGAAAAGGGAGATGACCCAAATAGATAAAATCATGAATGAAAATGGAATTATTACAACCAATCCCTCAGAGATACAAACAATTATCAGGGAATACTATGAAAAATTATATGCCAACAAATTGGACAACCTGGAAGAAATGGACAAATTCCTAAACACCCACACTCTTCCAAAACTCAATCAGGAGGAAATAGAAAGCTTGAACAGACCCATAACCAGCGAAGAAATTGAATCGGTTATCAAAAATCTCCCAACAAATAAGAGTCCAGGACCAGATGGCTTCCCAGGGGAGTTCTACCAGACGTTTAAAGCAGAGATAATACCTATCCTTCTCAAGCTATTCCAAGAAATAGAAAGGGAAGGAAAACTTCCAGACTCAGTCTATGAAGCCAGTATTACTTTGATTCCTAAACCAGACAGAGACCCAGTAAAAAAAGAGAACTACAGGCCAATATCCCTGATGAATATGGATGCAAAAATTCTCAATAAGATACTAGCAAATCGAATTCAACAGCATATAAAAAGAATTATTCACCATGATCAAGTGGGATTCATTCCTGGGATGCAGGGCTGGTTCAACATTCGCAAATCAATCAACGTGATACATCACATTAACAAAAAAAAAGAGAAGAACCATATGATCCTGTCAATCGATGCAGAAAAGGCCTTTGACAAAATCCAGCACCCTTTCTTAATAAAAACCCTTGAGAAAGTCGGGATAGAAGGAACATACTTAAAGATCATAAAAGCCATTTATGAAAAGCCCACAGCTAACATCATCCTCAACGGGGAAAAACTGAGAGCTTTTTCCCTGAGATCAGGAACACGACAGGGATGCCCACTCTCACCGTTGTTGTTTAACATAGTGCTGGAAGTTCTAGCATCAGCAATCAGACAACAAAAGGAAATCAAAGGCATCAAAATTGGCAAAGATGAAGTCAAGCTTTCGCTTTTTGCAGATGACATGATATTATACATGGAAAATCCGATAGACTCCACCAAAAGTCTGCTAGAACTGATACATGAATTCAGCAAAGTTGCAGGATACAAAATCAATGTCCAGAAATCAGTTGCATTCTTATACACTAACAATGAAGCAACAGAAAGACAAATAAAGAAACTGATCCCATTTACAATTGCACCAAGAAGCATAAAATACCTAGGAATAAATCTAACCAAAGATGTAAAGGATCTGTATGCTGAAAACTATAGAAAGCTTATGAAGGCAATTGAAGAAGATTTAAAGAAATGGAAAGACATTCCCTGCTCATGGATTGGAAAAATAAATATTGTCAAAATGTCAATACTACCCAAAGCTATCTACACATTCAATGCAATCCCAATCAAAATTGCACCAGCATTCTTCTCGAAACTAGAACAAGCAATCCTAAAATTCATATGGAACCACAAAAGGCCCCGAATAGCCAAAGGAATTTTGAAGAAGAAGACCAAAGCAGGAGGCATCACAATCCCAGACTTCAGCCTCTACTACAAAGCTGTCATCATCAAGACAGCATGGTATTGGCACAAAAACAGACACACAGACCAATGGAATAGAATAGAAACCCCAGAACTAGACCCACAAACATATGGCCAACTCATCTTTGACAAAGCAGGAAAGAACATCCAATGGAAAAAAGACAGCCTCTTTAACAAATGGTGCTGGGAGAACTGGACAGCAACATGCAGAAGGTTGAAACTAGACCACTTTCTCACACCATTTACAAAAATAAACTCAAAATGGATAAAGGACCTAAATGTGAGACAGGAAACCATCAGAACCTTAGAGGAGAAAGCAGGAAAAGACCTCTCTGACCTCAGCCGTAGCAATCTCTTACTTGACACATCCCCAAAGGCAAGGGAATTAAAAGCAAAAGTGAATTACTGGGACCTTATGAAGATAAAAAGCTTCTGCACAGCAAAGGAAACAACCAACAAAACTAAAAGGCAACCAACGGAATGGGAAAAGATATTTGCAAATGACATATCGGACAAAGGGCTAGTATCTAAAATCTATAAAGAGCTCACCAAACTCCACACCCGAAAAACAAATAACCCAGTGAAGAAATGGGCAGAAAACATGAATAGACACTTCTCTAAAGAAGACATCCAGATGGCCAACAGGCACATGAAAAGATGTTCAGCGTCGCTCCTTATCAGGGAAATACAAATCAAAACCACACTCAGGTATCACCTCACGCCAGTCAGAGTGGCCAAAATGAACAAATCAGGAGACTATAGATGCTGGAGAGGATGTGGAGAAACGGGAACCCTCTTGCACTGTTGGTGGGAATGCAAATTGGTGCAGCCGCTCTGGAAAGCAGTGTGGAGGTTCCTCAGAAAATTAAAAATAGACCTACCCTATGACCCAGCAATAGCACTGCTAGGAATTTATCCAAGGGATACAGGAGTACTGATGCATAGGGGCACTTGTACCCCAATGTTCATAGCAGCACTCTCAACAATAGCCAAATTATGGAAAGAGCCTAAATGTCCATCAACTGATGAATGGATAAAGAAATTGTGGTTTATATACACAATGGAATACTACGTGGCAATGAGAAAAAATGAAATATGGCCTTTTGTAGCAACGTGGATGGAACTGGAGAGTGTGATGCTAAGTGAAATAAGCCATACAGAGAAAGACAGATACCATATGGTTTCACTCTTATGTGGATCCTGAGAAACTTAACAGGAACCCATGGGGGAGGGGAAGGAAAAAAAAAAAAAAAAAAAAAAAGGACGTTAGAGTGGGAGAGAGCCAAAGCATAAGAGACTGTTAAAAACTGAGAACAAACTGAGGGTTGATGGGGGGTGGGAGGGAGGGGCGGGTGGGTGATGGGTATTGAGGAGGGCACCTTTTGGGATGAGCACTGGGTGTTGTATGGAAACCAATTTGTCAATAAACTTCATAAAAAAAAAAAAAAAAAAAAAATAAAATCATTATTGCACTATAAAAAAAAAAAAAAAAAAAAAAAAAAAAAAAAAAAAAATAAAATGTCAAACGTTCAAAGAAATATGATAAAATTAAGTAACACTCAAGGTAATTTACTTTCTCTTGTGATTTAGAGAAATTCAGGATATGGCAGGAACTCAGAGAAATCCAGCAAGCCAAATTATTCCTTTGTTCTTATTTCTCCCCCTGAAATCAAGTTTCTGCAAAATCTCTGTTACCTTGTACTCAGCTACATCGGACCTCCATGTTGCCATCTTTAAAATGAGGGTGACAGAGGCCTGGATCTCTCCTAGTTTTAACTCAGTAATAATATATTCCCTTCGCCACAAAGTTATACTGATACAGGGAAAAAGCCAGTTATTGATTTCTGTAATGATAGTCCCCCCCCCCCGGCCCCCATGTAGACTGCTAAGCTCTTTTACCATTGCTGAATTTCTTAATGGTGTTTTTAGAAAATCAGATTTGGAAGACAATTTGTTCTGTTGTTGGATGAATTAATTCAGAGAAAATCATTTGATACTTTTAAGTGTGTTGAGTTTTTCTTGTATTTTCTCAAATATAGTTTCTCTAACACATCATTGTGATTGTCTTTAAAATTAATATTCTGAGGCTAAAAACTCCAGAGTGGACACAATGGGCAAAAGATATTCAACAAAGTGAAAGAATACTATGTCTAAGGAATATACAAATGCTTCTTTTTCAAATTTTCCTTCCAAGAGAAGGTTGTAACATCCATCAAACACTATTTCAAGCAGGCAGCACATTTATTATTAGCCACTGAAACCCAGCCTTCTAAAATTTTCCATATTAATGACAGCTCCTAGGGATAATTCCCATTTAGGAGGTTAGGAGTCATTACGCTTTATTATCTTCCATGTCAACAAATATTATTGGGAACAAGTGAATTAAATATTCAAGACATTTAATGCATTTATTTACAAATCCCAAGAATGAATTTATTCATGTCGTTCCATTTGGGTTCATGCTTCATCAAGCATTAAAAAGCCTTCTACCACATGCCTTTCATAATTTGACAAGTCTGTCAGCCTGGCTCTACCCATGTGCATGAATAGGTAAATCTGTAAAGACACAAGGTGAGATAAAAAAAAAAAAACTCACTTGTTTTCAAATGACTGCACTAATCATTCTAATTGTGCTTTTGCTGAAACATCTCCTTAAAGAACTCTGAAATCTCATATCCACTCTGGCCATGTAAGAACAAATTATCCTTCCATATTATGTCAAGCCCCAATTATCCATAAATTTGACATTCAGTTGTCTTTTCTTTTCAAATCTGTAGATTATTTCTTTAAAATGAGCACCAAACTGAGGGACAAAAAATAGGGTGGTAATCTTTTAAAACAGGTATCCACATCACTGAAAAATGTTTGCCTTGTGGAAAGGTTGATGTGTGCAGTGTCAATGCATTTGGTAGTTCTAAATTTGATTATTTGAGTGTGTTGGAATCCTTCAAGGCAAAAATTCTCTTAGGCAAGTGAGATGTTTTTGAATCAACATATTAGGGCCAGATTGCATCAAATAAAAAAAGAAAAAAATAGTGAACGATTACTGCTTCTAACTGAATATCTGGGGAATTCTCTGAGCAATCTAGGCCACTTGACTGCCCCTGTGAGAAGAGATTAAAGATGACGATTTAAAAACAGCTAACATTTTGTTAATAGTGTACATTGTTGAGTACTGCGAGGACAATCTGAATTCTCATCCTAAAAACATAAATAAATAAAGCCAGTTTACCTCCCAATGGAGATCAGAAGCTTTCACAAATATTTATAGGTTCACTAAGATTCATTAGATAAAAGTTGACTATAAACATTATGAGAAAATGCTGAAAATATTCAGGGAGAGAAGGAAAGAGAGTGTAGACAACCAATAGGAGAATTCAGGAAGATGTGTTTTTCAGTATTTTCTTTCTAAATATACCATCAGGAATGCTAGTGATTATTCTCTGATGCTAAGCTTATGAACGGCCTTCTTTGATGTCCTAATATATTATTTCCTCATGACACCTAATAGATGAATTTCTGAAAAGCTCCCTTACAGACCAAACTATAGGGAACGTGTGACACCAAAAGACAGATCAGATCTGAAGGGAAATTAGACCGTAGCCATGGCAACCAGAGTAATCAAGTAGCACATTTTTCTAAGTTGGGAATGAGAAAAATTCAAAACATTACTAAGGGGGGCAAATTCTTTCCTAGCTCACCATGGGGTGAGTGCTGAGGGAAAAGAGTGGGTTTTGATGGATTTGTGTTGGGTGAGAGAGTCAAAAGTAGTGTAACAGAGCTAATGTAGGATTTTAGCACATTAGGAAGCCCATACTCACCCACCTATGGAAGGCACAGGGTCAAATTTAATGTGTTTCTTCAGACAAGAGAAGAATGTTCACATTTATAAAGCCTCAGTGAGAAAAATTAATCTTGCAAAGGAAATGCTCTGTTGACACTAGAGGAAAGGTGAGTGCTGATATTCTTGTATCCAGTCCTTCACCCCACATATATACCTTAGGCACCTGCAGCACTGGGGCAATGCATCCAATTGGATAATGGCTGCCTAAATAGTAAAGTGACCAGAAGGTGAACAGCAAACCAAAGAGACTTTTCTAGAAAGAAAAGAAGTCCTCTGTATAGGTATATAGAAACACAGGACTCTCCTTGAGCACATGTTTCTATGCTTCACAGGATGTTCTCCCCCTCTCCATCATCGATTTCCTCCGTAACAGAAACCTTACACACATGACGTTCCATCAAAGCCAATAGTTGTGGTTTTCAAACATTAGCATGCATAAGAATTACATGGAAATTCAGTTATATGTTTAGGTTTTTAAGTCTCCACCCTAGTGGTTCTAATTTAGTAATCTGAGGTAGAATCCAAGAATCTGCATTTTTAACTACAGGGAATCCTTGGACCTCAATTTGACAAACAGTGGACTAAGGAAACCAATTTCCCTTAAGAAAAGATGCACACTTAGAAAGTCCAGATAACATAAGACAGAATATACTTCTTCCAAACTTGGAGTGGGGAAACAAAAGGATAAAGACAAACATTTGTTTTCATTAATAAAATATAATTATTATGTATAATAACTATTAAATTTTACATCCTGACATTTAGGTCACTTCAAGCTTCTGCTGGAAATACTGGACATCACCTATACTTAGTTATGGTGACTGTCCATGAAAGGTCTTAGTCAGATGAGATGGGGGTGTAAATGAATGGGACTTTGGGAATCATATTTGGTCTTAAGGAAGTCTTCATTGTAGCAAAACCATTCCTAAAAGAAAGTGTTCACACATATAGTGGCCAAGTGGACTGTTTTCCTTTCTATATAAAGAAATTATCAGGGGTCCTGAGTGGCTTAGTCACTTAAACATCCAATGCTAGACTTTGGCTCAAGTCATGATCTCATAATTCATGGGATTGATCCCTGCATCAGACTCTGTGCTGACAGCACAGAACCTATTTGGTGTTCTTTCTCTCTGTCTCTCTTTTCCCTTCTCTCTCTCTCTCTCTCTCTCTCTCTCTCTCTCTCTCTCTCAATAAGTAAATGAACTTAAAAAAGAAAGAAATTATCTTTGGAGATGGGACTGAATTCTAAACTACAGCATCCTGGGGTGGCTACATGGCTCAGTTGGTTAAGCGTCTGATTTTGGCTCAGGTCATGACCTCATAGTCCACAGGTTTGAGTCCTGTGCCAGGCTCTAAGCTAACAATCTGGAGGCTGTTTCAGATTCTGTGTCTCCCTCTCTCTCTGCCTCTCCCCCACTCACCTTCTCATTCATTCATATTTTCTCTCTCTCTCTCTCTCTCTCTCTCTCTCTCTCTCTCTCTCTCTCTCTCAAAAATAAATATTAAAACTTCTTAAAATCTAAACTATGGCATCCTATTACAACCATGGCATGACCAATGGGAACCAGAAGAATATCCTAATATTGGAAATACAGGAGATACAATAGTCAGTGTTTTCAATCTATTATCAATTATAGGGAATTCTCTTGGAGTAAAGCTCACATTACAATTACCTGAATTCTACTTTAATTGATTTAAGGAAAGCTGTGGCTATCTGACTACTTTCTACTTTGAAATGGGAAAAAAATTAATGGATTTTCTACACCATTACAACAAAGACAGGTATGCAAATGTCAAATTATAGAATGTCAATAAGATTTTAATTTGCTGGTTTATATTTCTAAATACCCTAAGATAGTTGGTTATTTGGCTGAATTTTATAGTAAAATATTAATATTCATTCCTCAACTGTTTTGTTACATCTGGCCTTCCAAACAATAGAGTTTGACTCTCTGACTTCTGAAGCACTAAGAAGAAAGAGAGAAATATTTAAGGATACTTTTTAAAACTGAGTGAGAGATTTTTAAATATAAGGGATTGTCTCTCTCTCTCTCTCTCTCTCTCTCTCTCTCTCTCTCTCTCTCTCTCTTTGATGGGTTCATTACTGTTGTCCTATTCTCCTGGCAGTATTGTTATGAGAGTCTTAGATTCTGAACTCCTAGAAAATTGAAATTGTACCTTAGCCTATCATTTTATCTTAAAAGACTCATAAAAGATGTGCCCTAATGATCAAAATAGCCCACAGTGATTTCCATGGCACAGCCCTGACCTAGACAAGCAAGTTCATATACCAGAGGAGGTGAGGAGGAATAAATAACAACTAAGCACTTCAATTATCAGTAGAATATCTCACTTCACTGTTTCCTGTTGCTTTGTGGGTCTTTCCTCAAAGAGAGCCTGATCTTACTCATTTATCTACAAGACAGGTTTATAAGCTATAGAGGAAGCTAGTGGACATTTTCCAAAATGCATTTATACCTCATTTCCCACTCACTCAAAAGTACTACTTTAAGGTAGAACAGAAAATATTACTTACCATGGAAATAGAGGAAACTCAGAGTAAAGGAAATAACGGACGTTGCATAAGCTATACATGGTAAAACTAGGGCTAGAACTCAGATTGCCTGACCCGAGGTGCAACCCTGTGAGCTCTGGCCAAGCCTCTTATTTTCCTACCTCTTGGTGTTCTGTTATTGAAGTTCCTCATCACTAAGTCTTATCATTAAGTATTTATTTAGCATCTACTATGTGGAAAATATTTAATTCATCTGTATAGGCCAAGGTATAGTCATGTTTTCAACTTCCACTATCTGAGACGTCATATTATCTTCATCTGTGCAAAGGGTACAGACTGGATTGACTCCAAGGTTTCTTTCCTTCTGGGGCCAAGCATGTAGTTTTTTTTTTTTTTTCTTTTTCCCAACATATAACAAGGGGGAAGAAGATATAAGTTACTCAGGCATAATTTAAAAAGTCTGCCTATTCAATTGCCATTTAAATTTCCAGGGAAGTTGGAAGACGCAGCATCTTCCCTTGTTTCTGGTGGGTTAATAACTTCTACATTACATAAAACACTAGGTTGCTTAATGATATATCATAATAAAGAGGGTAATAACCAGAGGGCGCATGCTTGTTTTGACCATTTGTCATGCTGCTGGCTTGAAACCATTTATTTCTCCTAGTCACTATGTTACAGCCCAGGTTTGTACTTGTCCTGTTCCATCAATCATTAGGTTAATTGAGAAAGAGACCAGATCCTTATTAATCGCAATTATCCTTTGAGACAACATCCCCCACCCCCCACCCCCCCACACACACAAAATCCAACAAAATCAGATGAACAGATGTAGTCTAGTTTGTATCTAGTCCTCATCTTCTAAACTATTTCAGAAGAAATTATTCTGGCATAGTATAATTCTGATGTCATATCCATTTGTATATAATAAGGATAGTTAAAATATTTTTCCAATAAGTGCCTAAGAATGAAACTCTCTCTCTTATATATTTGCTACAGTGGAGGATTTGGATTCAGAGGACCTAGCTTGCACTTCTGAGGTATATCACATATGCTATTGAGCATTCTTTATTTCTCAAAGTGCTTTCATGGCTTCCCTCTCAATACATCCTCAGCACAACCCAAAAAGGGAAAGAGGACAAGTTGTAAATGAGGAGGGTACAGTATCTACATAGGACTACAGTGAACAGTCTGAGGTCTTAAGTCAGACAAAGACAGAAGTCAGACCCCGTACCTCTAACTTCTAGTCTAGGGGCCTTTGCCTTCAGTTGTACTATGATTTTACACAAACTAGGATGGGTGTTACATAAGGAGTCATAGCAGCTTAGCCTCTGGGCTCTCAGTCTTTCTGTCAGTGGATCACTCTTATCTTTCTTCCCCCCCTGGGGTCATTCAATCACACAACTGTGTTCACAGTAGGGAGCTGGGACATGAGCAAAATCTGAGAAAGACATTTAGGGTCTCAAGCAATGTTAAGATTTAATGGACACACTCTTCAACCGAACCCAATGACAATTAAAATACCAAACCAGAAAAGAAGCATGAGAACATCCAGGAGAGTTCTTAGTTTTCCTAAATGGATACCTGGATGCTTGATTTCTCACATAATTTTTTTCCAAAGGACATTTTGGAGGGGTCTCCTGCTTTATAGATATTCCAAGCATGTATACATTGTGCAATCAAAAGCAGCCACTTGGAAGTGAATAGCAAAGAACACACTCAGACACACACATACTTCTCATCCTACACATAACCAATGCCTACAGCAAGGGACTCTACCAAACCAGTGCCACCTCAGGCCCAGCTTGCTGTTGGGGTATGTTGTCAGATCTCTGAGGAAAGCTTCCATGAAGAAAGGCACAACAAACAATGTGCTTCCCCGAGGTGCCATCCTGTCAACTCTGTTTCCTTCCACCAGGGCTAGAAGACTGGGTGCTCTTCTAACCGAGTCAGAATCATTTAGCTCATGAATAATCCTGTCACAACTAGTGATACGCTCCACTAGAATCATTCAAAGTTAATACAAGTGTAAGTTTAAGAGCTTGATAAAATCCAAACACAGCTTCCTTGCTGGGGACGTCGGTGGTACCAAAGAAAGGAATAGTGGGCCCAATAACTTGATAATAAATATGCCCCTTAAATTGCCAGTGGGAGGATACAATTCCCATTGTGTCCATTAACTCAGGAATTGTTCTTTCCGTTTGCAAGTGAGTTTTGAAAGGAACAATTTGCATTTCCAACAACGGTGTCTCAAGCCTGTGACAAGATTTAAACTCCATATCAAACTTCACTCTGGCAACTGTATATTATCCTGTCCTAACTCTTCAATTAGACATTTAGTTATGAATTGATTTCCCTGGTAAGTAGTTGATTCTGTATGGTGGAGGTGAGGCAGAGGAAAGGATTGCTGTGTGGCCCCCACTCTTTGCAGTGCTGGTTCGCTCATCTAGACACACAAATCATACATGTGTTTATGGTGGCAACTGGCTCTAATGGCCCAGTTATATTTAAATTCAAAGTACAAACTTTAACAAAAAATTATTCATGGTTTACTGTGGAAGAAAGCCAGGGTGACAGCTAGCCACTTTCTCTGTAAATAAGCAAGATAATAACCAGGCAGCACATGTAAATGATAGCTGCTGCATATTTTAAGCAGTGATGGTATCGCTGCTAAAACAATACTTTATTCTAAATTATGTTTCATCTGAGACCAATAATATTGGGAGTGAGTCATTAGCCACTGTTTTTCTTTGAAAAGAGCTGATTGTGTGTTACCAATTCCAAAGACCTACCTGTAGTTCAAGCCGAGGACAGCTCTCTGAAGTGATCAGGGATCTCACCTTGCCAGAGAGAATTTCCCCAAAGGACTAGGATTAGCTGCCTCCATGCATTGAGCACCCATTAACTGCAAGGTTTTTATATTTGGAAACAGGGATTGAACCCATTATAACCTAAGTGCATAGCAGCCAAAGCAGTGTCTTGTGGATTTGGGAAAGAAGGGAGATCGGTTTTGATGGTCCTTGACCCTTACTGTCCACAGCTGAGCTCATGTGTGGAGCAATTTCAGCCCTGCTACATCCTTATCACTCAACCCTCCTCCCCCACATGTACATTTATGCAGGCTCAACCTCATCCTAGGTTGTGGGATTAATCCTGAACTGAGGATCAAAGGAATAAAAAGTTGGCCCCAACCTCATCCTCTGAAAGGCAGCACCTTCCTCTGTTTGTCTAGTTCCCTCACGGAGTGCACCATGAACTGATAATATCAAAAGATGGAAAGAGTCTGGACCCCTGAAAAACCAAATGGATAAGAATTTACACTTAGTTTCACTGCAATCTACTTGAGCAAAAAGCAAACTGTCCTATGATAATTCACTGAGATGGGGGATTTATTAGTTGCTAACAAACTATAAAATAATGCACACCTCTTTCCCTGGACCCCACCAAGCACCCCCATCATTTAGCCAGAATGACATATGTGCTGTCATTTCAAATGCCAATCTTACCCTTTAAAGTCTTCTTCAATCATTAGTCTTCTTTTGACTCCTGGCAACTCTCCACCACCCATTGAAATGTTGGCTGTCCCTCCACTGTGTGACGGGGTCAGTAAGAAATGAAATGAATCAAAGCTCCTGGCTGTGCCCCAGCAAGTTGGCTGCAAGTACAGCCAGTTCTAATTGATGGAGCAACTTACTGAGTCTCTAAATTAAAATATTCGATTTGAGCCACATGACATCCTAGGATCTGCCTGACCTCTCTCTGGGGCTCAGAGGTGGTGACATCGGAATACAGCAGGAAGTGGTAAGTGCACCTGTTCTGTAATTAAGGTCCTTCCTCACTCGTCAGGGAATGATGCCAAAGCTTTGACTTGAGACACAGGGCAGATAAAATGTTAATTGCAATCATGTAGGAGGAGGCACAAGGTATGAGCTGCACTGCTCACCTTGCTAAGTCAGATTTCCAGAAGGCGGTATCTGAGGGTTGATGGCTCTATTAGCATTCTTACTGTGCTTTCTAAGCCTGTAATATTTGCTGAACTCTCTCCACCAAACACATGGGTAAGAAGAGAAAAGGTGCCTGGTAGGTAAGAACAATGGGGCTCACAAGTGACAACTTACAGGACTGGGGGATGTTATACATGCAGAATTACTATTATTATGCATCGTACATTAAGTCTGTCTGGAATGAATGCTGATCCAATTCTGTCAAACACAGAACAACAAAAGGCATATGTGCTCAAAGTATGCTCCCTTAGAAAATGTCCATATGAAGATGCTCACTGGGAAATGTGTAAACATTTTTCCCTTTGGTAAGTATATCAATAGATTTTGAGGAATTGACACAAACAAATTTAAAAGGGAAAGGAGAAATTATTGGCATAGCTCTCACCCTTAGGTGAAAACTGACCCCAGTCTTCTGACTGCTGTCCAGTGGCATTCCATTATACCACTCCCTGGTATCACAGCGATCACACCTTTTCTATGAATAAACTTAGGATGTCAAATATATGGCATCTGAGTAGACACTATCTAACTCCACTATGTCATATCTAGCTAATTAATCTCAGCACTGTTGTTCAACCACATTCTCCAGATGGCCAGTAGTAATTGACCAAGGTTAATAAAAGAGATGAAACTAATTGTTCATTCAGATACTGGACATTGCATTTATTATTCTGCTAATAATGCCTTGAAGGTATCCCACTAGCACCCATATCCTCCCACCCCCAGACCCCTACAGTATGCTCAGGAAGTCAGATTGATCAGGGCACAAAATCCACCTTCATTAGCCTCTGGCTATGGGTCCTGGGAACACTCACCTGACTTTTCTTTTCTTTTCTTTTCTTTTCTTTTCTTTTCTTTTCTTTTCTTTTCTTTTCTTTTCTTTTCTTTCTCATGAAAAGAACTGAATGTCTTTTTATTTTTTTATTTTTGAAATATAATTTATTGTCAAGGTAGCTATCATACAGAGTACACAGTGTGCTCTTGGCTTCAGGAGTAGATTCCCATGATTCATCACTTACATACAACACCCAGTGTTCATCCCAACAAGTACCCTCCTCAATACCCATCACAAATTTCCCCTCCCCCCTAGTGCACCCATCAATCCTCAGTTTGTTCTCTGTATTTAAGAGTCTCTTATGGTTTAACTCTCTCTCAGTTTGTAACTATTTTTTCCCTTCCATTCCCCCATCGTCTTTTGTTAAGTTCTCAAATTCCACATTTGAGTGAGAACATATGATATCTGTCTTTCTCTGAGTGACTTATTTCACTTAGCATAATATCCTCCAGTTGCATCCATGTTGTTGCAAATGGCAAGATTTCATTCTTTTTCATTGCTGAGTAGTATTCTGTTGTATATGCATACATCACATCTTCTTTATCCATTCATCTATTGATGGACATTTGGGCTCTTTCCATAATTTGGCTACCTTTCTGATCCTCTGTTGTATTACTGAAACCATTCCCCATAGGATTAATGGTTGAATCTAGCAGAAAATTTAAAGCTTGTCTTTCAGAGAACTGTTTCTCCCTGATCAGGTATCTTTCCTTTTCAGATCCCACTAACAAATCCACTAGCTATTTCTGCAGAATCCTGGACTCAAGGTTAAGGGAAATGGTTCCAGCCTCAGAGAAAGCAAGGCCCTATATTCCTGGCCTGAGATAACAAGCCCAAGACCCTATCCAGTCTATACCAGCTTTGGAGCATGCCCACAGCCTCCTCTCCTTGTCCTAGATAAAGTTTTGCCTCATTCTTATGTTGCCTCCACCTTAGAGTAAACATAGGATGTATGTTTCATACATACATACATACATGAACACATGGTTAATGTACATGCTCCATCATTCTTTATGAATAGTCATAAGGTCCCCTGACCTTTTTCATCAATATATATGTCATCTCAACCCCTATGATTCTAAAAAAATTGGTTTGTCCCCTTTGAGGGTGGGGGATTTGAAGCTCGTGCTCCTGTCTCTTCATCTGGCTTCTTCTTGAATCAACACTTCCCTTGTTGTATACCTGATGTGTCAGAGATTGGCTCTGCTGTACCTCAGACAAATGGATTCAGGTTCAGTCACATTATGCATAAAAATGAGAAATAATGAAATCTTTATTACAGTATGATTGGGTAAGGATTATATAAGATGAAATATATGAAAATACCTAGCACAATACCTGGCATATCAAGGGTGCTCAATAAGCATGGGTTCATTTCATTTTTCAGCATGAATAGCATTGAGATGCCATCCAGGGACAAAGATAACTTGCTCTCAGGTCTTATTTTTCTTTTACTCCCCCATAATGTTACACCTATTAAGTAAGAAACATAAACTTCATGACATACTTCACACTTAGAAACAGGATTCACAATAGTGCTGAAAATATGAAGGCATGCATGGAAAATGAGTTTTCAAATATTGAATTTTGTTCCCAACAATGTTGGCAGAGAAAATTGGTATAAGCTATAGGGTTTCATGCATTACTACTAGAATGAAGTTAAAGCTTCCTGGGCTTTTTCATGGAAGAGGCTAGAAGATGGAGGCTGGAATCTTTGGCATGTGTTAATTAACAAAAACAATGCTGGGAACAACTTTGGGAGATGAGGAAGAGGAGTCTCTTGTTTTCCTAGAACAATAGCTGGAACTCAGAGCCCGTCAAACTCCGCCTACAGGTGCCCTATAGGTGCCACAGAAGTCAAGCAGATTATCAACGAGAAGTGAATGTGAAATAAGAAGAGAAGCAGCAAGCCCACAGCCTGTTCTCTAAGGACTGTAACAAGGCAAGACTGAAATCTTTGAGCAACAGATAATGTCAGTTCCTTCAACCAATGAAAAATCTCCAGCACCACAGAGGAGACCATTGAGGTTGGAGTGAGCCAGGTAGGCCAAGACAAAAGAAACCTGTTTCCATCTGATATGTATGTTAAGGGAAGATCCCTGAAGGCCATTTCAATGGCTCCACACAGCCTATAAGACAAAATCTGAACCTCTAAGCATAACCTACAAGGCCCTCCATGGCCTAACCCCACCATTTTCTCTAGTCTCATCTCTTATCACTCTCTGCCTCATAGAGCAGCTCCACATTGCTTAAAACTCTGTGCACACCATGATGTTCCTCTTCTGTGGGCCTTTGCTTACATTGTGCCCTCCACCTGGAAGACATTCTCTCCCTTCTTCCATTCCTCCCACCAACCTCTTCCAATTCTCCTGCTTGACTCCTTGTCTTCTAAACCTCAACAATCACAGTGGCAACCGGGTGGCTCAGTCAGTTAGGCATCCAACTTCAGCTCAGGTCATGATCTCCCAGTTCATGGGTTCGAGCCCCATGTCAGGCTGTGCTGACAGCTCAGAGCCTGGAACCTGTGTATCCCTCGCTCTCTGCCCCTGTCCTGCTCGCACTCTGTCTCTCTCTGTCTCTCTCTCTTAAAAATAAACATTAAAATAAATAAGTAAACAGACAAACAAAAACTCAACAACCCCAGGAGTATCCCACAAACTGTGTCACATGCTTTTTCCATGTGTCCATTAATTTACTGAGCATAAGCCCTGTCCCTGCACTTACCATCCTGCTTTATGACTAACCACCTCTGAATCTTCTAGTTTAACATATAAACAGCAAGAGGACAGGACTCCATGCTTTTCAGGGCTGTAGAGCCAGTGCCTAGCTCTGTGCTTGGTACAGAACAGTACAGCAATGGTTACTGGATAAATGATACCTGGATGAGGAATGAATGACTAATGAATGCCTTAGACATGGAAAGGCAGTAAAAGAGGGAAACCACATCTTACAGACCACCTACTAATCACTCCAACCACTCCCACCCAGAGATATGGAAGTGTTTAGGTGACAATATGTGGGAAACACTTAAGACTGGGGTTTCTAGAATTGTCACACTAGCTCTCCCACCACACAGAGGGGCAGCCAACCTATCTAGCCCTGAGTATATCCAGTTTATTTCCCCAGAGATGGCCTTAAAGTTACATTCCTTTTTTTACCCCTTCTGATATAGAAAAATCCTCAGTACTCAAACACTAATCACGTTAGACTGCTTGTCACTTCAGTCGACACCAGAGGTGAAGCTATGTCCACTCCAGCCTCAGCTCGTCATCAAACCTGATGACAGTGTGATGATAAAAAGTGACATGAGACACGGCTAGCATACGTGCACCACCCACTCTTGGCGATGTGAGAGATTTAGCTCACAAGCATTTTAAGAGCAGAAGGAAAGAAAGTGGTTTCTCAAAATTTGTGGTTGGAATAAAAAGGATAGGTAAAGTACTCTCCAGACAGCATCATGATACAAATGGTATTAAGTGATGCAGTATTTTTTGTGAGCCATCTAACTCATTACTCCCTGACATAATAATAAATGTTACAAATATCCAGTTCATATTACAACCTTGCTTTCCAAGAGACCAGTTGATCAGTTACTTACACCACACAGGAGTCAATATGGGAGCTACGGAGGATAGAAAAATGTTTATTTTGTGGCCCCTCAAAAGGTTATCAATTCAGCCTATTTGCTACAATGTACACTTTCTTCCATTAATACATTTAACAAATATTTGTTGAGTTCCCACTCTGTGCACACCACTACATGAAGTATTGGAGGCTTAGTTGGGTCAAGAGGGAGAAGGGATGACAAGACTGGGAGGGTGAACTGACATCTGAAATGCAAGTTGATGAGATCCTAAAATAAATAAATCTTTCTTTGTCAATTTTTTAGTGATGTTCCCTTTAACTTTGTGGATCCAAACTGGGTTTGCAACGTTTGTGATAGCGAGTGTCAAGTTTATGTTCTATCTTTCTTAGAAGGTGAAGTAGAAGTAGCTTTTGGATATAAGCAGAAGTCTTAACCAAAGATGCAACAAGAATTGATTTATTCATTAATAGAAGATACAGCATCCACAGTAACCCTGATCTAAATATTCTGGTAAGAAAACTAGGAGAATGGAAAGGTAATGAAGAAACTCCAGGAGCTTTAGAGAACTCAGAGAATGAGGAAAGGTGTTGAAAGGTTAAATGAATAATTAATGTTTAATAAAATTAACAGTGATTAATAGCGAAGTGGCATTTCATCTTAACACCTGATACCACTATTGGAGAGAGAATTAAAATCATCGGAGAAGTGACTTATAAGGACTTAAGTAGGTGGTGAAAGCCTAAGGATTTAGGACCAGGATATCTGAAAAGGGCAAAAGAAAAGGGAAAGAGTTGATTTTTCTCCCCAAGGGCAGGAGAGATGAATGAGAAAACGAGGAAATAGGGAAGGTAGTGCTGATACTGGGCATAGAGACATGAGCCAAGAGAGCCACTGGCACAAAGTTGGCTCTAAAGAATTTTAGGAAAGAGAAATTCTAATATCCAAGGTTAAAATTGTTTCACGTGCAACCGTGCAATGTCACCCTCGCCTCTGTTCCTCTAAAACTTACAAAACCTCTCAAAAAACTTTAGGCTACTATAGTTTTCCTGGAATCCAATGAGTTTTATATTGAATTACACAGAAAAGCACACACACACACACACACACACACACACACACACACAAATGCGTGTGGGAATAGAATTCCTGAGGCAAACAAGGGCTAGGGATTATA
The DNA here is from genome assembly GCF_007474595.2 of Lynx canadensis. Taxonomy (NCBI): domain Eukaryota; kingdom Metazoa; phylum Chordata; class Mammalia; order Carnivora; family Felidae; genus Lynx; species Lynx canadensis. The sequence continues at coordinate 49,659,848 of NC_044304.2, forward strand.
ATCCCTACAAAGAATTCCCCGAACCCTTGAAAACTCCCACAGACATTTGAAGGGCCACTTACTTCTAGGTTACTTTGGATCTTTGAGGCCATTGGGAGTTGCTATCAGGGGCACAATTTTTGGGCATCCATCTGTAGGGGTTATGATTGTGTCAACTGGCCTTCAAACAATCAAAATCTGGAAAGTCATCTTTCTTCCTTGGCAGAAAAGTAAAAGTTTCTAATCAAAAGCAAGACTTCACAATTAAAAGCACAGTTGAAACTTAATCAGTTGGTATGGTCAAGTAAATGCTACATTTTCTTTCCTAATCTACCACTGAGTGCAAACAGGCAATAGAGACAAATGATTTCTATGAAAGTTCATATAATATGACCACAACTTTGAAGGGAATCTTTAAATCAGCAATTGAAATAAACCTCATTTTTCTCACTACAAAATAAAGTTATTTAAAGTTATTTTTTTAAATAACTTTTTAAGTTTATTTGTTTATTTTGAGTAAGAGAGAGCATGAACAGAGGACAGTTAGAGAGAGAGAGAGAGAGAGAGAGAGAGAGAATCAATCTCAAGCAGGTTCTGCAGGGTCAGTGCAGAAATCAATGTGGGATTCAAACTCACCAAACTATGAGATTATGACCTGAGCCAAAATCAAGAGTTAGATGCTTAACCGAATGAGCCATCCAGGCGCCCTGCAAAATGAAGTTATTAATGGCGACATTTGAATAACGTCTGTAGTCTAGTTAACAGTATTGTACCAATGTCAGTTTCCTGGTTTTGATAATGTATGTAGTTATGTAAGATGTCATTATAAATTGGGTTAAGGCTACATAGGACCTCTTTGTACTAGTTTTACAGCTTCTTATAAGTCTAAAATATAAGATAAAAAGTTTGAAAGAAATGGTGTTAATATCTTTTTCACAGGGTAGTAATAACTAAATGGGATAAAACATGAAAATATATTGTAAAATTGCCAAAAGTGCATGATTCTTGGTGGTTTAATAATCATTCCTATTCTCCAGCTCTCAAAACTAATGGTTTTTCTCAGGGTAATAATAGCTAATGTATATGTACCCCTTACATGAGTCAGCTATCATTTTAGTTTTTTAAGTCTGTTTCCTCATGTAAGTCTCTCATCAATTCCATGATAGACTAATTGTTTTCTTTTTGCAGGTGGGCAAAATGAGGCTGAGGGAAGAGACATTTGGTAAAAGTCACATAGCTTAGAACTGGGTAGAACTGGGTCACAAAGCTAGATCTCAGATTCTACCGCCGGAGCTCTTCAATACCACACACAATGCCTCTCCTTTTGCAGTCTCACCTCCCCAAGATACCAGAATAAAAGAGATTATGGTTTGTATTCATTTGTTTATTTGCTGCATAAAAAGTCACAGCAAACTCAGTGGCTTAAAGCAATAGTCTTTTATTGTCTCATCATTCTGTAAGTCATAAAGTTGGAGTATGGCATGGATGGGTTCTCAGCTCACATACTCATGCACTGAAATCAAGGGGTTGGGTACCTGTATTTTCATATAGAGCTCAAGGTCCTCTCCAAGTTCAGATGGCTGTGGCAGAATTCATTTCTTTGCATTTTAAGACTAAGGTCTCCATCTCCTTGCTGACTGCCAACCAGAGGACACTCACAGCTCCTCGAGGGTACTCTGATACCCTCTGATGTAGCTCCCTTTATCTTCAAAGCCAGCAATGGAGACTCTCCCTACATGAAATCCTTTTGGATTTCAAATCTCTATCCCTGGAAGAGTCTAGGCCGATTTAAGGGCCCACCTAACTAGGTCGTCAGTCCAGGATAATGTTCCTTTTTGTAAAGCCATCTGTGTCACATAAATAACATAAAGATGGCATGGCATATATCAGAGTCACAGCTTGGGGATTACCTAAGGGCCAGGATCTTCAGAGCCATCTTAGAATTCTGCCTATCCCAGTGCTTTTCCAACACTGCCAACCTTCTTAACCTTGAAGTACAAGGGTATGAAAAGATAAAAGACCATCTCAAGTTAACCTCAAAATGCAATTAACTGGCTAACCCAGGCCTTTGGTATGTATTATACAACTGGGAAAGGTGGTGTGCTACCTTTCCCAGAGTTCCTTGATTAATGGAGACTTAAAATTTTTTTTTCAACGTTTTTTATTTATTTTTGGGACAGAGAGAGACAGAGCATGAACAGGGGAGGGGCAGAGAGAGAGGGAGACACAGAATCGGAAACAGGCTCCAGGCTCCAAGCCATCAGCCCAGGGCCTGACGCGGGGCTCGAACTCACGAACCGTGAGATCGTGACCTGGCTGAAGTCAGATGCTTAACCGACTGCGCCACCCAGGCACCCCAGATTAATGGAGACTTAAATGCATACCAAGAGTCAATGTTCTATTGTTGTTGTTTATTTACTGTCCTATTTTGACTAGGACAGAAATTGCTATGAAAAGAATATATCAAGGAACACGTGGAATGACAGCTTATCAGGATAACTAGGAAAATCCAGACTACATTCACTCATGCGACATGGTTACTCTTTAGGGGACTCATAGAGGCACGACTCTCCAAATGGACTACTTTGAGTATTTTCCTGTCAGATCAACTGCTGCTAAATGTTAAATGTGAAGAGGCCAAAATACTAAAGTATCAAAGGTTTTAGACCTCCCTCTCCACCAGAGGACAAAAAATGCTATATTCACCCCCCAGCTCTTCTTCCTCTCCCCCACTGCTCCTGCAACACCTCCCACTCTCCAGGAAAGAACATTAGGGCCAGACTGTTATTTGGATTTGTGACAGAATCATTACAGAAGGGGCAGGAAAAACAAGACTTAGGGAGGCTGAGGTAAGAAAGTCCTTTACAAGAAAGGCTAAGTCAATCTATAAATTAAAAAGCTGAAGAGAAGGAAGAGATAAGACAGAAAAATGTGTGCAAGCTGAAAACAAAAAGTAGCAGGGGGTGGAGTTAGAAAATGAGCTACTTGAGAGAATATGAGATAGGAAGAACAAGGAATCTTTCAACCTCTTCTGAAAAAAAAATTCTTAACTCAATCTGAGTATTAATTTGCTTGAGGGGGGAGGATGTTCCTAAATCTACTAAAACTATACGTAAAATTGTGTGTGAATATAATTTCTTGAAAATTAATCTATAAAGATTCTGGGAAGGTTATTTGACCCTAAAAATATTGTGAGAAAGATACCATTACTATGGGAAGAGCTCCAGAAAATGCCTGTATTCTTCTGGATAAGACACAGGGTTGTTATTATAGTAAAGGACTCAGGCAATTACAGGCATACAGAGGCCCTGAAGATATAAGTCACTGGCTTCCCAGTTATGCATGGGGCAGGACATACCTAGCACATACATCATAAAAGTGTACCCAGTATTTGATGGTTGAGAAAGCTGGCCTAGTAGATATTCTATTGTCGCTTGGTAACAGTTTGTGGTGGCCAGCCTCCAAGATGTCAACCAATGACCACTTCTTTCTGGTTTCTACACTTTTTTGCACTCTTTTTGCATAGTGAACCAGGGGAGGCTTGAGTGACCAACAGAACACAGAAGTGGTAATATTTTGCTATGGAGATTAAGTCATGGAGGTCAAGTGTTGTGGCCTCTGCCTTGGTCTTTTGGATTTCTTACTCTGGAAAGCTAGCCACCATGTCAAGAGGGCACTCAAGTTGCCCTATAGAAAGTCCCACATGGAGAGGAACAGAGGTCTATCAGCAAGAGCAAGCATCAACTTATCAGTTACATGAATGAGCCAAACTAGAACTGGATCCTCCAGTCCCCATCAAACTTTCAAATGACTGCAATCCTGGCTAATGTCTGAATGTAATCTCATGATATATTCAAGCCAGAACTGCACAGTCATGCTGCTCCAAAACACCTGATCTACATATGTTGTATAAAATAGTCAATTATTATTCTATAAGCCACTGAATTTTTTGAATAATTTGTTACCTAGTGTCTAGCTAGTTAATAGGCCAATGTGCAGAGGTGGTGCTCAATTATGAATTACTAACACTGATATTCAATCTAATATAAACAAAGGTAACATCTGATAAAAACATAAATGCATGTTTTTGCTCATTATGAATGATAATGGTGCCATAACTTATAAAGCACACAGTAGCACATTTTTACCATTGGCTGGCAATGAGTTTATTCCCTCCTGGTTACAGTGGGAAAATGCAATGCTTATATTTTCTTTTGACATACTGATTTCACAAGCTACTATAGATCCCTCTAACTCTGCAATAAAACCACTACCTATCAAACAACAACACCAAAAAAATCCACATCCTTTCTACATTGCTTGTCTTTACAATAACAAAGGGAAAAGCTTATACTAATCCTCAGCTGGATTTAGAAACCAAAGAAAGTGAAATGTAGCGGTATGCTAGTGACATAACAATGAAAATCATCAAATCGGCATTAATACTGTTGGAATTTGTTTAAGTAATAAATTTAAATGTATTCACTACACACCTTGAATAATATTATATTCTCTACAATCAAAAATTAATAAGCATGAAAGTCTACAATGTTTTTATTTCTGAAAAGAACAAATATTATGGCCTCATAAGAACAACTGAGTGATCTCAATATTTTCTCCCTCAAATATAAGGCAATTAAAGATGAACCAACCACGAAGAAATATTAATAATTACAAAATGAAAACCACTGAGGAAAAACTCACAAACAAATGATGGATTGTGTAAACTAGATCATTAAAGCCTAGTAATTTCCAAGGTTTGCTGAACAGATAAAGTATTATTTATTTACAACATGAGGAATTATAGTCCCTCCCTTTTGCAGTACTCTGGTAATGACAAACAGTGTCATTTGGAGCATTTTCAGAAGGCAAACTGTATATTTCTAGAGATAAACTATATTTGTGTCTCAATGAGAAAACCAAACTCTCTCTCAAAAATAAATAAATAAACATTAAAAAAAAAGAAGTTCAAGAAAGACAGGTGATTGCTGAGCTTTTACTGATAATCTTTTTAAACATCTATCAGCAGAGATGAGCATGTCTGTAGCAAGTGACAAGAAGAAAGTTAAACTAGTGTAGGCAATAATAATAATAATAGCAACACATAGTGAGATTTATTAAATACTTACTGTAGATTGAAAAAGTGACCATAATCACTCCTAGCTCTCCCTCTATTTAAACTCTTTGCAATGTGACAGATTTTCGTATGAAAAGGTAGTCTACTTCTCCATTTCACAGATGGGGGTTGGCCTCATGACTTCCTTGGTCTAAGCACCATGAGAGAAAGGATGTGGGAGGGCTTGCTGGAGGATGTGGGACCGTGCAGAGATAAACTAAGCCATCTCAGAAACTTACTACAGATGCATGAGTGAGCAGATCTGAGACAAGAATAACCACCCAGCAGAACCCAGAAAAAAGGCCAACCCATAGAATCATAAGTTCAATTGATGGTTGTTTTAAGTCACTAACTTTGGGGTAGTTTATTATGTAGCAATAGTTAACTGGTATGTGCCAGGCATTACCTAAAGTGTGTTACACACATTATTTAATATAATCCTTGCCACATGCTATGAGGTAGGTAGTATTAGTATCTCCATTTTAGAGGTGAGAACCTGAGGCATAGAACAACAGAGGGAATTCATTGTTTAATGTACCTGAAATATTCCAAGGAGATGATCCTACTGGATTCAGGTATGACTGGTCTAGATCTTTAGGCAATGTCACCAGGACTCTGCTTTAATTATTATCCATTTCTGGCTCCACTTTTCTCTTCACTGTATGGATTTATCCTCAAAGTCCCCTTCCCTAGGCTGGCTATCTGCTCATAATCCAGAGGAAAATAGCTCAGGTAAAAGTCTAGGGAGGCTCTGACTAGCTAGACCTAATCATGTGCCCAATTCAAGGACCAGGGGGCAGGTGAAGCCTTATGACTGGCAGTTCCATCAGAATCACCTGGTGGGGATGGGCTAGAGAGCAATTGTTCTGGGATAGAGAAATGAATACTGGGCGGACAGTAGAATTATGCCCTCTGCAATGACTCACAGATTCATTACGTGGATTCTAGGACCCCTGAGTGCTGACGTGATTAGAAATATTTGAACTATAACATCGAGTCTGTCTAGAACCTGGTGTACCCTCCAACACACAAAACCAAGGACTCTACTCTTCTAGTCCCCAGGCACCCTTCTCTTCTCCCATCTCTCCATGCCACCTTGTCACAGCTCCTCTCCCTGAATAATAAGAACACTCTCTGGCACTTTTTAGTTTTATAGATTTAGCTGATGTTTGAATAACAGCATTTTCTCCACAGCTAAATTGGAAAGTGGATTATTTGCTTTACAAAAGGATTCTCGACTTTACAAAGGATTTCCCAGAAGAGGACTTTAAATAGCAACCTCCCCCTAGTGCATTTAAACTATAATTCCATTTGCAAGCTACTGCTTCTCAATACCTCAAATTTAGTTTACTTGAGGGGCTAGGCTAGGCAGGGACTTCTAAAAGTCCCTCCAACTCAAAAAGCACATGAGTCTGACCAACAGCCCATAGCAGAAAGACCAGGATAGTGGTACTTGTTGCTCTCACCTGTAAAAGGTGTGTAAGAATGTCACCTACCACAAAGTTATGTTGTGAGGACCAAATTAGTTAAGATAGATGGCATGTCTAGCACATTGCTAGTACAAATCAAGTAGTCTGCCTGCAACTACTTTGACTAGCTTCCAACCCGTTTTGGCTTCCTAGCCAGAGGTGTCCATTCAAAATATAAATTCTACCTTGTCACACCATTCCACTCAAAATCTCAATAGTTTTTCAATGCCACAATCAAAAATCTCATTCCTTGGAAGATTCAATGAGGGCCCAATGCCTGGCCTTCCCCTGGCTGCTAGTACCATTACTCACCATTCTCATTCCCATCTTTACACAAAATCTGATATTTTCTCCAAATTACAAGAAAATGAAATTTCTTCTTCTAGCTCCTCCTGTGAGCCTCAGCTCCATTTCTGCACTCTCCTTTGCAATGAAACTTCTTGAAAGATTTGTCCATGTTCATGGTCTTCAGTTGTTCCCTCCCCACTCCCTACTTGAAATCTCCACTTGGATATAAAATGCAAATCTTATCGGCATGTCCAGCAACGAACTCCTAGCCCCCTCCTTCTCTATCTTGCTCTCCCTGGACTTTTTCTCACATAAGTTGATGCAAATCCAAACTTCTGGAAATCTTGCAGAAGTGTCTGTCTATCCATACCCACCATCCATATCCATCAGTTAACCCTATTGCCTCACCTTCAGAGTACAAGTGAAGAATGACCACTTCTCACTAACTGCACTGTCTTCCACTGGCCTATGCCATAGCTGTCTATTGTTAGAATTACTGCAATAGCCTCCTCATGACCTTGGTTTCCACCCTTGGCTCCCAAACCTTTATTTCCAGTAGAGTAGGAAGATAAATCCTGTTTAAACAGCAAGTCAGATCATGTCCTGATTGCTGAAAAGCCTTCAGTAGCCATTTCACTCCGAGCAAAAGCCAAAGCCCAACAATGACCGGAAGGCTCTCTGTAATCTAACCACCACCCAGATCTTTCTAGCTTATTTCCTACTAACTCTCCACCTGGTCCACTCTGCTCCAACCATGCCAGCCTGCAACCTTTCCTGAACATGACAAGCATGCTCCCATCTTTTAAACTGGCTGTCCTCTCTACCTGAAACACTTTTTCACTGGGTATCTGTGGAGTTCACCCCTCACCCTTCAGACTGTCACCTTCATAATGAGGCTCCCCTTTATCAGTACCTTCAAAAGCAGGAGTTGCCCCCACCTGGAGATACTCATGATTCTCGTTACCCCTCACCATCTGTTTCCCTTATCACTTTCTAATGTACTATATAATTTCATTATTACGTTTATTATTCACTGACTCTCCCTTTCCCAAATATATTAGCTCCTCAAGGACTGTAATCTTAGTGTGTCTTGTTCATGTATCCCACACAATCAGAAAAAAAAAAAAACCCAGCATATAACAGATGCTCAATAAATATGTTAACTAAGTAGATGCTCTTGTCATGCTGGTCTTCCATTCTCCTAAAACTTGAAGCTATAGTTCATACATCACTTCCTCAGAAAAACCCTCACTGATCTCCCTGGTAAATTTCCTTGATGACAGTTTCCAAAGTCCCTCTGCTTCACAGAACTTGTTTTTTAAAGTTTATTTATTTTAAGAAAGAGTGTGTGTATGTGAACCACAGAGAGAGAGAGGAGGAGAAAGAATCCCAAGCAGGCTCCATGCTCTCAGTGCACAGCCTAAAGCAGGGCTTGATCTCACCTGGAGATCATGACCTGAGCCGCAATCAGGAGTCAGACGTTTACTCGGATGAGCCACTCAAGTATCCCTCCTTCATAGCACTTTTGAGACATCTAACTTATATTTGTTTTGTGACTACCCAAGCTCTCTCAGGACAGGGAAAATTCTGTTTTTATTTATCATCTTTATCACTAATACCTAAGAGTCTTTGCATATAGTAAGTGCTCAATAAGTATTTTTTAAATAAATGAATAGCAGATGGTTATTCATATTATTATAAGAAGTTAATATTCCTTTACTCATCAACGGCCCCCAAGCACATACACAATTAGCATGATTAAAATCAACCTTCTTTAGGAGCACATGGGTGGCTCAGTCAGTTAAGCATCTAATCCTTGATTTTGGCTCAGGTCATGATCTCACGGTACCTGGGATCAAGCCCTCCACTGGGCTCTGCACTGACAGCATAAAGTCTGCTTGGGATTCTCTCTCTCTCTACCTCTCTCTTTGCCCCATTCCTGCTGTTGCATGCTCTCTCTCTCTCTCAAAATAAATAAACTTTTTAAAAAATCATTAAAAATTTTTTTAATGTTTACTTATTTATTTTGAGAGAGGGAGAGAGACAGAGAATCCCAAGAAGGCTCCACACTGTCAGAAGAGAGCCCAGAGCAGGGCTCAAATTCACAAACCATGATATCATGACATGAGCTGAAACCAAGAGGTGGACACTTAAGCAACTTACTCCTCCCCAGGCACCCCTAAATTTTTTTTAATTTTATTTCCTTTATTTCCAGTAGAGGAAACAGCTAATTGTCCACCAAATAGGCCAGTGGTAACCTGCAGGGCTCCTGTAGATACTCTGCCTTCTACCCTATGTGGCTAAAGGACTGTACCCAAGTGATCTGAGTGCCTTCTATCAGAACTTTACCTCGGTATTAGTTGGTTTCATCTGAAACAGGCCTTTTCATTTCCATCTTAAAAGCATGCAAATATTTTTGTTTTATGAATAAAAAATTGAAATTTGCCTGGGGAACCTGAGTGGTTCAGTCAGTTAAGCATCTGACTCTTGATTTTGGCTCAGATCATGATCTTACCTATGTTGGGCTCTGGGCTGACAGCCTGGAGCCTGCCTGGGAATCTCTCTCTCCCTCTTTCTGCCTCTCCTCCACAAACACTGTGTTCATGTGCTCTCTTACTCTCTCTCAAAATAAATAAACTTAAAAAAAAACAAATAGAAATTTGCAGATTAGACTCCAAAAATATCCATTCTTAATCTTTTCACTTTAAAGTGTTTTATTTTTAACTTTATTTTATGACAGATTAATTCAAAATTCATCATTGTAAGAGAGATGAGCATAATTGCCCAAAAAAGAAAAAGAGGGTGGTACATCTCTGATCTTCTGATAACTGTGTAAATACTGATATTCTACATGCATGGAATTATGACTAACTGAATTAGGGCTGATATCGTATACCCTGGATTTGTTGGGTTGTGTTAGTAATTTAACACAGAAAATTACTGATATAATCATCTGGTTAGTAAAATTAAATAGAGCTTCTTTCTTGATACACTATAGCCTTTTAATCTGGGACTTGAGAAGGCTCAGAATGAAGACATGGGTTAACTGCTTATGTATTCCTAGTTTTTTCCTCAGAACATTTACATAGTGTGTCCCTGTTGGAATGTTCAAGATTGACTGCTGAGCACTAAATAGTCTGGGCCCAGCCACAGGAATAGATTAGTACACAGAGGCCTGATGGAATTTTCCTCTGAAGAAGGGCTCTACCTCTCCTTCTCACCCCACTCTGAACAGACACTGTAACTCTTGTGTGGGTCTGAGGCCTTGGTAAATAAAGCAGTGGCAAGAGGGTGGGTTAGGCATCTTATATTTGCCAAGGACTCTTGAGAGAAAAAAGGAAACATTTTAACAATTTTACTACCAAATATTTCAAGCATATAAAAATTTATACAAATAATAAAACTAACACTCACATCCACTATCAAACTTTGTCAAATCTTAATATTTTACCTTGTATCAGATCTAGTAGAAATAAAAGGGAACATCAGAGATGTGGTTGATGTTCTCTAAGGACCCCACCTGTACCACACATTCACCTGTCTTCTTTCCAAGACATATTTACTCTCCAGAGTTTAAAGTTTACATTTATGTGTGTTTTTTATTGTTATCTGTAAATTTTTTGTGTTTTAAAATATATTCTCTAAGCAAGTTGTACATACACACATACACAAACACACACACACACACACACACACACACACACACACCTTGGCTCACTATTCTATTTTTCAGATGTATCCATATTAAAACTTGAATAAATCACATTCCATGTCATCTACTTTAAACCAGTGAATTGCATTTCAGCATTTAAACACATAAGTGATGGGGCACCTGAGTGGCTCAGTCAATTAAGCGTCTGACTTCAGCTCATAATTTCACAGTTTGTGGTTTCAAGCCCCGCATCGGGCTCTGTGCTGACAGCTCATAGCTGGAGCCTGCTCTAGATTCTGTGTCTCCCTCTCTCTCTACTCCTCCCCTGTTTATTCTCTCTCTCTCTCTCTCTCTCTCTCTCTCTCTCTCTCTCTCTCTCTCTCCGTCTCTCTCAAAAAAATAATAAATTAACATTAAATTCCTAACAGATCAACTCATTCTCATGGTGGTATATGTTCATGTTGTTTCTTTTTCTTGGTATGGCAGGGGTACTGGTGGCAGGAGTGAGGGAAGAATAAAGAGCTACTTTTTCTTCCTGGTGATTCCAATATGTACCCTGCAAGAGAGTCTGTGTGGTTAAAAGATGTCTGTGAGGGGCGCCTGGGTGGCGCAGTCGGTTAAGCGTCCGACTTCAGCCAGGTCACGATCTCGCGGTCCGTGAGTTCGAGCCCCGCATCAGGCTCTGGGCTGATGGCTCGGAGCCTGGAGCCTGTTTCTGATTCTGTGTCTCCCTCTCTCTCTGCCCCTCCCCCGTTCATGCTCTGTCTCTCTCTGTCCCAAAAATAAATAAACGTTGAAAAAAAAAAAAATTAAAAAAAAAAAAAAAAAAAGATGTCTGTGATGGTTAATCTTACATGTCAAGTTGTGTGAACCATGATATCCAAATTTTTGGTTAAATGTTATTCCAGAAGTTTCTGTGAGGATGTTTTATGGATAAGATAAACATTTAAATTGATGGAATGTGAGTAAAGCAAATTGCCCTCCATAATGTAGGTGGACTTCAATCAATCAGTTCAAAGAGAAGAAAAAGCTAAGAGAAAAAAGACTGAGGTCCCCTGAGCAAGAAGGAATTCTTCCAACAGACTGCTTTGTCCAATGAAATGCAACTCTTCCCTGAGTCCCCAGCCTCCCAAGCCATCTGGTAGATTGTGGATTCACGGAGTCTTCAGAAGCACATGAGCCAATTCCTTAAAATCAATCAATCAATCAATCTGCGTGTGTGTTTGTGTGTGCACATACATATATGAATGTACATACACACACACATCCTGTTCCTTCTATTTTTATGGAAAACCCTGACTAACATAAGGTCAAAATATAAATTTCATTTGTTTTCATTTGTGGCTGTCTGGTCTTTGGAGATCCAGAAACTTGGGAATGGAGCAAAAGCAATGGACACATTTGTTGTGTATGCTTTTCTAGTTGTTGTGTATGCTTTTCTTTCACCTAAACTTACACTTTCGGCCCTGGGCCATGAGTTATTTTCTCTACTCTCTGCGCTTTATCAGAAGATGTAAGATAAGGGGCACCTGGGTGGCTCAGTCGGTTAAGTGTCCGACTTCAGCTCAGGTCATGGTCTCATGGTCCGAGAGTTTGAGCCCCGCATCAGGCTCTGTGCTGATAGCTCAGAGCCTGGAGCTTTCTTCCCATTCTGTGTCTCCTCCTCTGTCTGCCCCTCCCACACTCATGCTCTATCTCTCAAAAATGAATAAACATTAAAAAAAGAATTAAAAAAAAGAAGACACATGATTAATCTCATAGGCACTCAACTATTGTTTATTAAATTATTAGCTGAATAAATGTGCGTGGTAATTTCAGAGAGCCAAATAGGGATAATAGTAATAAAGGGACCACTTAACCAACAAATCCATCAATACAAATACACCTGTGTGGCATGGTCATATATTTAGCACTATATTGGAAAGTGTTGGGTAATAGGGTCCAGAGAGACTTGGAAAAATAATTGCAATGGTGACATTTAAGGTAAAAACATAAAAGCAATCAAAAAATGCCGGTACAAAAGGAGCATGTGATAAAAATAAATATAAAAAGAATCATAAGATAGTAGTGATAAAAATAAATATGAGAATAAGTATGAGAAGAACGAGAGGTAGCATGATACGATGATAAAAAGAATGCCGAATTTGGGAACTAAAGGACTGCATTCAAATCATAACACTGCCACCCTGTGTTCCATATAACCCTTGGCCAGACAATTAACTCTCTAGCCTTGTTTGCCTTTTTTACAGAATGACTTTCAATTGTCTCTCACTGTGTTCACCCTCTAGATTTCCCATGTGTTGAGTGGTGAATAAGTCAGTTATATGAACGTCAAGTACTAATTTATTGATTTCCCTCTACCCTCTGTTTGTCAATCACAAAAACTACTCTGTTAATGAGGTAAAGCAGCATTCAGTACTCAAGGTGCTATGTTTAAAATTTTTTTTACATTTATTTATTTTTGATAGATGGAGAGAGAGAGAGCACAAATGGGGAAGGGGCAAAGAGAGAAGGAGACACAGAATCAGAAGCAGGCTCCAGGCTCCGAGCTGTCAGCACAGAGCCCAATGCGGGGCTCGAACTCACAAACCATGAGATCATGACCTGAGCTGAAGTCAGACGCTTAACCGACTGAGCCACCCAGGTGCCCCCCCAATGGTGCTATGTTTAAAAGAAACTACTGAACTCTGTCAAAATCCAGTGACATTACCAAGTACAGGATGAACCACTCTGCTACTTCTCGGATGACTTCACATTTTACATCCTGTTCTGGAAACTTCAGAATCTTGTGACAGATCAGATCATGGAACATGGGTCATGTAAATGCCTTCAAGTTGCTCAAATCAGCAACCCCATAACAAGATAGGCAGTCAGATGAAATTATCAGAAGCACAGATGGCACTCAATCGGGTTTAGTGTGGGAGAATTCTCAAAACATGCGGGGATTGAGTTCTCCTTTATGCTACCCCTTTGTGGAAATGCTTTATGTTTAATCAACCTCTCTTTGCCCACATGCCTGAGAAATGCAATTCCCTTTTCAATGGGGAAAATTGGCCCCTGACTGATTTCCATTATATTTATATATCCTTTGCCTTCCTGGGCATGCATCGGCTGGGTCTCTGCAGTGACAAACTGATGGATGGGGCTCTCTGGAGTGGAGAGGAGATGCAGCTCCATAGGACAGAGTTCCTCCTTTCCATCTATCTGCTCTGAAGGTATACCATCTCCCAGCGGGAAGCCACAGAAACACAACACAAAGATCCTGAGACTCGGAAAAGTGCTTTGAAAAAGAGAACTGAGAAATATAAAGTACAGTTAAAAGTGTCAGGGTATTCGGTTACAGTCCTGGCTCCACTGATAGCTAAATAGGTGACCTTGGACAAATCACATAAACTCATTAATAAAATGGAAATCTTTCTACCTCATTTCTCTTGGGAAATAACCAAAAAGTGAAAACTTATATTAGGAATGCAAGGGTTTTTGGGTTTTTTTGATAAATATGATCATATATAGTCTACTGGGGATAAAAATCTCAAGGTGCTTCCTGTGGTACCCTCATTTGGCCCTGAGCAGTAGAGCTTTGTGGTTACATGTAAGGAAGGGATTTGGAAGTCACCTGCAGGATTTAAATCTCACCTCCAACTCTGACCATAGGTGTGACCTCACATAAGTTCCTCAAACTGAATTATCAACCTTTTTTTTTCCTTATCTACAAAATAATTAGCTCACAGAGTTATTGTCATGTTAGTTCCACGTATGACAAAATTAACATAACTGAGTTGATTCTAGTTCTGGAAATTATTCTGGACACACTGGTGTTATTTGGTATAGTATTTGTGTAAAAGGCTGAAAAGAAGCCAACGTAGGGGATGCTAACACAAATCGTACAGAAGGCAAAGTTTCTTTCTATGTCTAGTGCCAGCAGTCACCCCCAGACCCTCGTTCCTCCTTCCTGCTATCCCTTTAGTGAGCTCAATGGGATTTTAAAGAGGCTCTTCCTCCACACTGCCGAATAGAAGAATGAAATACAGATATAAGATACTGTCCTCCAAAATGTACATTTTGTGGGGCCAAGCACAGGACACAAAGAAAATCTAGAGGAAAATTCTAGAGTGTACACACAAATGCTCAAGACATAGGATGTCAGAGATGAAGAAGCAAGGGAATTATCCTAGTGGGATACAAGCCACCATGGCTGTATCACAAAATCACAGTGAAGTTCTTTTGTATTCATAAAGTCACAGTGAAGTTCTTTGAGTGTCTACTGTGAAAACATTGTCCAACATACTTTATTATCTATAATCTCATTCAGTCCTCATAAATCTCCTTCAGAGTAAATATTACCATTCCCCCTTTAGAGAGGAGGAAAGGCTCACAGTGATGTCTCCTGGATGAAGTCACACAGAAGTTATGAAAAGAGAGTGAGTCTGTAATAGGTTTTTGCAGCTCTGCCTTACCTTCCCAGAATTTTAAAAGTTCATTTGGCTGGTCACATAAAATAACTCACCCCTAAGTGTCCGGGGTGGTCTTCTGGATTCTGGACCTTGTGCCGTTATTTTCTTGCTTTCATTGGCCCACTGGAAGCTTCAGTTCCCAAAATCTCCAGATAAGGAGTGGTTCCAAAGGTTCCCTGAACCTAAAAGGGAGAAGAAAATATGAGGTAGACAAAATCGTAATTGCACAAATAAAAAATAATGGCAGAATAGACCACTAAAAATAGGAACTAATATTTCCTGGAAAATGAGGGCAACAAAGTTTAAGACTTCATCCTGATAAAATAAAACTAAAATGTATTAAAGGGAGTTAATTTTACATTTAATAAAAATATAAATTATACTGCAATTATTTGACAATTATTAAAATTAACAAAGAATATTTGAGATCATTTTCCAAAGAAATTACATAACTGCATGCCCATGATACCCTCCAATGTAAAGGGAACCATTCTTGCAAAAAAAAACACTGAGAGTTCATCAATTTTCCCAAAGGCTTCCCTGCATCCTTTGATATTCAAATCATCAAATTATTCTCCTTTGAAGCCTATCGTGTCATCCTCCTTGTCGATTTTTCTCTTCTTCAATTATTAACTGGTCTAACTCTGTCAGATCCTCATTTGTCAATTATTTTGCATGTGATTAGAGAAATTCTTCATCATCCCTTCATCTTTGCAAAATCCTGCAGCTTTTTCCAAGACGTGCAGTTTCCTTCTGCAGTCAAATTGGAATATACATGTGCTATGTTGTCAGATGTCTGCGAGTACCCAGCAAAGGTACCAATGCTGTGGATGTAGAGAGCAGTATGTTAAGTGAAGAGAGATATTCTCATGGACACTAACTGTAATGAGGGGACAGTTTATTAGTCCATGCTCTCATTCACTGATGCCTTTCATCCCACTCTCCTACATAGCTGTAACTCTAGGGGTGATGGTAAATAATATTATGGTAAAAGGATTCTCTGTATTAGGAAGAATAATAACTCCTAAGTCCTGGGGAGCTCTTCACAGACAGCAAGCTACTTTCACATCCATCACCAGTGTATCCTAACACTATCCTTTAAAGAGAGGTGGAGTAAGTATTTTTATATACAATTTCACAGATGAGGAAACTGAGACTCAGCAAGGTGTACATTTTTAAAGAATTTCTTCCTAACCTACTCTCCATCTTCAAAGTATTAACTTTTGTTTACTATTTTCTTGCTTGGCATTGAGTACCGTGCTAAGTATTTTACATGTAGCACCCCATTTATTCCTGATAACTGTCTGAGTGAATGATTACAATCAGGCATAATTAACTTAATTTTGTAAAAACAAAACTGAGGATAATTAAAGTTAAGGAACTTGTTAAGTCACTTATTGCTACAACAATCCTGTATAAGAAATGACCCCAAAATCTCAAAGGCTTCCAACAACCATCATTTATTTCTTACTCAAAGAATCAGCTGGAGGGCTGAGTTGACTCTGGTTCAGGTAGTAAGTTGGGTTCGGATCTGTTCCATGTGGGTCATTTATGACCCATGCTGAAGTTGCAGTAGCTATCTGGGGCAAGACCTCCTCACGACATGTCAGCAGTGCATGAGGCTATGTTCATGTCATATCCCCGAACCTGCCACTGTCCAAAATGAGTCACTGAATAAAACCAACTCAATGGATAAAGGATGTAGAATCTGTCTACACTGCTGGGAAGCACTGAAGAGTCACATGACTAAGAGTATGGGTGGATAACCTATCATAGGTGTGGGCAGGCAAAGAGGGTAACAGTTACGTATTTTGTATTTCTGACAACAGCCATATCTTACCACTGGCCCAAGTCTCCCCACCAAGTTCTGACTCCAGAGCCCATGCTGTTAATCACTTCCAGGTACTTTGCAGGAACTGCACCCAATGCACAAAAGTGAGTCCTTGTGGTCATGTTGATACTATATCACCACTTCCTCCTGATCAAAGTTGTTTGTCACCTTCTAGCTGAACCCTCTTGATCCTCCTCTGTATATATAGCCCCGTGTAGCTCAGGAGCTAACCCAGAACTGGATGATTACTTTCTGTATTTCGAGGACAGCAGCTAAGAAGAAAAGATTTCCTCCTGGGCTGCACTGACCTTAATAGTATATTGAAACAGCAATTCTCAGTTCACAAAGCATTTTCATAGTTCTTATCTCAATGGACCCTTCTCCCTTAAATTTCAGGTAATAGACATTATTATAGCCATTTTAAAGATTTAGAAGCTGAGGCTTAGCAAAACAAAATTACTCTACAAATACATAGTTCATGAGCTCCCTGGTCTGGAAATGACGTGAAACCTTCTGCTTAATGTACTTCTATCATCTGGGCAGGCCACTTACTGAGGCTCCTGCAGATGACTTCACTTAATTTTCACAGCAGTGAAATGGGTCAGATGTTCTTATCTGTTTCTGTACACAAGAAGTTAGAACTGTCCCAGGTCATAAGTGAGGGGAGTGGCAAAACCATAGTCCAGCCCAGCTGTGTCACTGCACTGCCTCTTCCTTTAAACTCTACATGCTATTTTGTTTCTTCTTTCATTCTTGTCCCACCTCTCCACTAGGCAATCAGCTGCCAAAAGCCAGATGGTCTCTTGCCTCAAACCCTTGTGATGTAGCCAAACCATGGTCTGGACCCAGGATTTGTCTTTGACTCCATACCTGAACATTTTCGTCCTTTTTTTCTCAGTCTCCTGTATGCTACTCTGTCTAGTTCCATCTGGATCAATTGCTTGCTGACCCTCAGGCCTATTGGCTAGATCCTGATGCCTATTACCTCTCATCCTGCCACACAGAACTTCTCTTCTTAATGTCCTATTTTAAGACATTTCTACATTTACAACTCTATCAGTTTGGACTAGAAAGTCTTCAAGTTCAACTTTGGGACAAACAGGTTTTCAACATGTTTACAAGAATAAATCTATCCTTGATGTTTTTGTCCACAATATGTCTCATATATTTAAAATGTTCTTTTTATTTAAATTTACACATAATAAAATTAAACCTTTTTATGTATAGTTCCATGGCATTTAACACATGAATAAGTTTGTGTTACTATCATAACTGATGCACAGAACCATTCTGTCACTTCAAAATTCCCTTCTGCTTTCCCTTTATAGTTACACCCTTCTTCACTCCTAACAATTGATATCCACTGATTAGTTCCTCACTGCTATAATTTTGTGTTTTCAAGAATGTCACATAATATGTAACCTTTTGAGCCTGGCTTCTCTCACTCACGATAATGCCTTTGAGATGCATCCAGAATGTTGTATGCATAAATAGGCCATTCCTTCTTATTGCTGAGTAACATTTCATTGTATGGATGTGCTCTGGTTTGTTTTTACATTTCTCTGTTGAAGGACATTTGGAAAGTTTCCAGTTTGGACTGATTATGAATAGAGCTGTCATAAACATTCACATATAGATGTTTGTATGAACAGAAGTTTTCATTACTCTAGGATAAGCATCCAGGAGCAGACTGCTAGGTCATATGATAAATGTATTCTTAACTTTATAAGAAAGTGCCATACAGTTTTCCAGAGTTAGAGGTAGTTTTCTTACCTACCTCTATGCAGTTTTATTACAGGCAGACTTTTGTTTGTTGGTTTGTTTTGTTTTGTTTTAGAGAGAGTGTGAACAAGGGAGAGGGCAGAGGGAGAGAGAGAAAGAATTTTAAGCAGGCTCCATACTCAGTACAGAGTCCAATGTGGGGCTTGATGCCACGACCCTGGGATCATGACCTGAGCCAAAAATCAAAAGTGGGACTCTCAACTGACTGAGTCACCCAGGTGCCCCTCACAGATTCTGTTACAGTGCTTACACCCGGTCTTTGCTCCTCCAGATTTACTCTTGGCTCTTTTCCATCTTTCTCCATGCTCAGAAGACTAGTATCCATGGCTACACCAAGTAACTCCCTTATTTTTTGATTCCCATTGGGTTTGGCTTGTGGGAGGCACTGTCAAGATGGCAGAAGGCAGGAAGAGAAGGATGTCAGGATTTGCTTGCCTGATACCTCCCTTCTGGTTGTCACAGTTGTTGTATCTCTCTAACAGAACCATTGTTTCTTCCAGGCCACACACTTTGATTCCCTTACCTCCATGGACCTATTCTTGGTCACCAGGGGTCAATGCACTGTCTCTGATCATTGTATATTCTTTTTATATTCATATGTTTATATTCTTTTTATACTTATATTAATCTTTGCAAAGTCACTATAAAATAGGAAGATAGCTAGCTGAGAAAACAGAGGCACAAGGATAAATTGCCTGAGGTCACATAGGTGGTAATTAGCAAAGCCAAGATGAAAATCCAAGTCTTTTGACCCTAAGCCCATGTTCTTCCCAATAAACTGACTGCATCTTATTTGTGTCAATTCTCTTTTCATATATCCCTAGAGATAATTCACCACACATGCTAGGAACATTAAAATAAACTAGCAAAGTCTTGAATTTATTGTCTACATCTTCTCAGCATGTTGACTACATCAACATAGCTTCTCTTCTTCCTATTTATTGATTTTCTTTCTTATTTTTTTCTTGTTTTTAAGTGAAAGAGAGACAATGGGGGAGGGGCAGAGAGAGAGAGAGAGAAAGAGAGAGAGAATCCCAAGTAAACTATGCACTGTTAGCACAGAGCCCAACGTGGGGCTTGAACACATGAACTGTGAGATCATGACCTGAGCAAAAGTCAGACGCTTAACTGAGTCACCCAGGCACCCCTGATTTTGTTTCTTTATTCCTAATACCCATGATATCTTTTGTATCAATTCTAAGCTTAATAAAAAATGATCAAAATTCCTGAATAAAACATGGGAAGGCTAAATAAAATATTTTTGTTCTTAAGTGAATATTGTCTAATGCTAATATGCCCTATATTCATTATTTCAATGAATAATTGAATAGATTAATAATTTCTTTTAAACTTTAAATATTTTAACATAAACATCTACTGGAATAATGATGAAATTGAAAGGAACCATTCTTATTTAACAAAATAACCAATGCCTATGGGTGTCTGGCTTTACTACCCTTAGGAAGAACATGAATATAGACACAATGCACAGCTCTATATGCACATTCATCTATTCATTCCTTTGCAAATTAGTGACTTCATTTAAGTCATTTACCCAACGTCTTTCTACTAGTAAATAGAGGAGCTACTTCTCTTGATTTTCACATCAGGAATCTATTTACTATGTGAGAGTAATTTAAACTGGGATCTGTAGAACCCCAGGGGTCCCTACATGCACTCTTAAGGATGTGCTAGGTGCTCTTCAGGGTAACCAACCACCCCAATTTTTCCAAGAGTGAGGGTTTTTCCCAACATGTGGGACTTTCAGCACTAAAACTTGGAATATTCTGGGCAAACTAATGAAATGATCATTCTAACTGGACAGAATGTGTTTGAATTCAATTACAGGAAGGTCACCCAGATGATTCAGTATATGTGTGTATATACACACATATACATACATATATATAGATATATATACACACGTGTGTATGTATATACATATATATTAATATTAATATTGGAATTATGCAAACAAAATTATTTGTAGCTTTAATCCTCTTCCCTACCACATTTCCTTTCCCTTATCCCCAACTCCAGAGGAGCCAGAAGCAGAAGACTGAGTTGGGGGTAAAGTGGAGAAAGGAGAGCAAAGAACAGCCTGCATTTCCTTCGCCATTGCTGGTCAGTGGAATGCAAAGAAAACCTAAACTCGAATGAGCAGATCAGCTCTGAATTGGATGACAGACTGGATTCTTGAATTCTCCATCTCTGAAAATGATATTGGTAATTATCTCAAAGTGACCAGAAAACTAATGGAATCTGCTTAACGCAGCAGGTGGGAAAAGAGAAAGGAATTCAATAGACATTTGAAGGCAGAACTGGGCACAAACCAAGGCCCTTTCTTGGCTGTTCCCTACCAAAGCCAGCCTGCTTTAAAAAGTAGTTATGGGAATGCAGGTTATCTCTTTGAATATTGATTTCAATTCTTCTGGGCTAATTCCCAGATGTAGAATTGCTGGATTATATGGTAGTTCTAGTTTTAATTTTTTGCAAAATCCCTATACTATTTTCTATAGCAGCTGCATCATTCCCACCAACAATGCATGTGTTCCAATTTCCCCACATCCTCACCAACATTTATCTTTAGTTTTAAATAATAGCTACCCTAACAGATACGAAGTTTGCTTTTGATTTGCACTTCCCTGATGATTAGTGACACTGAACATCTTTTCCTATACCTGTTGGCCATTTGTATGCCTCTTTTTGCAGAAACGTCTATTCAATCTGATTATTTGGATATTTTTGCTATTGAATTATAGGAGTTCCTAACACATTTTGGATATTAACCTCTTATAAAATATATGGTTTGCAGCATTATTCATAATATCCAAGATACCTGAACAACATAAATGTTGATCAATGGATGAATTTAAAAAAAAAAGAAAATGTGGTATATACATATGATGGAATACTATTCAGCCTTTAACAAGAAATAAATCCAGGGGTGCCTGGGTGACTCAGTCAGTTAAGCATCTGACTCTTGGTTTTGGCTCAGGTCATGATCTCATGGGTTTGTGGGACTGAGCCCCACGTCAGGCTCTGCAGTGACAGTGCAAAACTTGCTTGGGATTCTGTCTCTTTCTCCCTCCCTCCCTCCCTCTACTCCCTCGACCTTGTTCTCTCTCTCTCTCAAAATAAATAAACATAATAAACATTTCAACAACAAAAGGAGAGAAATCCTTCGATATGTGACAACATGAATGAACCTGGAGGATATTATGCTAAGTGAATATGTCAGTCACAGAAAGAAAAATACTTCATGATGTCACATGTGGAATAGAAAACAGTCAAACTCATAGAAACAGAAAGTAGAATGGTGGTTGTCAGGGGCTGGGAGAAGAAAGGAATGGGAACTTGCTGTTTGACAGTTATAAAGTTTCAGTTATATAACATAAATAAGTTTTATAAATGCTGTTTGACAGTTATAAAGTTTCAGTAATATAAGTAAGTTTTATAAATCTTTATACAACCATGGTACCATTTTTAACAATAGTTTAGTATACACTTTAAAGTTTATTAAGAGGATAGGACTAATTTCAAGTGTACTTACCACAATTCTAAAAAAAAAAAAAAAAAAAAAAAGGTAAGGCAGTTATGAAAGAATCAAAGGCCCCAGTGAATGACTTATATGTGGAAAAGGAGAGGCAGGGATCAGGGTTCTCAGTCTACCTATGGGAGAAACTGGAGTAACAATGATACTTCCATGTGTTATTGAGGCCAAGGACGTGGAGATGGAAGGTTTAAGTTCTAGTAATATTGTATCACTTCCTGGCTGTGAGACATTGGGAAAGTCATGAACTATTTGAAGCCTCACTTCTGCATCTGTGACATGGGAATGGTAATATCCACTGCATATGGTTCTGGTGATGGGAAAATATGTATGCACAAGTGCTTTGTAAATATAAAGCACTATGGAGACATGAAATATGATCATTGGCAACAGAAAGAAAATCAAGAGAAAGAGTCTCAATAAGGCATAGACAGCTGGTTTTCTATGAGGTCATTCTCAAAGGAAAAACCACAGAGGAGTGGATGAATCCTTAGATAGTAGAAAACAAGACCAGAAATCAAGGTCAGGGTTGTTGATTTATGGCTTTCTCAGGTGAAAGACAGCCACAGTCAAGTATTTTGTACCACACCCTTCCCTCAATCCCTTGTTCAATTTCAACTCATCCTTTTCATTTCATTCATCTTAATGAGCACTTCCTCAGGGAAGCTTTCTCTGAACACCCTTCCCAGCTGTCAGAAAAAGTCCACCTCAACATAGTTGAAATGTCACATTTACTTTTTTCAATTACTTGATTGATGCACCTCTCCACCCAACGCCTAGATAGCAAGCACCAAGGAGGAAGGAACCAGAACCGTGGAGGTTTATCTTTATATCCTTATCACTAAGCAGATTGACTGGTGTGGAATAAATGTATACTGAAAACCTTAATGAATAAATGAATAATACATTCTGCCCCATCTGTCCTTCCTGATCTGCCTAATAATACTACATACCATCTATCCTTGAATTCTGAAACTTTATTATATCTAGCCTTTCATTGGAGTTTAAGTTAATGTTGTGCCTCTCCAAATTGACTCTCTGCTCTGTAAAGACAGATGTTGGTTTGTCTCTATTTGTTCACCTCACATTGCCCAGGATGTGGATGAACTGATAGGTGGTACTCAGTAAGAACACAGTGCCTCTTAGTCAGCTCATGAATCCACTTTCTCCACCATCCTTGCCAACTGCACCCAGGGGAGTGCTCAATTCAGAAATGGATGCCAATTGGATCTCTAATTAAAGTAAATTATTCAGATTCTGACAAGGCCTCCACATGCATAATGGATCTATAGAGTCCTTTGTCCAAACGGTCTCAAACTGCACCTCAGAGTCCCAGGGTTCACTGCAGAATTTCACAAGCTGAGCAGACAGAAAAGCTTGGTGGGAGCCAAAGGGGAGATTTTAAGTTTCCTCATCTTTTCTATAGGCCAAGAAGCTGTCCTCTCTGTTCGATACATGGGGGGTTCAGGTTAAGATTTTAGTGGCCAAAAACAACTGCTCTAGTACAATGCTAGCATTTTACTTAGGGGGAATTACCCAGATAATGGAGGGAATTGGTGGCTGAAAACTGACAGCAGAATGCCACACGAGAAAACTACAGTGATAATCTCTTCCGAATGGAGTATTTTCCAAGTTTCTATGTAATCTGAGCCTCAATTTCTATGAAGGTAACAGTCCCCAGAGCCCTCTCTGTATCGCATATTCTATGATCTGGCTGATTTGGCATTATTAATAATATCATTTAGAGAGTAGAATTTAATAGTCATCCATAGAGACTTGCTGAGCATGTCAGTGTGTGAGCCCATGCAAGTGAATTCCCTCATGGGTATGGGCTTAGGTATGTCTTCCGTAAAAGAAATCATCCTGTCATTAATCTGTGTACAGCCACACTTGTCAACAGTAATCACAGCAACATCAGTAACCGGCAGAACACAGTATAGATATTTTGGGGGAAATGGACACATCTAAGACATTCCAAAAACAGAATGATCTCTAGCATTTGTTCTCGTTAATCTAAGTATGCAGGGTCTATTTTCATTGACAATGCTTTTTTTTTCATTTATTCTTTCTGACTTCCTCAATGAATATAAGTTTATAATATTATTTTCCATTTTATAATCTTATGGGCTGAATCACTGAAAACTTACAATTAAACCAGCAAAAAGAAGGAACCTATTTTAGGCACTATAAGACAGGGAATATTAAAAATGTCCCAGGACAATAGACACTGTTTTCTCTTGAGAAGCTCTGCCATTAATCTAACCAAGAAAAGAAATTTTCCGGGTCTAAATGATCATAATGAAAAGAAACATACATACACACACACACACACACACACACACACACACACACACAGCAACAGATCACTGCAAAAGAAATTCAAAAATAATGGGAGAAAGTTGGTTAGCAAACAGCATGAGTCTTAGTGTTTATTTAAAGGAAAAAAATATTAAAAAAAACTACCTCTCACAAATCATTCTCAACCTCTTTTGGTCTCAATACCTTATGTACTTAAGATCTATTGAAGACCCCACAGCATGTGTTTATGAGAGTTGTATCTTTCAATATTTACCATGCTTAAAATTAAAATTGAAAAATATAGAGAATATTTATTAATCTATCTTAAATAACAATAAACTAATTACATTCATAACATATTTCTATGAAAAATGAAAAAAAAGGCTTTCACCACTGAAAAGCTGTGAAGCTGAGGTTGGCAACTATACATTTTTCTGAAATTCGAAATAGTGGCATGGACCCTCAAATTTGCCATTGGCAACTAGTGATGGCAGCTGTTTTTCTTGAAATGGCATGCTCAGTTCATTCATTTTAGAGAAAATGTCTGCCAAATGCCAAATACCAATAGCATATCAGTTAGTTGGTCTTTCAAGTAAAAATGCTGTTCAATGAAAAAAGCAGATAGTTCTACTCACAGCTCAAACAACTGCTGAACCACATTTCCTCAAGATGACCATTATATCATACTTGGCTTGCAACAGAAATATTTCATGTGTGCTTATTATTTCTTCACACAGAATAATTAATTAAATTAATAATGTTGCTGCCTCATCAAGGACAGTCCTAAGTGAAACTAGCATTTTTTTAATATGAAATTTATTGTTAAATTCGTTTCCATACAACACACAGTGCTCATCCCAACAGGTGCCCTCCTCAATGCCCATCACTCACTTTCCCCTCCCTCCCATTCCCCATCAACCCTCAGTTTATTCTCAGTCTTTAAGAGTCCTTATGGTTTGCCTCCCTACCTCTCTAACTTTTTTCTCCTTCCCCTCCCCCATGGTCTTCTGTCAAGTTTCTCAGGATCCACCTAAGAGTGAAAACATATGGTATCTGCAATGAGAAAGCATGAAATATGGCCTTTTGTAGCATTTTTTTAATACTGTAAATACATGGTTTGAAGAATACGAAGATTCCTCATATGATTTAATCCTACTGCCTTGGTTTCTCCTAAAGCAGCATTATTTTTGAATTGGCATTATCAGTGGAAAAAACATATGGCATCTTGGCATTACCATGAAAATAGTTTGAACTTTCAGACTCCATGAAAGGGTCTTGGGGACCTCCAGGGGACTACAGGGATGACCAACTGTCTTAAATTCTTCTTCTCTTTCTTTCCTCCCTGTGCTTGTAAACAAAGCCAGTGGAAGCCTGGAGACAAATACTGATGGGCAACCACAGGTAAGTATACCATGTCTCCTGTCCCCAAAGATCCCGGGCTCCTTGAAAGCCCCATCTCCTAGTGATACACTCTCTTTCTTCCCCCACATGGACCCCTGTCATTTGCAACAAAAAAAGTCCCTAATCAAGCAGAGTATTCAAAAGGCCCAAACCTGACCTTTCAGGTTTGATTCCATTCCATGGATTTCCCATAGCGTACTTAATATTATTTATATCTATAATATAGTAGCATTGATTAATTGATCAGTATGTAAACATTCATTCTCATTCTTTCTTACATTCTGAAACATGTTATGAGTAAGTTTATTAGATTAAATTATATGAAATTTCCATTTTGGAGTGTGTCAAAAATGGTTGAATAAAATCAATTTCATATAGCTCAACCTAATAACCAAAGCATTATTTTCTATTATTAGAAGGGAAAAAAACAAAATACATCAGCTGAAAAAAATGGACTGTCTTCAAGTGATGGACATTTGTCCATCCAAGGAGGGACATTTACTCCAATAAGAAGGAAATTCAGGGAGGTAAAGATTCCCTGACTTAAAATGTGTTTAAGTTGAAACAAACAAGGCAATTTTGGACCCTGCTGGTTTCACTCAAATATTGAACACATCTGTTTCTTGTTTCCATGACCCTATATTGTTGAGAAAGATAGATCTCCCATTGCTGATGTCCTTCCATGTGGACATCTCTCACACACCCCATCCCACTCACTCTCCCCATTGAGAAATTTGAGATAAAGAACAGGAATTTAACTGGACCTATCCACCCTTTCTTTTAGGATGACACACTCTGCTCTACACCTTCAAACTGTACCTTGAACAGGGGCAGCCTCCTAGGTGAGAAGAGGTGGGCTGTGTTGCTATAGCACTGTCTTCAGTAGAAACTTTTATAGTAATCTGGGGTTCACAGTAAATAATCACACTATAAGCCCATACCCAAAGAGCTGACTCCTCAATGTCTAGCTCTCAATATGGCAGGAAAAGAAAGATTAATTTTTGACTCTTTAGACATCAACATCGTGTTGTTCATATTTATTCACCCAGTCCATAACATAACGCCTGGCACACAGCAGCCATTGAACAAATTTTTGTTGAATGAGTGAATACTTGCAAATACGTAGCTTCTTAAGAATTAGACTCTGGGTTACCCATGCATGAAGCCCATGGGAAGAAGTTTATATTTTATGTTAAGGATGTTAAGGGAGTGGGAAATTACTGAAGGTTTTAAGCAGGAGGATGCATGATCAAATTCATGTTTAAAATGTTAATTAAATAAGTGTAAAGACAAATGGAAATTTGTTTCTGGTGGAGATCCAGACAAGGGCAGGTGGTGGCGAGTGTGGGAGGAGAATGTCATATGGATCTGTTTCCACCTCATTACTTTCATGGTCTTCTTTCCAGAGATGAAATGGGGAACTAGGCATCCTGCTTGATCTCTGTAGGTGGGTGGTATTACTTTTGTGACCTGCTCCGGATATCTGGCTGTTTGTCCTTGATACAACAAGGCCTCTCTGGGGCTTATGATGATGATGTCAATTATTTTCCTCAGAGGGAAAATAAAATTGACTGTGGAATTTTATTGATGAGTTTTGGCTATCTGCTTCTCAAAGATAAAAAGCCTTCCACACATTACATGACTGGCAATTTAGACACTCCTTCATAGTCATTGTGGTCTAGTGATCATGGATGTCAAGTGGGGACAAATCATTTTCTTGTCTTTGCCTTCTGTCTCAGAACTGCTCTGTAAACAGGCTGATGGAATATTTCAGATATGGCAAGCAGACCTGAGGACCGGCTTTAAGGTTTTAAGGGTAATTTTACCACTTACCACTCTCACCTATAAATTGGTCTCTTTTCCCTTAAAAGTCACCGTCTTTAGTAAAAGCCACATCATCTACAACATGGAAGGAGGAAGAGACTGCCAGCCTAGCCAACTAGATCAGCTGGATTAATCATGACCATTTGTAGGATAAAAGAGTAGATCAGCAAAAGCCCATATCTAAAATCAAATTGTAAGAAAAAGTTGAAGTTGGAATTAAAGCCAATAGCGACCAGGAGTAAATGTACAACAGTTTGACATTGTCCCAAACTCACGAGGCTATTTGTTATCAAATACAAAGGTAAAACGGAAGCGTAATAGCTATTGATACTGTTTTTCCCCACAATCCCTAAGACTTTGAACTTGGATTCCTGATGAAAACTGGTAGGGTTTAGATCATGCTGCAAGTGAAGAGCACAGAAGTGAAACCACACCACCTTTCCAGTCTCCAGCATAACAGGATTAAGTGTTCTCCTTTACCAGAGTCACATTCATCAGAGAAATGTTTGCTTACAAGTTCAGTTGTGCAGTTTTTTGCATGGATAAACCATAGAGTCTAATTCTTAAGAAGCTAAATATTTGCATTCGTTCATTCAACAAATATTTACTGGATGGCTGCTGTGTGCCAGGCGTTATACTACAGACTAAGCAAATAGATATTAACAAAACAGACACAGTCTGTAACCTCAGGATTACAATATATGCAGGCATGTGCAGAATATAAAATTTCCATTTCTTCTCTTTTTTAACGTTTATTTTTGAGAGAAAGAGACAGAGTGTGAGGGGGAGAGGGACAGAGAGAGGGAGACACAGAATTGGAAGCAGGCTTCAGGCTCTGAGCTGTCAGCACAGAGCCTGATGTGGGGCTCAAACTCACGAACAGGGAGATCATGACCTGAGCTGAAGTCGGATGCTCAACCGACTGAGCCACCCAGGTGCCCCTAAAATTTCTATTTCTAAGCCAGATACCATGAAAACAATTTAACCTATGCAATTATTATATAGATGAGAAAACCGAGGTCTAAGGAGTTACTTTCCTAGAATCACATAGGTAGTAAACAATAGCATCAGAGGTGATGATAAACACCATTAATCTCTATTAAATACTATGTACCAAGTTCCTGGTAAGCAAGTTCTTGACATGGGCTACTTTCATAACTTTTTATTTAATTTTTCTAAGATAAGTACTATGTTCATCTTAATTTTCTAGATAAGACAGATATATGTTCATAGTCCTGGGAAATCATTGAGCTAAGGTTTATTTCTAGGCAGGGTGACTTGGGGAATTCCTAATCACTATTATACTCTAAAAATATGTCAGCTCAGCAACACACCCCCTCATCACCAGTTAAAGTCTAACACCTACTAGTATCCACAAAACAAAGAGAATTTAGCCAATGTATAAAGAGAGGGTGATACAGTAACCATCTGTTTGATTGCATTAAAGCCAGGAGTGGCCATGCAAAAAAATAAAATAGCTTTGAGATTTCCAAAAAGTATCTTAAATCTTGGTCACTGGTATATCAAATTTTAAACTAAGAATTATACATGTTATAAAATGATTATTCTTAACAATAGAGGTTGAAAGGATGTAAGTTCCTTCATTTAACCAGCAAGCTTCCAAGAGGATCTTGAAATTTTATAACTTTCAGGTCCCTCAAAACTTATATTTGTCACTACTTTAGCCATATAGAAGTGTGTCTTAAGAGTTAACTCTGGCTTGACGTTTACCATGAGATTTTGGGTAATTCATCTCTTGGAACCCCTATTTCCATATCTACTAAATGGATATATACAATCTTGGCATCATAGGGTTGCTAGGAGAACGAGAGTGGCCATGTTCATATAGCAAGAAAGATCAATGTTACATGTTGCTTCTTATACCTCAATTTCCTTGAGGATAGCTTTTATCTGTAGTAACAAAACCTCAAGATACAGTGGCTAAAATGACTAAGGGTCCACCTTTCCTGATTAGTAAGTCTAGAAAGAGTCTCAGAAATGTCATGGGGATCCAGACTCACTGAATCTTACTCTTTAGCCTTCCTTAGTGTAGACTCCATCCTCATGGTCTCAGAATGACTGCTCTACTCCAGATATTGTGTTTGCATTTTAGGAAGAAAAAAAGGAGAAGGGAACATGAGGTATGCCAGTTAAATTCATCTCCTTATATCAGGAAAAATATTATTATTTCTACAAAGTCCACTGTGTAAGGAGAGAGTTAATTTGTACGGAATCTGTAATAATTCTATTCTTACCTCAGGGATGCCTGGGACCATGCCAGGAAGCATGGTACTGACCTTTGGGCAAGAAAGGGATAAAATGCACTGGCTAGTGGTTTATAATATTATGTGTAAAGTCCAAAACTCCCCAGAAGGCATGCTATACCAGCTTCTCTATACTGTTTACTGCAAACATGTAGATTGATAGGCTACAGCTGATTTACCTGGTTTTTTTTTTTTTTTTTTCAACGTTTATTTATTTTTGGGACAGAGAGAGACAGAGCATGAACGGGGGAGGGGCAGAGAGAGAGGGAGACACAGAATCGGAAACAGGCTCCAGGCTCTGAGCCATCAGCCCAGAGCCTGACGCGGGGCTCGAACTCACGGACCGCGAGATCGTGACCTGGCTGAAGTCGGACGCTCAACCGACTGCGCCACCCAGGCGCCCCGATTTACCTGGTTTTATAGCCTAGTTTGTGTTATTTGACCAGTAGGGTATAAAAAAACTTAGTAAACTTGTGCCTTGGCTTCCCTGAGAACAAGCTATCTCACATGTATCTTGATAGTTTATTATCTGGTAAGGAAGTACCTCCTCTGAGACTGAGAATCTATGCCTAGGTATCTCCAACTTCCCTGATGTTTACCCATGATTTCCGTCTCCTGCTATATTGTATCTTACGTCATCATTCAAGATACATATGTATGTATATGTATATTTATAGAGATATACATATATATCTTTAAATATATATATCTCTATATATGATATATAGATATATTTATACAGAGATAATATTTATGTGTCTAGAATTTATATATACATGTGTGTGTGTGTATGTATATATATATATATATATATATATATATATATATATATGATCTGCATTTACACACAGGATCTCTATTTCTGTGTTACACACACACACACTTATGAGTTGTTTTATTTATCCAACCCTGTGTAAACGTTGCAACCATCCAGTTATATCTCATTGATAAGAAGTGAATCCCATGGCAATTTGAGCTCTATGAGACTTGGGTAGTGAGAATTTTTACCTGGTAACACTTCTTAAACAAAATTAGAGTTCTGTACACATGAAAGAGAAAGTCATTTATCTAGTATAACATTCTCAAGCTTTTGCTAACATCAGAATTATCGATCATGAGGCCCCATCCCCAGAGTTTCTGATTCAGTAAGTCTGGGATGCGGCCTGAGAATTTACATTTTTAACAGCTTCCCAGGTGATGCTGTTGCTACTGATCCAGGGATTATACTTTTGAGAACCATTTGCCTCACAGAACGAAAAAGGATGGGATTAGTTTTGCTTAATCTCTGACAGCTTCTACTGGGTTGATTTTATGGTCCAAGCAAAGCAGAAAATAAATGAAGAGATGAATATTAAACCTGGATGGGGCTTATTTCTATTTTCCTGGGGAAACCACCAGATAAATGTCAGCCCATTTCATTGGCTTTATTTGGTATGGGGACCAGAAGCACACTAATGAAGAGGCTGGCTATTTGGCCAAGGAGTTTTAAACCTATCTCAGTGGTGACGAGTGAGCCACCTGTGCCAAATGCCATAGAAGAAACACAGAGGGAAAATGACAGATGAATCCTAGGGACGGCCAGTTCTGAAAATGCCATTTTCCACCACAAAAATATGACCAGAGAGACCATGCGTTCCAGAAGCTGCCAAGTAGAAGCAACAGAAAAAGAGGAGAAAAGCTGACAAGTGATGCCAATAGCTTTTTATTACAGGTCTTCATTTACTTCAGCATAAGGTTTGTGATCCGTCTATCATGGGAAGGAAATCTGAGGCTTTTGGACAAGCCATTGGAGAAAGACACTAGACCTAGCCTGGCTTGAGAGATACCCGACCCGTCCCTTCTCTCCTAAATTCTAATGACCTATTTCCCTAAATCTTGTTTGATAAAGGCCTATGATTCTTTACCCACAATTCTGAAATCCAAACTCTCTGAAAACCAAGAGTTTGTGGTAAAACCTGACGTGATTACATTTGGCAGCAAAGCCTGATGTAATCTGACATAAAACTATTCATAGTCTTTAAATTTTCTTACTTGGCATGAACAGTTCTACATTGCACTGCAGAAAAATTAACACACTTGATTATAAAGCTCTGCCCAGACATGCTGGGGAGATTTTACACAATGAAATATGCATCATGTTACCTTTCAAAAGAAGAAAAATTCTGAATTACAAAATGGATATGGCCCCAGGAGTTTTTAATACCGTTTTGAGGACCTGACCTTTGCTTTGTCTGATCACGTTGGTTCCCATTTTTGATGAATCTTTCTGTCACAGCCTTGTCCAGATCTCATTCCCCCAGGGCACCTTTTCAATGCATCCAGATGTTCTTGAGTTTCCTAGCAACTAGAGATGTGATGCCACTAGTCTGTGGCTGAATCCTATTTTGAACTCAGCAGGAAGCCTTGCTCATGAAGTCCCATCTCAGTGGACTGAAACTCAGGAGAGTAAGTCTGAATCTTCTGACATGACTGCTTACTTTGGGAAAATCACCTTAATAGTTTAATTCTTCTGTTTCTTCCCTTAGACCACATCCCTGGCAGTATTTTTATACACAAAGGGAAGAAACTAAAGCTCAGAAAAATTAATCAACTTCTTACATTACTGTCTCAACATGATTTTAAGACACAATGTTGGAAGCAACTTGAGGCAAGAAACAGATTCCACCATCTTCTATACAGAAAAAGCTGCATAATTTGCAGTGCCTTGTGAAAACAAAAGTGCAGGATCCCTGGTCTAAAATGTACTAAAAGTTTCCAGATGGAAACATGAGAGCATTTAAACCAAACACCGGTGCTTTAAGTGTGAGGTGGTGCATGGATGCATAAGGCACATGACCATGAAGCTGGCACTGCTACTACATTTTCCACAGCACCTAATATAATATGACTTGATGAAATAATGTTTTAATTGAATGCCATCCATGTCAATTGATGGGAGATAATGCCAAGAAATGACACCCACAAAATATTATAAAGTTGACTTCACAATATTCCTCCTTACTTTAGTACTATCCATTAGACAGTCTGCTTAACTTGCAAACTGCCTTTTTATGCATTGAAACAACACTTCTGAAGCAGGCATACTGCCCAGGAGATGCCAACACTGCTAAAAACCTATCTGTGCTCAAAGTAATTTATTATCCTTAAAGCTCTTCCTTCCTTTTATAGACCAAGTTATAACCTCTTCCAGAAACCATTACCCAACACTTTCTCAAAACACTTTCTTTTGGTTGTATTGTGGATGTGATGGCATGTCCATTTGTCATGGTGAGTTTATAAACATCTAACATCTCTTCACTGAATATTCAACTTATTCAAATACTGCCAGCTCAGGACATGAAAAGAAGCCAATCAGCCAGTAAGGCCAACCTCTACACAATTATGGTTAATTGGTAGAAAAGTTTGGTCTTATTGTGAATAAGCTGGTAATGTTCAATTATCTGTATACATGAAAGGGAGAAGTATTTAAGTCTAAAATAATGCACAATTCAAAAACCTCTTTTGTGACTGTAGAGTTGTCTTTTTTCCCTATATTCTCCTCAACTGTACTTTGTGTATGATGTGTGAACAATGCCATGTACACAAAATACACAGGCAGTTGAGTCAGATAAGCCAGAGACTTGGCTAGTGTCTCCTTTTTGTCACCTTGTGCAACTCTAACGACAAAACTATGCTCAAGCTTTGGGGAACCTTAAATAATCCCTGCTTTTTCAACGTTTATTTATTTTTGGGACAGAGAGAGACAGAGCATGAACGGGGGAGGGACAGAGAGAGAGGGAGACACAGAATCGGAAACAGGCTCCAGGCCCTGAGCCATCAGCCCAGAGCCTGACGCGGGGCTCGAACTCACGGACCGCGGATCATGACCTGGCTGAAGTCGGACGCTTAACCGACTGCGCCACCCAGGCGCCCCAATCCCTGCTTTTTCATATCATGGGAGGAGAATCTGAAGCTCAGAGAGGCTTCTTCCTGCAGTCCTGTCCATACTGGAAACTGGAATCAGATTCCCGTCTTCCCTGCTCTCTTCGAACTCACAAGGTAGCTAAGGGCTTGCCTTCTAATGTACTAGCCTAGGTTCCACGTCAAAAATAGAGCTAAGCTGTCAAGGAAACTATTCAAAGCACATCAGGCATCCTGTTATTTTGATTTTTCAGGTGTCCACAAAATAAGTTCCTTAGGGTGGTAAGCATTAACTATCATCACGTCAAGCTATTTACTGAATCATTAAATAGCATCAAAAACTAGCTAAATAGCACACTGCCAGGCACCTAAGGAGTTAACAACAACAAAGAATGAGGTGATAATATAGTCATCTTCCTCATGACAGGAGTCAATGACCAATCTGGGAGACAAAAGTGGGTTGTCAATGGACCCTAACCTCCCCTGGAGCAAGTTCTGTCTGTGTGCCTTTTATCTCTGCAGCCAAAGCAATCCTTCCAAAAGTGAATCTTCACAGGCTTTCTCTGCTCTTAGAATAAGTGCTAAATCCTTACTGCTGTCTTTGAGGTATAGCACAATATAAACTAGGGGTCAGAAAACTTCTGCGTAAAGGGCCAGATAGTAAACATTTTCAGCTTTGCCAGACAATCTCTATGGCAATGTCTCCATTCCATCACTGTAGCAAGAAGGCAGCCACAGGTGCTTAGTAAGTGAACAGGCAAAACAGTGGTGCAATAAAACTCTGTATAAACACAGGTAGTGGGACGATCTGGACTGCAATCCATGGTTTGTGGATTCGTGGTATAAACTATGTATCTCAAACCTTATGCCTACTAATCACCCGGGGATCTTGTTAAATAGAGATTTTAATACAGTCTGTCTGGAGTAGAGACTGAGATTCTATATATATTTTTAAAATCCAAGTTAGTTAACATATAGTGTAATAATAGTTTCAGGAGAAGTATTTAGTGATGCATCACTTACATACAACACCCAGTGCTCATCCCAAGTGCCCTCCTTAATGCCCATCACCCATTTAGCTCATTCCCCACACAAAACCCCTCTAGCAACCCTCAGTTTGTTCTTTGTATTTAAGAATCTCTTCCTGCAGATGGCAAGATTTCATTCTTTTTGATCGCTGAGTAATATGAAAATCTTCTCTTTTTCTTTAATCTATTCATTCAAAACCCATCTCAGGTGCCCCATTCCTTAAAAAAAGATGCTCCACAGAGGTCAAGCACACCCCATATGCTCTCACTGGTCCAGACACCTCTCCATCAGAGTGATTATCACATTTATAATTTTATATTTGCTTGTGTCATTCTTAAGGGCTATCTCGTCCATTGGAATGTAAGCTGCTTGAGAAGAGATGATATGCCATTTTGGTTATTTTACACCATGTCCCTAACACAGTTTTCTGCAATAGTTGATACTCATAAATATTTAATAAATCAAGGAAGCAATTAATCAGTCCTTATTGTCTAGAATGGCTCATAGTAGATAGGCACTCAGTTAAGACTGGCTAACTATTATTTTATTTTATTTTATTTTATTTTACTTATTTTATTTTATTTTATTTTATTTATTTTATGAGAGTGTTTGTGTGCATGAGCCAGGGAGAAGGGCAGAGGGAGGCAGGGAGGGACGGGAGGAGGGGGGAGGGAATATCTCAAGCAGACTCTGTGCTGAGTGTGGACACAGGGCTTGAACCCACGATCCTGGGATCATGACCTGAGTCAAAATCAAGAGTCAACACTCAACCAACTGAGCCACCCAGGCACCCCAAGATTGTTGGATAACTTTTAGGGAGTTTTTGAATTCACAAAATTTAAAAATTTAGGTTTTTTTATACCCCTTTACTGTTCTCCTTCCTTCCCTTCTGTACTCTACTTCTCTCTCTCTCAAAACCAGTAATGTCCAGTGGAGCTTTCTGCAATGATGGGACTCTTCTATGTTGTCCAGTATAGTAGCTAGCAGTGCTACTGAGCATCTGAAATGTGCTGGTGCAACCAGGGAACTGAATTGTAATTGTATTTAATTTTAAAATTTTAATGGGAATGGACACATGTGGCTCGTGACTACTGTATTGGATAGTACAGCTCTAGATTTTCTTGGGGTGATTATATCTGTTATAAAAACAATGGCTATGATGATAGTTACTAAATCATTTAGAATTGAATC
Organism: Lynx canadensis; assembly: GCF_007474595.2. NCBI lineage: Eukaryota > Metazoa > Chordata > Mammalia > Carnivora > Felidae > Lynx > Lynx canadensis. The sequence goes on from NC_044304.2 coordinate 49,695,879, forward strand.
ACCAGGAGTGTGAGGGAAATACCTTGTTTTGGAATCCATTGTATTGCCCTGTGTCTGGCATCAATTGTGCTATGCCCTTAGCTTGAAGTAGATCTGAGTGGTACATCTGTATGATGGCTCAGTGCCCAAACATGTTCCTTTGTGAAAATGTGAGAATGCTCTTCCTCATCTTATTAAACACAATTGCATTTATTCTTTCCTGGGGGAAGTGGGGTTAACTTGAATATGGGTTTTTATCATACTTTTTGATAATTCACATAATTCACAAACCATAAAATTCACACCTTTAAAATGTACAATTCATTTAGTACATTCACGATGTTGTATGATCATCACCACTAAATCCAGAACCTTATAACCACCTCAAAAAGAAATTTCATACCAATTAGCAATCACTCTCCATCCTTCCTTATCCTAAAGCCCAGGAATCCACTACTGAATTTACTATGTCCTTGGATTTGTCCATTCTGGACACTTCATAGAGATGGAATCAAATATGTGGCCTTTTTTGTTTAGTTACTTTCACTTACCATGAGGTTTGATTGTATCAGTACTTCATTATTTTTATAGATTGTATCAGTACTTCATTATTTTTATAGCTTTTTAATGGTACAGCACATTTTCATTATCCATTAATTATCAGGCACTGGGGTCATTTCCAGGTTTAAACTATTAGGAATAATGTTGCTATGAACTTTCATGTACAAGTTTCATGTGGGCATAGTTTCATTTCTCTTGGGGATATACCAAGGAGTGGAATACCTGGGTCAAATGATAGCTCAATGGGACTGCCAAACTGATTTCTAAAGTGGCTGTGCCACTTTCCAGCAGCAATTAGGATGGTTCCAATTTCTCCACATCATAACACTTGATATTATTGTCTTCTTTATCATAACCCTCTTAGTGCATGTGAAGTGGTATCCCTTTGAAATTTTAGTATGAAATATACTAATTAATGATTTTGAGTGTCTTTCATGTGATTATTGACTACTTTGGAGAAGTATCTATCCAAGTATTTTCCCCAATTTTTAATTGGGCTTTTGTCTTTTAATTTTTGAGGTGGAGGAGTTCTTTTTTCTGCGTATAGTCCCTCAAAAGATATATAATTTGCAAATATTTTCTCCCCGTGGGATGTCTTTATACTTTCTTGATCATATCCTTTGAAGAATAAATAAGTAAATTTTAATAGAGTCCAATTTATCTATTTTTTTCTCTTTTGTTTCTTTTGCTTTTGGTGTTATATTTGCCAAATATTACGAGTCACAAATATTAATTTATACTTGTTTCCTTTTGAGAGTTTTTTCATTTTAGCTCTTTATGTCTTGGATCCATTTTGAGTAGATTTTTGTTAATGGCATGAGGTAGAAATCCAACCTCATTCTTTTCATGTGGACATCCAATTGTTCTAGCACTGTTTGTTGAAAAGACTATACTTTTGCCCCATGAATGATGTGGTATCTCTTTCTTTCTTTTTCTTTTACTTGCCTAATTGCCTTGGTTAGGACCTCCCATGCAATGCTGAAAAAAAAAAAGGTGTGAGTGGACTTCCTTGTTTTCCTGATCTTGGGGGGACACTTCAGTTTTTTACACTTAAGTGTGATGTTAGCTATGGGGTTTTGGTGGATTATCTTGATCAGGTTGAGGAAATTCCCTTCTATTCAGGCTTGTTCAAAGTGTTTTGAATCATGAAAGGATTTTTGGATTTTGTGAAATGTTTTTTCTGCATCTATTATTAAATCAAATGGGTTTTGCCCCTTCGTTCTATTAATGTTATGTATTACACTGATTGATTTTTGAATGTTAGGCAAACCTGGTATAGCTGTGAGATAAATCCCACTTGACCCTGTCATATAATCCTCTTTATATGTTTTTGGATTTAGTTTGTTGGTATTTTGTTAAGATTTTCATTTTGATATTAATAATGTATACTTTTTTTCTTTTTCATTTAAAGTATTGTCTAATTTCCTTTGTCATTTCTTCTTCGACTCACTGGTTATTCAGGTTATTTAGGAAGGTAGTGTTTAATTTCTACACATTTGGGAATTTCCCAAATATCCTTCTGTTGCTTATTTTTCTTTATCATTCCCTTGTTGTCAAGGAACATCATACTTTGTATGATTTTAACTTTTTCAAATGTATTGAGATTAGTTTTATGGCCTAATATATGGTCTATTTTGGAAAATGTTCTCAATACACTTAAGAATACATATTGTGTAGTTACTGACTGAAGGACTCTATAGACGTATGTTAGGTCTAGTTCATTTAGTTTGGGTAAGTCTTTTGTTTCCTCAGTCATCCTCTATTCAGGTGTTTTAGCCATTATATAACATAGAGCATTGATGTTTCCAACTATTAATGTTGAATTGGTTAATTATCCTTTAAGTCTATCAATTTTTATTCATGTATTTGGGACTATATTACTGGGTTTCTATCTGTTTATAATTATTATATCATCTTGGTGAAATTAACCTTTTATTATTATAAAATATCCTTCTGTGTGTCTAGCTTTTTCATAAAGTCTGTTTTGTCTAATATTAGTAGATCCACTCCAGATTGTGGGGTTACTTTTTTATGGTATATCTTTTTCTATTCTTTTGTTTTCAACAGATTGTGTCTTTGAATATAAAGTGTATCTTTTTAGACAGCATTTAGTTGAATTATTTTTCCAGTTTTACTGAGAAAAAACTGACATACATCACTGTGTAAGTTTAACATATACAGCATGATACTTTGATTACCATATATTATAAAATGATTACTACAAAAGGTTTATTTAACAACCATCATCATAAATTTTTTTAAAAAGAAAAAAAGGAAGCAGCCCAGGTGTCCATCAACAGATGAATATATATACATCCCATCCCGTGTGTGTGTGCGTGTGTTTGTTTGTGTGTGTGTGTGTGTGTGTGTGTGTATGGAATGTGATATATACACACACACACACACACACAATGGAATATTATTCAGCCATTTAAAAAATGAAATCTTTCCATTTACAATGATGTGGACGGAGCTAGAGTATAATGATAAGCAAAATAATTCAGAGAACAACAAATACCGTATGATTTCACTCATATGGGGAATTTAAGAATCAAAACAAATGAGCAAAAGAAAAAAGACAAAGATACAAACCAGGAAACAGACTCTTAACTATAGAGAATAAACTGATGGTTACCAGAGGTGGGTAGATAAGGGGGTGGATGATATAGGTGATGGCTATTAAGGAATACACTTGTGATGAGCACTAGCTGATGTATGGTGTAGCTGAATCACTATGTTGCACACCTGAAACTAATAGTGTATGTTAACTATACTGGAATTAAAATAAAATTTTATAAAATACAAAAAAAATGTATTCTTATGATAAGAACTCAGAATTTACACTCTTAACAACTTTCTTATGTAACCTCCAGCAGTGTTGACTACAGTCATCATGTAGTACATTACATATCAGTACTTATTTACCTTGTAATTGCAAGTTGGTATCTTCTTTTTAATGTTTATTTATTTTAGAGAGAGACAGAGCATGAGCATGGGAGGGGTAGAGACAGAGGGAGACACAGAATCTGAAGCAGGCTCCGGGCTCTGAGCTGTCAGCACAGAGCCCGACGTGGGGCTCGAACTCACAAGCTGTAAGATCATGACCTGAGCTGAAGTCAGCTGCCCAACCGACTGAGCCACCCAGGGGCCCCAACAAGTTAGTATCTTTTGACCACCTGCATCCAATTCCCCCACCCCTCAACCCCTGTCTCTGGTAACCACAAACCTGACTTCTGCTATAATATTGGTGTGGGTTTTGTTTGTTTGTTTGTTTGTTTTGGGGTTTTTTGGGGGCTTTTTAGATTCCACATGTAAGTGAGATTATACAGGAGTTGTCTTTCTCTGACTTATTTCACTTAGCTTAATACCATCAAATTCCATCATGTTGTTACAAAGAGAATTTCCATATTTTTATGGCTGATTAATATTTCATTGTACATACATAGCACAGCTTCTTTATCCACTAATCCACTGATGGGCACTCAGTTGTTTCCATGTCTTGGTATTATAAATAATGGTGCTATGAACATGAAAGTGTAGCTATCTTTTCAGATAGTGTTTTTGTTTCCATTGGATATATTCCCAGAGGTCAAATTGCTGTATTATATGGTGGTTCTATTTTTAATTTTTTGAGGAATCTCCATACTGTTTTCCATAGTTGCTGCACCAATTGACAATCCCACCAACAGTACACAAGGGTTCCCTTCTCTCCACATCCATGCCGGCATCTCTTATCTTTTGATGATGGCCATTCTTACAGTTGTGAAATGATCTATCTGTTGGTTTTAATTTTTACTTCCCTAATGACTAGTGATGTTGAGTATCTTCTCATGTACCAATTAGCATTCATTAACCTCTTTGGAAAAATATCTATTCAGGTCCTTTGCCCATTCTTAACTGGATTGTTTGTTTGTTTCTGCTATTGAGTTATAGGAGTTCTTTATATATTTTGGATATTAACCCCTTATCCAACATATGGTGTGAAAATATTTTTTCCCATTCCATAGGTTGTCTGTTCACTTTGTGGATGGTTTTCTCTGCAGTGAAGAAAGCTTTTTAGTTTGATGTAGCTCACTTATATTTTATTTGGTTGCTTGCACTTCAGGTGTGATTTCCAAATAAAAATCATTACAAGAACCCATGCCAAGGACCTTTATTTCTATGTTTTCCAAGGGTTTTCCAATTTTGTTTATCTTTGTAAATAACCTGTTTTTAGTTTAGTTAATCTTTTCTGTAGCTTTTCTGTTCTCTATTTCATTTACTTCTTCTCTAATCTTTATTTTTTCCTTCCTTCTGCTAATTTTGGGCTCGATTTTTCTTTTTCTTATTTCTCCAGATATAGAATTAGGTTGTTTATTTGAGATCTTTCTTGATTCTCTTTCTTTCCTTTTCTTTCTTTCTTGATTTTTAATGTAAGTGTTTATTGCTATGAAATTTCCTCTTACAACTGTACACTGTTGCTGCATCACATAAGTTCTGGTAAGTTGTGCTTCCATTTTTATGTGTTTCAAGAAACTTTTATTTCACTTTTAACTTCTTCTTTGATCCACTGATTATTCAAGAGACTGTTGTTTAATTTCCATGTATTCATGAATTCTCCAGTTTTCCTCTTGCTCTTCATTTCTAGTGTTATGCTGTTGTGGTCAGAGAAGATAGTATAACTTCAGACTTCTTGAATTTGCTAAGATTTTCTTTGTGGCTGAACATATGGTCTATATCCTAAAAAATGTTCCATGTGTATTTGAGAAGAATATGTGTTCTACTGTTGTTGGATAGAATGTTCTGTATGTCTGTTAGGCCCAGTTGGGCTATAGTGTTGTTTAAACCCACCATTTCTTTATATTCATTCTCTGTCTGGAGCATGTATTCACTGATGAGAGTAGGGTATTTAAATTTCTAACTACTATTGTATTGGTGCTTACCTCTCCTTTTATCTCTGTTAGTTTTTGTTTTATACATTAGATACTTCACTGCTGAGTATATTTACAATTGCCTGTGAGGTGAGTCCAGAATAGAAGCTCCCACAAAGCAACCCACAATGCTAGGGGTGCTAGTTGTTCCCCTAGGCTCTCTTTTCTCACTGAGGAAAAAGGAATTCCTTCTGCAAGGTTCTGCACTGACCTGAGGAAAGGACCATGTGGTTAGGATGTAGCTGTTCCTCTTACCTTTCTAATGCAGTCCATCTTGGTCCCTGTGGTACAGGGGAATGTTTCAGCCTCATTCACACATTCTACGAGTCTCTCAGTGGTGTCTTGTTTGTGAACAGTTGTCAGTTGTTTTTCTTGTGAGGCGGACTGAGGCAGGAATGACCAAGACTGCCATCTTAGTGATGGCACTCCTGGATAATTTGTTTTTTAATTCATTCAGCCAATCTCTGCCTTCTGATTGGAGTGTATAATCCATTTACAATTAATGTTATTACTGATAAAGTAGAATTTGCCCTGCCATTTTTCTATTTATTTTCTGTATATCTTATAGTCTTTCTTGTTCCTCTGTTACTTCATTTTTGCTTTCTTTTTCTGTTAAACAGACATTTTCTGGTGTATTATTTTAATTATTTTTCCATTTCTTTTATTATTTTTTATTACTTTCTTAATGGTTACCTTACAGATTACAATTAACATTTAGTTGATAACATTGTAGCTCAGATTAATGCCAACTTAATTTCAATAGTATGCAAAAACTTTGCTTCTGTATACCTGCATTTCTTCTCCTCCTCTTATGTTGTCATTGTCATATAAATCACATCTTTATGAACTGTGTGTCCATCAAAACAATTTATAAGTATTGCTTTATGCAGTTGTCTTTAAATCAAATGAGAGAAAAAGGAGTTACAAACCAAGCATGCATTTATGTTGTCCTTATTATTATTCCTTCCTACAGATTTAGGTTACTTTGTAGCATCATTTCGTTTCAGCCTGAAGGACTTTGTTTATTATTTCTTACAGGGCAGGTCTGCCAACAACAAATTGTCTCAGTTTCTGCTTACTGACAGTGTCTTCACTTCTCCATTTTTGAAAGATAGTTTCACTGGATATAGAATTCTCAACTGACAGTCTTTTACTTTCAACATGTTGAATATGCCATATGAGTTCCAGGCTTTTGATCAAAAATCAGCTCTTCTTATGGAGGATCCTTGTAAATAACAATTTTCTTCTTTCTTCCTGCTTTCAAGATTGTCTCTGCTTTTGGTTGACTGTTTGCTTATAATGTGTTTATGTATTATCTCTTAAGAGTTTACCCTACTTGGAATCATTGAATTTATCTGATGTGGAAACTAATGTTTTGCATCAAACTTCAGCCATTATTTCTCCAAATATGCCTTCACTTTCTTTCCTCTCTTTCTAGAACTCTCATTAAGAGTGTGTTAAGTTGCTTTATAGTCTCCCACAAGTCTCTTAGGCTCTATTTTTAAAATTCTTTTATCTGTTTTTCATTCTGAATCATCTCAATTAACCCATATTTAAGGTCATTGCTTCTTTCTTCTTACTGATCAAATCTGATGTTGAATCCCTCTGGTGAATTTTTAATTTCAGTTATTATACTATTCAACTTCAAATTTCTCTTTGGTTCTTTGTTTTAACATTTTTTAATGTTTTATTCATTATTGAGAGACAGAAACAGAGCATGAGCATGGGAGGGGCAGAGAGATGGAGAGACACAGAAACCAAAGCAGGCTCCAGACTCTGAGCTGTCAGCACAGAGCCCGATGTGGGGCTTGAACTCACATTCCATAATATCATGACCTGAGCTGAAGTTGGATGCTCAATCGACTGAGCCACCCAGGTGCCCCTGGTTCTTTGTTTTAAATAATTAATATTCCTTTACAGATACTCTCTATTTGGTGAAACATTGTCTTTATCAGCTTGGGCTGCTATAACAAAATACCACAGACTGAGTGATTCCAACAACAGAAATTTATGTTCTCTTAGTTCTAGAGACTGGAACTCAGAAGTCAGGGTAACTGGATGGTCAGATTCTGTTTGGGTATCTCTTCCTGTATTGTAGAGGCTGCCTTCTCACTGTATCCTCTGAGTTGGACATAAAGGGAGAGCAAACTCTCTGCTTTCTCTTCTTAGGACCTCACCCTTGTAACATCATCTGATCTTAATTACCTCCCAAAGACCCTATCTCCAGATATGATCACATGAGGGATTAGGGCTTCAACATAAGGGACTTAATACAAAGGATCTGGAACTGACTGACATTCTGAATAAAAATCCCTAGTACATTTTCAGCCCACCTCTTTTTGTCCTATGCTGCTGAAGTTTCAAAATCCTACCCTATCTCTGATCTGTTTTTTATCTACGACTTTTAAATTGTAAAAATATGGTTCTAAAACATTCCAAATGAAAGTTCCAAACATAGGAAATAATTTCAAAAACATTTACTGAGTTCAACAGAAGCCAGTGAAGCTGCTGATGAAGCATTTCCACAGATCTCCGTGGTCTCCTCTATAATCTTTTCCTCTGCCCTACTGACCTAGCTTCTTCCCACTCATTTTCTACTTCCTTCTGCATCTTTTAAATTAACCAAGGTTCTTCCTTTCCAACAGAAAACACCTTGTAATATTCTCATTGTAAAGTGTTAAGTGATGGATGATACAGTAAAAAGGAACACTGAGACTTAGTTTCCAAGATTACTTTTATATCCAAACTTAGTTCATAATTTGTATTAGAAAAATTTCTTCTTCCCTCTCGAGTACCACATGAAAATATTGATCTCGGGGCGCCTGGGTGGCGCAGTCGGTTAAGCGTCCGACTTCAGCCAGGTCACGATCTCGCGGTCCGTGAGTTCGAGCCCCGCGTCAGGCTCTGGGCTGATGGCTCAGAGCCTGGAGCCTGTTTCCAGTTCTGTGTCTCCCTCTCTCTCTGCCCCTCCCCCATTCATGCTTTGTCTCTCTCTGTCCCAAAAATAAATTAAAAAAATGTTGAAAAAAAAATTAAAAAAAAAATATTGATCTCTACAGTTTTATTTTTAGTGTTGCATGAATCCACAACATAAGTTTCATAAGTTGCATAATAGTGTTATTATTAAGTCATCACCCCTAGGCACTATATATTTTTTAAAAGTATATGCATTTAAAAGAGAATAAAGAACGATGGCAATGTTATATCTTTTTTTTTTTTTAATTTTTTTTTTCAACGTTTATTTATTTTTGGGACAGAGAGAGACATAGCATGAACGGGGGAGGGACAGAGAGAGAGGGAGACACAGAATCGGAAACAGGCTCCAGGCTCTGAGCCATCAGCCCAGAGCCCGACGCGGGGCTCGAACTCACGGACCGCGAGATCGTGACCTTGCTGAAGTCGGACGCTTAACCGACTGCGCCACCCAGGCGCCCCGGCAATGTTATATCTTAAGGCGGGACTCACTAGTGGTAAGATTTCAGGTACTATATACTTATTGTATAAACACTTATTTAGGGTCCATGCTAAACACCCTCCCTATGTGTTAGTAATACAGAGATAAGTGACCACTGCCCTATAAAAGCACATAGTCACACAAATTAATTTTTGGAGAAGACTTAGTTCAACCAGAGTTGGTAAATGAAATCTTACCTCCCTTGCCAATTTCACTCTATTAGTAATTCCCACCTTAATAATCATTTTGGCTCCTCAGGATAGACTGCTGAGAGTGGATAAAACATATGTGTTATGTATATAGGTGATACAATTGTACAAGGGCCACAGATTTCTTTTCCCTACTCTGAGATTACCTCATGCAGTGACTCCTTTTTGCTTTAGTTTTCCATCTTTTCATGTTAGTTTTCCTTCTTGTTCACTATGTTTTACCTCCCTGAATCTTACCTCTCAAATATATTATGGGGATAATGATAGCACTTACTTTATGGGACTGTGGGAAGACTAAGTTAGAAGATGTATGTAAAAAAAAAAAAAAGACGTATGTAAAACAATAAGCAGAGTCTGATACACAACAGAAAACCACTATCCTCTAAATCATTGGTTCTCTATTGGTTTAGAGCAAGAGGTAGAGTAGAGCTATTTTCCCCTAAGGGGACATATGGCAATATATGGAGTTATTTTTGTTGTAACTTGGGGAGGTACATTACTGGCATCTACTGGGTATAACCCAAAGATTCTGCTAAATGGCCTACAATGCACCAGCTTCCCACAAAAAAAAGAATTATCCAGCCTAAAATGTTAATAGTATCAAAGCTGATAAACCTTGCTCTAACTTAGTGCTAGAAAAAAATGTTAAAACAAGTTATGACTATAATATATTAATTTTTGTTAACTCTCAAACTAAATATTTGCCTACTTTTCTTAAAATCATAACACAATAAACTCAAGAAAAGTTACTGTATGCTTAAGAGCAGGTACCAGGCAACACAGAAAGTAAAGCCTAGCTTCTCTCCTTCCCTACGTCCTTCTCTCCATCTCCTCCTATCTCTATTTTTCCGTCTGTTTCTCCCTTGTTCCCCTCTCTCCTTTTACCCACAGTTCTGCAAAGATGGCTTCCAGGTGCAAGCAAAGATTTGCAAAGAGCATCAAGGCACATCATTTGCATTTCAAGTTCACCATGAAAATTTATGTTCCTGCAACAAGCAGGAAGCCCAGGAAGCTGATTTTCTCTGGTGACATATGCACTCCATAAGGCAGAAATTGTTGTTGTCAGAATAACTGAGCTAAAATATCAGGATATTTGCCTAAACTCAGAGAGCTTGTCATATAAATTGCCACTGAGCAGGGACTGCATATGGGATTAGAACCTGCCTTTTGGAGAGGTGATTTGTCAGCCCAGGCAGCAGAACTGGCACAGTAAATAACACTAAAATGAAATGAGCTACATTCTCAGAAATGGTGTACTTTATGTTGCAATGGGCAGTTAGGGAAATAGAGATAAGTAATAGCTACCTACTACATGCTCACATTTCTACCTAATCATGGCCTCCTCAGTCACAGGTACTATGTACCAGTGTGGAGACTGACCATGGATCTGACATCTTTGATGGGGAGGAATATGTGCATATAGCTAATAACATGGGAGAGGAAATAAAAATATGGGTCTTGGGAAAAAAACAACAACATAGTGACATGAGTAGATACAGGTTGTAGGTTAATAAAAACTAGCTGGGATTAAGGAAGACTTTGAGAAAGTACATTTGAACTCAGTTTTACAATATGTGTAGGATCTGGATAAGGACTTCTTGAATGCCAGGACTTCAAATCCATGAACTCAAATGGGAAACAAAATCACATCTTGATATTCACCAATCTCTGACATTTAACATTCCTTCATTTACTAAAGTAAACCACACACATAATAGTTTTGGTAGGACCTGTGATTCGGTCACCAGTAGAAATCATAGGTACCCTCATGGCATGTTACTACGTTACAGATAATTGAAATATTATTTATGTTCATCGCTCCCTTGAAATTACAGTAATTATTAGACCAACTGTTACATCTTATTTATGAGTCCATTAGAAAAGCACATACATTACCCTAACAAATTAAGTTTTTAAATGTGTGTTCATTATTTTTAAATATAATTGGCTTTCTGTGTAAATTTATAGATTTTACATTATGCATTTTAGAATGCTGTTCTGACAAGAAGTGAACAGACTTTACCAGATGCCAAATGGACCCATGGCACAAAGGAAACTAAGAACCTGTAACAGAAAATGGAAACTGGAGAGGTGCCTGGGTGGCTCAGTGGGTTAAGCAGCTGACTCTGGGTTTCAGCTCAGGTCATCATCTCATACTTCATGAGTACAAGCCCTGCATCAGGCTCTGCAGCTGGCAGCATGGAGCCTGCTTGGGATATTCTTTCTCTCTCTCTCTCTCTCTCTCTCTCTCTCTCTCTCCCCCCTCCCCTCCCCTCCCCTCCCCTCCCCTCCCCTCCTCATGTTGTCTCTGTCTCTCTCAAAATAAGTAAATAAACTTAAAAAATAAAAGAAAATGGAGAATGGAGTAGACACATTTGTCACATAACAGTATAGACAAATATACAAAAGGATGACTCCATGATTTTGAGAAATGACTTCATGATTTAAGAATAACAAGAATTAGACCTGACATTTTTATAGTTCTTTAATGTGGTTCAAACACTGATATTAGTCAATTTAGCACTCTAAAAATTTTATGAGGTCATTATGATTATTGCCCCCATTTTACAGATAAGGAAACACACAAAGACAGGTTGAATGATTTGACCATAGTAACACAGCTGTTAAGAGTTAGAGGTTACCAAGCTGACAACAACTATGTTATACTGCTACACAATAATAATGGCATTCCTAAAAATAGCAATGATCATGTGCTAAATGCTGCATAGGCATCAGGCATTGTGATAGTGCATTACAAACTTCATGTAGTTTAATTCTTATGACCATTCTGGAAGGTAGTTATTATCCCTACAGTACAGAAAGTGAGGCTTAGAAAAACTATGAGATTTTCCCAAGTCAGACAGTAAGTGGCTAAAGGAGAATCTGAACTCAGGTTAATATGATATCAAGCCTGGCCTCTTAATGTCTTCAGCCAGGCCAAGAAGTTTTATTTTAGTCTGTGGCAACAGGGAAACACTAATGGCTTTTGATGGGAAACCTACATTATATTATCTGTATTTTTTTTAATATATGAAATTTATTGTCAAATTGGTTTCCATACAACACCCAGTGCTCATCCCAAAAGATGCCCTCTTCAATAACCATCACCTACCGTCCCCTCTCTCCCACTCCCCAATATGATCTGTATTTTAAACAGATTGATATGGCAATAATATGGAAGATAGTTGGAGCAAAAAGCTGGAAGCAATGAGATCAGTTAAGCAGCCATTGGAGAACCTGTCCAAGGAGAAGTTAAGATAAAAGTAAGCAGAGATAGGAAAGGCATTTGAGGAAAATAATGCTATCTGGTACAAATCAGACATCACAGGGGGCAGCGTAACAAGTGGAGAGGCCAGACACCACCCAGGTGTCTAGCTAGTGATTATGGGGCCACTAAATGGAACAAGGAACAAAGGAGGACAAAAAAACCATGAGCTCTTCCTTGCACATAATGAATCTGAGGTACCCATGAAATACCTTGGTGGGTGTATTCAACGGAAAGTTGGAAGTTTGGGTGTGGTCCTCTATAACTGAGATGTAGTTTGTGTCCTGCAGATGTTCCTACGTTCCAGGACTAGATCAAAGTAGTGGAGCCAATGGAAGAGCTGAGAAATGGACAGAAAGGCTTAGGATGCAGACATCAAGAGAGGAAATTGCTCTTAATAATAGAGGGAATTAGTGGAGAAAAGAGAAAAAGAAAGAGTAATAAAACAATGAAATATATCCTCAAAAAAGAATTTGAATTCCTTTATTTTTTATTTTTGAGAGAGAGAGAGAGAGAGAGACAGAGTGTGAGAAGGGGAGGGACAGAGAGAGAGGGAGACATAGAATCCGAAGCAGGCTCCAGACTCTGAGCTGTCAGCACAGAGCCCAACGCAGGGCTTGAACTCAGGAACCGTGAGATCATGACCAGAGCTGAAGTTAGACACTTAACCGACTCAGCCACACAAGCGCCCCTTGAATTCCTTTTTTGAGGCTCTTTAAAGCAGGTAGGAATAGTCTTCTTAGACATATTTAAGTCCTTATTTGCATAGAGGCAGAGAGATGGAAAAAATGACACTATTAGGTCCTGCCTGATCCAGTCACAGATTGGGAGTTCTAAGATAAATGATGAAAACAACATTTGGGCTCCTGCATAAGGAGAGAGGTTAAGACGGGGAGCAGGTGAGTAAGAAACTATCTTTTCAGTCGGAAAACTGGAATGAGGGAGGTGTGTGTGTCCATGTGTGTGTATGTTGGGGGCTGGCCTTAAATTGTTTACATTTATATGCCACGGTTACAACATTGAAAAACTCTAGAAACAGCTTACATAGAAATTTAAACCATGAAAATAGAAAAAGAGCCTGAATATGAATGCGGTAATTTCTATAAAAAGCCATGATTCTTTGGTGGGGGAGGGGGGATATAGAGTGGTGGATAATAAACTACTCAAGCAGGTGAATCATTTTAAATACCTTGGAAATCTCAATAGCCCAGGGGAGGAAAGAATCCTGAAGCTAAGAGATTAAAATTTATTACAATAAAGAAGAACATTAAAGGAGATTTATAATATCATCACAAAGCCGATTATTAATTTTGGCAGGGAAACTTGGATATGGAAAGGAGAAGATAAAAAGACAATATGGTAGAAGCTGTTGAAATGAAATTTCCTGTCTTACTTGAGGCTTGGATAAGATTTAAAGAGTGAAAATACACAGGATGCAGAATATTGGTAGTCAGTGGTAATTGGTGACCAGAATTTACTTTTACAAAAACAGAAAAGATCAACTGGAAAACACATTGAGACTTTGAAATACCAGGTAGTCTGAACCAAACAAGACACCCCAGATAATGCCTGCCCATTCAAATATAGATCCCATCGATACCAAGAGTAAGAACCAGTCTTCTGTGTCTGACTCGATTAGAATTCTTCTGATTTGCCCACTAACAGAAAATCAAACCCTCCTTGAGGAAAAGAGAAAAGTCTTGACTTCTGAACCAGGAAGTACTAGGGCTAGCATTACATTTCAAGTCAGCTTGAGGCAGAGGCTCAAATGCTTTCCCAAGAACTCTGTTCTCTGTCTCTCAGATCAGCTCTGCTCTTCTCTTCCTGTGATTTCTTTCTCACTCAGTCTCTCCTCCTGATCTCAAGATAGCTGCCAAGCTCTAGACCTTACCTCCTCACAGTTTTCCAACCAGTGGGAGAAGCACTGCTCTCCCTACAATGGTCAAGCATGAATCTCAGATATGATGCTCACTGACCAAATGGGAGCCTTCTGCCCATCCCCAGCCAATCACCATGCTCAAAGGAATGTGATATGATAATTGGCTTAAACCAATCTGAGCCCAGCCCTGGAGTGTGGGAGACAGGTGAGGATTAAATCATAGGAGTCAAAAATGAGGGGCGGTTCCCCAACAAAAAGTAGGGGATGTCTTTCACAAATGGGGACAAGGAATGCAAAATATAATAAACATTCACTGTAGTTAACAAGCCTCAGTTCTGAGAGTCCCACCCTGTGTATAATTTAAGCTTCTTATGCTAAAATTTTAATCCATTCCATAGATCAAGGGTGGTGTCAAGTATATATCAATAAGCAAAAATCCTCATTGTTGCAATGGAGAAGAGTCTTTTGATATTTCATATGGGTGGTCTGCCTAATTGGAGTAATTCTAGTTATTGTAATTGAGTTATTTTCATATTTGTGCAAACAAGTTAAGGAAGATGATAATGGAATATATATTTAGCAAGGTAAAATCACCTATCCACACAGTCATCAAATAAATATCATATTGCTTATCATGTAAAGAGCTTTTGATTCTTTTTTTAAAAAAAATCTTTTAACATTTATTTTTAAGAGACAGAGAGAGAGAGAGACAGAGCACAAGTGGGGGAGGGGCAGAGAGAGAGAGGGAGACACAGAATCTAAAGCAGGCTCCAGGCTCCGAGCTCCGAGCTGTCAGCACAGAGCCCAACGTGGGGTTCAAACCCACAAACCATGAGATCATGACCTGAGCCGAAGTCGGCCACTTAACCAACTGAGACACCCAGGTACCCCTCAATCTTTTTTTTTTTTTTTTAGTTCCTCTGGTGATCACCTGTGCCTCCGTGCTGTAAGATGTCCACCATTCACTGGCTCCAGTTTCACTAAGAAAGGTCTGAACATATTAATTACAACCTCTTAGACTTCCGTGCAATTCATGCTGTTGAGAACATCAAATCTCTTGGAAAATAACAAAGGAGGGTGGGGGTTAAGCATTACAGATTTTGGCACAGCACACAACAAAGCAGCACACAGTCACTTTTTTTTTTTTAAGAGAATGTGATTTTTAAAGAGAATGTGATTTTTAAAGAGAATGTGATTATCATGCAGAAGAAAGAAGTCAAAAGGCACTGGATCTCCTGCTCCATAGGTGGGGATATTTGAACACATTAACACATTAAACTTTTTTAACATCTGGGAGAAGAGTTACACTCTCTATGTTATAGTTTCACAGTGTATAATTACAAATGCCAATCCAGACACAGCAAAGGCTGCCTTGAATATATTAAAGGAAAAACCATGCATCTCTGGGGGGAGACAAAGTAAGAGAAGAAAATTGCATTGTGTCATCATCCACCAGGCAGGGGTATTTCTCTGCACTGGGAGTGCAGAAGAAAATATACATATAGGGAAAGGTCCCTACGCATGAAGGCAAGTACCAGAAGTGGCATTCTGTTCTGTCTGCTCAATCTCACCTCTTTCTTCCCACACTCCCTCTTCTCACTTGCCTAAGAGAGCCTCAACACAAAACAGCTCAAATAGAGGACTCATTAGAAAAATACACTTCTTCATAGAAACCAAGCTCTGATTTCTTAGAATCTTACTTACAATATGATTTAAAAAAAAAACAAAAACAAAAAAAAACAAAAACAAAAAAAAAGCTCTTTCTGGCTGCCTTCACATCATGTTGTCAGCTTTCAAATACAAAATGAATTACAATTATTTTGTGTCACCAAAAGCAAAGCAGATAGAAAATCTTCCAGGAGGATGTATTCAAGAAACTCAGCAAATCATGTATTACAAATAGACAAGCAAGATGCCCCAGAAATACACAATCCAGTTCTTTTTCAGTGTCTACAAGCATGAGAGGGATGTTCAGGATCAGTCTTCCATGGGTATGGCAGGTAGCTCTGAAGCACATTCACTCCCTCGCTGAATGGACATTGGCTAATGCTTATTATGTGCCAGACACTGTGCTGTTTACCTCCATATGTTTTTTCATTCAATCCTCACTTTATCTTCATTTTTAGTGATGAAAAACCTGGGGGCTCAGAGAGGTTAAATAACTTGTCCAAATGCATAAATCCAGACAGTGGTAGAGCCAGGTTTTTGACCAGCATCTGCCTAAATCCAAAGCTCATGTATTTTCAGTACACCATACTGCCCTCTGCGAAAGGCACTTAAAAAAATTTTCCCTGCCTAACGTGGGGTTAAAGATTCATGAAGATGATGCTACCTGGACCTCAGGGCCCAAGGTTAAGTCTCACCTGAGATACAGGGACTACTCCAGGGCCTCCAGCCACCTTGCATTCAGCAATGTCTGCATCTAGGACCTTGGGAAGAAGAGGGGAATCTTCCTTCAGGAAACAACATCAGGACCCAGGAAAAGGTGGCTCCAAAGGGAGCACCAAAGACTCCCCTGGGCTTACCCTCAGGAATGAGGACAGAGAGCCCAAGGTTGAGGAGACATCCATCTAAGAAAGAACATCAAGTACTACAGATCTGGGTCAGTGCTTTGGGAATGCTTGGACATCTATGGGATTTTCCCCTTCCCTTTGCATCTTGTTTATGTTAAATCTTTTTATGATTTCAATGTTTAGAAATCAACTCCCTGAAGCCAGGAAGAAGAAAAAAAGGCACAGGAGCATATTTGCCTGAGTAGCCAGGGAGGTAGGGCCATACGAATGGCATTCACCTCCACAGCCTGTCCAGGGAAGGGTGCAGTGGCTTAAAACTATGTCCACAAATTGATACTCCACTCATGAAGAGGTGGAGCCTAATGTCCCTCCCTTTGAGGGTGGGCTAGGCCTAGTGACCCATCTCGAATGGGAAGTAGAATAGAGCAGAAATCACATGTGACTTCAGAGATGAGGTCATAAAAATGGTAGTATGGCTTCCATTTCAGTGGCTCTTTCCTTTGAGTCACTTACTTGGGGGAAGCCAGTTTTCATGTTGTAAGTAGCCCTATGTAAAGACCCACATGGCAATGAATTGGGATCTCCTAACAACAGCCACAGGAATGAGGTTGAAATTGAATCCCCCAGCCTCAATCAAGTTAACACTTTGACTACAACCTCGTGACAGACCCTAAGCCAAAACCACCCATGTAAGTCACTCCCAGATTCCTGATCTCAGAAATTGTGTAGAATGATTCATTTTGTCTTAAAGAGCTACATTTGGGGATAATTTTAACACAGCAAGTAATACATATAAATAATATAAGAGATACCTCAATGTTCAGAGAAGAATAGCATTGAAGAGTAAGGAAGGCTAGATGATTCTTGAGGCTTTTCTGATCCTTGAAGCATGGCTCTGAGACCCAATCTGGGAGGAAGAGGGCTTCCTAGGCTCCTCACCTGGAAAAAAAAACTGGAGAAGTTCCCAAAAAGGTTAAAAAGGGGAATATTTTTTTTTCTTTTTTCCCCTATGTAAAGAAGACCTGTTTACAGATCTTCCAAGTGGGGCACCTGAATGGCTCAGTCAGTTAAGCATCCAACTCTTGATTTCAGCTCAAGTCATCATCTTATGGTTCCTGAGTTTGGTTCCAGCCCTGCACCAGGCTCTGCACTGACTGGGATTCTCTCTCTCCTTCTCTCTCTCTCTGCCCTTCCTCTGCTCCATGCTCACACACACATGTTCCCTCTCTCAAAATGAATAAATAAACTTAAAAAGAAAGATCCTTTAACTGAGGACTTTAAGAGACAAAAGCGATAAACATAAGGGAAGGGAAACAAAAATAATATAAAAACAGGGAAGGGGACAAAACAGAAGAGACTCATAAATATGGAGAACAAACTGAGGGTTGCTAGAGGGGTTGTGGGAGGGGGATGGGCTAAATGGGTAAGGGGCGTTAAGGGATCTACTCCTGAAATCATTGTTTCACTATATGCCAACTAATTCGGATGTAAATTTTAAAAAATAAAAAATAAAATTAAAAAAAAATATCCTTTGTGCAACACAGAAATATAGGAAACATATTTAAATTTATGCTATACAAATGTTTGTGTAAAGGAGAGTGATGATATATTATTAGCTGTTAGAAAATCATATTAAGCCATCACAAAATGTGCCACAATTGTATCTTGGTTGTCTCTTCTCTGGAAGATGCTGACTAGATATTTTGGGAAGTGAGAGGTTGTTCTTGCCATCAAAGGGCACGGAGGTTTCTTACAAAGCAGAGATACGAAGAGTCATCATCTATTCAATAAATGCTTCTGTACCAGTTACTATGTGTCAGGTACTGCATTTGCCTGTGGACAGATGATATGAAATCAGATGCAGCTCTGCCCTTGGGATCTTGGAGTTTACATGGAAACAGACAAGATAATAAGATACTCTAATACTACACGTGATAAGGAATAAGCATTGGATATTCACAAAAGCACAGAACAGGGTGGTAACATAAGCATATACAGTAACACCTTGGATTGCAAGTAAGTTGTTCTATGAATGTTCAACAAGATGAGCAAAGATTTGTAATAAGTTTTAACTTGATAAAGAAGCAAGATCTTACAATTTGAGTATTACATGACCCAAACATCACATGATAACCATGTGGTTATGGTTCCTCTCTCTCTCCCTCCTTGCCTCTCTATCTCTCTGTCTCTCTGTCTCTCTCTCTGAGATTGTGGGTGATCATCTCCCATGCTCAGCTGCTTTGTCTCAGGCTGCAGTGTTTGGAAGAAATTCGTGATTTTTCAGAACGTTGGAAGGTGCTCACAACTGGCACTGGTGTATCTTTTGGGACTTCAAATCACCTATGGACAGTCCTTTGCTTTTCCATACAAGAGTAAGCTTAGGAATGCTTTGCTTAATTCTGGGTCATTAGATAGGTTTCCTGTTAAAGTTGCACAAAAAGAAAAAGATTCCACTCAGCCAACAGACAGCAGTAATTCTGTTAGTGAAAGTGAAAGTCGTCCTGTACAATAACCCTCTACCCTCTTCTCTCCTTCACATCAGCCACGAAGGCTTTCAAAGGTAAGTGTAGTTTCATCTGTTCATTTTTCTTTATATTTTGTATTTTCTTCATTATTTTGTATTATGTTACAGTATTATAATCACTTGTATATGAATTTTTTGGGGTTGTGGAATGAATTGTCTGAGTTTCCATTATTTCTTACTGGGAAATTCACTTTGATATACAAGTGCTTTGGATTACAAGCATATTTCTGGAATGAAACATGAGGGAACGCTTCTAGATAATTAACAATACCAAAGTTTGAGGTGTGAAACAAGAGATGTGGACACTAAGAAGTCTGAAGAAGTGAGACCTCCCAGTGGGTTGTGATTATCAGAGGAGAATCGACTAGAGAGGGAAATACGGGCCCTTAAAAGACAAGTGATGAATCTACCCCCAAAACCAAGAGCACACTGTATACACTCTATGTTAGCCATCTTGACAATAAATTATATGTAAAGGAAAGTGGTAAGGAAAATAGTCAAAAAAGTGAAGGAGACATGTCATAGAGATCACTTTACCAGCATTAAATCTTTACATGAGAGTATTTAAAAGAGGGGAAAGAACATTTGAGAAAGTCAGTGTCTTAGTTGCTATAATAATGCTGCATGACACACAGTCACCTAATCTCAGGGTCTTTATGACAAATTCATCTTTTTTCTCGCTCTTGAATCTTTGGGATAGACAGGGCAGCTGTGCCTCAGATTATGAGTTGGACTCCAGTTCGCTCATGTGTGTGCACTCTGGGCCCTAGCCTTCAGGGACAGTGGTTGCCTGGGGTATGCTCTTCTCATGGTAGGTCACAGACAGGGAAATCCATGCAAGCAAAGTTCTGTTTGAATCATATTCACTCAACTTCCCTCAGTGGAAGCAAGTCATATACTCAATTTCAACAGTCATGGGATGGCAAAGTATACTCTACTCACATGGAGAGGTAATGCAAAGTTACCTGGCAAAGACTGGGGTTTACAATCTTCTTGTGAAAAAATGGAAACAGTAGTGCAATTTATCATAGCCAGTCAGAAAGTTTTTCATTTATGGTCCAGGAAGTAGAGACCTATTAAAGTTTTTGAGCATCAGAGTGGCAGGCAGTGGAAACATTTCAGTAGAGCACAGATCAGACATTGGAAGCTAGTGCCACACAGTTCGTGTGTAGAGCAATAGGAAAGGTAACTATAATTTAACAATGGTGATCAAGGAGAATGAAGGCTGGGGAAATCACTTGAAGGGTGGACTGAGAGGACTTTAATGACTGATTGGAAAATGACGATAGACAGATAAAGCTAGAAGAAAAGTACAAGATGATTCTAATGTCTCATATTTGGATGAGGAGAAGCTGTGTGTGTCATGCTCACTTAAAGGAGTGGAGTTGATGTGGAAGATGGGAAAATAATAGACTGTGGTATATAATATGGGGTCTTATGGTGCATTTGATGTATGGAGTAGCCAAGCTGGGGCAGCCAAGAAATGTCTAGAAGGTGGAAAGTTCCCATTAACATCTGGGAGAAAGGTCAGATTTGAATATGTATAATTAAAATCCATCCATATGAAGGAGTAGTTGAAATTCTCAAGGAAGTGAGCATAAATGAAAGGACCCAAGTTTATAGGATGAGGATACTGGGGTGAGGTAGATGAACAAAGATTGTAAGACAAGGATAGTGATACTCTGCATGAGAAACAATAACTCTGTAGACAATAATACATAGGAAACAAAATTCTCGATGTAATTATCTTAGATATGTCTTTGTCCATATTAAAATTACTTTGGGATTTTAAAACAGATTGCATTTCTGTGCCTTTGTAGAGCATTATCTATAAAACAAGAACATGTAAAGATGGGAATTTACGGATGTTAAAAAGCCAGAAGAGAAATGCAGCAGCTGGAGTGTTCATGAAAGCATAATCTGTTATGTGTGGAAATAAGCAGCATACATTTGCTATGATGGGGCAACCCTTATGAAACTTCATTGCAGCAA
The DNA here is from genome assembly GCF_007474595.2 of Lynx canadensis. Classification (NCBI taxonomy): domain Eukaryota; kingdom Metazoa; phylum Chordata; class Mammalia; order Carnivora; family Felidae; genus Lynx; species Lynx canadensis. The sequence continues at coordinate 49,717,165 of NC_044304.2, forward strand.
AGTGAAAAATCCGAGCAGAGAAACTTTTCCAGCCCAAAGGGAGAAATGTGATGAATTCTTTTAATTTTCTTTAAAGTCAAATGCTCCCTTGCATATGCCAATATCACAAGAGAAGAACAAAACTGGCTGTGTATTCGTATTGTACACTTCTTTAAAAATTAAATGAATCCACTTAATGTATTAGATAATCACTATTTCTTCATGATCATATTATGTATGATGTCAAGTCAAACATGTACAGTAGAATCTTAATTGAACCATGGAAACATGTACAAATGAGACAACATTCATCCATTATAGGGGATATGCACGCAAACTATGGTTCACAAAACACTTTTGTACACGTGATAGTCTTTGATCTTCACACAACGCCTATAAAACAGTCCTAGGATATGTTCTTACTCAATTTACAAATGAAGAAACAAAGCATAAAACATTAAATAATTTTCTCAATATCATGTAGCTGGAGGGTCGAAGTGGCTTTCAAATCATGTTTGGTGTCCTTCCTATCCCATCAAGATACTTACCTACACAAAAAGGAGTCCTCCTAAATCCCTCCACCTCCTCCCCTCCACTGAGAATTCTATTGTCTATTTATTGCCTGCCAGATAAAATTCAACATTCTTTACAGAGCATACAAGCATCTTTGTAATCAGTCTTTCTTTTACCACTCTGATCTCACCCTCTGCCACTATCTTCCCACCCACCTCAACACACGGATTTCTCCACCATGATTATCTGGTGACCATGGGGCTCCCTCTGGTCTTGGTGGTGCCGTCTGAGGAGGGCAAAAAAAAAAAGTTTCCCCACTTGGGTCATCAGGTGTTTCTTGATGGAAGAAAGTGTGGTTTGGTGGGATTCCTACCAGTGTCTCCCAGCTTCCCAGTGTCTCTGAGCAAAGGAGTGAGTACTAGGTCTTTAGGGACAAAAAGGCTGTCTGGACTAAACTGCTTGCTATAACCTGGTTCCTTTTTCTGGTTCTGCTGGCCCATCTGGAATTTGGGGGTCAGGGAAGAAAGAGCCTACATGTAAAAAGAGGTGTCCTGTCCAGGGCAGCTTGCTATACCTCGGTTCTTTTTGCTAGTTCTGACACCTTCCCTTTCTATCTCCTGATTAAAAAAAGGGATGGGGGGAGTCTCAATATTGGTGTGGAAGGAGAAGCAGTCCCTTGTTTCTGGCAGACCTCTCAATCTATCCTTCTTCCAAGGTTATCAGGCTCACCTCGTGTTGTTAAAGGGACTTCTGTTCAATTCAGGGGAAGAAAAAGCTTCCTGGGCTATCTTTTGTGGTTACATGAGGAGTCAGGAAATGCCAGGTGTGTAACCTTCCTCTGTTGGGTAACAGGACACAAAACCACCTGGAAGAACACTATATTGTTCTTCCAGAGCTAGATCCCCAAGTAGCTCGCCTTCTTCTTACCACCTAGCAGAGTTATCCTTTGGTTGTCTCTTACACCATTTCTAGGGTTTTTAGTCATGGTTAGCAGAGAAGAGCAGAAATAATGGGCCTAAGACATCTTGTTTGGATCAAAAATAAACCCATGTAGGGGTGCCTGGGTGGCTCAGTCAGTGAAACATTCAACTTCAGCTCAGGTCATGATCTCACAGCTCATGAGTTTGAGCCCCGCGCTGGGCTCTGGGCTAACATCTCAGAGCCTGGAGCCTATTTCAGATTCTGTGTCTTCCTCTCTTTCCGCTCCTCCCTTGCTCATGCTCTGTCTCTCAAAAATAAACAAACATTAAAAAAAGTAAACTCATGTTATTTTATCATATCAAAGCCAGGATTTTTGTTAGTATAATTATTTCAGACATGACTCAGTAATGTCTTTATGTTTCTCATTCCTCTCTTCAATCCATATCTCCTGCCCTCTCCATGCCTTCTTGCTCCCATCTCCAATGTCCTCACCCCAACCTTCAGCCCTTTTGTTTCAGTGAGCTCATGCAACTCTCCTGCCTCCTTCCATCCTCTCTTCAACTTTTACCTAATAATAACCATACCAGTCGTCGTCGTCGTCGTCGTCATCATCATCATCATCATATCATCATTATCATCACCAAGATTAAAAATGAAGCTGGTAGGAGGTACCTAGAAAACACATGCAGATATAGCCACCAAGGCTAGGTAAGATAGGGACTAAGGGCAGAGATAACCCTTAAGAGCAACCAAGAAAGCGAAATCAGAACTGCTAAGGACTGAAGTTGAAGGATGCTGAGCACCAGTATGGCTGAAGTTTAATATTAGAAATGTGTGTGACATGTGTATTTTCAAAACTTTACACTTCACTTGTGTTTTGAAGTGTTCATAAACTATTGGCTTGAAATATATTCAATAGCTTCATTTGTTAAATTTATGAATTCTAAATGATTTAAAACAAAATACTAGTATTCCCATTACTACTTTAGTGTCATGTATTTACATGGAACCAATAGTAAAATGCAGGTAGCGATACCTTCTTCAGTGTTGAAATTGCTCATCATACATCACACTGCTCTTTAAACATGTCAACATTTGAGCATTTTAATAATCATTCATCTCCAATCTTTTAACAAAGTAAATACTTCTACCACACATTGAGCAAGACAAGAACAGCCTAGGATTATTTAGATACTACAGAAATTTGGACAAAACAGAAAACACCAGCTCGTATCAAAGTGTGGCATGCCCCTAGGCTACTGTTCAACATGGCAGTCTGCAAAGTATCCTTGTACATTGTGAATGTATTACTGTGGAACCCTACACATTCACAACAAAATCAAAGATACAAGTTAATGAAAACCCAGGGGCTTTCAGAATGTTGCAGTAGGTATCATAAATGTAAGCAATAGGTATCATAAAGTGCCACGTTGCACAATGGAAAACAGCTAAGACTGTTGTGTAGAACAAAGATATTATGCCATATCCAAATGCACTTACTAAAAATACAGATGCTATAATTTCAGTATGTGGGTTTTATAACTATGGTCCTCTGGGCTTTTTTCTATGAAATACTCATTAAATCTACCATTTCTATTTTTTGTGTTTGATAATAATTGCTTGAGAAAAGATAAAAGGTGAATGTTGAAACTGTTCTACAGTTTCCATTTACCACACCTGGTGACAATGACTAATTCATAGAGATAACAACAAAAAGTAATTCCCTTAACACATACATATACATATTTTTACTCCTTATTGCTCATTCCAGTTATATACTTCTGTTTCCACGGAAAACAGATTGGCAGGAGAGAAACAGCTGCTCTTATCATACCTATTCCAAGTGGATCATGCAAATATCATCCTCTTTGTTTTTCCCAGAATTCTCTTTAGATAGAATACTGCACCTCTAGAATTTTAACGCCCACACCATTGCTCCTAATGTTATCTGATATAGAAGAGAGGCTCTATCTTTTCCACTACCTCAAAGCCTTACCTGGACATTCCATCCACCAAGAATAGTTTTGTCCTCCAACTCCTAAAGAATAACTGTCATAAAATCAAAGAATCTCTAAATGGGACAGAATCTTGTTTTAGCCTGTCCTCAGTGTTTAAGTTCATATCTATTTATCCATTCAACAAGCATTAGTTAAAACTTGCTTCATCACAAGACACTGTTCTAGACAAAGTATGTAACTGAGGACACACACACATTCCATATTCCTAAAGAACATATCAGTACACCTTCTTTAGAATTGAAATTTGTCAGTTATTTAGGGTTACATTCTTTCAGCCCTTAAATAGCTCATGATGGTAACTTCATCCCTGTCTTCTCTAGTCTGAATGTCCCCAACTCTACTGAACCAATGCATTTTACTTTTAATATCTGCCTATGTCTACTCCCCAACTAAACTGTAAGCTTCTAAGAGCCAAGTTTCACATATTATCTCTATTCATCTAGCACAGGGTTTTTCAGCCCCAACATTATTGCCTGGATAATTCTTTTTTTCTGGGGAGCTCTTCTGTGCTTTACAGGATGCATAGCAGCATCCACAGCTCCTACTCTATAGATGCCAAGAGGAATCCCCCTCCCAACTATGCACTGAAAATGTTTCCAGGCTTATCTAAATTTTCCTGGGGAATAAATCACACCTGGTGACCACTGGTCTAGCACTATATCTGGCAATGTACCATGCACTGATATACAACTCACATTTATAGAGTAATTTACCATTTGCAAAATTTTTCAAATATAGGTCTCAGTGATGCTCATGATAGCTTTTGAATTATGTCTTTTTTTTTTCCAACGTTTATTTATTTATTTTTGGGACAGAGAGAGACAGAGCATGAACGGGGGAGGGGCAGAGAGAGAGGGAGACACAGAATCGGAAACAGGCTCCAGGCTCTGAGCCATCAGCCCAGAGCCCGACGCGGGGCTCGAACTCACGGAGCGCGAGATCGTGACCTGGCTGAAGTCGGACGCTTAACCGACTGCGCCACCCAGGCGCCCCTGAATTATGTCTTTATGCTCAATTTGTATTTGAGACTCAAACCTGGGTAGTTTGAATCCAGAGTCAGCACTTTGAACCGAGCTGTGTAACCCTGGGAAATGTACTCAATATTCCTGAATCTCAGTTGCCTCACCTATGAGATGGAAGAAAATAGACACACTCATCTCAGAGTGCTGTAGTGATGATTACATGAGACAAACCTAGCACATAAGGGCTCGATAAAAATTGGCTCACATTATTATTCCAATAAACACAGATATGAATGCTGTGGCTCGGTGAGTGTTCCATTAAGTCATCAGGAGGGAAAAAAAAGAGTTATCAGGAAAAACTTTATCTCTTTTTGGAGATTCAAAAGGTGTTATGACTTAGGTTTGATATCACATGACAGTTATCTTTCCCACCATATGAAAACATCCTGTCTGTGACAATGGAGAAGTAGGACCACATTCAAAGATAAAAAGAGACAAGTAAAGAGATGAGAGACAAATAGAGAGACAGAGAGTGAGAAAGACAAAAGGAAAATATTTGACATTAAATGAACCTCCAGTTCCAGCCCTGTTTGCAACTAGTTATGCCCTTGAACTTCCTAGTACTTGAACTAATGTAACCAGTAAACCCGTTACATTCCTTTTTATGCTTAGGTTAAGTAAGGATGAGTTTCTATCTCCATCATTTGAAAGAAGTTTGACTAATATAGATATTCAGGATGACTCTTTACTGTCACCCAAAGAAAACTGTTCTCTTACAACCATGAAACCATGACAGAGGTCATAAATTGATTAATCTAGTTCAAGATCAAAGGAATATTACTGAGGGATAAAATATACCGTGGTTTTCCCTAAATAGTTTCTGTTTAATTCTGTTTTTCTGTAATTTATAATGGACAAAGTTATTCCAGTTAAATGTCCACACTATGTAGTTAGCACTTACAACATACAAAAAACACTTTCGTAGGTCTAAGCATATACTGAGAAAATGAAGTGTTCTCTAACTTTACATGAAATTTTGTAGAAGGACAAACAGGTAAGATTAAAAGATAACATATTATGGCATAAACAGAGTTCTTTGGAGCCAGACCAAAGGATTTAAAAAAGGAACTTCCATACATGACAGATGCCAGTTTTGTCCCCCAGTGTAAATATTCATTCATATTGTGCATGCACACTCATGCACACACACACACACACACCCCTCAATTGTAATATTCTCCTGATCAAAGGGAATAACAAACAGAAATATACAAATAGCAACATGAATCCATTAAAATTATGACCAAAGAGAGAACAGTCAACTCAAGCTGTGAGCAAAGGCTCACCCTATCATTGGCACCTCAAGTGCAGCATTTGATTGGGGGCCACAATTCTCTTGTATTGTTTGTATGCCAGGTTCAACCAGAATGGAGCTGGGTTGAAGATTAAGGGGGTTACCTAAAAATAGCAGAGAAAATTAATCTTTATACTATAAAACTCTTCAGCCAGAAAGGAAATTTGGGACTAGCAAGTCCTCTGAAAACATACAAATATGTTTTCTTCTCAAACTATAATTCTCTTGCTTTCCAATAATCTAGCTTTTGCAACACCTCTATGGTATCCCTATTAATACCATGTCTCCTCCACTGACTACTGTTTTAGGCCTGCAATCCTACAGTTTTCTAATTTGCCACTTCTTAGTTTGCTAGAAAAGAAAATCTACTTAGGCAAATATATCTAGAAAGACACAGATAACAAACCAAGCTACTGATCAAATTTATATACTTATTTATTTATATGCTTAATGTGGGAGAAAGCACATTTGAACACGGAGAGAAAATCTGTTCTTAAAACTGAATGTATATATTACCCTGGTCCACCAAGTTCAGGGGAGCAAAATGTGATGCCATAATAAAAATGAAAATTTTTACAGAACTTTAGAGTTTAAAAGTGCTTTTTTTACATCCATATTTTGATTTATTCCTCTCACAGGGTTGGAATTGTTTCAGATGAGGAAAGAGAGGCTCAAAAAATTTAAGGAACAAAAACCTAAGTTATAAGCTAGAAAGTGGTAGAGTTAGGACTCAGATACAAGCCCAATGAGCCTACATTCCATGATATTTCCACCATACCTATTGACACATTGAGCCTTAATTTTCAGAGAGCAGATGGTGTCACTCCAGGCTGAATTTCAGAGATCAAGACTGGAGAATAATGGGGGAAAGGAGTTTGAAATGATAACACATTAACAGTCACCATCTACCTGTGTAACTAGGAGAAATCATAATCTCATCCTTAACCTTTCCCTTCCCTCCCTACATTCTCTCCCTCAGATCGGTTACCATAGGCAAAGACATTCTTCCTACATCCATATGGTCTGTGTATAAAAACGATGAAGTCACATATACAAGTCTCCATCCCGTTCTTAGGCATTCAAGAACTGATTTTGCATGAAAATAGAATATTGTAGTAGAAGAATTAATATCTCTTTTGCACTTGGCAGGTAATGTTTTTTCATCAATTAGAAGAAACAGATACCTTAATTTGGATTTCTGACACCATGCTCACTCAACTCTGTACCATTTTTCTCTCTTAGGGAGTGGTACCATACTATGCACTGCATGGCCTATGGGCATGTCTTCCTTTGTTGGTGTGTGTCTGTACAAGTGCAGGACTTGTCTTCATGAAGCCCAATCTATGAATAGTCAAGAAATCCCTCCACAGACTGGTCCAAAAAAGTGACAAGTCTGGCCAATACTTCAGGTAAATGATAATATTACAGTGAAATTTCACTTTGATAAACAATTAAATTGTATTTATCAACACAAATAAATAAGCATGAAAATAAAAAGCAGGACATACATGCCTTCACATTTTTGTCTCCATCTTCAGGGGTAAAATCCAGGCCAGTAAGTGAGCAGAGATAGGCCTCTCTCAGAAGAAATGGAACACATAAACTATTGCACCTGTGGCAGAGCATTGGCGGAAGAGTCAGCCACCATACAAGTAGGTAAAAAGTCAGCTAAAATTTTAATTCATTCCTTAAAAGCTAATTGTAGGCTAGAATGTCATTTTGTCATACCTCCAGACACAAGTGGTATCTACATTTCCCAGAGCTCTTTACTGAGGACTCACAAGAAATGTTGGGGACAAAAAAGATCCTGGAGAAACTCTCCCTTGGTACAGAATCTCAGCGCAAGGGGTGATCAGTAGCTGCTGGGGGAAAGGAACAAAGCCCTTCCCACTTTCCCAGACTTCTCTTTCCTAGAAAGCAAAGGCCTTAAGATGCTGGGAGAGGAAAATAAATTTTGTCGCTGCCAGGGCACAGCAAAGAACCATTGCAAATGGAGGATGGGTAGGTGAAGCCACTCCAGAGAACTGGAAACTATCCTGGGTCAAAAACCCTATACCAAGCAGAGGTTGCTATGACAAAAGATGAAGCAGGAAACTACCAGCTAAGACCAACTACAGATCCAAGTTAAAGTTGGGTTCTCAGGAGGCAGGAAGGAATGCCAAGAAAGCATTGCTCCTAAGACACAGATGCACATTGTCATGTACACCTGAGGCTGGGCCATGACAACAGAGCACCCTTCTTAGCCCTACCATGAGGGTAAAACGGAGGAAGGAGCAACATGAGCCCTTTGCAGGAGGAGGGGCAAGAGCCTGGAGATGCCATCTGTGCCACAGTGTGTGGGAAAAGCTGAAAGCTGAGGGTGGGTGTGTAAAATACTAATTCATGGGTCCACAACGGTAGCAATCAATGGTTGAATGCACAAATAAATAATAAATGGGGAGAAGAGACAGATCTCTGTGAGGATTTCTCAATCATTTATAGATATCCTACCCTCAAATGGGTGAAACATAACTCCCCACACCTTAAATGTAAGGTGGACATGGTGACTTCTCTAAAAAGAGTACAATATGAATACGGGGAAAATCTGGAAAATACAACTCAACCATGACAAGGTCAGTATCAACAGTGATGAGTCATATTAACAGCAGGTATTCTTGGAGTGACATAATGAGAATGGTAATTGACCTCTGTGCTATTCCTCCAAAGAATCTACAACTCCAGTATAACTATAAGAAACAAAATAATCCAAGAAATCTCAATTGTGAGACATCCTACAAAATAAATGACCAGTACTTCTCATAATTCTCCACATCTTGAAAATTATAAAAATTCTGAGAAACCATCACAAACAAGATGAACCTAAGGAGACATGTCAACCAAATACAAGGAGGTATTCTGGATAGGATTCTAGAAAAGAACAAATGAACAGATATTTTTGTTGCCAGCAAACATGTGATCTAAGAAATTACAAAGGATGTTCTTTGGCCAGAAGGAATAAGATCTCAGACAGAAACTTGCATTTATATAAAGAAAGGAAAAGATCTGTAAATGCTTCAAATAAAGGTAAATATGTATATATTTTTTACTTTAAATGTCTCCTAAAGAAAACTCACTGCCTAAAGCAAACTTCATTACATTGTTCTGTGGCATTTGCAACACACACAGAAGTATATCAAGACAACAGTACAAATGATGTGTGGGAGGGAATGGAAGGTCCTTGTGTGGTACATGGTCCCATAAAATTACCTGAAGGCAGATAGTGGAAAGTTTAAAATATAAATAATGTAAAAGACTAAGTAAACTGCAAAATTACAGTGGGTGCCACAAAATTAACTCATGATTAAAGGAGTGAGACATGAAATAATTTAGAAAAGCCCATGAGGAAAGACCGAAATAAAGGAAATAAAGAAATCAGTAGTCACATTATTTGGTTTTGGAGGGTTTTTATTATCCTGGTTTTTCTATTCTAACTAGAGAGATAATAATGTTTAGAATCAAAATACCCCAAAAGACAATATAGTGATTTTACCCATAAAGCTCTTGGACTTTAATTTTGCTTAAAACCTTTTTTGGCTTGTGCCTTGCCTGGGACAGCATGAGTTAAAGGTGTGAAACAGAGGTGCATATTTTGATGGGAGTCCATGACTCTGGGTCTTCCTAAGAGTAGGGAAAGATGAGGGAGGGGATTATCTAAAGACAGGAGTAAAAAGAGCACAAGCTGACCAGGATGGTTTCAGCTCCTGATTTAGTATCTTCAGTCTGTGATCTTGGGCAACATTTGACTTTACAGGACCCTCAACTGCTCAGGCATATCCTGAGGCTAACACTCCCTACTTTAGGGAAGTTTTAATGATGAAATAAAGGCACATAGTAGGTCATCAATAAATGTTAGCTGCCCTAACAGCAAGATGCCAATGAAGTATATTTTACTTGAAACTAAGGATGAGATTGAAAACACATAATAGACAAAACATCACCCAACCCAACAGGTATCACAACCAATAAGAATGGATACTACCATGAAAAACATCACCAGACTCTGCCAAGTCAGACTGGATGATTATCAGCTTGAAACTACAAGTTATTTTCACTTCTAATGTCGGCCTGATCACCCTGTCATAATTATCATGGACTACTTCAAACACAATTATTTCTTAACTTTTGTTTCTGTGATAAGCAAAGCAAACACCATTAAAGAACCTGTTTCCTGGTAGGTTGAAGCCTGAATTTTAAGTGTTTTGGCAATAAATCAACTGTGGTTTTGTATCATGTTTTACAAACATTTGTGATTTCTCTTCTAAGTGGAAGCAAGAGTAGCATGTGGGCCTATTTCTAAATTTTATTGTTAGTCTTCTCTTCAAGTTTCTCCTTCTTCTCCTCCTTCTCCTTGCCCTCCTCCCCCTTCTCCCCTTCTCATTTTTTTCCTCCTTTTTAAAATACATCCTCAAGATATTAACATTTTGGTTTATATGAGAGGTTTACATCCACCAACTATTTAGTCTAATTTTTGTCTGATTGTTTTCTTTACTTGATTTTCATTCATTCTGTCTGATTAACAACTACTGAATAGCAACAAGATATAAAGTGCCTAACTACAAGATTAAACATATAAATACATATATGAAGTCTTGGGAAAATTTCTGCTTACGTAGACAGATTAGGAAGCTAAACTAGATGGCATGAGAATCTAATCTAGAATGCTTACCATCAGAGTTAGACATTGAAATAAATTTACTTGTACAAGAGGATCATCAGCATGTTTGGCAAGAGGTATGCCTGACTGAGAAGTCAGGAGAACTAGGTGGAGGAAATGACAAGTCAACAGAGAGTGCAGAGCTTTTCTGAAGAGGAGTAGAAAGTTCTAAGAGACCTCCCTAAATGGAGGGACCATAATCCAAGGACCTGAGCTTCAGCCTGGCCAAAGCCCAGAGTTTCCTGACATGAGAAAGTTGACTCATGCCAATCAAATACAAGAACCTGAAGCACATGGACCACAAGCCAGTCTGCTAGTTTCCAGTGGGGGTGGGGGGTATCCTGTTCTAATCACTAGAAATCTTAGTCCCCCATCTAGGTCCCCATCATTCTCAAATCAGAAGCCTGAGACATCAAAAGGTTGCAGTGTGACAGACTGAAAGTTTTATTTCCAATGCTAAGCACCCAGAAAACTTGGCAATTGCAATTCTAAATGCCTGAAATGGCATGCCCAACCTGTCCCAGCAATCACGAAAATCACCGTGGTCCCGATCCAAGGAGACACTGAAGATAGAGTAAAAACAGAAAACAGGAATATGTTGTTTCCCTTTAAAATACACATAAATTTTCTTTCCCTTTAATCATCTTATTTCCTAACCTACAATATCTGAGATGCTTAGTAGTGTTCCAAATACCTGAGCTTTTTGCTGGATTCATGAGCAATTGGAGGGATACCAATAAATAGACTGCCCAATGTGTAAATACCCAGCCATTTTAAAAGACTTGCAGAAACTGTAATTCTGGACTGAACAAAACATCTTTTGACCTCAGGAGGGTCAGAGGTGATAAATTCTCATGCCACCTCATAATGAAAGCACCAACCCACAACCTGTCCTTCTGGTTGCATTCTGAAGATGATATAATGAATCAACTGACAAATATGCATCAAAGAAGGCCAATATTAGGCTAGACCCTGGCCTCTGAAACAACTTAAAGGGCCCTAATGCTGCTGATTGAGAGAGTATTCCTGCAAAGGTAAGGAACACTTTGGTTCAATAATTAATGTCTTCTTGTTTAAGAGTTTGGTATAGTCACATTTGATTTTGGAAACACCATAAATGGAAAATAGGAACTAATGTTAGTCCAGATCCCTCAGCAGTGAAGCCACAGATGGATATACTAGGGAGTATGAATTTAGAACAAAGGGCTGGATGTTTTTTAGGGCAATTTTGTTAAGGCTACAGTAAGAACTCATACCTGAACTGCAGTAAGAGTTGATTTTTGCCACTGAAAGGTACTAAACACACACTGCCAACATCTAGCTCTGGAATACCTATCCTAGCCCTACCAAAACCATTCTCTTCTTCTTACAGTCTTTCCCCATTCATATGTAACTGATTATATTTCCACTTACTACATTACAATCATTGTTCTGTCCTATGTCCTGAGAAATGCAGGCCCCCTTGAATGGATTTTCATAAACTTCTTAATCACTTGTATATCATCTTTTGGTGTGCTCCCTCACATGAAATATTCCATACACTGTGCCTATATTTTCTTAACTTGACTCTGAGAAGGCTGGTGTTACTCACTATTGACCTCAGGAATAAACATATATAGTAGTTTCAACTTCATCTATTTGTATGACTTTGTGCAAAGAATTTCATCTGTCTCACTTTGGTTTCCTCATCAATAGTAAGAGGACTAAACTCAATGATCTGAGAGTTTTTCCAGTCCTGTCACCTGTGGTTATGCACTTGCCCTTCTTTGGCCATGGTAGGCACTAAACAACAGAGACAGAGGGTACAGAAACATGACATAATGATCATGTATTCAGTATTAAGAGGTAACAATTCTATATTTGCATTAAAAAACAATGAAAATATTAAAATGTTCATTGCCAAAAGAAGTGAACTCTTTCCACAAACTTACAAAATTGCTGCCTTACCAGAAATCCAATTTAACGCAAGGCACTATAATATCAAGGATATATTACTCAGTATGTTCCCTTTAAACACTGCTGTTAAAACTGTTTATATCCTTGAGCATAATTTTTATTGCTTTAGGGGCCACTATTTTCCTGTGGGAACACATCTCTGAAATTTTGTCAATAGGAAAGAAAGATTCAATTTACAGAAATTTGATTTACAAACAACTCTTGAGATCTTGTAGTGCTCTTGGATGTACCCTGGTGGCCAACTATAGTCAATGCAAGTTTAATAAAGCAGTTAATACATGTGGTATCATCAGCTCTTCTGCTCTCTCTCCTTTGCCCAAAAACTGTAGCCTGTTTTAGGATCTATTATCACATATTGCATTTGAAGGTAAATCAGATATCATTTGCCTCCACATATTAAACAGGAGTACTAATTTAAACAGGAGTACTAATTGCAAAAGTCACAAGAGCTTTGTCCAAGATCATAGAACCAGTCACAGGCCAAGTTGGGACAGGATTCCAAATGATGTGACAACCAAAAGTCCCATAAAGCTTTTTATAAGTTCCCATCTCTCAGCATACCAAGGAGCCTAAGCTTCTTTGTTTTCTTCTTCTATTGTGAATATATGCAAAACAGTAAAATTGTAATTGCAAGAATTGTATACCCTCATTGAGCTCATTTGGTTTAAATGCAGAGTGCTATGATTCTTGTTGTTTATTATCCAGAACTAAAACTCCTTAATGTGTTTTGGGAAAAAAAGGAAATGATACAGCAGAATTAGGATGCATAAGTCCATTTAATTATTGTTTACAAGTCTCAGTGAAGCAGTATGCCAAGAATTTCCTTGCCACCCATCCTGTATTCTAGATGAAGAGCCACAGCCTGAACACTGACTGCCATGGAGTCTGAATAGTCCTGCCAGGTTTTAAGCAAGTCAATCCATCAAACTAGAACTCAGTGAGTACTAGCACTAGAATTGCTCCAAATCTGAAAGGAAGGATGAAATAATTGTCTTAATACTAGACATCTCATGGGAAATCGTTCAAATCCTGGTAGTGCTTAAGATTTGAGTCAGGATCACACAATCCCAGAAAAATTCCCCTGACCATAATATATGGCAAAGTGATCCCCAAATGGCAAATAATAACACAAATGCCACAGAATACAAAAATAAAAAATCCTAGGGCACAAATGTGCTGGCATCACGAAGAGATCTTTCCAAGTTTTACCTATGTTAGATCCAAAGGTGAATCTTCTCAACTTTGGATCCAAATCTAAATTTCAGCACATATTCTTCTTTTCAGATAGTCAGATTTTAAAGAGGTTCCTTCTACCTATTCATTCCAATTAAGAGTTTAACACTCTTGGGGCGCCTGGGTGGCTCAGTCGGTTAAGCGTCCGACTTCAGCTCAGGTCACGATCTCACGGTCCGTGAGTTCGAGCCCCGCGTCGGGCTCTGGGCTGATGGCTCAGAGCCTGGAGCCTGCTTCCGATTCTGTGTCTCCCTCTCTCTCTGCCCCTCCCCCATTCATGCTCTGTCTCTCACTGTCTCAAAAATAAAAAAAAAAAAAAACGTTAAAAAAAAAAAGAGTTTAACACTCTTTAATATCTCCAAGAATTTTATTTTTGCCAGCAATAAAATTGGATAAGAGCCACAGTAACAAGCAAAGGGAGATTTACAGAGTCTGAAAAGCAGATCAGGTAATCAAAACATCTTAATACACACCTCACCAAAGAAGATATACAATGGCAAGTGAGTGTATGAAAATATGTTCAATATCATTTGTTACTAGGAAACTGTGAGTTGAACAATGGGAATTATCACTACACAACTATTAGAATAATTATTTTTTAAAAGACAAACCAGTTGTTGACAGTGATGTAGAGTACCAGGAACTCTCATTCATTTGGAAAATGGTACAGCCACTTTGTAACACAGTTTGTTGGTTTCTTACAAAACTAAACATAGTCTTACTGTACAATCCAGTGACTGTGCTCATAGGTATTTACCCAGCTGATGAGTTAACTTATCTCTACATAAAGTCACTCATAAATCTTCATAGTATCACTATCCATAATGTTAACAACTGAAAGCAAAGCAAAATGTCCCTAATAGGTGATGAATAAACAAGCTATGGTATATCCATCTAACAGAGTATTGTTCAACAATTAAAAAATAAGCTATTGGGGTGCAACAATTAAAAAATGGTGTGTATATATATATATATGGAGAGAGATAGAATATATATATACATATATATATGTATATATATATATGGAGAGAGATAGAATAGAATAGAATAGAATAGAATAGAATAGAATAGAATAGAATTAAACTATTGACTGAAAGAAAGGCAGATGGTAGGGGCAAGTTTCCTGCTACTGCAATGGGAGTTTAAAGACAAACATGGGGTGAATGCCAAAATGATCCAGGCAGTAATGAATTAGAGTCAGAGACATCAATATGAACTCCTATATAGCTTAACATAGATATATCCACATACTGAAATATGTGTAGAAATGTGTATATACACAGGTTGGCATATATACATGTAAGTTCTGCCTTTGTCAGCTGAGAAGGTCTAAATGCAACACCACCTAGTGGTAAGGTGTGCTCCTAGCATTCAGATCCTGGCTTCTCATACCCTTCTCCAGTGAAAGGAACCACAGCTCACTGGCTCATTCTAGGACTGGGGAGCAATTGGAGCCACAGAATTAAGTGGCATTGGATTATAACACGAGGTAGAAGATAAATATCCATGAGTCCATACTAATGGCAATCAATGACTGAATACATAAATAAATGGTAAACAGAGGAGAAGGCACAAATCTCCAAGAAGAACTCTAACTGATATACTGTCCTGTCAAAAGGGTGGAGCACAATGCCCCACGCTGTACATGCACAGTGCACATGATGACTACTTTAAAGAGAGTACACTATGAGGAAATGGGGAAAAGAGAGGCAACTGGATAGTGTGGAACCTGACAAACAGGACATCAGCCATGATCAAGGTCAATACCAAGTGGTAAACATTTCTAGATAAATAGACAGCATATGAAGAAAATGGCACTTTTACCTCTGTGGTCTTCCTCCCCAAAACCCAAAACCTCAGTCACATCAAGGAAAAGCATCAGAAAAAAACCAACAAAGGGATATTCTCCAAAATTCTTGATCAGCATATGCCTCAAAATTATTAAAGTCTTCAAAAGTAAGAAAAGTCTAAAAAACTGTCACAGCCAAGAGAAGTCAAAGGAGACATGACAACTAAAAATAGTATACCAGACGGGATTCTGGAACAGAAAAATAAACATTAAGTAAAGACTAAGGAAATCTGCATAAAGTACGGACTTTAGTTAATTACAATGTATGGAATTTGGTCTATTAATTATAACATACTATGACAAATGACTTTACTGGACCAGGTGAATTGTCCTCTTTTGCATTTTCATTACTTACTCATCACCCACACTTACTCTGGTAGCACATAACACATTAGTGGTAAACATCTGCTCAGTGGTTTGCCTTTTCCACCAGACTCTAAGTTCCACAAGGGAAGAAATCATGCCTACCTTGTTTATCATTACAGACATCAGGCCTGGTATGTGGGTATTGAGTAAATACTATGTGGGCCCTATTGAAATGGAAGATTTATTAGCTCCTCCATCAGACTATTAGCTACTGTGAACAAGTATTGTTGCCTTTGGTCTCCCCAGCACCTATCACAGGACCTGGAATATATTAGCTGAAAATAATATAGCAGAGTTTGAAATCAATGAGATGACATCAAGGACAACTCAGGGAGGAGAAACTTTCCCCAAAAGATAGCTCTTTAGAGTTTCCTTCCTCCAATTCACTTCACTCAGTAATCATGTGCTCAGGTTATCCTGTGTGACGTGCAATTTCACATGACTGTGAATTATCTATTTAAAAAAATAGTAAGGGGCCTATTGAGATGTGAAGCAGACCTAAAAATCCTTAAGACTGACCATTTGTGCTCTTATTTTTGTAACTATACCAAGGCCATAATCCATGTGGCCTAGCTGAGAGTAATATTAATGTTTGAAAAATGTTCAACAACCAAAGCATAATTTCAAAATGACTTCAAAGTCTTTACCATTTCTCAAATACCACAAAAAAGTACTTTTTAGGACTGTTTCCTTTCATTACCTTCCCTCACACACCAGTACCAGTCCTGTGCTTTCCTCTTCGACGTGTTATTTAAAAAAAATTCCTGCTCCCAGTTAAAATGATGAATATTGCTCTTCTCCCTTCTCCACACCTTGTGAAATGATGGCCAAGTCATCATATCCCCAAGCCAAAAGGGTCACCCAACTCCTGTTACCACAGTTTAGTCACATAAAAATAGCAGAAAGTACACTCAATTGGACTATTTATTTTTCTGCTTTAATATGTTCTGGAACAAAAATCAATTATTACTATGTAAGTGTCTCCAGTTATTTTTTTTTCCTTTAACATTAAAGAAGGTAAGGTCTTTCTTATTTGTTTCGTATCTTCTTGTGCCCTTCAAGTTACTTCTGTATTTATGTCAATATAGTCCCAGGAGCTCTATCTTCAGGTCCAGCCTTATATCTGATCTTCTGGGCCCTCCAGTGTGGCTGTAAATACCTGATTCCCTGAATTTCTACCACATAAATCAAGAATAGTTTATATTTCCTAAGATGAAACCTGAATTATTCAATCCTTTTTTTTTTAATTTTTTTAACGTTTATTCATTTTTGAGAGATGGAGGGAGACAAAGCGTGAGTGGCGGAGGGGCAGAGAGCGAGGGAGACACAGAATCCGAAGCAGGCTCCAGGCTCCCGAGCTGTCAGCACAGAGCCCGACGCGGGGCTCGAACTCACGAACCGTGAGATCATGACCTGAGCTGAAGTCGGATGCCTAACCGACTGAGCCACCCAGGCGCCCCCTGAATTATTCAATCCTAACCAGATTTTTAAAGCACACTAAATGCTAGAATCATAAAGCTAAACTGAAGGAACAAAAGGGAAATTTCCATGCACATATGGCAGGTCCTTTAGAGAAGTATCATATCTCTACCAGTGAATGAGGTTGGAAGGAGAATTTTAAAGTGTCCCTGGTACCACCAGGTTTATTTCATGCTGTTTACTAGCAACTTGTATATACTAACAGAATCGTCTGTGCTCATAAGCACTGAACCAGAAAGTATAGCCACATCTGAGCATTAGGTAGATGTAAATCAATTAAATTAGAAGCACAGATGAGTACTTCTTTTGGGTCTTTTCAAAGGACCAAGTCCAGTACTTTGCTACTCAGTGAACTCCTATTAAAATAAACAATTCAAGAGAAAAATTTAAAAGACTTCCAAAGGAACCAAACTGAACCTCATTATATCCATGTAAAAATGCTTTCGTGCCCTCCCTAAACCCCTCTCCTTATACCCAAGACTTTTGAAACTAAAACACTAGGTATCTTATTTTATGCCAAGTTTTAAGGGTTTTATTTGCTTTTTAAGTTTATTTATTTTGAGAGACAGACAGACAGAGAGAGTGAATGAGGACGGGACAGAGAGAGAGAGAGAAAATCCCAAGCAGGCACCATGCTGTGAGCACTGAAGCTGACACGGGGCTCAAACCCACAAACCCTGAGATTGTGACTTGAGCTGAAATTAACAGTGGGGATGTTTAACAGACTGAGCCACCCAGGCACCCCTAAGTTTTAAGGTCTTCCAAAATCATATTCCAGGGGTGCCTGAGTGGCTCAGGCAATTAAGTATTTGACTCTTGATTTGGACTCAGGTCATGATCTGGTAGTTGATGGAATTGAGCCCTGCACCTGACTCTGCATTGACAGTGCATGGAGCCTATTTGGGATTCTCTCTCTCTACGTCTCTCTCTCTCTCTCTCTCTCTCTCTCTCTCTCTCTGCCCTTCCCTCACTTGCTCCATAAATAAACAAAAAAATTTTTAAAAATAAAATCTTATTCCAAATATAGTTATATTTCCAGTAGATAACAATAAAAAAAGTCCAGTTTTAAACTTTGAGAAGAAAGAAAGTACAATAGACACCCACCAGAGAAAATGTATGCTATATTAGAAAAAAAAAAGATAAATATTGGCACATAAAATATTAAAGTTTTCTTTCCTACAAGTGAGAAAACTCCATTGATTTTCTTAAGTCAAAGCCATCAGGTTAATTAAAGGTTTAATGATGTAATCTAGCTCTCTTTAGATGAACTTACTTCTTTCTTTGAGCCTTTTGTTTTTTACATTATAAATGTAAAACCTGCTTCAGCAAGTCTGGGAATAACTTGGTTATTGATCTTCCAAAACCTATTACTGGGGAGTTGGCCTTTTAGATCCATGGTAGAATATGTAATGTCTACCTGGGAGTTACTGAAAGCCCCATCCACCATTTGAAATTAAAATCAAGGCATTCTACAAGTGTACAGGGAAAGAAGTTGTGAAAGAGAAATGAGGAAAGAATAAGTGGCCTTTGAACATTCTTTCATATTCTGCCTATGCAAAGTGGAAATTATCGGGCTTTGCTCCCATTTGGGACAAGGCACATTCATTCTTGTCTTGAAGAAAGGAAGAATAAGAGCAGAAGAGTTGTATATATTGTTTCTCCTTCATTGGTCCCATAGACCGTGAGCCCCTCAATCAGAGGAAGGAAGCAGACCCTGACATAGACATTAGCATGCAGGAAGATTATGGAAGAATATTCTTGAGAACACCTGAGGAAGAGACAGAGAGAAAGCAAAACCAGTTGAAGGGAACAGCTAGGTTGCAATGCAGGCTCATCCAAGGGCTAAGTCAACCCTATGAGGAACTAGGATATGGGGATGGCCCTTCACAGTTAGACCTTCAGAACAATCACTGTATATGGGCTGTCACAGGAAGGGATTGTGAACTTGGGTAAGGCGCTCTGTAGCTGAGTCAATTCTTGAAAAGGACTGACAGTAGAAGGTTGTCAGCCAAGAGCATTCACACCAGACCAGGAGTTAAGTTCTTCAATCTTGAAGGGGTATCACAGCATCCACTGTGTTATTTTATTTATTGCTTATATCCCTAATTACCCAGTAATGGGTGTACAACATTAAGTGCCCAGTGAAAACTTATTTAAATGAATTATTCTGCACTATGGAGAATCCAGCCAGAGACAGGCCTTGGTATACTACACCCTTAGGCACACTAGTCCTTATGTGCGTTTTCTCACATACTTCAGTATAATGGTCGTGAATGATCTGGTTAATGCTATTTCAAGCACTGAGAGGTAGCAGAGTGTGCCAAGAATTTCAGTTATCATGAACAGATAAAGACCTTATGTTGATGGCATTCCCCTACCAATTAAATCTTTTGGAGTAAACCATGTCCAAAGGGAAGAGACTTGGGCCATCTATAAGGGCATATTCTCTAAGGGCTAAGTTGGTCATAGTCAAGCAGAGTGTGATACTCTCCATTTTGAAAACCATGTGGAGGGCTCTTTATGCAAAGGGCTTTGCACGGCTTAGTATCCAGTGCTCACTTTCCCATGCTAACCCTGGAATGTGTTTGGCTCTGAGCCAGCCCCTGTAAAGAAATGGAGACACTATCAAGAGACCTACCATATAATAAATTTGCTTCAGATAAAAGAGAAGCATGGTGAGAGCTCTTATGATTTTTATGGGAATTTTAAAATTAAAAGCCTTAAGCATCCACATGAAATATAGCCATTAATTGTCTACACATGCTATACTTGTAATGTAGTATAGGGTTTGTTTGTCCTATATCTTATATAGAAAGTATCGCAGAATTCTGGTACAATGCTGGGTGATGATATTCTTTGTCTGATTCAAACTATCCCAAAGTATACACAGCCCAAAGAGCATAGAGATCATATTAAATATGAAATGATTAAGAATGTGCCTCCAACTGATAAATCCAGTTCCTTTTTATTAGGATAATTAAGACTCTAAAGGGATTTTGTAAGAAAATATCTTGGATTAAATGGTACATTTTCTGGAGAAGATCTAGGTGCAAAAGTGATTAGGGTGCCCCAAGAAATCTTTGTCTGTTGGACTATCTTCATAAGGAGCTAAGACTCTGACTGGGAAGAAAGCAGGGTAACCTGGGAAAGTGACTTCCACTGGTCAAAGCAGAGATGGGATTTAGAGAAGAAATACACTAAGCATTTCTCCGCACATTTGGGGACACACACACATGACCTGACAGCTGCGTGCCTTTCCATCTATGGCCAAGATTAGTTAGTCACTCACCAGACTCACACTCACCCTCCATAGTGTAATTATTGCTGGTAAACAAATTTCCAGCCTGGGATTACATTTCTTAGCACCCCCTTGTATCCAAGAAGGACCAAGAAATGGCAAATAGCATCTGGAAGCGATATATGTTACTCCAAGCCTGACCCATAAAAATCTCCTACACAATCCTCTGTATTCTTCTCCTCTTTATTATCACAATGGCTAGTATAATGAGCAAAAAGTAAAATTTTATTATGTTAAACCACTGAGATTTTGTGATTATTTCTAATGGTAGTGACTTGATCCTGACTAATACACCAAGAGAGTAGTGAATCAATGGGGAAAGGATGGTCAGTGTCCAACCTTCCTGTAGTCAAGTAACATGAGAAACACCCCTCGATCTGGAAATATGGGAATTCTCAATTTCTTTGCCAAAGACAGTTTGAGAAGAATGGAAAGAAGAGAAATAAAATTGAAGTGGATAGAAAAAAAAGAGAGAGAGGAGGTAAGAGATGAAAAACAACACTTGTTGACAATTCTTTTAATAAGTTTTTCTGTGAAGGAGAGCAGAAAGAAACATGGCAGAAGCTGAGAAAAGGCAAGAGGTTAAGAGGAGAGAGAGAGAGAGAGAGAGAGAAAGAGCTAGAAATGGTGAAAGATGTAGAGATAAAGAGATTGAGATAGAGATATAGTGCTAAAGACAGAGATAAAGAGAGAGATACAAGCTGAGATAAAGATATAGGAATGGACAAAGAGAGAAAATGATATATAGACATAGAGACAGAGATGGAGAAAGATGTAAGGATTTATAGAAATAGAGATTCAAAGAGAGAGGAGAGAATGTAAGACATCCTAGACATACTGGCATGCTCAGGATATGAGCAGATAATTCCACTCCAGAATGGTCAGGAAATTGAAATGACTACCTGCAACCTAAGTGGGCAAATCAACCCACTTCAGGGATTACTAACTTTCCAAATACACAACTACTTCCTCACTGAAATATACAGCATTTCAGGTGCTCACAGCCCCACCTCTATGAACACAGAGAAAGATCATTAACAGAGCCCCCTCTCTTCCACCAAAACTATCAAGTTTAACTGTTAAAAATGACCATTTCTAGATAGTCAGACATCTATGAATGGAAACTTATTAGAACAGAAAGACCGAATGGAAACTTAATAGAACAGAAAGACCACCAGGATCAGAGTGGAAATGGCTTTTGGCCTGGCTATGCTGGTTCAGCACAACTTACAACCTTAGACAAATCACTCAATGTGTTGGACTTCACCGAACAATGTCCAAGTATTACATACCTAGAGGCTACTGATAAGGACAAATAAAACATAATTAGAACGAGGTAAGGAAAATAATTTGAAAACATTAAAATGCCCTGATTTATTCATCATTAATTCAGAAAATAAATACCACACATTTCCTGTGTACCTAGCAATGTGTACTAGACGTGACACTGTAAGACACTGCCTCATGGAGTTTGCAGACTGGTCAGGAGACACAAAGAACCAAACCAATAAATGCATAATGACAATAAGTGGTCAGTTGAATAGAAGGGAAATATAGATAAGGGGTGCTATCTAGACCAGATTATTAAAAATACTTCTTTGAAAAGATAATATTAAAATGTAGAATCAAAGGTTGAGAAGGAATCCAGGCATGCAAAGAGTGAGGGTAGTGGAAATAATTCCCTGATGTCATCACAATTTTCTTTTTCACAGTTCAAGATCAGAACAGCATTCAAATAGATCCAATCATTGGGATTTTGTGTTTCTTAAGTCTTTTAGAATCCATACATTCCCCTCCTACTTCTCTTTTCTGGATTTTGCTCTTTGCATTCCTGTGGCAACATTGTTTAACTTGCTTCTGTGTCCCCTGTAGCTCCCGTAAACTGGTAGTTAGACCGGGCTTGACTGGTTCTGGATGAGTGTTTTGATATTTCTTGTTAGTGGTTTTCTCTACTTCCATGAGTAGGCATGTAGTGTTCAATTAACTGTCTCTTTTTTGTGTGTGACATTAAAGTCAATGATGATCACTTCCTACATCTGTTATTTCATTAAGGTCTGGGGATGATCTAATCCAGTAGTTCTCAAACTGTGGTCCTGAACCAGTAGCAGCAGCAGCATCCGGCAATTTATTAAAAATATAGAATCCCCAGGAGGAACCAAGATGGCAGAACAGCATGGAAGATTTTTTCGTGTCTCACATCCAAGAAATATAGCCAGATCAACACTAAACCATCTTGCACACCTAGAAAACTGATTTGAGGATTAACACAACAGTCTGCACAACCTGAACCACAGAACTCAGCAGGTACGCAACAGGGAGAGGTGAACTGGGGAGAAGCCAGGGAGGACAGGGAGCTGTTTTTGCTTGTGGAGAGAAGACAGAGATGGAGGGGTGGGTGGGCAGGGGAAAGTATAGAAAGCATATCCCCCTCACCCCTGCCCAAAAGCAGCTGGAGACAAAGAAAGAATACACAAGAGACTGAACAAAAAAGGGAGAAAGGAGAAAGGAGAGGGTTTAAATTCCATTGAGACTCTATAAACAGGGGGAGTGCAGAGTCTGAAACTCCACAGCTCAATACCTGGCAGTGCTCTTGTGGGAAGGGCGAATCCCCAGGAGCAGAGTGAAGTCCAGGGGACTCTTCAGGCCACACAGGGAAAGGCGGTTCCCCTGCTGGGAGGACATTAGATAGAGACAGTGTGCCCCCCCATCAGGCAAAGGTGCCAGGAGATTCTGGAGAACAACCACATTCACTGGTGCTGGAACAAGGTCATCAAGGATGAAGGCTGGTGCCAGATGTGTGTTTTGATTTGCCATAATCTCTGAAACGCTGCTGCCACATGATTGTGTGAACTTTATCTGGGGTGGGCTGGCCCCCAGCCACAGTCTCTGGGCATCAGCAACAGCATGGTCTCCTGAACATTCCTGGGTGCATCTGGGACCTGGCCACTGCTCAGTGAGACCCTACTGCAGAAGGGCAAGGCCACAGTCCCTCAGAAATAAAGGGTCAGGAAAACAGCCACATATGAGATAAAACTCAGGAGGGAGGTGCTGCCTGGGGAGTGGATGGAAGCTGGAGACAAAGGACTGGTGCATGACTGCTGATCTGGGAGAACAGAGTTCCAATACTAGAGACTGGGTAGCTGAGTGAGCCATTTTCACCGCTCCCACGCATGTGCATAGGCCCCTACAAGCGCCACAACAACCCACCCCAGTAAGCTAAGCAGTGCCATCTAGTGGAGAATGGAGCTGTTACAGTAAACCCTGCCCAAATGGGCCGACCTTGCTCTTCAGGAACACCACAGGTCTCTCCACCTGCTTAGTTTACAGACTATAAAGTGCATCATAGGTTGACTTCTAAGGGAAAATGATGTAATTTTAATCATATTTCAGTCTGCTCACTGGTTCATCTATTCAATTTTCTTTTTTTCTTTTTCATTTCTTTTATTTTTCTTAAATAAAGAAAAAATTAATATTTATTTTCAATTTTTATTAAAAATATTTCTAATTTTTTTCTCCTATATTTTTCACTTTTTTGTAAAATTTTCAAATTCTATTTTACGTCCATCATTTCATTTTACTCTATTTCATTGTATTCATTTTTTCAAATTTTCAAATGTTTCCTTTTTTTCCTTTTTTTTTTCCCCTTTGTTCTATAATCTATTAAACCCCTTTCAACACCCAGACCAAACACACCTAGGATCTAGCATCATTTATTTGATTTTGTGCATCTGTGTGTGTGTGTGTGTTGTTTTTCATTTTTTAATTTTAATTTTTTTAATTTTAATTTTTTTACCTCATTAATTCCTTTTCTTCCTTCAAAATGACAAAACAAAGGAATTCACCCAAAAAGAAAGAAGAAACCACAGCCAGGGACTTAACCAACACAGATACAAACAAGATGTCTGAACCAAAATTTAGAATAACTATAATAAGAATACTAGCTGTGGTTGTATTAGTATTAATACTAGAAAGGGTTATCTCCTTTCTGTGGAGATTAAAGAAGTAAAACTAGTTAGGATGAAATAAAAAATGCTATAATTGAGCTGCAATCTCCAATTGATGCCACGGCAGCAAGGATGGATGAGGCAGAGCAGAGAACCAGCGATATAGAGGACAAACTTAGGGAGAATAATGAAGGACAAAAAAAAGAGGGAGATTAAGGCAAAAGAGCACAATTTAAGAATTAGAGAAATCAGTGACTCATTAAAAAGGAACAACATCAGAATCATAGGGGTCCCAGAAGATGAAAAGAGAGAAAAAGGGTTAGAAGGGTTAAGTGATCAAATCACAGAGGAAGACTTTCCTAACCTGGGGAAAGACACGGACATCAAAATCCACAAGGGACAAAGGACTCCCATTAGATTCAACAAAAACCGACCATCAACAAGGCATATCATAGTCAAATTCACAAAACACTCAGGCAAGGAAAGAATCATGAAAGCAGCAAGGGAAAAAAGTCCTTAACCTACAAGGGAAGAAAGACCAGGTTTGCAGTACACCTATCCACAGAAACTTGGCAGGCCAGAAAGGAGTGGCAGGATATATTCAATGTGCTGAATCAGAAAAATATGCAGCCAAGAATTCTTTATTCAGCAAAGCTGTCATTCAAAATAGAAGGAGACATAAAAAGTTTCCCAAACAAAAATTAAAGGAGTTTGTGACCACTAAACCAGCCCTGTAAGAAATTTTAAGGGGGACTCTCTGAGAGGAGAAATGATGAAAATAAATAAATACATACATTCATACATACATACATACATACATACATACATACATACCAAAAGCAACCAAGACTAGAAAGGACCAGAGACCACCACCAGACACTACAACTCCACAAGCAACATGATGGCAATAAATTCATATCTTTCAGTACTCACTCTAAACGTCAATGGACTAAATGCTCCAATCAAGACACAGAGTAACAGAATGGATAAGAAAACAAGATCCATCTACAGCTGTTTACAAGAGACCCACTTTAGACCTAAAGACACATTCAGATTGAAAACAAGGGGAATGAGAACCATCTACTATGCTAATGGTCAACAAAAGAAACCTGGAGTAGCCATGCTTATATCAAACAATCTACACTTTAAAATAAAGAATGTAACAAGAGATGAAGAAGGGCATTGTATCATAATTAAGGGGTTATCCACCAAGAAGATCTAACAATTGTAAACATTTATGCACCAAATTTTGAAAGCAACCAAATATATAGATCAATTATTCACCAACATAAAGAAACTCATTAATAATAATAACAACCATAATAGTAGGGGACTCCAACACCCCCACTTACAGCAATGGACAGATCATCTAATCAGAAAATCAACAATGAAACAATGATTTTGCATAACACACTGGACCAGATGGATTTAACAGATATATTCAGAACATTTCATCCTAAAGCAGCAGAATACACATTTTTCTCCAGTGCACATGAAATGTTCTCCAGAATAGACCACATACTGGGACAAAATCAACCCTCAACTAGTACAAAAAGATCAAGATCATACAGTGTATATTTTCAGACCACAATGCTATGACTTGAAATCAACCACAAGAAAAAATTTGGAAAGGTAACAAATACCTGGAGACTAAAGAACATACTACTAAAGAATGAATGGGCTAAGCAAGAAGTTAAAGAGGAAATTAAAAAGTACATGGAAGCCAATGAAAATAACACCACAGCCCAAAACCTCTGGGATGCAGCAAAGGCAGTCATAAGAGGAAAGTATATACCAATCCAGGCCTTCCTAATGAAAGAAGAAAGGTCTCAGATACACAACCTAACCTTACACCTCAAAGAGCTGGAAAAAGAACAGCAAACAAAATCCAAAAGCAGCAGAAGACAGGAAATAATAAAGATTAGAGCAGAAATCACTACTGCTGAAACAAACAAACAAACAAAAAACCAGTAGAACAGATCAATGAAACCAGAAGCTGGCTCTTTGAAAGAATTAACAAAATTGAGAAACCTCTAGTCAGTTTGAGCAAAAAGAAAAAGGAAAGGACCCAAATAAATAAAATCAAGAATGAAAGGGAGAGATCACAACCAACACAGCAGAAATAAAAACAATAACATGAGAATATTATGAGCAATTATATACCCATAAAATGGGCAATCTAGAAGAAATGGATAAATTCCTAGAAACGTATACACTATGAATACTGAAACAGGAAGAAAGAGAAAATTTGAACAGACCCATAACCAGTAAAGAAATCAAATTAGTAATAAACAAGTTCCCAAAAAACAAGAGTCCAGAGCCAGATGACTTTCCAGGGGAATTCTACCAAACATTTAAGGAAGAGTTAACACCTATCCTCTTGAAGCTGTTCCAAAAAATAGAAATGGAAGAAAAACTTCCAAACTCTTTCTATGAAGCCAGAATTACCTTGATTCCAAAACCAAAAAAGACCCTAATAAAAAGGAGAACTATAGACCAATTTCCCTGATGAACATGGACACAAAAATTCTAAACAAGGTATTAGCCAACTGGATCAAACAGTACATTAAAAAAAAACTATTCACCATGACCAAGTGGAATTTATACCTGGGATGCAGGGTTGGTTCAATATCCACAAAACAATCAATGTGATACATCACATCAATAAAAGAAAGGATAAAAACCATGTGATCCTCTCAATAGATGCAGAGAAAGTATGTGACAAAATACAGCATCCTTTCTTCATAAAAACCCTCAAGAAAGTAGGGATAGAAGCATCATATCTTGAGATCATAAAAACCATATATGAGAGACTCAATGCTAATATCATCCTCAATGGGGAAAAACTGAGACTTTCCCCCTAAGGTCAGGAACAAGACAGGGATGTCCACTCTCACCACTGTTATTCAACATAGTATTGGAAGTCTTAGCCTCAGCCATCAGCCAACACAAAGAAATAAAAGGCATCCAGATCAGCCAGGAGGAGGTCAAAGTTTCACTCTTCACAGAGGACAGGATACTCTATATGGAAAACCCAAAAGATTCCACCAAAAAACTGCTAGAACTGATCCATGAATTCAGCAAATTCACAGCATATAAAATCAATGCACAGAAATTGGTTGCATTCTTATACACCAACAATGAAGCAACAGAAAGAGAAATCAAGGAATCGATCCCATTTACAACTGCACCAAAAACCACAAAATACCTAGGAATAAATCTAACCAATGAGGTGAAAAATCTATACACTGAAAACTATAGAAAGCTTGTGAAAGAAATTGAAGAAGAGGCCCCCCAAAATGGAAAAATATTCCATGCTCCTGGATAGGAAGAATAAATATTGTTAAAATGTCAATAGTACCCAAAGAAATCTACATATTTAATGCAATACCTATCAAAATAACACTAGCACTCTTCACAGAGCTAGAACAAACAATCCTAAAATTTGTATGGGACTAGAAAAGACCCCAAATAGCCAAAGCAATCTTGAAAAAGAAAACCAAATCAGGAGGCATCATAATCCTGGACTTCAAGCTGTATTACAAAGCGGTTATCATCAAGGCAGTATAGTACTGGCACAAAAACAGACAATCAGATCAATGGAACAGAAAAGAGAACCCAGAAATGGACCCACAAATGTATGACCAACTAATCTTCGACAAGGCAGGAAAGAATATCCAATGAAATAAAGACAGTCTCTTCAGCAAATGGTGCTGGGAAAACTGGACAACAACATGCAGAAAAATGAACATGGACCACCTTCTTACACCATACACAAAAATAAACTCAAAATGGATGAAAGACCTAAATGTAAGACAGGAAGCCATCAAAATTCTTGAGGAGAAATCAGGTAAAATCCTCTTTGACTTGGCCACAGCAACTTCTTACACAACACGTCTCCAGAGACAAGGGAAACAAAAGCAAAAATGAACTATTGAGACCTCATCAAAATAAAAAGCTCTGCACAGCAAAGCTTCAACAAAACTGAAAGGCAACATCAAAATAAAAAGCTCTGCACAGCAAAGTTTCAACAAAACTGAAAGGCAACAAACAGAATGGGAAAAGATATTTGCAAATGACATATCAGATAAAAAGTTAGTATCCAAAATCTATAAAGAACTTATCAAACTCAACACCCAAAAAACAAATAATCCAGTGAGGAAATGGGCAAAAGACATGAATAGACACTTCTCCAAACAAGACATCCAGATGACCAACCGACACATGAAAAAATCCTCAACATCACTCATCATCAGGGAAATACAAAACAAAACCACAATGAGATACCACTTCACACCTGTCAGAATGGCTAACATTAACAACTCAGGCAACAACAGATGTTGGTGAGGATACAGAGAAAGAGGATCTCTTTTGCACTGCTCATGAGACTGCAAACTGGTGCAGCCACTCTGGGAAACAGTATGAAGGTTCCTCAAAAAATTAAAAATATAACTGTCCCAGAAATTGCACTACTAGGTATTTATCCAAGGGATACAGTTGTGCTGTTTCAAAGGGGCATATGCACCCCAATGTTTATAGCAGCACTATGGACAATAGCCAAAGTATGGAAAGAGCCCAAATGTTCATCAATGGATGAATGGATAAAGAAGATGTGGTATATATATACAGTGAAGTATTACTTGGCAATCAGAAAGAATGAAATCTTGCCATTTGCAACTACCTGGATGGAACTGGAGGGTATTATGCTAAGCGAAATTAGTCAGAGAAAGACAAATATCATATCATTTCACTCATATGAGGACTTTAAGACACAGAACAGATGAACACAAGGGAAAGGAAGAAAAAATAACATAAAAACAGGGAGGGGGACAAAACATAAAAGAATCTTAAATATAGAGAAAAAACAGAGGGTTACTAGAGTGATTGTGGGAGGGGGGATGGGCTAAAAAGGTAAGGGGCATTAAGAAATCTACTCCTGAAATCATTGCTGCACTATATGCTAACTAATTTGGATGTAAATTAAAAAAAATAAATTAAATTAAAAAAATATATAGATTCTCCAGCCCCATTCTAGACCTCTGAATCAGGAATTCTGGGGTGGGGTCCAGCGTCTGTGTTTTAAAGAGCCCTCCAAGCCATTCTGATGCATGCTAGTGTTTGAGAACCATTGCTCTAATTCTACATTTTATTTTTCATTGATTAGCTGTATTGCTTCTATAAAAGCTTTCTCCTCCCCAACTCTGTGGTTACCATGACACAAAGCATACAGCTTTCAGAACAGTGAGTTCTCTAACCACCTTCTCTATTTATCTGCTACCTACAGAAATGTGAATTAAAATGGGAGCTATTCAGTTTGCTTTGTATTTGTGTATGTTGTGCTCTGTATTTAGTGGCTCCAGCAAAAGCAAGGATGCTCAGATGATGGAAAATTTGAGCCTAAGCCCCTGTAAAAAAGCACCCAAGAATGTTAGCAGGCTTGACACCCTAGGAAATGAAGTGCTCGCCATTTCTCAGCACTTCTGATCTGCCTTTTCCCTGCAAGTATGTGTTACACAATACATGCCAGGCCTTATTAATCCAATTTCCCTGTCCCTATCCAAAGGAAAGGATGGCCCTAGTAATGATCAATACCCTTACTGTGATGATAAACAAAGACAGATGAGCCTGTGAGGCCTGGCTGGTATTTGTAATTACTGCCTCTGTAGGCATTCAATTACTGCTAATGAAAGGGTGACAGGGCTCCCCCCCTTGCTGACAGAGGAGCATTTATGCAGGCTCTGTGGCATGACTTGCAGCTGACAGCGGTCTCTTCTTTCCTCTCCTGACTGCAGTTCACTCCACCAGGGCAGTTTCCCTGGTATATGGAACTCTAAATGCCATGATACTTCCCCTAATGGAATTTTTAAGGAAGGAGTTCATTTTGTTCATCATAATTCTATCTTGTCAAGCTATTCCCAGGCCTGCACGTGGACTGTCAGCATGATTCACTGGCATTTTGTGACTCGGGTGGGTTGAATGAAGACAGGGTGGTGAGCACAGGTAAGTATCCCTGCTTGTTGACTCTCTGCTCCAAGTTTTTACTTAAAAGACAGACAGCAAGAAGGCAACTTGAGCAGCTGCTTTTGCTTTTCAACATTCCAGATCAGATATATGAAAGTGCATGTGCTATAACTTTTTCTCATTGAAACAGATATCATTAAGCAACAATCAATTCCATTTCCCTTCCTAAAGAGCTAAGTACAAAGGCCATCTGCTAAGTGCCAGAGTGGCATCCATTTTCCTTCCTGATAATTGTATCTTTCAGGATCACACCTTTCACTATGGACTCATGGGGCCCTGGCCAGACCTGTTTATTGGTACATGTGGCCTAGCTGCTGTATGTGTTGGCTGATAACAATATACAGCTGCTCATTCTCTAAAGAAATGTCCTCAGGCCAACAGAGGTGCCTCCGTCCACCACCACCAGGACTCAGCCAATGACTGACTAGCACATGGCTGGTCTCACTGAATGGGATCATGCCGAAGCTTGTCTTCACCTGAAACCACATTCTTGATTATCAACTTCCCACTTCCTTAACCCCCTTCTCCAATGAATTTGAAATGAGTAAGAATCCCCATTGCAGACTCCATTTCTGGAAAGCCACACTCTAAGAAATTGGAAAGGGACTGATCCCAGCAAGTTTCAGAGCCCAAGAAAAGCACTGCATTCCTCTTAAGTATCAATGATTGGTTCAGGGATGGAATGGGACCAATGTCAGGTCAACGAAAACCCTATCTGGTGGAACTATTTTAAAAAGACTGTTTTGGAACTAGTGGGAGTCTTTCATCAGGGCTAGGACTAGGGTGAGGTGAAGTGAGAGAGGAATTTCCTGAGGCGCAAAGGAGTTACCAAAAATTTCAATAAACTTAGAATTTAAATTAGTGCAGACACTATGGGATACCAAAAAATTAAAAATAGAACCACCCTACCCCACTTCTGAGCATATATCCAAAGGAAATGAAAACAGAATGTTGAAGAGTTATCTGCACCTCTATGTTCATTTCAGCATTGTTCACAATTGTCAAGATATGGAAACAACTTTAGTATCCATCAACAAATAAATGGATAAAGAAGATGTGGTATATACATACAGTGGCATAGTATTCAGCCATGAGAAAGAAGTAAATTATGCCATCTGCAACAATGTGGATGGACTTGGAACCATCCCTCACCTTGGAAGGTGTGGAACCCTTCCCCCCACAAAAAAATGAAACTCAAAAGAAACAGCATATAAAAGTAGTTGCCAGATGCTAGAGGGTGGGTGAAACTGGGAGAGGGAGAACATAAAATAACAGGCAAAATCTTTTAGGTGTAACATGATAAGGCCTGAGGATCTACTGTAAAACATGGTGACTGCCAGTTGCAAAGACAATAAAACTTAAATGTCTCCCCCCACCAAAAAATACAAATATGTAAGATGATAGATGTTTTACTTAACTACATGGGGAGAATATTTTTACAATGCATGTATATTAAAAAAAACAGTATTCAAAATAATATTTTAATTATTTTTAAAGACAAAAAAACCCAGACTCAACTAGGTTCAAGATGGTGGCATAGGATGATCCTGAACTCACTCCCCACATCACATGTATACAATAAATACACAGCTACATAGAGAATAATTACCTCTGGGGGGTGGGGGGGGGACAAGCAAAAAACCAAAACTCCACAACAAAGACCAAAAGGAAAAGCAAGATTGGTAAGTGAGGCATACAGATTATCTCACCCAAAACACCCCCTCCAAGTGTGGAGATTCATAGTCATGAGGAATGTCAAATACATCAAACTTTTCTCTGAGAAGTGAGGAATTTGTGCTCCACATTAAACACCCCAATTCTTAGATCCTGCACAAGACAGAGGAGTCCCCTCAAGAGTGTGCTTTGAAAAATAACAGGGATTACATCCAGGAAAACTAAAGAATTGCAGCAAATGGAGAACCCACTCTTAAAGGACTAGCCTTGGACAGTTGTCCCTGGACACAGTGCAAAAACACTAATTTGAAAAAGCTCACACTATACAAAGAAGATCCACTTACTAATCTTAAAGCATTTACCAGAGAGGCAGAAAAACACTGCTACTTTCTCCAGGGACAGAGTTACTGGTGGGTGCCATATTTGCAAACTTACCCTACCTTTCTAGGGTTGGTGTTCATGGATGCCATTTTGTAACTGTTCCTCTAACCTGCTAGAGCCAGGGGGCAAATCCAGCTGAGAAACTGCCCACCTATGCAGCAAACTACATACTGCAGCAAGGCCAGACACCAGCCCAGGCCAACACCTATCTCAGCACTGTTGCACAACACAGCTAGGTTGGGTAACAGTACCACCCACCCCCACCACAGCAGACAAGCAAGTGCAGCCCACATATAGGATAACCCTTGAGTATGTAGCTCTAGTAGTCAAAGGGGATTGTGTATGGGGGCTCTGTGTGAAATCCTCAAAAAGCAGATCCTTTGAAACTATAAGATGTAGCTGATTTGCCTAATACATACAAACATAGAGTTGGGCAAAATAAAGAGGCAGAGGGATATGTTCCAAATGAAAGAACAAGACAAAATATTAGAAAAAGACATTAATGAAATGAAGGTAAGCACTCTACCTGATAAAGAATTCAGAAGCACTCACCAGACTCAGGAAGAGAATGGATGAACATCATGAGATCCTCAACAAAGAGACAGAAAATGTAAGAACGTTCTAAACACAAGTTATAGAGTTGAAGAATACAATACAGTAACTGAACTAAAAAATACACTACAGGGGTTCAACATCACACTGGATAAAGCTGAAGACAAGCTCAGCAAGCTGAAAGACAAAGAAACAGAATTCACCCAGATAGAGCAGCAAAAAGAAGAATTTTAAAAAGTAAAGATAACTTAAAGGACATGAGGGAAAAATAAACAAGAATAACATTCATATTATATAGGTCCCAGAAGGAGAAGAGAGAGAGAAAGAATTATAAAACTAGCTTAAAGTGGGGCACCTGGTTCATTCAGTTGAACATCCATCTATTTATTTCAGCTCAGGTCATGATCACAGGGTTCATGGGATCGAGCCCCATGTTGGGCTCCATGTTCAGTGTGGAGCCTGCTTAAGATTATCTATCTCTTTCTGCCACCTCTCTCCCCAGCTCACTATCTTAGAAAAGAAAAGTTATTTGAAGAAATAATAGCTGAAAACTTCCCTAACCTAGGGAAGGAAACATAGACACCTACAGATCTATGAAGTCCAGAGTTCCAAAAAAAAAAAAAAAAAAGACCCCAAAGTTCCACAAAGTTCCCAAACAGAACTTTTGCCCAGAGTTCCAAAAAGTTCCCAAAGAGAACCACACCAAGACACATTATATTTAAAATTGTAAAAGTTAAAGATAAAGAAAGACTTTTAAAAGCAACAAGAGAAAAACAACTTATTGCATACCAGGGAAATCCCATAAGGTTATCAGGAGATTTTTCAGCAGAAACTTTCCAAGTCATAAGAGAGGTCACATTATACTCAAAGTCTTGAAAGGAAAAAATCTGCAACTAGTAATTCTCTCTCCAGTAAGGTTATTATTCAGAATTGGAGACAAGATTAAGGGTTTTCCATATAAGCAAAAGCTAAAGGAATTTATCAGTACTAAACCAGCCTTACAAGAAATGTTAAAGAAATTTCCCTAAACTGAAAAAAAATGGCACTAATAACAAAACATATGAAAGTAAAAATCTCACTGAAAAAAAAGGAAACTATACAGTAAAAGTAGATCACTTCTAAAGAAAGCATGAAGGTTAAAAGACAAAAATAGCAAAATTAACTGAAACTGCAATAATTAGTTAAGAGATGCATTTAAAAAGATGTAAAATGTCATCAAAACCATACAATGTGGCAGGGGAATAAAAACATATGAAGTTTTGGAATGTGTTCAAAATTAAGTTGCTATCAACTCAGAAGAGACCATTGTATACATAGGAATTCCTACAACTTCACAGTAACCCTAAAGTAAAAATTTATAGTAAATTCACAAAAGAAAATGATAAATAAATCTAAATATAACACTGAAGAAAGCCATCAAACCACAAGGGAAAAGAGAAAGAAAAGAACAAAACAAAGAGGAACTACATAATTAGCCAGAAAACAGTTAACAAAATAGCATTAAGTATATAGCTATCACTAATTACTTTAAGTGTATATGGACTAAACTGTCCAGTCAGAAGACACAGATTGGCAGACTGGATTTTTTTTAAAAGACTCATTTATACGCTGTCTAAAAGAGGCTTACTTCAGAAGTAAGGACACACACAGACTGAAAGTGAAGAGGTGGAGAAAGATGTTTTATGCTAATGAAAACAAAAAGGAAACTGGTAGAGTTATACTTGTAGCAGACAAAATAGACTTTAAAACAGAGACTTTAATAATAGACAAAGAAGAGCATTACATAATGATAAAGGAGTCAATCCCAAAAGACATATATTTATAAATACATGTGCACCCAATATAGGAGTACCAAGATATATAAAACAAATCTTAATAAACCTAAAAGGAGAAATTGACAGCAATACAGTAACAGTAAGAAACTTTAACATCCCACTTACGTCAATGATAGATCATTCTACCAGAAAATTAATAAGGAAATATCATCCTACCACATATTAGACTAGATGGACTTAATAGATAAGTATAGAACATTCCATCTAAAAGTAACAGAATATATATTCCTCCCGAGTGCAGTTGGAACATTCTCCAGAATAGATCACATATTAATCCATAAAAAGAGTCTCAAAAATTCAATAAGACTGAAATCATATCAAGCTTCTTCTCCAACCACAAAAGTATGAAACTAGAAACAAATTACAAAAGGAAAACTAGGAAAACCACAATTCTGGAGATTAAACAACACGGTACTCAACAACCATGGGTCATCAAAGAAAGCAAAGGAGAAATCAAAAAATTCCTTGAGACAAATGAAAACAGAAATATGTCATACCAAAATCCTTGACGCAGCAAAAGTGGTTCTAAGAGGGAGGAACAAGAAAAATCTCAAATAATCTAACTTTACACCTAAAGGAACTAGAAAAAAATACAGGAAGCCCAAAGTCAGTAGAAGGAAGAAAATAATAAAGATCAAAATGGAAATAAATAAAGACTAAAAATCAATGGAAAATATCAATGCAACTAAGATCTGGTTCTTTGAAAAAAATAAATAAAATTGACAAACACTAAGAGGAAAAAGAGAGAGAGCTCTAATAAAGTCAGAAATCAAAGAACAGACATAATAGACATAATGACATAATAAAAATTCAAAGGAATATAAAAGACTGCTATTAACAATTATAAGCCAATATGTTGGACAACCTAGAAGAAATGAATAAATTCCTAGAAACATACTATCTGCCAAGACTGAATTATGAAGAAATAGAAAATCTGAAGAGACCAATTGCTAGTAAAGAGATTGAATCAGTAATCAAAAACCTCACAACAAACAAAGATCCAGGAAATTATGGCTTTACTGGTGAACTCTACCAAACACTCAAAGATTTAATATCTATCATTCTCAACCTCTTCCAAACTTATTTTATGAAGTCATCATTACCCTGATACCAAAACTAAATACCACCACACAAAAAAAGAAAAAAAAACTACAGCCAGTACCAATGATGAACTTTTATGCAAAAATCCACAAAAAAATATTACCAACCAAATTCAACAACACATTAAAATGATTATACACCATGATCAAGTGAGATTTATTCCAGGCATGCAAGGATAGCCCAACATCCACAAATACATTAATATGATATACCAAATTAACAAAATGAATAATGATCATGATCATTCCAATAGATGCAGAAAAAAGAATATGACACAATTCAATATCCATTTATAATAAAAACTCTCAACAAAATGGTATGGAGAGACTGAACCCAAACCAATAAAGACATAATGATGAACCCACAGTTAACATCATACTGAATGGTATGATCAGGAACAAGACAAGGATGCCCACCTTCACCACTTTTTTTCAACACTGTACTGCAACTTCTAGTCACAGAAATTCTGCAAGAAAAAAAATAAAGGCATTCAAATTGGAAAGGAAGAAGTAAAACTGTCACTATTTGCAGATGGCATGATACTATATATAAAATACCCTAAAGACTCCACCATAAATAAAAAATAGAATTAATGAATTCCAGAAAGTAACAAGATATAAAATCAATTTACAGAAATCTGTGGCACATATATATACTAATAATAAATCATCAGAAAGAGCAATTAAGGAAATAATCCCACTTGCAATTGCATCAAAAAAGAAGAAAAACCTAGGAATAAACTTAACCAAGGAGGTCAAAGACATGTACACTGAAAACTCTAAGATATTGACGAAAGAGGGGCACATGGGTGGCTCAGTCAACTGAGTGTCTGACTCTTGATTTCAGCTCAGGTCATGACCCCAGGGTCATGGGATTGAGTCCCACATTGGATTGGGCTTTGTGCTGAGCATGGGGCCTGCTTAAAATTAACTCACACTCTTTCTGTCTCTCTCACCCTCCCTCCATCTCTCTCTTTTTCTCTCTGCCCCTGCATCCAGCTCACACACTCTCTCTCTCTCAAATAACAAAATGAAGGATATTTATGAAAAACATTGAAGACACAAATATATGGAAAGATATTCCATGCTCATAGATTAAAAGAATTAATAGTGTTATAATGCCCATAGTACCCAAAGCAAGCTACAGATTGAATGCAATTCCTATTAAAATTCCAATGACATTTTTCACAAAAATAGAACAAATAATTCTAGAATTTGTATGGAACCACAAAGGACACTGAATAACCAAATTAATATTGAACAAATAAAAAACAAATCTTGAGGTATCACACTCCCTGACTTCAAACTATGCTACAAAGCTATAGTTAACAAAACGGTATGGTACTTGGTCACGTGGGTGGCTCAGTCATTAAGCATCCAGCCCTTGATTTCAGCTCAGGTTATAATCTTTGGATCATGAGATTGAGCACCATGTTAGGCTCCACACTGAGTATGGAGTCTGCTTTCTCTCCCTCTCTGACTCTCCCTCGTTCACACACTCTCTCAAAAAACAAACCAAAAAAACATATGGTACTGACATAAAAATAAACACAGAGAACAACAGAACAGAATTGAGGGCCCAAAGTTAAACCTTCACATATATGTACAATTAATTTATGGCAAAGGAGCTAAGAGCATATGGTGGAGAAAAGACAATCTCTTCAATAAATGGTTTGGGAAAATGGACAGCCACATGTAAAAGAAAGAAACTAGACCACTATCTTACACCATGCACACAAATTAACTCAAAATTGATTAAGGACTTAAATGTAAGACTTGCAAACGTAAGATTCCTAAAAGAAAATATAGACAGTAAGCTCCCCAACATCAATCTTAATAAAATCTCCTTAGATCTGACTCTAAAGGCAAGGGAAACAAAAGCAAAAATAAATCAATGGGACTACATAAAACTAAAGACCTTCTGCACAGCAAAAGAAACTATCATCACAAGGAAAAAGGAATCCACTGAATGGAATATTTGTTAAAAGTATTCATAGTACTGTCTCTACTGCCAGAATCAATCTTTTGCAAATCATATATCCGACAAGGAATTGATATCCAAAATGTATAAAGGGCTCAACCAACTCAACAACTAATAAACAACCTAACTAAAAACTGGACAGAGGATCTAAATATTTTTCCAAAGAAGAATTACAGATAACCAACAAGCACATGAAAAGATGCTCAACACTGCACATTATTTGGAAAATTCAAATCAAAACCACAATAGGTTAACACTTCTCATTAGTCAGAATGGCTATTAACAAAAATACAAAATATAACAAATGTTGGAGAGGATGTTGAGAAAAAGGGAACCCTCATACACCAGTAGGAATGTAAATTGGTGCAGCCCCTATGGAAAACAGTATGGAGGTTCCTCCAAAACTAAAAATAGGACTACCGTATGATGTAGTTATTCCACTTCTGGGCATTTATCCAAAGAATACAAAAACACTGATTCAAAAATGTATATGTGCCCTTATGTTCACTGCAGCATTATTTACAATAGCCAAGAAATGGAAACACTCAATATCCTTCAGTAAAGAGATGAATGAAGATGTGGCACACACACACACACACACACACACACACACACTGAAACACTACTCTGTCTTAAGAATGAAATGTTGCCATTTGAAACAACATAGATGGGATTTCAAGGTATTATGCAAGGTAAAATAAGTCAGATGTAGAAAGACAAATACATATGATTTTGCTCATATGTGGAATCTAAAACACAAACAAACAAAACAAAAATGGACTCATAGGTACAGAGAACAGATTGGTAGTTTCCAGTGGGGCAGGGAAACAGGGGCTGTCCAAAATGGGTGAAGAGAGTCAACTGTATGCTAATATATACTAACTAGACTTTGGTGGTGATCACTTGGTAGTGCATAAAAATGTCAGATTATACTGCGGTACACCTATAACTTACATAATTTAATGCATCAAGTTTACCTCAATAAAAACTTCAAAGAAAAGTTTAATGCAAAAAATGATAAAAATATATCAAATCTTTACATCAAGATAGTATCAGTATTACATTGATTTTTTCTGTTGCCTCATGTTCAAATCAGGCTCCGCACCACACTGCAACTCTTCTACCACTTTGGAGATCACACTGAGAATCCAGCCAAGACAGACACAGATCCAAGAGATGTTGACAGACAGACTCTTGCTGACAGAAATTACCATGTGGGATAGTAGTGAGGATTAAATGAATTTTAACTCACGTAAAGCCCTTCAACATGGCCTAGCTCATAGTAAGCCCAATATAAATGCCAGTTATGGTGGCTGTTATTGTCTCTCCTGTCAGAATCAAACCAAATCTGCCTTCTCTGAACAACTATGGCATTCTTTCTTCATCTCTTATGGTTCTCGTGTTCTACTTAAAACAAGGAAATGTATGCTAATGGGTAATCTATTGTTAGTTTCTTATCTCCTTGGTGTAGGAAGTAATTTACTAATTTTTACTTGAACCTAGGATTTAGTCCAATGTCTCACACACAAAAGATACATGTTTGCAGAAAGAAGAAAAAGACAATTGGAGTAGGAGGCTGAGAAAACATCACAAATTAGAGGTGTTATAACTTTTACTGAGTCTGTATCAAATTATAGTATCAGGGGCTGTGTTTTTTTCTTTCAATGCATATTCCAGCCTCTCAAGTTGAGAAAACATAGTGTTAATAACATGAAATACATCTCCCTCCCTCCTTCACTTAAGCAAATCCTGGCAGTTCTTCATAATTAGTTCAAATTCTTCCTTTTCATCAAAGTTATCTTCATCCACTAAGCAACCCATCCATCCCTTCATCCTTTTCCTTGGCAATCTGATCATACATGTCATTGGTGTCCACCATGCAACAATATTTCTCTGCTTCATTAATCCTAACCAGTTGTGTGATCTTGGGCAAGACACTTAAACTGACTGGTTGGTTCAGAATGTGATCATCATTTTCAAAACAAATAATTTAAACTCGATGGCCTCTGAGATCCTTCCTGTCTCAGATTTTGGGTCTACAATTCTCTTTTGCCAGCCTCTCACATCTGAGAGTCAATGGAAGACATTTAACCTTTATTGAACTGCTTGGCACTTGATTTTTATCACCACCTTGGTTTTACTCTTTAAAGAGGGTTTCTAGGGGGATCCTGGGAAGATGGCAGCCTAGGAGGACGCTGGGCTCACTGCGCGTCCTGCTGATCACTTAGATTCCACCTACACCTGCCTAAATAACCCAGAAAACCGCCAGAAGACTAGCAGAATGGAGTCTCCGGAGCCAAGCGCAGAGGAGAGGCCCACGGAAGAGGGTAGGAAGGGCAGAGAGGCGGTGTGCGCTCCAAGGACTGGCGGGAGGGAGCCGGGGTGGAGGGGCGGCCCGCTGGCCAAGCAGAGTCCCTGAGTTTGGCTTGCAAAAGCAGAGGGGCCTGACGGAATGTATTCCGACAGCAAGCAGGACTTGACATCAGGAAGGTTATAAGCTAATAGCTCTGCTCGGAGAACGGGAGGGCTGGAGGACAACGGGAGGGAGAGTTGTTGAGCACCGGACAACAGAGCTCAGCGTGGCAGGGAACAAAGGCGCTCACCAGCGCCATCTTCCTCACCCATCCCCCAGCCAAAATCCCAAAGGGAACCAGTTCTTGCCAGGGAACTTGCTTGCACTGCGCAAACACCCAATGCTGTGCTTCTGCGGATCCATCCCTCTGGCGGGTCCGACTCCCTCCCAGTGCCCCAGGGCCCCTACTGAAGCGGATCTCCTAAGGAAAAGCGAGCTGAGTCTGCCCCTCCCGCCCCTGTGCACCTTGCCGATCCACCCCAGCTAATACACCAGATCTCCAGCACCACAAGCCTGGCACTGTGCAAGTAGCCCAGACGGGCCACACCACCCCACAGTGAATCCTGCCCCTAGGAGAGGGGTAGAGAAGGCACACACCAGCCTGACTGTGGCCCCAGCGGTGGGCTGGGGGCAGATATCAGGTCTGACTGCGGCCCTGCCCACCAACGCAAGTTATTCAAGACAGCACAGGGGAAGTGCCCCGCAGTCCCGCACCACTCCAGGGACTATCCAAAATGACAAAACGGAAGAATTCCCCTCAGAAAAACCTCCAGGAAATAACAACAGCTAATGAACTGATCAAAAAGGATTTAAACAATATAACAGAAAGTGAGTTTAGAGTAACAGTCATAAAATTAATCGCTGGGCTTGAAAACAGTATAAAGGACAGCACAGAATCTATTGCTACAGAGATCAAGGGACTAAGGAACAGCCAGGAGGAGCTAAAAAAGGCTATCAACGAGCTGCAAAATAAAATGGAGACAACTACGGCTTGGATTAAAGAGGCAGAGGAGAGAATAGGTTAACTAGAAGATAAAATTATGGAAAAAGAAGAAGCTGAGAAAAAGAGAGATAAAAAAATCCAGGCGTATGAGGAGAAAATTAGAGAACTAAGTGATGCACTAAAGAGAAATAATGTACACATAACTGGTATTCCAGAGGAGGAAGAGAGAGGGAAAAGTGCTGAAGATGTACTTGAAGAAATAATAGCGGAGAACTTTCTGGATCTGGGGAAGGAAAAAGGCATTGAAATCCAAGAGGCACAGAGAACTCCCTTCAGACATAACTTGAATCAACCTTCTGCACGACATATCATAGTGAAACTGGCAAAATACAAGGAGAAAGAGAAAATTCTGAAAGCAGCTAGAGATAAACATGCTCTACCATATAAAGGGAGACCTATAAGACTCGTGACCAATCTCTCTACTGAAACTTGGCAGGCCAGAAAGGAATGGCAGGAGATCTTCAATGTGATGAACAGAAAAAATATGCAGGCGAGAATCCTTTTTCCAGCAAGTCTGTCATTTAGAATAGAAGGAGAGATAAAGGTCTTCCCAAACAAACAAAAACTGAAGGAATTTGTCACCACTAAACCAGCCCTACAAGAGATCCTAAGGGGGATCCTGTGAGACAAAGTACCAGAGACATCGCTACAAGCATGAAACCTATGGACATCACAATGACTCTAAACCTATATCTTTCTATAATAACACTGAATGTAAATGGACTAAATGTGCCAACCAAAAGACATAATGTATCAGAATGGATAAAAAAACAAGACCCATCTATCTGCTGTCTACAAGAGTCTCATTTTAGACCTGAGGACACCTTCAGATTGAGAGTGAGGGGATGGAGAACTATTTATCATGCCACTGGAAGTCAAAAGAAAGCTGGAGTAGCCATACTTATATCAGACAAACTAGACTTTAAATTAAATGCTGTAACAAGAGATGAAGAAGAGCATTATATAATAATCACAGGGTCTATCCGTCAGGAAGAGCTAACAATTATAAATGTCTATGCGCCGAATGCAGGAGTCCCCAAATATATAAAACAATTACTCACAAACATAAGCAACCTTATTGATAAGAATGTGGTAATTGCAGGGGCGCCTGGGTGGCTCAGTCGGTTAAGCGGCCAACTTCGGCTCAGGTCAAGATCTCACAGTTCGTGAGTTCGAGCCCCACGTCAGGGTCTGTGCTGACAGCTCAGAGCCTGGAGCCTGTTTCAGATTCTGTGTCTCCCTCTCTCTGACCCTCCCCCGTTCATGCTCTGCCTCTCTCTGTCTCAAAATAAATAAACATTAAAAAAATTTTAAAAAAAAGAATGTGGTAATTGCAGAGGACTTTAACACTCCACTTACAGAAATGGATAGATCATCTAGACACACGGTCAATAAAGAAACAAGGGCCCTGAATGATACATTGCATCAGATGGACTTGACAAATACATTTAGAACTCCGCATCCCAAAGCAACAGAATATACTTTCTTCTCGAGTGCACATGGAACATTCTCCAAGATAGATCACATACTGGGTGACAAAACAGCCCTTCATAAGTATACAAGAATTGAAATCATACCATGCATACTTTCAGACCACAATGCTATGAAGCTTGAAATCAACCACACGAAAAAGTCTGGAAAACCTCCAAAAGCATGGAGGTTAAAGAACACCCTACTAACGAATGAGTGGGTCAACCAGGCAATTAGAGAAGAAATTAAAAAATATATGGAAACAAATGAAAATGAAAATACAACAATCCAAACGCTTTGGGACGCAGCAAAGGCAGTCCTGAGAGGAAAATACATTGCAAATCAGGCCTATCTCAAGAAACAAGAAAAATCCCAAATACAAAATCTAACAGCACACCTAAAGGAAATAGAAGCAGAACAGCAAAGACAGCCTAAATCCAGCAGAAGAAGAGAAA
This sequence comes from Lynx canadensis, assembly GCF_007474595.2. Taxonomy (NCBI): domain Eukaryota; kingdom Metazoa; phylum Chordata; class Mammalia; order Carnivora; family Felidae; genus Lynx; species Lynx canadensis. Next base: position 49,760,555 of record NC_044304.2, read on the forward strand.
TAATACAGATCAGAGCAGAAATAAATAATATAGAATCTAAAAAAAAACTGTAGAGCAGATCAACGAAACCAAGAGTTGTTTTTTTGAAAAAATAAACAAAATTGATAAACCTCTAGCCAGGCTTCTCCAAAAGAAAAGGGAGATGACCCAAATAGATAAAATCATGAATGAAAATGGAATTATTACAACCAATCCCTCAGAGATACAAGCAATTATCAGGGAATACTATGAAAAATTATATGCCAACAAACTGCACAACCAGGAAGAAATGGACAAATTCCTAAACACCCACACTCTTCCAAAACTCAATCAGGAGGAAATAGAAAGCTTGAACAGACCCAAACCAGCGAAAAAATTGAATCAGTCATCAAAAATCTCCCAACAAATAAGAGTCCAGGACCAGATGGCTTCCCAGGGGAGTTCTGCCAGATGATTAAAGCAGAGATAATACCTATCCTCCTCAAGCTTTTCCAAAAAATAGAAAGGGAAGGAAAACTTCCAGACTCATTCTATGAAGCCAGTATTACTTTGATTCCTAAACCAGACAGAGACCCAGTAAAAAAAGAGAACTACAGGCCAATATCCCTGATGATTATGGATGCAAAAATTCTCAATAAGATACTAGCAAATCGAATTCAACAGCATATAAAAAGAATTAGTCATCATGATCAAGTGGGATTCACTCCTGGGATGCAGGGCTGGTTCAACATTCGCAAATCAATCAACGTGATACATCACATTAATAAAAAAAAAAAGATAACCATATGATCCTGTCAATCGATGCAGAAAAGGCCTTTGACAAAATTCAGCAACGTTTCTTAATAAAAACCCTCGAGAAAGTTGGGATAGGAGGAACATACTTAAAGATCATCAAAGCCATTTATGAAAAGCCCACAGCTAACATCATCCTCAATGGAGAAAAACTGAGAGCTTTTTCCCTGAGATCAGGAAGACGACAGGAATGTCCACTATCACCGCTGTTGTTTAACATAGTGCTGGAAGTTCTAGCATCAGCAATCAGACAACAAAAGGAAATCAAAGGCATCAGGATTGGCAAAGATGAAGTTAAGCTTTCACTTTTTGCAGATGACATGATATTATACATGGAAAATCTGATAGACTCAACCAGAAGTCTGCTAGAATTGATACATGAATTTAGCAAAGTTGCAGGATACAAAATCAATGTACAGAAATCAGTTGCATTCTTATACACTAATAATGAAGCAACAGAAAGACAAATAAAGAAACTGATCCCATTCACAATTGCACCAGGAAGCATAAAATACCTAGGAATAAATCTAACCAAAGATGTAAAAGATCTGTATGCTGAAAACTATAGAAAGCTTATGAAGGAAATTGAAGAAGATATAAAGAAATGGAAAAACATTCCATGCTCATGGATTGGAAGAATAAACATTGTCAAAATATCAATACTACCCAAAGCTGTCTACACATTCAATGCAATCCCAATCAAAATTGCACCAGCATTCTTCTCAAAACTAGAACGAGCATTCCTAAAATTCATATGGAACCACAAAAGGCCCCGAATAGCCAAAGGAATTTTGAAGAAGACCAAAGCAGGAGGCATCACAATCCCAGACTTTAGCCTCTACTACAAAGCTGTCATCATCAAGACAGCATGGTATTGGTACAAAAACAGACACATAGACCAATGGAATAGAATAGAAACCCCAGAACTAGACCCACAAACGTATGGCCAACTCATCTTTGACAAAGCAGGAAAGAACATCCAATGGAAAAAAGACAGTCTGTTTAACAAATGGTGCTGGGAGAACTGGACAGCAACATGCAGAAGATTGAAACTAGACCACTTTCTCATACCATTCACAAAAATAAACTCAAAATGGATAAAGGACCTGAATGTGAGACAGGAAATCACCAAAACCCTAGAGGAGAAAGCGGGAAAACACCTCTCTGACCTCAGCCGTAGCAATTTCTTACTTGACACATCCCCAAAGGCAAGGGAATTAAAAGCAAAAATGAACTACTGAGACCTTATGAAGATAAAAAGCTTCTGCACTGCAAAGGAAACAACCAACAAAACTAAAAGGCAACCAACGGAATGGGAAAAGATATTTGCAAATGACATATCAGACAAAGGGCTAGTATCCAAAATTTATAAAGAGCTCACCAAACTCCACACCCAAAAAACAAATAACTCAGTGAAGAAATGGGCAGAAAACATGAATAGACACTTCTCTAAAGAAGACATCCGGATGGCCAATAGGCACATGAAAAGATGCTCAACGTCACTCCTCATCAGGGAAATACAAGTCAAAACCACACTCAGATATCACCTCACTTCAGTCAGAGTGGCCAAAATGAACAAATCAGGAAACTATAGATGCTGGAGAGGATGTGGAGAAACAGGAACCCTCTTGCACTGTTGGTGGGAATGCAAATTGGTGCAGCCACTCTGGAAAACAGTGTGGAGGTTCCTCAAAAAATTTAAAATAGACCTACCCTATGACCCAGCAATAGCACTGCTAGGAATTTACCCAAGGGATACAGGAGTACTGATGCATAGGGGCACTTGTACCCCAAGGCTTATAGCAGCACTCTCAACAATAGCCAAATTATGGAAAGAGCCTAAATGTCCATCAACTGATGAATGGATAAAAAAATTGTGGTTTATATACACAATGGCGTACTATGTGGCAATGAGAAAGAATGAAATATGGCCCTTTGTAGCAACATGGATGGAATTGGAGAGTGTGATGCTAAGTGAAATAAGCCATACAGAGAAAGACAGATACTATATGGTTTCACTCTTATGTGGATCCTGAGAAACTTAACAGAAACCCATGGGGGAGGGGAAGGAAAAAAAAAAAGAGGTTAGAGTGGAAGAGAGCCAAAACATAAGAGACTCTTAAAAACTGAGAACAAACTGAGGGTTGATGGGGGGTGGGAGGGAGGGGAGGATGGGTGATGGGTATTGAGGAGGGCACATTTTGGGATGAGCACTGGGTGTTGTATGGAAACCAATTTGACAATAAACTTCATATATTGAAAAATAAATAAATAAATAAATAAATAAATAAATAAATAAATAAATAAAGAGGATTTCTATTTAAAAACTGAGTGCTGACTTTTGTAGGGGAATAATTCTAAGCACTTAAATCATCTCCTGGCTCCCCAGAGCTCCAAACACTTTGCAGGCAATTGTCTTATTAATCCTCATGCACTTTATAGAATGAAAAAAAAAACTGTCAAGAATAAAAGCTTTCCTCAAAGATCACCTGCTAATCAGGGTGAACCCAAGAGAAGAGGCAAAGGAAAAGATTTCTGATGTTCTCTGTCGCAATGACCCAAGACACTGCCAACCTAGGGAAGTCTGACATGATTGAAATTTGCTCCCTAGTCAATTTGTAGAAAACTAATCTGAGGGCAATACAAAACATCATATCATGAAAACTTTAGATTCAATTTATCTTTGAAATACAATATATAAGATGACATAATAGGATATGAATTCAATTCTATTATCAGCATCTGGGCTCAAAATTATAAATTTAACCCCTTAACACCTGCAGACTTTGAAAGTTACTTTCTTTTCTGTGCAAAGAAGAAAAAAATATTCAAAATTCTTTCACTTGTTTACTTGTGAGGTTTAAGGAAGAAAATGGATTAAACAGTCCAGCATTTAGTACATAGTAAAGACTGAGTCTCTGTATGCTACTGCCATATTTCATAGTATTATTATTCCTCTGCAGCACTTTTAAAATTTATTTATTTATTTATTTATTTATTTATTTATTTATTTATTTATTTATTTTGAGAGAAAGAAAACACAAGTCGGGGAGGGACAGAGACAGAGGGAGAGAGAGAGAATCTCAAGCAGGTCCACACTGTCAGTGCAAAGACCAAAGCAGGGTTTGAACTCACCAACCACGAAATCATGATCTGTGCTGAAGTCAGATGCTCAACTGACTGAGCCACCCAGGCCCCCACTCTGTAGCATTTTCTTTCCCATACTTCTTTTGTAGAGTTTAGAGATTTAGAGAACACAAGTGAAAAGGCCTCAGTGTGATAGTTTGAGTAGTTAAAAGGACCCTTTGGGGTGGGAGGCACAAAGATTGAATGTGCACCTAAAGATAACTATTCATTCATCAAATATTCATTGTGTCTGATCTTATGCTAAAGACTGGGATTTCAAAATGAACAGGAAGGCTTCCAGTTCTGCTATCAAGGAACTCACAATTTTTGGCAAATTCTGCTCCTCATACACTGTTTTTGATGAACAATGTGTCTACTAAGGAGAGAATGGGACAAAGGGGGGAAAAAGTTTTATTTTTTTGATATTCTTTGATGTATTAGTTACCTTCTGCCAAATCACAAACCTCTCAATGTCTCAGTGGTTTAAAACAATACATATTTATTTCTTGCTCATGTTACATAAGCAGTGCAATTGATTGTGGCTCTGCTAGGCTCAGCTCCACAAGTCTTTTCATACCAGAACTTGAGGTTGAAGGAAAAGGTATATTCTAGAGCATACTGATCTCATGATAGAGAGCAATAACGAGAGATGCAAATCTAAAACAATTACAGCTTCTGTTCAGATAGTTTCCTTTGGCTACAGAAGATCATATGATCAAGCTTAGTATCAATGGGATGGGAAAATATGGTAAGGCTATAGGGAAGTGAGTCAAAAATGGAGCACAACAAATAACTGAGAATAATGAATTTGTCACACCTGTAATGAAAGATAGTGGTAAGCTGTTAATATTCAGGAAAGGAATATTCAGAAAAGGAAATAAAAAAATAAAGACATTAGTGGAATTAAGTCATTATGGGGCTTTCTCTTACAGAATTTGTATGTGCCATAGACAAACTATCAGAAAACTATGTGATTGTTGATATCAAGTTTGGGAAGCAAGTCAGAAAATTGGGTTTTTAGCATATTGATGTTGCTTTTCCCATGTCAAATTCAGCTTATAAGAGACATACCCTTAAAATAAATACCTTTGTATTACTTTATCTTTTTTTAAACATTAAAAAAAAATTTTTACATTTATTTATTTTTGAGAGACAGAGCACAAATGGGGGAGGGGCAGAGAGAAAATGAGACACAGAATCTGAAGCAGGATCCAGGCTCTGAGCTGTCAGCACAGAGCTGACGGTGGGGGTGGGGGGTGGCCAAACTCAAAAACCGTGAGATCATGACCTGAACAGAAATTAAGCATCGGACACGTAGACTGAGCCACCAGAAGCCTCACATTATCTTTTTTTTTCAAGTTTAAAAGGAGTAACTATATGTCACTAACGATATTTCCTTAGTGACAAGCTATGAATTTTATATAGATTACCAACTACAGTCTAATCCTCCAGGAAATATATCTAACTATGTACTCATTATCTTAAGTCTGAAATTCATTTATCAAATAACAAGAACAGCAACCGGATCTAGTTACTTTTTAACCTTAGACTTCACTATGCATGGAGTGAATAATAATTTTTAAAGGTTGGATTTTCAACTGTCATGTCTTTCAGCTTTTGGGATAAAAGAAATCAAATGAACAAATTACTAGTTTATGGAATACAATATATAAAAGAGTAAGATTTTCCCATATCTTTTTGTCCTGAATAGAAAGTTAACAACCTTTTTGTTCATTTAGAGATCTCATGCCTAGCAGTGATAAATTTCACTCTACTATAGAATTCAATAGTGCATATTTTTAAAGTATTATTCTTGCTTTGCTAACTGCAGCTCTACATTTTACTGCTCCATATTTTCTGTCACCAGCTAGAAATTAACATATGGTTTCTGGTCAGAAAATAAAATAACACAATTAGCACTTGTACAACCTTCTGGTGAATAATGCAGACAAAATGTTCAACCTCACAGTAACAAACACAGATTGAGCCAATGACAAGTTTTTATGACCAAACAACTGGTAAAAAATTTGGTAGCTGCCTGAGCAGCATGGGACTCAGGGATATTTAGATATATCATCTCACTTTAATTTTCAATCTCAAGCAGCCTAAAGTAAAAGATGTTAATGCATTAAATTTACTTGGGTGAACATAAAAGACTCTTAAAAACTGAGAACAAACTGAGGGTTGATGGGGAGTTGGAGGGAGGGGAGGGTGGGTGATGGGTACTGAGGAGGGCACCTGTTGGAATGAGCACTGGGTATTGTATGGAAACCAATTTGATAATAAATTTCATATTTAAAAAAACATCGACTTAAAAATATAATAAATAAATTTACTTGGGTGAAAGAGAGAGTCTCAAGACTAACTGGATTGCAACAAAGAAGGGAACCATCATCTCTGTAACTCCCCACACAAAGTTCTGTAAGTCTAAGTCTCTTAGACTAATACAAAGGATTACTTAATTTCTCATCATTTTAACCTTCCCAATATTGAGTTGTCTTGAGGCGTAGTTTTCTGACTGGCCATCTGGTTTTAACACTACCTTTTCATTATTAGTGTATTTTTATTAAGATAATGGGCCTAATTATAAAAGCTACTTTGAAATCCTTTTCTGCTATTTCCAATATCTTGGAGTCAGTCTGCATTTATTTTATGTTCTCTGTCTTTTTATTGTGAGAAAACACACATGAAAATTTACCAGTGTAATCATTTCAAAGTGTACAATTCAGTGATATTAGTACATTCACAATGTTGTATAACCATCATCATTATATAGTTCCAGAATTTCTCATCACCTCAAGTGGAAACCCTGTACCAGTTAAGCAGCCACTCCCCATTATTCCTTACCCACAGCCCATTACAACCACAAATCCATTTTTTCTGTCTATCGATTTGCCTATTCCAGATTTCATGCAAAAGGAATCATACAATATATAGCCTTTTGTGTTTTGCTTCTTTCACTTAGCATAATGTGTTCAAGATTCATCCACATTGTAGCATGTGTCAGTACTTCATTCATGTACATAGTTGAATAATATTTCATTGTACAGACTCTGCCTAGAATATATTTTTCCATCTTTTTAATTTCCTTGTTTCTTTTCCTTTGGATCTAAAGTAATTCTGTTGTAGACAACATATAGATGAATCATGTTTTTAATCTATTCTTCTAATCTCTACGTTTTTTAGTTGAAGAGTTTAATCCACTGACATTGAATTAACACCAAGTTACGTTCAATAATATACAAAATTCTGCTTCAGTTTAACTTTGTCCCTCCCCCTTTGTATTCTTAGTGTCACAGATTATCTATATATTACATGCACATTAAGATAGATTTATAATTTTTAGTTTTTATTTACTTTTATTATTTTCTATGCATTTCTCTTTTATTTTTTTTAACATTTATTTATTTTTGAGACAGAGAGAGACAGAGCATGAACGGGGGAGGGTCAGAGAGAGAGGGAGACACAGAATCTGAAACAGGCTCCAGGCTCTGAGCTGTCAGCAGAGAGCCCAACGTGGGGCTCGAACTCACGGACAGTGAGATCATGACCTGAGCCGAAGTCGGCCGCTTAACCGACTGAGCCACCCAGGCGCCCCTGCATTTCTCTTTTAAATTATATAGGGGGAAAGAGAGGAGAAGCAAGCCAAAAAACTACATATACCTATGTAGTTACCTTTACCAATATTTTTTATTTCTTCATATGGTTTTAAGTTACTCCTAGTGTTCATTTATTTAGGTCTAAAAGATTTCTTTTAGCATTTATTGCAGGGCACGTCTACTGTTAATGAACTCCATCTTTTGCTTATCTGGAAATACCTTAATTTCTCCCTCATTCTTGAAAGACACATACAGGGGCGCCTGGGTGGCGCAGTCGGTTAAGCGTCCGACTTCAGCCAGGTCACGATCTCACGGTCCGTGAGTTCGAGCCCCGCGTCAGGCTCTGGGCTGATGGCTCGGAGCCTGGAGCCTGTTTCCGATTCTGTGTCTCCCTCTCTCTCTGCCCCTCCCCCGTTCATGCTCTGTCTCTGTCTGTCCCAAAAATAAATAAAAACGTTGAAGAAAAAAAAAATTAAAAAAAAAAAAGACACATACATAATTCTTGGTTGAAATTTTTTATCTTTCAGCAATTAAAATTTTTTTAATGTTTATTTATTTTTGACAGAGAGAGCAAAACGGAGTGTGAGTGAGGAAGGGGCAGAGAGAGACAGAGACACAGAATCTGAAGTAGGCTCTAGGCTCGAGCTTTCAGCACAGAGCCCTCTGCGGGGCTTGAATTCACGAGCTGTGACATCATGAACTGAGCCGAAGTCAGATGCTTAACCACCTGAGCCACCCAGGTGCCCCTATCTTTCAGCAATTTAAATATGTCATCCCAACCACCTTCTGGCCTCCACGGTTTCGAAGAAATTGCTACTCTGATGTGTCTCAGTATGGGTCCCCTTGACTTATCCTACCATGAATTCTTTAGCTCCTTTATGTGTAGGTTCACATTTTAAAATAAAATTTATGTGGGGCGCCTGGGTGGCTCAGTCGGTTGAGCATCCAACTTCAGCTCAGGTCATGATCTCACAGTTTGTGAGTTCGAGCCCCGTGTCAGGCTCTGTTCTGACAGCTCAGAGCCTGGAGCCTGTTTCCGATTCTGTGTCTCCCTCTCTCTCTCTGACCCTCCCCCGTTCATGCTCTGTCTCTCTCTGTCTCAAAAATAAATAAACGTTTAAAAATAAAATAAAATAAAATTTATGAAGTTTTAGACCATTATTTCTTCAAGTATTCTTTCTTCCCCTTTCTTTCTCCTCCTTCTGGGATTCCCATCATGTGTATGTTGCTAACTTTTACAGTGTTCCACAAGTCTCTTCAGTTGTTTTGTTTTTTGGGTTTTGATTTTTGTTGTTGTTGTTGCTGTTGTTTTTGCCCCTGGAAGTGAATAGTTTAATTTGACATATGTTCCAGTTCTTGGATTAATTTTTCTGTCTGTTCAAATTCTAGTTTGAACCCCTCTAGTTAATTCTATACTTCAGTTATTGTACTTTTCAGCTCCAAAATTTCTATTTTTAAAAAATATTTTCTTTTTATTGATACTCTTTGTTTATTGAGAAATTATTCTTCTTGTTTTATTTCTTCATCCATTGCTTCCTTTACCTCTTTGAGAAAATTTCTGACAGTTGATCTAAAGTCTCACTACAGTAAGTATAATTTCTGTTATTCCTTAAGGACAGTTCCTGTTAATTTCTTTTCCTTTCCTTTTTTTTAATACCATACTTTGTTTCTTTACATGCTTCATAATTTTTCATTGAAAAGTGAACATTTTGGATATGTTGATTTGCAAAAATAAAAAAAAAAGAACAAGAAAGTAAGTACAGAAAAACAGGTAATGAAAAAAGAAAAAAAAAAAGCATATACTCCAGGTCTTTTTAATTTGGCTTTCTGTTGAGGCATACTTTCAATGCTCAATCAGACCACTCACAACTCTATGTTAGTTTTCACGTACTCTGAGCCCAAAGACCAGCTAAGGGTGAAAATGTATGGTCTTCTCAAGTCTTTTCTGAGCATATGTGCTGGCTTGAGCATGTGTGTGTCTTTCCAGATTCCCCATGAACATGGCAGTTATTCAAAGCTTCTATTCTCCCCCCAAAAATGTTACTCCCTGGCCAGTGAAGTATAAAGGTAGATAAAGTAACTCAGAGAGAATGTGGGAAGTGGAAGGAGGATAAAGCAGTGGTCCCAGCACAGAACCCTAGAGGAACGTAAGGAATAGATGAGACACCAGAGGATTCCCTGGAGCATGACCACACAGAGAAGTGGGAATAGACAATTCTGTGAAGAAGACATTCCAATGGACAACAGACACATGAAAAAATGCTCAACATCATTCATCATCTGGGAAATACAAATCAAAACCACATTGAGATGCCACCTCACACCTGTCAGGATGGCTTACATTAACAACTCAGGCCACAACAGATGTCGGCGAGGATGCAGAGAAAGAGGATCTCTTTTGCACTGCTGGTGGGAATGCAAACTGGGGCAGCCACTCTAGGAAACAGTATGGAGGTTTCTCAAAGAATTACAAATAGAACTACCCTATGACCCAGCAATTGCACTAGTAGGCATTTATCCAAGGGATACAGGTGTGTTGTGTCAAAGGGGCACAGGAACACCAATGTTTATAGCAGTGCTATCGACAACAACCAAAGTATGGAAAGAGCCCAAATTTCCATCAATGGAAAAAGAAGATGTGGTATATAAATACAATGGAGTATTACTCAGCAATCAAAAAGAATGAAATCTTGCCATTTGCAACTACGTGGATGGAGCTAGAGGGTATTATGCTAAGCTAAATTAGTCAGAGAAAGACACATATCATATGACTTCACTCATATGAGGAGTTTAAGACACAGAACAGATGAACGTAAGGGAAGAGAAGCAAAAATAATATACAAACAGTGAGGGGGAACAAAACATAAGAGACTCTTAAAAATGGAGAACAAACAGAGGATTACTGGAGGGGTTGTGGGAGGGGGGATGGTAGGTAAGGTGCTTAAGGAATCTACTCCTGAAATCATTGTTGCACCATGTGCTACATAACTTGGATGTAAATTATAAAAGATAAATTATAGGAAAAAAAAGAAATGAAAGGAGATGATGTGTCCTCAGAATTTACTGGTGAAATCAGAGTTTCAGCAGCATGAAAGCCAAAAGACCACATAGTGCTGGGGAAAGGATTGAACACGAGGTTTAAAAAAAAAAAATGAGGTCCTGATTGTCCCGGACTCCTCAAAAATTTTGAGAAGTTTTAAGAAGACAAAGGAAATGGAATGATAGGTTTGTAACTAGAAGGGACTTATATCAGCCTCTTCCCTTATACTTATTTTTATTTTTAAGATGGAAGAGAAAATAAAACATTTTTTTAAAAGATGGAAGAGAAACTGTGTTTAAAATTGGAATAAAAGTTAAAAGTTAAATTTTATTCTCATTGAATAAAAGAAGTTGAAGATACAGGAAAGAGGACACATTTTAAGTTACTCTTAAATAAATAAAAATATTGGGGCACCTGAGTGGCTCAGTTGGTTAAGCATCCAATGCTTGATTTGGGCTCAGGTCATTTTCCCAGGGTCGTGGGATCAAGTCCCATGTTGGGCTCTACACTGACAGTAGGGAACCGACTTGTGATCCCCTGTCTCCCTCTCTCTCTGACCCTCCCAGCTCATATTCATTCTCTCTCTATCTCTCTCTCTCTCTCTTTCCAAATAAACTTAAAAAAAAAAAACACAAACTCATATGAGCAGTACAGAAGTAAGTAAAGTAGAAAATGAAAGCCCTGCCCCTTCCTCCAGGACCTACCACATTAAAGTCCCAAAGGTTATCTTTGTCCTGACTTCATTTTTCCTTAATGTGTATTATTCTCTACCATACAAGGTAATTCCATTTATTATGTTTATTATTCATTTCCCTGGATGAAAATGTGAACTCCACAAAGACAGATTTATTTCTTATTTACTGCGTGGCACATAGTATTCATTAGATAAGTATTTTTTGAGTAAATGAATGTTGCAGATGCTTCTGGATTTTCTGTACATAAAAAGAGACCTTACAATGTACATTATTCTACAACTTTCTTTTCAACAAAATACAACTATATCCTTGCATAGGGATCTACCTTATTCATTTGAACAGTTACATAAAATGCTATAGCAAGATTTATTTAAACAATCTTTTACTGATGAGCATCACAGATATTTCTGATTTTTATTATCATACATAAGCCCATTCACACATTCTATTTTTTTATTTTCTTGTGAGAGAATTTCTAAAAGAAAAATTCCTAAAAGTGGAATTACTGAGTCAAAGACTATGCACATTAAGATGTTGACAGTGCATCTGAAATTTGACCCTGAAACTATGTTGGATCAACTTGAGTAGATGGGAGTGGAAAAGGGCCATGGACAGAGCCAAGTTCCACAGGATATGGAGGACTTTGGACTGGAAGAAGACTCGAACCAAGCATAAGGAGAAGCTCTAAATAAAAAAGATACTTGGGTAAAGAGCATACCTGTTGAATCATCATCAGAACAAAGTAATGAAATCTTTGTCTAAGACAAATAAACATCACGAATCCTCTCCCTTCCCAGAGCTACACAGAGAGCTGGCAACACAGACTGCAGAAACTATTTAGCATTCCTTCCCTGGGCCATCCCTCTCCCCACTGCTTTGTGCCAAAAGCAACCACGGCTCCCTGTCTCCCTTTAAAAACATAATTAACATTCTCAGTGGGGTGAGTTGTGCACATTACTTGCAGATGGATGCTTCCTGTCTTGTTAGCTAGCAAGCCAGCTTTGGAGTAATACGCCAAACAACGCCCTTAGTTCACTTTTTCTTTAATTAAGGGAACCTTTTGACTCTGCTGCTACATTCTGACTCTCTTCAACAATTCCACAAACTTGCATTTGTGCCAGACACCGGGCCCACCCAGATAAATCAGACATGGCCCTGCTTTAAAGAACTCAAATTCTTTCAGGAATTCAGGCCCATACATAATCACAAGGCAATGCAGTATTAGAAAAATACTATATACAGAGTGCTTTGAGGGAGCTGTAGAAGCAGAGGAGGAGAAAACAGGAATTGATTCTGTCTGGGGCATAGAATTGGGATGCTTTTGCAAAGGACAGTTTAAACTGGGAGAATGAGGAAAAGATTTGGTGCCAGAAAAAAGTCCAGTTCCTTGTCCTAGCTCCCCTCTTACTAGCTTAGGGCCTCTGGGCTTCAGTTTCCTCATTTACAAATTGGAAAACATAGTTATCCCTACATTTGAGGTGGTTGGAGGTACCCATTATTAACCACAAGAGACCACACAAATATGAAGTAGCATAAGCATATCAATCATTTAGTTAGCATCTACTAATACCAGGCATCGTTTAGGCATTTGATATTCTTTAGCAACATCAAAGCTCTCGCAAGATGGATGTCATTATTTCATTTCATAGCTGAGTCAGTCATTAAATAAATTCTAATTGGCAGAGTCAGAACATGAACACAAAGCTGCTAAAACGTGTCCTCCTTCCAAGTTACCATGCTGCCTTCTGTTTTTCCTGTTAGGCACTGGGGTGGCCAAGATGCTGTTGGCTCAAAGTGGATTCTGGCAATGAAAGGGGCACTACAGGAGACATTATAAATCTACAGATTCTGAATATCCTCATCAGCTCCTCCCTTCCATGCTTATAAACCACTTGCTACCACCACCACTATTTTTTAATCCATAAGAATTTGTTAAGTGTAAACTGTAGTTGTAAAGCCTTGTAAGAGAATGCCATTAAGGATGCTGCCCTCCTGGGGTGCCTGGGTGGCTCAGTCAGTTAAGCCTCTGACTTCAGCTCAGGTCATAATCTCACAGTTTTGAGTTCAAGCCCCACGTTGGGCTCTGTGCTGACAGCTTGGAGCCAGGAGCGTGCCTCAGATTCTGTGTCTCCCTCTCTCTATGCCTCTCTCCCTTTTGTACTCTGTCTCTCTCTCTCAAAAATAAATAAACATTAAAAAATATTTTCAAAAAAAGGATGCTGCCCTCCAGAAACCTTTACTATTGCTGCAAAGGTAGAACTAACATCTATAGAGTAGAAAGCAATCTACTTAGTTTGGTCTAGCACATCCTGAGTCTGAGACCTTTAAATGAAGATGTCCAGTAAGCAGAGAAAAAAAAAAGTATATCTGGAGCTTTGGAATCTTGGAATTGTTGGCATGCAAGCAATATTTGAAATAAATTGCCTAAGTGTTAATACAGTCACCAATCTCACTCTGAATTCTGAAGCCCATAGCAATCCAGGGAAAGTACAAAGGAAGAGAGAAATTCAGTCTCAATTTCTTACATTCAGTTACTAGGAGAACAATATCATTTGGCTTATCTTCCTTTTCTCCATGTTTTCAGAACAAATATCTCACCATTGCTCTCAAAGAAAAAAATCTACCCTGAGGATGTAAATGAAAGAAAACATACCTCTTCCCTGACTTTAAAATAAATAAATAAATAAATAAATAAATAAATAAATAAATAAATACATAAATAAATACATAAATAAATAAATAGGAGCATAATGTATCTAAAAGGTAGTTCATGGAATCCACAAAGCCATAAAAGCTGTATTAAGAACCATGTGGCATATATTTAGCCTTATACAACCAGAAGTAGCATACAAATCAAGCCTCAGAGTATTTATTCGTGCTCCAAATGCAGTTGGTCAAATCCCGGAAGGCATTTCCATAATGACAGTTTTCTATATGCCTGCTCTCTACCAGAAATTATGGGTTCCATAAAAAGTAATAGCAGTATGATTTTAGTTAAAACCCAATTTACATTCTGCATTTCTGTTCAATAGTCTAGTTGATTGAGGCCCTTTGGGAACAACTCTCATCCTGTGGTATCGGAGCTCATTAAATAAAACCATGAATTGGGCAAAATGGTTACACACTTGGTTTACAAGTTCTTTAAACATTATTTACTTTTCTCCTTGGCTTAAAATATCAAGCCAAAAAAAACCCACAGATATATTGTTACTAAATTTTTCACATACCAGGAAGGAACCACCTTAGTTTATTGGAAACAGCAACCTCATCTATGTTTGGGAATATAAATTGACATAACTGCCTCAGAAATTGGAAATAGCATATTTCTACAAGTAGCCACTAAATCTGCTACATGTGAATCCAGAAGCCAAAAGCTCAGTGAGGTGCTACCTAACTGAACAGAAGGAAGAAACAGGTGGAGTGATTATGTGATTTTAAAGTTAGAAGCATCAGGGTACCTGGGTGGCTCAATCACTTAAGCCTCTGACTTCAGCTCAGGACATAATCTCACGGTTTTGAGTCCAAGCCCCACGTTGGGCTCTGTGCTGACAGCTCAGAGCCTGGAGCCTCCTTCAGATTCTGTGTCTCCCTCTCTGCCTCTCCCCTGCTGGCTCGCTCTCTCTCGCTCTCTCTCTCTCTCGAAAATAATTAAACATTAGGAAAAAATAATAATAATAATAAAGTTAGGAGCATCTGTAGAAGCTTCACTGTTATTCACCAACATTCATAACTCAAAAACCATGTCCACTGTACAACCTTTCCCATGTTGTGCCAGATCATTCATTATTAACTTGTGATCTTTGCTAGTCCTCTGAACCTCAGAAGAGAAGCTGAGAACTTCATTTCCCATAGCCTCCTTGCCCCTAAGGTTCTGGATTAGACCATGAGAGGCAGTGCTGCATGACCTGACAGGCATACTAGATTTGAAGTGGCTCTTGAATGAAATTCTTGGGAACCTCCTGTACTTACACTACAGACCTGTGGTTCTCTAACTTTAGTGAGCGTCAGAATCCTCTGAAAGGTTTGTCGGAACATAGATTGTCTGGGCCCCATCTCCATGGTTTCTGATTCAGGAAGTCTAGGGTGGGCCTGAGAACATGAATCTCTAGCAACTTCCCAGATGATACCAATGCTGCAGACTGTGAGACCACATATTTAGAACTACTTCAACACACTGAGATACCTGGCGAGATTCCCAAAGGTTCAAGGAATTCAGAGATGAATTCACAAGAACTACTTGCATCACATTTGTAAGCTGAGATCATCAGGTCTTCACCCAGAACTTTGTCCTGTCCCTTTCTTCCATTGGTCACATAAGCTTCTAATTCCCTTGTATGAAAACCTTCACATACCTAAGATAAAGACTGATGATATACATCTCCTCAAATTCATAGCCACCACCCTTCTTATTGCTTTTTTCTCACCTGGCCTCTCCCTAACCCAGCTATCCTCCAAATGATAAAATTATCTGGCGCCCCTCTTAAAAACCTTTGATGCCCCAACCTGAAAACAACTGAAATGTCTGTCAGTGGTGACTATGGACACAAATTGTGGTTCAATGGAGTACTAATCAACAATAAAATAAAATTAAAAAACCACTGATGCATGCAATAATATGGATGAATCTCAAGGACAACTTGCCAAATAAAAGAAGCCAGACTCAAAATGTTACATACTCTATGGTTCTGCTTTTATGACATTCTGGAAAAATCATAACTTTAAAGTCAGAAATCACATTGGTGTTGCCAGAAACTAAGATGGAAGATGGAGATTCACTACAGTGGGGTAAAGAGCATTTAGGGAGGTATTCTACATCCTAATTATGGTGATTATATATATTTCTGTGTATTTGTAAAAATGTATACAACTGCATACCTCAAAAGGGGAAATGTTATTGTATGGAAATTACACCTCAATAGACCTGACTCT
The DNA here is from genome assembly GCF_007474595.2 of Lynx canadensis. NCBI lineage: Eukaryota > Metazoa > Chordata > Mammalia > Carnivora > Felidae > Lynx > Lynx canadensis. The sequence continues at coordinate 49,776,715 of NC_044304.2, forward strand.
TAAAAAAAAATGGATGCCATGCTCTCTATTACCAAGGGCATTAATTCTAAATTCCCTATAATGAAAATGGAATGGAATAGAGGCAAAAGGAGAGGATTTGTGCTTATGAGTGGTGCAGAAAACAGATAAGACTGAAGTCCACACCAGCATCTACGGTCCCCTGTACACTCAGAGAATTCTCTCTCAGGACTGCTATCAGTGGCCGTAAAAATCTCTAAAAACCAGAACAGTGTTGGAAAGGGACAAAGAATAATCTAATCGTGACATCACATTTGACATGCCCAGAAAAAAAAAGTAACTTAATTAAAGCCACAGGCTTTGACACTTTCTTCTAACTGTCCTAAAGAATATTGCAGTGGATGGAAACTTGGAATAGAAGTAAAACCTCAAGCTAATATTGAGTAAAAATTCAACTCTTACTTTTTCATAAGCTGGCAGATATTTTGGAATTGTGGACATCTGATCCAGCTACCAGCATTCCAACATTATTCTACAAAACTTCAGCCATTGGCTCTCTGGAAATCTATACATTTAATGAATTTGTTGGAAAATGCACTTCATGCACTATGGTAGAGGCTTCTACTGTTCACTTATATATAGTTATCCACTCCTTCTGGGTGCATGAAAGGATTACACTTCTCTGACTCCCACCCTGCATGGGAGAAGGGCCATATGACTAATACTAGTGTGTTGAAAGAAGTAACATGCTTGACTTTCATGCTGGAACACTTATTTGATGGTGTAGGATGTTCTAGCACTCTTTTCTTGCTGCAGTGATCAGGGAAGAGACTTGATGTTGAAATGGAAGGCAGTCTGAACTATGGAAAATGGACAACAATTCCTCAGGACAGTAACCAGTATCCCCAGAGGACTTGCATAAATGAGAAATGGGGTTTTGTTGTCCCAGGTAGAGACCTTTAGGTTGTGTGTTATAGCAGCATCATTCAATATATCCTGGCTAATACACTCATATTTAACACCCAAGTTTAATGTTAACTGAGAAAATTTATACTATTCAATTTTGTCTCAGGACATGATTATTCAACCCACAGGCCTTAGAAACTTTGATATGAAAGGAGCTCAACACTTGTCTGATATGAAAGGTCGTCTGTTACATAAGAAACATCCAGCCTCACCTTTATTTCACTACAGCTCAAAGTGCCTTTTTACTTCCAAGGGGAGCTCTGCTTTGTAAACAGACAATAAATATCAAGTCTCCAGCCTCAAAGACTACCGATAATAATGATTATAATATTACTGTTATACTATTATACACTTAGAGCCTTGGATGTTATTCAGTACATTTCCTCTGGAGAGCCTAGGGGAAATTTTTCTCTTCCTTTGCATTTTCACAGTGTTCCATTGGAAGGTAAAATGCAGATGCAGTGGCGAATTTATTTCTATGGAGGAGGGCTTAAGGGGTGACAATTTCATTATAAGAAATGCTCCAATTATACTGTAAATATGATTGAGAGAATTTCAAGATGCCCAATAAAACTTTCTGCGTGATGGAAATGCTCTGTGTGCCAGCTACATGTGACTATCATGCTCTTATAATGTGACTTGTGTGACTAAGAAACTGAATGCTCAGTTTTATTTAAGTGTAAAAGTCACATGACACAAGTGGCTACTATATTGGACTGTGTAAATCTATACCCCTGAATGAGGCTGACAAAATATGAGAAGTCAAGTCTTCCCCAAGTCCTAACTAGACATGGTCACTGGTGAAATAGAAAGTTTTCCAAAATAGCTATAGTGTTTAAAGAAGCCACAGGAAGAGGCGCCTGGGTGGCTCAGTCGGTTGAGCGGCTGACTTCAGCTCAGGCCATGATCTCGTGGTCCGTGAGTTCGAGCCCCGTGTCGGGCTCTGTGCTGACAGCCTGGAGTCTGTTTCAGATTCTGTGTCTCCCTCTCTCTCTGACCCTCCCCTGTTCATGCTCTGTCTCTCTCTGTCTCCAAAATAAATAAACGTTAAAAAAAATTAAAAAAAATAACGAAGCCACAGGAAAACTTTAACAGTTCCTCAAACTTTCTAAATTATTTTTTAGGTACAATCTACCACAATTACTCTTCTCACACTATTTTATAAGATTCTTATAACTGAATCAAGTCCATGAACCTTACCAAATGGTTTGTTGGTCTATAAATCAGGATAAACTAGGTTACACTATGGTTAAAAAAAAAAAAAAAGCCTGAAATGTGGCTTTATACCACAAGCTTATTCATCACCCATGGTATATGTCCACTGCTGGTAAACAGTGGGCTCTGCTCATTGCTGTTACTCTAGATATTTGCTACCACCATCACTGAAACAGCAGGAAGAGAAAATGTCAGATTACATATTGGCTCTTCAGTCCTCCCCCACATGACTTTCCAAATTTAATCGGGCCAAATTAAGTGACATGATCACATCCAACTTAAAATGGTATGGCAAAATAAAATCCTACTCTGTGCCTCGAAGAAGAGCCTCAAGTTCAAGTATGTGATTAGCAGTCAAATGACTTACCTTCCATGCTAAGTAGATTTCTATATGTTATCTTGTATTCTCTTTCTCATAATGTAGATACTCTTATTCATATTTCATAAAAGAGTAAACAGACAAAAATCCTTTACTTATGGATTTCCCTAAGGTTACACAAATAGTAAAAGCAGAAAAGGGATGGATTTGAACCCAGGTCCAAAGCCTGGTCTCTTTCCACTAAGCCACATTAACTACAAACACAGCAATGAAATTTAGCAATGCTATGGACTATTTATATAAGTGTTTGTTATAGATTATTGCCATGCATACTCAATTTATTAATTTAATAGATTTAGGTATTAAGTAACTATTATGTGCCTAAAACTTTAGCTGTTATGGAGTATCACACACATACACACAATGAAATTACCATCTTTAAAAAGCTTAAAACCCTTTCAAGGCATTCAGGTTACAAGACACTGGTCCATGTTCCTAGTCAATAGGATGCTGTACCCAGAATGAACAGGATTTGCACACAGGAACTCCGATTCAGATTGTGATTTTGTTATAGGTGGTACAAAAGCAAGTGAAAAAATTCAACATTGCCAGACACAAATCTCAAATCTCATGCCTAGCAAAATATTCCCATTTCCCCCTCAGTCTTCATCAGCCCGCTCATTCAAATCATCAGTATTCCTGTCAGGCATGACATCAAATGACTCAACAGCAACATTTCTCCCATTCTCTGGTGTAAAATTTTATTTAGAGAGTGACATACATTTTGACATTTGAGATTTTTTACTGAAATTTGAAACACAAAGGCAAGGAAATGCTGCCAGCTTCTGAAGTACAAGCATTTACCTCAGGTTCAATAATAAGATCTCATCAAGAAATATGGACAGCCAGTGTCCTAATGGAAAATTTTTGCCTGCATTTTTAATATTTCTGTCAAGAAGTTTGATGGCTGAAGCTGGTACATTTTCCACAAATAATTTTTTATTCAGCAAAATCTCTGCCATCCTTGGTAATAGGGGAATGATTAATTGAACACATACTCCTGATTTGTCTGAGACCTAAATGGATATTCTCACCAAGAGGACCTTCAAGTTGTGCCCTGCTCAAAGATGCCCTGCTGAGGGGGCGAGTGAGGGGCAGAGACCCAGGCTAGGCTTGCTTCAACCCACCATTTGAAGAAGAGAGGGTTACATTTTCTTGTTCACACAGAGATGATAATGGGCTGGCAGAGTCCTAACGGAAGCCCTTTCAGAGAACAACCTTGCTTTTGACTCTCTAGTTCAGCCTCATAGTACTCCTCCCTCCCCTCCTATCTCTTCTTCCTCATTTACTCCAGTATCCTCTGCCTGAGTCAATCATTGCTTTTAAGCTCATTCCATTACAGTCCAGGATTTTTTTGGAACAGGCTGTTGTGTGACAAGAGAACACAGGGAAAAAAATTCTCAGAGGTTTTACTGGGCTCCATTGCTCCCTTAATCTAAACCCCAGTCCTTTCTTTGATCCATCTGGGCTCTCTGGCCCTAGGAAGCCCTTACCCTGGAGCCCCCACTTCTGTTTTGGTTCCCATGAAACTTTTTTTGGAGAATCTAAAAAGCCATGAATTCGCATCACAGTCCTCTATGGCTCATTAGCATCTTATAGGGGATTCTGTCTTTCTCAGAAGGCTCTACGTGAAAAAAGAGTAAGAAGTAAGTTACCAAACTATATTTGCGACCCTCTGCCTGACATTTTTTTTTCTCTCATCATGAGTGTAAAACACTAAGGAAATTGTGTAAGAGTAGAATAGGAGAACACTGGAGGGTAATATTCTGTACCTTGATTTTGGTGATGGTTACATGACTGTATGCATTTATCCAAACTCATAAAACCATGCACCAGAAACAATGAATGTTACTATATGTGAACTTAAAAATTTGTAATAAGAAATAAAACCATTGAAGGAAAACGAATCCATCTGGAGCTTGCATGAGGAGCAGGAGAATGGAGGGAAACCCTGAAATTGCCTTTCTTAGGGCCCCAGGAAGAAGAATCATCACAGAGGAGTTGAGAGGAAAGTTCTCAGTCCCAGGGCTGATGAAGGAGAAAGGCAGCAATTGACAGGCCACAAGGTATTAAGATACAACCCAATGATACTTGCTGGGAAGACCATCTCCAACTTCTGCATCTTCAGTTATGACCCCTGTTCTTTTAGTCCCCACAACTTGGCTCCCCTGGGACACTTCCTTAAGATTGTAGAAGCAACCATGAAACAATGAGTTCTGGGGAAATGCTAGCTCCAGAGCAGCACAGTGCAGGAAGATGTGTTCCTGAAATTCTACTTATACATTTTCTACAAAAATGTTTTCAAGTTTGGTTCAAATAAGAGTTACAACAATAGGGGAATAAGCCCAATAGTTACTGTGAGCCAGAGAGCACTTCATCTCCTCAACAACCACATGAAGAAGACATCTTCACTTTTATTTTACAGAAGAGGAAAAGCTGAAAGACGCTAAGATCTCAAAGCTAGTGACAAAGCTAGAATTAAACTCAAGTACAATGAAAATTATGTAAGCCCAACGCAATTAAGTTTTCCGCTCTGTATTCCAAGGGGCTTATGTGCTGAATGGGCATCTGTGAGCTATTCTGGGCACCGAACTGATGCCTAACTGTGCCTCTACGGGAAAAGGAATTCCATTATCCAGCAACCACCTGGCACAGACTATGGAGACCCATCCTGAGCTAGAAATGATCCTATAATCTGAACAAAATCACCAGATCTGCCTACACAGGTTTATCAATGCTCAAAGCCTTAAAGTACAACAAGTCATCCATGAGACCAACTAGATATAATTTCATGTCTTCAGTGAAAATTCAAAAGGCACTTACAAAGTCCACTAGATCTCAGGACTCCCATTGCAAAGTAACACCTTCACCAAACAGTAGTCTCCAAAGCACCAGTTTGCAGAGATTCAGAATTGCCAGTGACCAGCTAGTATTCCATTCTCCAGCAGAGGAAAGGGAGATTCAGTGAGGTCAAGCAACTGCTGGTTCTGTGGGCACCCGGTGGAGCCTGGATTCCAATCTAAGTCTGACACCAAAACCCTGGCTCTTTCCATAACCCCATATTGCTTTACAAAGGCAAGGCTATCTGCCAACAGTCTCTGTATCTCAAAATGGGAAAACTAGGTGAGTTCACATTTTAAAGGTGTTTTTAAATAGCTAAATTCAATCAATATTATGGTAAAGAGAAAAAGAATTCAGGCTTTTAATTTCATCCTGCAGGCCAAAATGCTTCCACTCTGTCACACATGAGCTTTCCTTGGTTTCAGCCTTGTGGAGAAAGAAGCCCTTTCCCTGGGGGTTCCACACCTTGCAAATGTCAGCATAAAATCAGCAGTGCTGACATAAAAATTAAAATTATCTTCTCTTTCAGAGCACCTGGGTGGCTTAGTCTGTTAAGCCATGATCACATGGCTCAGGCCATGATATCATGGTTCGTGAGATCAAGCACCACGTCTGGCTCCGTGTTGACAGTGGAGAGCCTGCTTGGGATTCTCTCTCCCTCTCTCTCTCTGCCCCTACCCAGCTCACGTGTTCTCTCTGTCTCTCAAATAAATATTTTCAAAAAAAATTATTTTCTCCTCCTCCTGACTGAAAAGGGAGATACAAGAACAACCTTAGAGATCAAAGAGCAGCTTACACAGAATGTTGGTTGATGCCAAACAGTGAGTGCTTGATAAAAAAATAGCATGATTTTAAAATTACAGTAGGTGACACATCTCAGTGTAGATACATACCAGACACCATTCTGAGCACCACCAATAGAAAACTCTATTAACTCTCATGGCAACTCAAGGCAGATCCTTTCATTTACCTCCACTTAACCTATCAGGAAACTGAGTCACAGGAAAAGTAAATAAGCTGTCAAAGTTAATATGGTCTGTAAGTAGAGTTAATTTCAGCTAATAATTGAATTCATCTTGAGAATAAGGATTTGGAAGAAGGTTAAAGGGTATGGATGATATTACTCATATTCTTCCTCTTTTGAGATTCACATACAGGTCATATAATTTAGAATACATTCATTTATCTGCAATTATATATATATTTATATGTTATTATACTTACGTATTATTGATAGATAGTATATTAATATATTTAAATTACATAATTTAAATTTTATATAAAACCTTATATTTTTACATATAATTACATATGTGATTATGTACAAACATTATATATTACAATAAAATATGATATATAATATAGTAATATATAAAAGTAGCAGGGAGCTTTCACCATAAACTCCTATCTAATATATGTGACAGAAACTACTATCTCTGCACTCTTTTTCACTGAGGCCAAAAAGGAACACAGAATTCTTTTTGACACAGTTCTGCAGACAACCACAATCAACCAGGTAGAGCTACTGTGGCAAGCTCGAGTCTATATGCCAGACTTAGGACACCCGAGACTGAAGACTGTAGTCAAGGTCCATCCTGTGAGTCATTAGTCTTCAAGGGTAGCACGTGGTTTCCTTGTCACCATATCTCACTTAGCGGCAGAGCAGTGGGCCCTATCCACCATGAGGGGGCATGTGAGCAGGATCCAGAATGGAAGTGACTCTAGGGAAGAAAAGCCCTTCTTCCCCTGGCCACCAAGATCACCAGGGCGAAACACAGTTTAAAAACAGTGAAATTTACATTCTTAAATATCGGGCACTTCCAGTTAAGGGGCATGTAAAAAGGAACCATGATTTCATCTCAAATTAATCTAATTAGTTCACGAGGTGCTTTCTAAGAAGAAGCTAATCAGGACACTCAATACACACAAACTCAAAAGAACACTCAGAACCTTTCCTTTAGAGATTTCCTCTTCTCACACTTAAAAAAAAGAAAGAAGGGGCGCCTGGGTGGCGCAGTCGGTTAAGCGTCCGACTTCAGCCAGGTCACGATCTCGCGGTCCATGAGTTCGAGCCCCGCGTCAGGCTCTGGGCTGATGGCTCGGAGCCTGGAGCCTGTTTCCGATTCTGTGTCTCCCTCTCTCTCTGCCCCTCCCCCGTTCATGCTCTGTCTCTCTCTGTCCCAAAAATAAATAAACGTTGAAAAAAAAATTAAAAAAAAAAAAAGAAAAAAAAAAGTGTGCAGTACTTTAAAGATCCTTACCAGCAATCTATTTGTGGCCAATGCTTGTGACTGAAGCTCAAACAAGCAGAAAAGAATGTGTAAGTGTAGGAAAAGCTTCAGGACTCATTGCAGAGAATTCAAGCTCCCACTTTTCAGCCAGAATCAGGTGCTATCTGGGGATCCCCAACACCAAATATTACCCTTTCACTAATTTCTTTATTCATTACTCCCTTGGGCAAAGTGCTTGCTCATAGTTTCTGTAACAACCCCGTTAAGTCTATGGTTGTTAACCTCATTTTGCAGACTGGGAAACTGAGGCTCAGAGAAGTTAAATAACACACCCAAGGATGACAAAGCTGGTTATCTGAATTATTTCCCCAGGAGACATCGCAGACTTGAGAACTCAAGGAAAGTGATTTATTATGAAGTATTTCCAGGGAAAAACTAGCAACTACCCAAGTGGGGAATCAAGACATTAGGCAAATATCCTTCCCATGAATGAAACTCTGGAAACAGCATGGGTCTCACTTTAGAACAGAGAGGGAGACAAACCATAAGAGACTCTTAAATCATAGAATAAACTGAGGGTTGATGGGGGGTGCAGTAGAGAGGGGAAAATGGGAGATGGGCATTGAGGAGGGCACTTGTTGGGATGAGCACTGGGTGTTGTACATAAGCGATGAGAATCATGGGAATCTACTCCCTAAACCAAGAGCACACTGTATACCCTGTATGTTAGCTAACTTGACAATAAATTATATTTAAAAATAAAATAAAAATTGAAAAAATAAAACAAATATAATGTCCCTCACAAGAATATTGCTGTGGGGGGAAGGAAGCCAGAGGGAAGCCACCCGTTCCTTTCAGGATCAAAGCTCTCATTCTCCAGCTGCAATCATGCCCAGGAATTGCCTTTGGCCAGAGGAGCAGCTTTGAGCAAGGTTCAACCTCCTGCCAGAAGTAGCTGCCTCTCATGACTGGTCAGTGTGGGAACACAAAGCCCTTGGCTTTCAGTGACCCACTCAGAAGGGCTATTCCTGCTCCAGAGCTCCCTGCAGCAATGCTGGTGGGTGGGTCCTCCTTTGCCCAGTGCTGTCTCCCTCACTCTCTTACAGGTGTGGGTCCAAAGCTCTCAGTGTACCTCTTGTTTGCAATTCCTGCCTCAGAGTCTGTTTCCCAAGAAAGCAAACTTGGGTCAAGAGAGAAAGCACCCCAGAAGCCAGTGTGGTCCAAAACAGCAAAGGGAAATGAAGGGATGTTGGAGGGGTGCACTCCCAGCCTCAACCACACTGGTGCATGATGGAAGCAGCAAACAATTACCCTAAGTTGCTAAAAGGCAAGACATGGCATACAGCTTCATTTGCCAAATCAAATTTGGCAAATTTGATTGGTTGGACATATCCTCAAGCTTAGTCACTTTTTGAGAACCTGTCCCTAGAATTGCACAAAATATCTGGAAAAGCACAGGAAAGTGCCACTGGCACACCTCACCTCACTCGAGGATGTCCTGAGGAGTGGGAACTGCATTATTGGCAGGGTGATGATGGTGATGGTTCAGGGTAAAGAAGGACAGAAGGACAAGGGTTATAGTGGCACAGGATGAAAAACTCTTAAGTTATGTCCCTTCAATGCCCACCAAGCTCTGCATAAGGCAAGCTTTGTAACTGTCCCCAGGCCCTGACCTCTCACCTATTAGGGAAGAACAAGCCCTCCTCACTGGCAAATGGTAGCACGTGGGCCACTCTGTATAGCTGTTGAAATTTCTCCCTTTGCCTTCCAAACATTATGTCTTCTGACCCCTCTTACCCTCTTCAGTCTTCCTCCCTTCCTACCTCCTTGCTGCTCTCCCCAACCACAGGCCTTGTGGGGAGTGGGTCTTCCTCCACCCTCCCTGGACCCTGGCTGCACCTCTAGTCACTCATCCCAGATTACTCCATTCAGACTTTTCTCTTAGCCAGAAATGGCCTTTCATTCCTCCTCCATTTGTTGCGATCCTATCCCACCTCTCCAGCTGCAAGGCAACTCCCTATCCTCCAAGAAGCCTTTGCTGACTGCTTCAATACTGACAGACCACTCCCTTCTCTAACCATCAACACCACTCAGTCACGGCATGCCTTTCAGTGAAAATAATCCACCTGTTCTCATTTTTACACTGATTCTTCACCTCCCCAAAGGGACTATCTGCCAAGACCTAAATAAAAGCCCTTATAATCTTCCATAGCACAGAACATGGGGAAACAGGATATTCTCAAAAAAAAATAATAAATCCACTGACAGTTTATTATAGTTAAAAAGTTAAAAGCTGAGAATGATTCCTAACTCTAGCAGTCCTTCAAATACCAATTACAAGCTATGTTCCAAAGTGTGTCCATTATTTTCCTTTAAGTTTACTCTTTTTTTAATGTTCATTTATTTATTTTGAGAGAGAGTGATAGAGAAAGAGAGAGAAGCAGAGAGAATGCCAAGGAGGCTCCGTGCCTGTCAGCACAGATCCTGATGCAGAACTTGATCCCATGAACCGTGAGATCATGACCTGAACTGAAATCAAGAGTTAGATGCTTAACCAACTGAGCCACTCAAAGTGCCCCTCAGGTTTAATCTTCAATATTGATTGAGCCATATTTCATTCTGAGAAAGATTAAAGGCTCATTTTCCCACTCTCTTCCTCTGTATCCATCCCCAAATCCTTTCCCAAGGTGAGACACACTATCTTGCATCAAATGCCACCATTGCAGTGTCTCTATTTAGTCTGAGAGGCAGATCAACAACTGTTGAACATTATGCTCCTCCAGGCATAAGCCACAGGGCCATGCACATGGGTCTGTATGCACCAGACCCAGAGGAACTGAACAGAAAGGGTACCCACAAAATGGATAATAGGTCCTGCCATGCTCAGAGACAACAGAGATACTGGAAAGAATGAGAGGCTTGCAGAGAGTAGGATTAATGAGCATGCTCAATAATGAAGGCTGACATGAGAACCATTTCTTGCCATCTGGGAAATGTAGCAGCAAGAACAGCAAGGAGAAATGATGCTTCCTTATGTGACAATGCCAAGGTGGTTTTTCTAAGCCAGAAAAACCTGGGTTCAAACCCTGGTTCTGCACTTTCCAGGAGATACCATGAGTAGGTTACTTCAACTCTCTGAGTTCCTTACCTAAAAGATGAAGATAAAAATAGTACCTAACTCATAGAGTTATGATTAGGGCATAAATGGTTAGCATAAAAGGATCGTGTTCCCTGCACTTAGTATACAGCTGTGTGGGGAACACTGCTCATCCAGGACTGTGTCTCCCAGACTTTTCCACATCTAGATAGGATAATGTGATCAAGTTCTGGCCTACAGGACCCTCCACATTCACACACACACAAGCCTCCTGATGTAGAGGATCCAGCGAATGGCTTTAAACCATACCAGCTCCCAGACAAGAAAACAAAAGACACCCAGTCTCTCAATCATTTTTAGGAGGATATCTGTCAATCAAATTCCTACAGTGGACTCATGAATATATAAGAAATAAATTACTATATTAAGCCACTGAGATTCCAAGGTTTGCCTATTAGATAAGCTAATCTTAAATTAACCAAGACAAGGATTATGTGTTTTTATCTCAAGCAGTGAGCACCACACTTGACACACAAAGTAAGCTCCTCTTCTTATTAGCCCTAACTCTGTACGGCACTTTATACCTTCTAGGATGTTTCTATGTTGGACAGACTAATTCAATGTGTGTTGCCAAGCACTGAAGAGGATAAAAAGTTAAGAAATAAAATGCAGACTCCATTCTTCAGGGATGTATGCACTAGTGCTACAATTAGACCTGTATGTAAGTGATAATATTGCAAGGCAAATTTTATTAAACACTTTAAGAGAGGCTCAATGTGCAATGAGAAGGGGGAGATTAAGTTTACCTGAAGAGTTTGAAATATTGCTGGATGAGGGAAGATTTGAATGGGGACTTGAGACACAACTTATACTTTGACAGGTGGGCATTGGCCAAGGGGCTCTGGCAGAGAGGATATTATAGATAATGGGCAGCAGTAAAAGGTCCCAGTGTAAGTTTCCAAACCACATCCTCCATTCTTTTGTATAAGGAAAGCGTAGCAAGGGGTAATAAGCTTTGTCAAGGCCAGGTACAGGTGGAATACAGGTGCTATGAGGCAGAATGGGAATTAGGGCTGCATAGGTCACTGGGGCCTCAAATGCCACACTCAGGAGTCCAGGCTCCACATTATTAGTAATGAAGTACATTACTCACGGCTTTGACTAGAAACTACAGAAACCCAAATGGTACAAGCTTAAGCAAACAGGGATTTACAGGCCCTGCTCATAATCAAATTACTAGTAGGGTTAAAGCTGGTCCTTTGGGACACATGGAACCAGGGATCTGAGCACCATCAAGAATCACAGGTAGGAGCCCTATGCCCCAATCCCTATTCACTCTCAAAATCCTATTTTGTATTACTTTTACTGTTTTCCGATATCCTAAAGTCCTTCACTTATTGGCTTGCCCAACCTCCTAGGATATAAGCTTCCCAAGGACACAGGTCACTCATTCTCTTTGCCAGACATCACAGCTTCTAGTGTGGCCTCTTATATGTTGGGTACACAGCAGGCACTCAGTGAGTATTTGTTGCAAGAATGATGTAAACGGACCAGACATTTTTAAATGTTGAATGTTTATGAATATTTAATCTCCCTGATTGCTCCAGCTCACCATATAAATTCAGACATCTGCAGTAAACTTTGTATGGCTCAGTATCTCTGTGATTAAAGTCCCCAAAAATCACCAATGTGTGTTTGAACAAAGCCGAAGGTCAGAAGCTAGCCTCTAGTGAATAAACCATCTTGTGGTATCCCAGGGAGGTCAACCAGCCGACCTGTGTGAGATGTTCTAACAATTCCAGGAGGCTTCTCTGAAATGTCTGCAATTTCAATCTCAGAAACTCCTCCTATACCTTGTGCCAAACTCTATCCTTGAAGGCTGAGGCGCATATACAGGTTTTATGTCACATAAAGGGTCACAGTGACATTTTTTAGACTTCATCCCTATTCTATAAATGGAGGTCACTGTGGAACTGTGGAAGGAGTATATAACTAGGTGTAAGTGAGACACAATCCCCTCTTAGACCTTAGACTCTGAAAATATTCCACTCTCTCTCTCTTTTCTGAGGTCCTGCCAGGTCCTTTGGTTTTGCCAAAACAGAGATGGTCTGAACATACTGGAGAGTTCTGCATTTGTTCTCCCTGTTATCACATAATGAGATGATCACAGCCCTATTTTGAGTCTTTTTGTCTGAAATAGCCTTCCCTATTTTTACTACCATTTGACAAAAAAAAAAAAAAAAATACAGCCAAACTAAGTTATTTCAGGATCAAGACAAAGAATCATCACACAATGCTCTGGGTAGATTGAATTTTTTTTTAGCCACTCCACCCCCACCCTATTTTTGTCCTATATTTTCACCTTGATCTGAATACTTTATATGTATGTTACTCTGAAAATAAACAAGGCATCACAATATTCTTTTGTCTTTTCATTCCATTTTTTAATAGTTTGGTATACATTTTTGTTGGAATTGTTAAGTACCACCAGAACTCACAAAACAACACAGGCATAGGGACATATTACATACCAATACATCACATTTTGGTCATTTTAAGGAAGTCTATTGATGAAAACCAGGAAAGGAAAAAAGGTAAATAGCAAAGACAGGAATACTCCATAATTTTCTCAGCAACAAAAATGGCTTCTCTTTGGAAGTCAGAGAATCTTATCTGAAAACTATTCCCAGTTGATGCAATCACTGACATTAGTCACAAACCCTTTCATATGAATCCAAAAATACTTTTCCCCATGCACTACCATGTGCTAAAATGAAATAATGGTGAAACCAGTGGTGCTAAAAGCAAATTACTATGTTGTTCACCTCTCCACTTTGCTGCCAGGATGAAGTTCAGTCAGTATTAGAGAGAGGAGTTTGTGCAAGCCCATTTTTAAATCTCATTTGGTACCACCTGGGACCAGTGATATTTATTTACCAGGTGGTAATTAAGACATAATTTCCATCTGTAGCTATCTCCAACATGAGGCTCAAATTTTCTATTCATCCCAAATCTTTACTGATCAGAACAAAGATTTATGCTAGGGACTGCAGAGCATGGGAGAAAATCATTTTCAGTCCTTTAGGAAATGACAATCAAATGGGAGGAAGAGAAAAGCGGCATTAATATGCTAAGACAAAAGTGAGTGCCCTTAGAGCTAAGAAAAGGGAGCAACATAGCAAACGGCAAGAGCTGTGGACAAAAATGGAGTTTGACTCTCCCCCTCAATGTATCATTCAGCCACTACTACAATAATACAGGGCAGCAAGTATGCTTGTAAGCTTAATAGCTGGCAACATCAAACATTTTTCTCATCTTGCTGGACACCTGCACTCAACTGATCTAGAGTGTGCTCCTCCTGAACATCCTGAACTTGGCTCTAGATTGTGCATTGGATTCAGGTCTTCTCCACATCTCTCTCACCTCCTTGAACCAGTGACTCTGAGACATATTCTCATTACACAGAATAGGCACATGACCTTTGATTTTGGCCACATGAGCCTTATACATTTTACTCATAATGGACTCAAGTTTTATCTATAAAAGAGATCATTTATAAAGGCTGTAATTTCCAAATGTCAAGAACAATATGCATGTGAAAACAAAGCCCTTTCCAACCCCTTCCTGTCTCTCTTCTACTAAGACCATTGTGACAATAGCACAATACTTGCAAATCTTTTGTTAGTATTCTAAGGCTAATGACCTTGCAGGGATGCATTTCATTTCTTTGAGAGGTATAAGTTGCTCTGTATCTTACTTTCAGATGGGGTAGAGAAAGTAAAACCACTCTGAGCAAAATGTTACAAACTTTGGGATGTTGGAGTCTGGTGCCTAGGGAGAAGAAAAGTATTAAGGGGAAAGAATAGACCAAAAATATTATATTGAGCAGGGACATTGTTGGGGTGGTGGAGCACAGGGTGAGAAAAAGAAATCACTCTGATGAGGAATGGTTAAGTCTTCTCGGGAGTAAGAACTGATGTTAAATTTTAATTTGCCTCTATTGTACTGTTCAATTATTTTTCCCTTCAAATACTGTATGCCTGTAAGTAAAGGCTGTGTCACACAACAGCCTTCTATAATTGAACTTGGAGGGAATGAAAGAATAAAGATTCTGGGCAGCACAGAGCAAAGTAGTTATAGCAGAAAACAGGAGATGCAAGATCCAAGTCAGGTTGAAGAGGTGAAAAATTTAGCAGCTGGAAGAAATCCGCAGTGAGAGGTAAAACATTAAAAACACAAGCCTCTCAAAGAATTATTAGCATTCTGAGCTATCTCCAAACTTCCAGCATTCTTAGTTTCCCTGTGGAAATTCCTCTCCTCCCTACTTGTAGGACTGCAAACACATGGCCCTTCTTTGCCCATGCAGTAGAGAAGGGACCTGCAACACAAAATGCTCAGTGAAGAGCCCTCTACCCTCCTGAACACAAAAACTGTTTCGGGTTGGACATTCAGTTTAATTACAGTCCTATGGAATGGAGACGGAAGTTACAATAGATACTGGGAATAAAAGGGTATCTTTTCTTCATCAGGTGTAAGAACTAAGGGCCATATAAGCCCACATCTGCTGTTGGCCATCTTTTCTATCACCTAAAGACAGCATGCCTGAGAATGAAGCCAATACGACAGAAAGCAGGTACAAAAGGTAGAGAATCAGAGTCCTGATGGCATTCTTTATGCCCATGGATCCAGCCATAACTGAAGCCCCATCCACACCTGGGGTCTTCAGACCCAGACTCCAGAAAGGATTCTGTCACAACCCAAAGAGTGCCTCCTCATAGCCTGAGTTTATGTGCACACCAATTTACCCAGTCTATTCTCTACAGCAGGAGTCTTTCTGTAAAGGACCAGACAGTAAGTATTTTAGGCCTTGTGGGCCAGAATGTCTCTCTGTTGGAACTACTCAACTCTGTTGTGGTGCAGAAATAGCCATAGACAGTATGTAAATAAATGAGCAGAACTCTGTTCCGGTAAAATTCTATTTATAAAAACAGGTTGGCAGCTCAAATTCTCTCCTCATGTTGTAGTTTACTGACCTTGGCTCTACAGAAATCTTAGATGGTAAATTTCACTAATGGCCACTGAATTTGTGCTTAAAAAAATTCAGAAAGGAGTACATCTTATAGGGGTGGTTCCAAAATTCATTGCCATGGTTAAAAGGGGATTTGAGTGGGGGAGTGTTGTTTTATTTTTTTATTTCAATGGCTAATACTATGACTGATGTAACAGATTCTGCAATCATACGCAATGTTTCCTCTTGTCTATTCTATCTCTGAGGTCCAACATAGGAAACACTCAGCGTTCATAAAACTTAGCTGGTAACACTTTACTTTTTAGGCCTAAATACAGTGCAACTCCGAAAATCAGTTGATTGTCTAAGCAAACTACTACTGACCAAATCAGCACAAAGCAATGCTTCTTCCATCATATTTGTGCATTCCATATTTGACAATGACTGTTGCCATCCTGAGATACCGCTAAGCTTTACTTACCCCTTTGTTGAGGGGCCACAAAAGCTTCCTTTCCAGCTTATTAGTTATTTCACATTCCAATGTCATTATCCTCTAGGAGAGTTTTCTCCTTGAAATAGTTGTTAGAACTTTGTGCTCCACTGATGTAAATGGACAAAACACTCACCTAGGTAGCTTTATTACTTTCTTGTGAAATGCAGTCAGAATGGCCACCATCGGCATGTGTATGAATCAATTCAAAGGCAACTTTGAGAATCAGTCATGAACCAAGAAAAATCAGGTTTACGTGATCAGCCAGCCACAAGTGCAGAAAATACAGACAACAAGGCTAAGCTCTGCCATCACCTGGCCATGCTGTTCACTGTTTCTCCAGGAGCTCTAGAAGTTTCTATTTGGGTCACTTAGGGTTGAATCTGACCAAGTTCTAGAACTTTTGAGATGACAGCCTTCCCTCTGGGGGCCTCAAAATCCTGATGACTGATGTCTGGATTTATTGAGGCCCTGGTTCCAGAAACTGACATCTGGTGTAGCTAGTGTCCCTGACTCACTGATGTTTAGTCTTTTCTGAACTCAGGATCAAGACACACACATTGCCTCTAGACCAGAAAAATCTTACCTGACACCCATAGAAGCCAGAGGCTGGGAGAAAGAGGTTAATCTCTGGGAATGGGAAATGTTAACCACATTCACTGCCCCCAGATTGTAGGAACTCCAAAACCTTAAACCTACTCCTTTCCCAAAACTCAGGATCAAATCTGTCTCCCTCCAGCCCATCAGATCAGGCCCTAGTTGGGTTTCCCAGCAGAATCCCAAGATCCATGTGCTATAAATTTCCTTTAGGTCTTCATTGATATAATCCCAGTGCTTATCATAGTATCTGGCACACTATGTGCCAGGCATTATGTGTCTGACACTATGTGTCAAACATTATTGATTGCATAGGCCAATTAATGAATGTGTTGAGAACTTGTACATACCCCTCAAATGGTATATGGTAATAGAATACTGTTTGGCAAAATTAATTCCCAACTTTCCTCCCACACAAGAAATATACTTGCTTGACTGATGTTAGACTTGGCCATAGGATTTTCTTGTTGTTCTAATGATGACAGATTGCGCTTCCCCATGCCTTGAATTTGGGGTTAGCTATGTAACTTGCTTCATCCAATGGGGTGCAGGCTGACTTGATGCAATAGAGACTGTGCAATGGGGCTAACCTTCTTATACTTCCCTCATCATCGTAAGAACCCCACTCTCCCCAAGGTAGCTATAGCTCCTTTGCTCTGGGATGTAGAATGAACACATGCAGAACAACTTGAGCCCATACCACAGTAAGGAGCCAAGCCCAGCTGGATCTGCATGTTGATGTACAGCCACCCAGCGAGGCTAGCCTGGAACAGTCAACTGTCAGGCAAACCAGTGACAAGTAATCAGGAATAAATGACCACAATACAGTGATGTCAATTATTTCCTCATTAATAGTGAGGAAAAAAATAAAAAAAATATTTAAAAAAATAAATGGCTGTTATTTTAAGCCACAGAATTTGCAGCACTTTGTTATGCAGCATTATTATGGTACTAACAGATACATCCACTGCCACCAGGAATATTAACAGCACTGTCACTACTCCATCACTGCTGTCATCATGACACAAGCTTCAAGCACAGGAGAGCTGTGCTCATGCTGAGAAGACAGAAGAAACAATGGCAGCCCTAATGCCTAAATAGAAGACATGTAAAGGAGATGCTAGAGAAGGAGAAGACCCATAGACACTGCTTGTTTAGCCCACAACAGTATGGAGTAACTGTCTTGAAGGTAATAGCTATCATATCAAGAAAATCCTCTCAACTGAAGAAGAGAAGCGTACCCTGTGATTTCTTTCCACTTTCCTATGAAGTGAAGAAATCAATTAAATTCCTTTTTTAAAATAACCACATCAAAAGGCCCTCACAGATTTGAGTGGGTACACACATTGTGACAATAGCTAATAGCATTAAGATGCAAGTGCAGTCATTTATCAGGGTCCTGGACATTCAGCACTGGTGACTATTAAATGCAGCCCCAAGCCCCTCATCCTTCCAATCAACATTGGTTTTGAGGCTAATACCGACGCTTGCATATACATTTGTTGACTTTTTCCCGAGAAGTTTCTAAAAAAGACAAACAACAACAACCAAAAAAAAAAAAAAAGGCAATGAAAAGAAAATGGCTTTTTGTTTGAATTTCCTTAAAGAGTCATTTGGTGAAGCAAGCATCATCGGCTCTGGTAAACAAGCAAAATTCATTTAAGTGATCTCTGACTGTTCTGAGAAATTGGAATCTGAAGCCTTGTAGCAAATTGTCTCAAACGGATCATGGAATGTGAAACGCATATGATATAGGCAGGATTGCCTTTATGACAACTCAGTGAAGAAAACAATTGCTGGGACTTCTAATGCTCAAAGTCAAGGCTCTGATGTCTGCTATCTTTTGAAAGAAAATTTTAATGTTTATTTATTTCTGAGAGACACAGAGATACAGAGCACAAGCAGGGGAGGGACAGAGAGAGAGAGAAGGAGACACCGAATCTGAAGCAGGCTCCAGGCTCTGAGCTGTCAGCACAGAGCCCGACATTGGGCTTGAACACACAAACTGTGAAATCATGATCTGAGGTGAAGTCAGACAGAGCCACCCAGGCATCCCTCTGCTGTCTACTATCTTGATAAGAGAATGACCCCAAAGCTTGGGATAGATGCAGCAGGTAGGGTGCAGGAAGGTGAGGATACCTAAAAGATACAGGAGCCCAGGAAGCAACCCAAGCATTATCCTAACTCTTCACTTATCTGCCCCTTCCTCCAGCTTCCAAAGAGGTGTTCAAAGATGTCAAAGAGACCAAACTGTATGCCTAACAATAATGACTAGTACAAGCTGGCTTACCCTGTGTGCATCCCATAAATAAAGGTGTTTATCTTCTGGCATCTTTTTACCTACTTCTGCCCTTTCATTTGGTTCCTTCTCCCCCTGGAAATCTCATCTACTCCATAGCTGATGCCTATCAAAACTCTAGTTCCAGCCTGACCTCTCTGTTGAGCAAAATCCATATGTCAAACAAGGCAAGTAAGTTATTTCACATGAACTAAGACTCCACATGATCCAAGTAGAACTCATTAATTTCCCCCAGATATATTTCTTCTCCTGCCTTCCCTTCATCAGGCAAAGGCATTAGCCCAAGCTGAGGGACCCAGAATCATTCTTTATCCTTTTATTCTTTCTACCCTGAAAGTCAGCAGGATGCCAACAGCTACAATTTCTACTCTGCTAACCTACATCAGCCAGTCTTTCCAGGCAACTTCCCACTCATTTATTCATCCAATATTTACTGAGTCACTATTCTGTTCCAGGCTCTTTTCTAGGTGTTTTTGGGATATAGCAGTGAGCAAACAGAACAAGAACCCTAACCTTGAAGAGCTACTTTTAAGTATGGAAAGAGAGACAATAAACAATAAATAAATAAGAAAATTAGATGGCATGCTATGGAATTGTGGTGGTGTTAGGGAAAACAAAGCTGAGTAAATGGATGGTAAGTGGGCAAGTAGATGGGCTGTGTGGAGGAGGGGCAGGGTACAGTGTAAGACACAGTGGGCAGGGTAGACCTGCCTGTGAAGATTAAGTTTGAGCAAGGATTTGAAGGAGCAAAGACTTAAGCAGGATTAAACAATCCAGGCAAAATGGGATGGGGGCTTAGACCACTGGTAGCAATGAAGATAGTGGGGAAGGCAGAGGCAATGGGATTTTAGGATTGGTTTAATATGGCATATGAAAGAGCAAAGTCAAGGGCAACTCTAAAGTTTTGTCCCCACCTACTTAAAGGATGGAGTTACCACCAACTGAGAGGAGAAAAGCTGGGAATGAAGCATGTTTAGAAAAGGGAAAATCATTAGTACAGTCTTGGGCATGCAGAGTTTGAGATGTTTATTAGACATGTGAGCAAGGACATCAAGTAGGCAGCTGCTGAGATCCCAAAAGAGGCTGGGATTCAGGAGGGAGGTTTAGAGCGGAGACACAGCCCTAGCCTAGATCCATCGCTTTGCCTGCATTACTGCAGGGATCTCATAATTGGGCTCCCTGCCTCCAATTTTCTATCTTCTGTAATTGTGCTCCACATTACTGCCAGACAAGTATCTCTAAGGCCAGAATCAATTCCATTCCTCACCTGCTTAAAACTTCTGATTAAATACCAAATTAAACACTGTTCCACAGTATGGCACTCAAGTCTGTATTTCAAGCTCTCTCTTATTAGGCACAAACAAATGGAGATGATACACTGGCCCCTAAACTAATCGATAGCCTTGAATGCATCAGGCAGCTTTGAACATTTGTACATGTTCTCTGGGTGTGGAGTATCACTCCTCCCTTCTATTTCTGGCAAATCCAGTCTTCCGTAAAGTCCTAATTCAAGTGCTGCCTCCTTGCTAGCCCTTGTTCTGCACCTCCCACCAGAATTAATTGCTCTTCTTTCTGTCTTTCCATTGCACTTTGTACATCCCTCTAGTGGTAATACTTACCATGTGGCAACACAGCCTTCCATCTTTGACTAATCCACTGACTAGATGCTACTTTATTCACCTGAGTCAGTGGCTAGCACAGCGTCTAGCAAGAAATGCACAGAATTGCAATGAACCAAAAGAAATCCAGCTGCCTTGTCAGTGCACATGACAAATTGGCCCAATCTAACAGTCTGGGGAGGTGGCATGGGGAGTGGGTAGTGATGTTCCCCCATCACGTGGGCAAACCAGGGGCTGTCAGTCAGGGCGAGGAGGCCTCCTCCAGGTAGGTGACTGCCTGGAGCCCACGGCAGATAAAATTCCCCTTTCATTCTGTCCTACTGCAATCCTGGCAGAGAAGAGCAGTGGGGTTAACAGGCTTGAGTTCTAACAGTAGGGGTTTTGTTTAGGCATAAAGAATGTCCTCATTAAACCAAGAAATGAGATGGAACTTGCAGAGAAACATTAAGGGAAATAGAAAAATGTTCTCTAAATTCATCAGACACCAGAGACCTCAGCAGGCACCTCAGTTCATCACACTTTGCTTCCCTCATATTTACAAAGCATCCACAGGCCTGCTTCTGCAGTTTATTAATAGATATGCCTCCACCTCTGGATCCCCATGCATAACCTTCTCCTGCCTTCTCTATGACAGTGTCAGAGATCACATTGAACATTTGAAACAACTGCCTCCCAGTGCTAGTTGAGCCCCTCTTTCAAAGGTCTTTTGAAAACTTGGCACTTTTTAAGTTAAAGCAAAACCCTTCTCCAGTTCAGAAGAGATGAGAGAAACCTCTCCTAATCCCAATTGCAAAACTCCCACGTTCTCCTAGAGAAATAACCAGCCACAAAGTTCACTTCGGGCTCTTCTCTGGGACTTGGGGCTAATTCCTAATTCCTATAAACATTAGAGACCACAGGGAAGCTCTGAGTCCTGGATATCCTAAATAAGGCTCTTTGGGAGAAAACCAAAACAACAGTGACTTGGATTTATTCTTCAGTATGTTTTAGGTCTCAATTGCTTCTAAGGAAAAGAGCAATTTCCAGGGGTGCTCAAATGTGACTTTGAGGCAAAAATAATCTAAGATTCACGAGGTCCAAAGAGAGGCCACACCATGAAGCCAGGAAATTTTATTTGTTTTGTTCACAGTTATATTCCCAGCCTCCAGAACAGTGCCTGGCAGAGTGAGTACACCATAAACCTTTGTTTGATAAACAATGAATCACAGGACTTAAAAGCTAGGTACAAATGGAAGGATGAGAAGTCAAAGATCAGTTGCTGTGGTAAGGAGCCAAGCAGTCATTGTACATTTTAACCTGATTAAACACTCTTAAAAATACGTAAATAAGCAAACTATGAGGTGTCCTCCCAGCATCTAACAGTGTTTGTGTCTAATGTGTGTACAAGTAGAGAAGCGAGACTAATGGAGACATCCCGCCAAATATTTACCCATGGGAGGAGTCCCAAATACCCCCGCCCTTCTTCTCTTCTTTACTCTCTCCCCCAACTCTTGGTTGCCCTGTCTCCCATCCCCTCACTCACCATCCTCAGGCAACCTGCCACTAAATATTATGGTTTTTGTCTATGTGCTCAGTCCTCTTTGTCAAGATCTTTTTATCTCTTTTCTACAATTGCCTCCCACCATTCTCCTCTCTCCAGGCACTCGTGGGTTCATCCTCTCTCCATTCTGCTGCCCAAATGACCCTTCTAAATCACCTGACCCTATCTTTTTCCTCCTTACAGACCATTACATCTTCTTCCTGTCTAAAACACAATGTTTTAGTCATGCTTGAGTGTCATCCAAGACTTCACCAGCTTCACTTCCAGCTAACCCTGAGCATGCCTTGCCCTGTATGTGAACTGTCCTATGTCCCTCTCCCCACTGCCTGCTTGGCAAGCCCCTACCCATAGTTCAAGGTTCAAATATCTTAAGGATTTAATAGTAAGTAAAAAGATTTAAAAAGCTAAACCTCTGAACCCTTATACCATCCACATGCCTAGAAGGAAAAAGCTATTGTACATATTTTTCTAAAAGCCTGAAGGAATTCCTGGTTAAAATGTACAAGTTCAAAAAAAAAAAATACAAATGCTTTCAGTCCCTGGAAGGGTGAATCCCACATTTCTGTAGTTAGCTGACATGTATGTGGCCAGAGTATCTTAGTAACAAACAGTTAAGCAGTGGCACTCTGAAAGTCATTGCTGATTAATCTACTTAGGTGTCTTATTTGTCTTTGATTTTGTGATTTCTTAATTGTGCCATTTCCTGCAAGGATTGAGGCTGCCAATTACTGCCACCTTAATGAATTAAAATAATATATTTTCTCCAACAGTGAGAGTTAGAATAATTTAAGGCCATATAATATTATGAGCAGTTTGGCATTCATTTCACTGAATTTGTTTAGTCTTGTGGAATTAAAGATAAGAACTTCCAGCAAGACAATAAACTCAACATTTAGTGATATGTCTGTTTCTGTCTCAGAGGCCATATGCCAAGGATGACAGCCATGTTTGGAGATAGTCCAAATGTAAGTTCTTTTCTCAGTGGTGGGAGAAGTTGTCCTCAATCATGATCAACATGTAAAGTCAATAAAAGAAACTTCCAAAGGATATGAAAATGCCACTGTAGGGCTCAGTAAAGATAAGTGGAAAACAGTAAAACTTCCTGCAAAATCCTTTTTTTTTAAACTATAGTTTCAGCAAGGTAAAAATCATATACCCTTTCTTAGCCTTAATTCTAAGCCTTCTAAGGTAGTTAATTAGTAATATTAAAGATGTGATAAAACAAAACAACAGCAACACACAGTTTTTAATTACTTATAGGTTTCAAAGAGCCTGCAACAGAGAGGGAGTATATCTCATAGAAAGAAAAATCCTGTGATGCGCAAAGATAAAATAGTAACTTTTCTTTAACACATTCTGCTTATAGAAGGAGGAAAATGCAGAGAGTAATTCTCTCTCATGTGAATAAAACACAAGCATGCCTGGGAATCTGAGTTCTTTCTAGAGATGAACATGTGGAAACCCCACATTAAGTGTTTACAAATTGGAGGACACTCCTGACCCTACAGTGCAAGCCACAGAGAAATCCAAACCTTTCCTTTCCAAGCACAAAACAAAAACCACAGTAAGTCCACATTAGCTTAACGCAAACCTTGCTAAATTAAGCAGTGATGGGACCAGCTGAACCACTGTAAGAGCAGTAGCTGTTTGTATGTAATGTTTTCATCCCTTCAGATCATGTTCAAATCAAAAGGCTTGGATACAGTAGGTCTCATCTGGCATTTTGAAAACCATTAAGATAAAGCCAGAGACAAACGGACACAGAATAAACCAACAATGTCTTCCTCAAAAGTTTCACAGGTGAAATTTAATGTGACCCGTGTGAAACTGAATCTTCCTAGGGTTGGGTCACATTTCACTTACCAGTCAGGTTTCATGTAGCTTGTCTACTATCACAAACTGCATTTTGCTCTGTTCTTCTCCTTAGGATCCTAAATGTAAAAAACCCTGAAGACTCAACAACAGCAAGAACAAAAGATCAAAACAAAACAAACAAACAAACAAAAAAACCCTTCAGATCTAATAAATAAAGTCATTAAAAGCTCAAAATACAAAGATTAGTCACATTTCTAGACACCAATAGTGAACTCTGTGAAAAGGTAATGAAAAAAACAAGCACTGTAACATCAAAAAGAAAAAAATGTCTAGGAAGCAATTTAAGCAAAGAGGTGAAATACCTGCATGTTGAAAATTTTAACAGTGATGAAGCAAATGAAAGAAGACACAGATAAATGGAAAGACATTCCATGTTTATGGGTTGAAAGAATATTGTTAAAATGTCTATGCTAACCAAAGCAATCTACAGATTCAGTGTGGTCCTTGTCAAAATCCCAAAGGCATTCTTTACAAAAATATTTTAAATTTTTTTAATGTTTATTTGTTTTTGAGAGAGAGAGAGACAGAGCTCGACAGGGGAAGGGCCAGAGAGAGAGGGAGACACAGAATTGGAAGCAGGCTCCAGGCTCCAAGCTGTCAGCACAGAGCCCGACACAGGGCTGGAACTCACGAATGGCGAGATCATGACCTGAGCCGAAGTCAGATGCTTAACCAACTGAGCCACCCAGGTGCCTCAAAAATATTCTAAAAACTAGTCCTAAAAATAAATGAATGAATGAACGAATGAATGAATGAATGCCAAAGTGATCTTGAGCAATAATGACAACGTTCAAGGCATCATACTTCCTGTTTTTAAAATATATTATAGGCATCCAAATTGGAAAAGCAGATTTACAACTACCACTCTTGGCAGATGACAAGGTACTAAACACAGAAACCCTGAGGACTCTACCAAAAAAAACTATTAAAACTAATAGGTGAATTCAATAAAGTTACAAAATACAAAATTAATATACACAAATCTGTTGGATTTTTATACAGTGAGTTATCAGAAAGAGAAATTAAGCAAACAATCCTATTTACAGTTGAAACAAAAAGGAATACAATACCTAGGCACAAATTTAACCAAGGACGTCAAAGACCTGTACTCTGAAAAATAGAAGATACTGATGAAAGAAATTGAAGAGAACACAAATAAATGGAAAGACGTAAATAAATGCTCATAAATGTAAGAAATTATATTGTTAAATTGTCCATACTACCCAAAGCAATGCACAGATTCAATGCAATCCTTATCAATATACCAATGGCATTTTTTCACTGAACTAGAACAAATAATCTTAAAATTTTCATGAAACCACAAAAAAAACACTCAAATAGCCAAACTAATCTTGATAAAGAAGAACAAAGCTTCAGTTACCATGCTCTCTGATTTCAAACTACACTACAGAGCTATAATAATTGAAACAGTATGGTACTGGCACAAAAACAGACACACAGATTAATTTAACAGAATTGAGAGTACAGAAATAAGCCAACAATTATACAGTCAATCATCAAGAAAAAAGGCAAGAATGGGGGAAAGATAGTCTCTTCAATAAATGGTGTTGGGAAAATTAGAAATATACATATACATATATATGTATATGTATATATGCAAAATAGTACAACTGGACCACTTTCTTATACCATATTCAAAAATAAATTCAAAATATATTTAAGACTCAAATCTAAAATTAGACACCATAAAACTCCTCAAAGAAAACAGACAGTAAGCTTTTGGACATTGATCTGAATAATTTTTTAGATCCGTCTCCTCAGGCAAGGACAACAAAAGCAAAAATCAACAAATCCAACTCCATCAAACTAAAAATCTTTTGATAATGAAGGATGCCATCCACAAAGCAAACAGGCAACCTAATGAATGGAAAAGATATTTGCAAATGATTTATCTGATAAGGAGTTAATATCCAAAAATATTCAAACAAAAATTTGGGCACAGGACCCAAAGAGACCTTTCTTCAAAGACAGATAGCCAACAGGCACATGAAAAGGTGCTCAACATCTCTAATTATCATGGAAATGCAAATCAAAACCACAAGAAGGGATCACCTCATACCAATCAAAATGGTTATTATCAGACAAGAAATAAGTACTGGTGAGTATATGGAATGTAAAATGGTATATCCACTAGTCAATAGTATGGAGGTTCCTCAAAAAATTAAATATAGAACTACTACACACTCTAGCAATTTTATGTCTGGGTATTTAGCTGAAGAAACCAAAACACCAATTTGAAAAGATATATGCACGCCTATGTTCACTGCAGTATTATTTACAACAGCCAAGACAGGGAAGGAATCTAAGAATCTATCAGTAGATGAATAAATAAGATTTAGTATATATATACATATGTGTGTGTGTGTGTGTGTGTATACACACACACACACACATATAGTGTAGTGTTACTCAGCCATAAAAAAGAATGAAATCTTGCTATTTACAACAATATGGATGGATCTAAAGGGCATTATGCTAAGTAAGATAATCAGAAAGATAAAGTTAAATACCCTATGATTTCATTTATGTGTGGAATCTAAAAAGCAAAACAAACACAACATAACACAAATATACTCATAGATACAGAGAATAATATTGTAGTTTCCAGAGGAGAGGGGATTGGAGACATGGACTAAATAGGGGAAGGGGATTAAAGGGCACAAACTCTAATTATAAAATAAATAACTCACAGGGATGCAATGTGTAAGTATAAGGAATATAGTTGATATTTTAACAACTTTGTATACTCACAGAAGGTAACTAGATTTATTGTGATCATCACTTCATAATGTATATAAATGTTGAATCACAATGTTGTACACCTGAAACTGATGTAACATTGTTTGTCAACTACACTTCAATATAGACACATATACGTGCTACCATAATCAAAAAAGTATGGAAAGCAGACACATAGGCCAATGAACAGACTAGCATGCATCTAAAGTGAGCCAATTTTCAACCAGGGTATCAAGAATACACAATGGGGGTTGGGGCGCCTGGGTGTCTCAGTCGGTTAAGCATCGGCTTCAGCTCAGGTCATGATCTCATGGTTTGTGAGTTCGAGCCCCACGTCGGGCTCTGTGCTGACAGCTCAGAGCCTGGAGCCTGCTTCATATTCTGTGTCTACCTCTCTCTGATCCTCCCCCACTCACGCTCTATCTCTCTCTGTCAAAAATAAACAAACACAATGGGAATACACAATGGGAAAAAGAATACACGATGGGAAAAGGATGGTCGCTTCGATAAATTGTGTTGGAAAAACTAGATATGCACATGTAGAATGAGACTGAACCGTTATCTCACACCATATATAAAAATCAGCTCAGAATGAGTTGACAACTTAAACACGAGATGTGAAACCATAAAACTACTAGAAGAAAATGTAGGGGAAAAGTTTCTTGACATTGTTTATTCAACAGTTATTTACTAAGACCCTGGCTAGACCCTGGAAATACGAAAAACAGTATCTTCTCACCATCTTCACTAACCTCAGGGTCTAGCTAAGGTAAGACTGAAGTTAGAAAGTAGCAAAAGCTGGGGCGCCTGGGTGGCGCAGTCGGTTAAGCGTCCGACTTCAGCCAGGTCACGATCTCACGGTCCGTGAGTTCGAGCCCCGCGTCAGGCTCTGGGCTGATGGCTCAGAGCCTGGAGCCTGTTTCCGATTCTGTGTCTCCCTCTCTCTCTGCCCCTCCCCCGTTCATGCTCTGTCTCTCTCTGTCCCAAAAATAAATAAAAAACGTTGAAAAAAAAAAAATTAAAAAAAAAAAAAAAGAAAGTAGCAAAAGCTAAAAGTTCTGCTGGTAAAAAAATGGTGATCGCTTGAAAGAGTATATTCCAATATTACAAAGTAACTTCACATTTGTAAAATGCTAAAATTACTCATTTCTAGGACCCAAACTGAAGGAAATTATGCATGAGGCTACACAGATGCTGTGCTAATCATCTGGCTGGGAGCAGTGGAAAAGACATTTTAGGGAGAATAATCAGAGAGGGCTTCCTGGAGGACAGGACATTCAAGGTGAGACAGAGAACACAAAGGATCAGTTATGGGATGGTGAGGAGATTTAGCTACAACATTACCACAGAATTTCTAGACTACTTAGGAAAGAGTGAATTTGGTATTCGACATCCCTTACTTTCACTTTCAGACTCCTTTTGTCCCCTTACACTTCCTTTGATTGAGGTGACCCTCTTGTCAGGGGAGCAACTGTCCCGTTTCATGTTAGAGACTTGTATTCATTAGTGAGGAGTTCCTCAACTTCTTAACACCACCAGGGAGATACAGAAAAGCAAATGTAAACAGTATTCATACATGTGTGTAAAAGTTAAAAAGTGAGGGCTAATGTATACATATATGCTTATATATGCATACAAGATCTGAAAAAACACACAAAGATATTGACAAGCATGGTTGATTCTGGGGAGGAAACTGCAAATCTTAGGATCCACAGTGGAAGAGGAAGCTTTTTTCACCGGCTGCCCATTTGTAATGTGTTGGTTGTTGTTGCTGTCTGTTGCTGACTTTGTCCATGTACTACTTATCAATTTTAAACTAAAAATTTTTTTAAAAAAGCCAACCCAAAGGAAGACCGTTACCATAATGCCAAAGCAATGAACAACAAAGCTCAAATTGACAACAATGAGGCACAGGGTGGGAAAGCTATTTGAGGACTCAGAGAGCCCTATGTGAAAGTTGCCTGCTCCTTGTGTCTGTTAGAAGCAGCCTGACCCAGGGCTGACAAGGTGCCTTTATTATACCATGCTTAAAGTTCATAATATACATAAGAGGCTATCCTAGTCAGTCTGGGTTGCCTGACAAAACAACAAAGACTGAGTGACTTCAAACAACCGAAACTTAGCTTCTCACAGTTCTGGAGGTTGGACGTGCAAGATCAAGGAGGCAGCATTGTCTATTCCGGTTAAGAGCAGCACTCTTCCTGGCTTGCTTAATACCTCCCTAAGGCCCCACCTCCAAATAGCATCACATTTCAGGTGAGAGCTTCAACATATGAATTTTAGAGGCCGTACAGTTCAGTCCACAGCAGATGGTATGTGTTAAGATGCATCTTAAGATAAATATTTGGTTCCCATCAAGCACATTTATCTTGTAAATGTGAGTCAAGTATAGAGGGCTCACTCTTAAATAACACTGTGTGTGTTTTGTGGCAAACTTTTTATCAGAAAGAAGTGTAGATACAGGGTTGAAGTATAGAACCTGGCAGGAGAAAATGCTTTGCCCTTCCAACCCAGGAAGACGCAAAGTGGAAGCCAAGTAGGCTCATTAAGAAAGTACAAAGAGGGTAACAAGGAAAGCCTTAGTGCCACCTGCTTCCAGCTCTCCTTATATCACAGGGTAGAAAACTACCCTATAAAGCTAAGTAAAACGCCATCTGTGCTGTTGCTTCTGGAAATTGCTTAATTGATAGTACACCAGGAAACAAAGTGAAGTGAGCTTCTAATTCACTCAGCTCAGCCTCACCTCAGGAGCCTCAAAGACACGGGGAACGTGTATTATGCTTAATTTGGAAGTTTAGACTCTTCCTCCTGCATCAGATTTGATAACCTAAAAAAGAAATATCACACTGCAGTATGAACCCATCTTGCAAACAAACAGCCTTGGTTGCCACGTGGCTTCCAAAATCATCACTGCCCCGGAGCCTTTCTATTTCTCGCAGCACTGGCAGACAGAACACTGGAGGTCTAATGTAGTTCCCTTAACACATTTTCCTGTAGTTCCATAAAGGTCCATTTTGCAAGAAAGGCAACATGTGTTTTCTGAGAATGGAAGGCAAAGTTACACACAAAGAGAAATTAACAGGATGACAACTACCTAGAAAACTAAATACAAGCTCGTTTTATTGCAACTCACTCCTGAATGCCATTGAAACCTACAGGCTTGAGATCAATACTCAATCAGCGAGGAGGTCTCAACACCTTGAGAATCAGCTGGCAATGTGCCACCCATCTATACAATAGGTAGCTATTGACCCAAGCAGTGCCTGCAGCAGATATAGCCACGTTCCCTCAGGTAATCTGGACCCTCCTGATAACCCACACTTGGCAGCCAGAAGGATCTCTTATCAGTTCATTATCTGCCAAGGGGAGAATTCTTTAACAGCACAATTGGTGCTTCAACATATACACCAAGTCATTCAAACTAAGTTTTGAGACCTTTAGAATTGTAAGGTTCTTCGATTGATTCTATTCTGCAAAGTACTTACTTCAATCTGTAGCTATGCTACCAAGAAATTGAATATTTTGATTCCTGATTTAGAAAATTCACCTTAAGGGTTTTAAATCTCCAGGCTCAGAAAGAGTGATGTCTTTTTCTTCCCCACAGGCATGTTTCTATTTGTAGCTGTACGGGCTATCCATGAGGCAAGCCATGGCACCTCTTATTTTTTTTTTAATTAGAAAATGAGGCAAAAAAAATGACAGTATTAAGTACCATAACCCAAGTTTGTGGGGCAATAACCATGACCTTGTAGGTTGCTTACTACTGTCTAAATGCTTTACAAAGATCCACTCATTTCATTCTCATAGCCACATAGGAAATGGCTACCATTTTTACAGATGAGGAAGTTGAGGCACAGATAAAGTAACTTGACTAAAGTAGAAAGGGTTTGGGCATATTTCAAGGAGGCTTCTGATTAGTTTCAACTCAAACACTTGAGTTTTGATGGGGAATAAAAATGTCCTCCCTCAAAAAACAAACAAAATATAACTTAACATGGTATCCTTGAAATTCTTAATGCTCTTAGGTAAGTACAATGAAGACATGCCTCCTCCACCCTTTCTGCGTATGTACGTCCATTAACCTGACGTCCCTACACAAAGTACATATTCAGTGAAAGGTGCCAGAAGGAGAGAAGGAAGGCAGGAAGGAAGGGAGGGAGGGAGGGAGGGAGGGAGGGAGGGAGGGAGGGAGGAAGGGAGGAAGGAAGGAAGGAAGGAAGGAAGGAAGGAAGGAAGGAAGGCAGGCAGGCAGGCAGGCAGGCTGGCTGCCTGGCTCCCAGTGTTTTTTCTAAATTACTGTGGTCTCTACAAAGCCCCTTATGCAGACATGGCCTCAGATAACAAACAAAAATGGTGTCTTCTCAAGGCTTTAAAGATTGCTCTCAACTTCAGCACCCATCCCCCCAAAATCAATATCTGGATGAATCATTCCTTCCTTATCTGTGAGCAGTTTCATCTAGTATCCACTGATCTACTTCTGCTTAGTTCTACATAGCTTGCATCCCCACCTTATGCTATCTGGTACCCCTGTCTTTCCCAGGGTCCAGGTAGTCAGAGCAGTATGTGTGGGGCAGACCCACAGGCCACTCAAGTAGGACAAGCTGACTCCACACAATCACTCCACCAACTCCCAGAAGACATTCTCTTCCCACTGTTTCTGCCTCCCCAGGTAAGAGGAATCTTTAACTTGCAGTTAAGTAGGGAAAGTGGGCAATATAATAGATAACAAGCACTTGAATGGAGTCAAGACACTTGGATATATCAGGCTCTTCCTTTCCATTAACATGCTATATGACTTTAAGTCTCTTCCCTCCTAGAAAAGCAGAGGCTACTGGACTACCTGGGTGACAGCAAATGCATGTTACCATTTTTCACCCCCAGTCCCAAGGCAAGAATCACTCATCAGTCGTTTTCTGATGAGTCAAAATTACCAGATGTCAAAATTCTTCTCAACAGACAAGCACTACTGAAAAGTAGCATAATGGCATAAGCCTCTTCGCCACCTCCCAAATTTGATAATACTCAACAACTTTTCCATTAATTAACGTGTGCCTTATTGTGTTGAAATCAAGGGCAACTGGTCAAGAGTTTGGGGATTTTTTTAATCACTACTTATTTACTCATCTCATCTATGGCATGCGTCTCATTCTCTCTACCTCCTCAGAGACTATCAAATATATGTGTACCCATAGTATGAGAACCTAGAAATGTTGGTTGTGGGTTAGGAAATTTGGAATATGTTCCTTCCTTCATTCCAACTCACTCGACAAATTGTTTCTGAGTAGCAGCCATGGACCAGCTTTAGCCAGATGCACTCTTGATAACTGCTTACCTGTTTGGTTGAGGATTCCCCATTCTAATTTGATTCTTTCCTTTCCAGTGAAGGACATTTTCCCTAGTAGAAGTCATTAAACCAGCTGGGTATGGCTGGTTGTCTCCTATGCTTACTTTTCAACTGCAACTCTCCCAGGGATATGTCCACCAGTTAGCCCCTAAAACCTCCTATTTAAGGGCTGCATTAGATGGAGTTTGGGTGTGTTTAACCCCAATAACATAACACAACACCTCTCAGACCCTAAAGATAGAAATTTTCCAAGAGGAGAGAGGACCCTGAGGTGGTACAAGGTGAGCTAAGGTCTAATTTTACTGACTTTTACATTTTTTCTGCATTAAGGTACATTACCTGCCCACTCCCTGGCCACTTCACTCACTAAAAGGTTCATATTCCAAAGTCAGGACTAAATGATAGAATTAAAGAAATGGGGCCCAATCACTTTTTCTAACATCTACAGGGAACACAGAGGCCAAAAGGCCCAAATGGTTCCATGCCTATTACATACAAGGTACAATGCTGACACTCAGATGGGAATCAAAAAAAGAAGATATCAGGGAATAATTTCTGACTCAATCAAAGGACATGTGAATAGTTGGGGCTGCCCATAGAGGAGACTCCTCAGGGAGTAAGGAGCTTCCCAGCTTGGGGAGCTCATCAAGCAAAACTGTAGTAGAAAAAGGGGGAAGGTATATGCTTGTCTTCTTCAGCTCTATTACCTCAGTGTCTGGCACACAGATGCTCAATAAAGACTTTTGAAAGAGGAGAGGAAAGGGGATATAAAGAATCGAGATAAAAATCCTGGTTCTAGACAATCTTACTCTGAGAGTGGCTGGCTTAAAAGACCTTTGGTCCCTCCTATTTCTGAGACTCTGTGATTCTGAGAAAAGAGAGAAGTATAATGAAAAACTTGACCAAGATTGTTTTTAGTTTTGGTTTGGTTTTGGTTTTTCTAAGCAAGGTTTTTAAACAGTGATCAACAGAACTACTAAATGCGGGAGCTCCCCCTACTGGACTTGATAAGCTTTGCTGATTTGTCAGTTCTTGGAACGGGGAGGTAGAAGCATGTTTTCTCATACAAATCCTTCAAGACGGTGAAGAATTTACTACTCAGTATGCTACACCCAGGCCTGAAGAATTAACTATGGGAAATGACAGAGTCATAAGCAGTGACAACACTATTGATTCTGATCAAGAATTTACCTTGATCAGTCTAGGCTTTATTTCCTTCTTTCAAAGAATCAGGTTCATCACCTACAATAAAGCCACACCCCGTTCTATTAAATGCTGCCAGTCAATTAACAGGTCTGTATTAAAAACCTACTATGCACCAAGCTGTTTGGCACTAAGGATGCAATGGCGAGAAGTAAACACAGACTATCACTAAGATGAAGTACAAGATACTATGAGAATGCCTGCATGTCATGTGAGGGGGATATGGGAAGGCTGTTCCAGAAAGACGTCCAGGAAGACTGATTTTCCGGGCAAATGTCTGAAGGATGAATGGGAGTTCACGACGCACAGTAGGTATTCACCATTTACAAATATTGAATGACTAAGCCACGCAGCCCAACCTTTCTATTTCAGTTTATTTAAGATTTTTTTGCATGCCTACTGCTAAATAGATTGTGCATGCTTTGAGGGCAGGTGCCTTAGCTTGGACACCTGCTAGCCCTTAACCTAAATTATTTAAATAGAGGATACCAGGAGATTTTAGGTCTCTACATTGAACTAAGGAATTAAACCAGAAACCTGTGTTGACTTCATTTTCAGCAGTATCACCTTTGACTTGGAAGTAATTGGAATGTTAATAATAGTTAAAATTCAATCTCCAAATACCACTCATGGGTTTCACATTTAAAAGACTTTAGATAATGCAGACTCCTCCTACCCATTTTGAAAGGTTAATACATCGAGTCATAAATAAGCATTGATGTGAGCAGGAGTCAAGAATAGTAACTGTTAACCCAGGCAGGCAAGGTGTAAATGGTATCTACTCCTGAGAAGAAGGAATTGAAAACTGACATTTATTGAGTACCTACTATAATCCAGAGATAAGTTTCTACTTCTGCATTTTATCTTTGTAAAAACGATGTGAAATAGATATGTCAACTTCAATTGATTGGTAAAGTGACATAACGTAGACCCTGGGTCACAATGGTTGCACAATAGTAACAATTACATTTCTGCCTATCTTCCCAAATTGCAAAGCAATAAAAATATATATTAAGCCACTATCATGTGCCAGGCTTTATGCCCAGTGTTTTACAGAAGTGCAGCACTGACTTAATTCTGGGTACCACTTTTCTCCTTTCTGAATGGGTGCACTGGGGCTCTAAGAGATGTCACAACTTGCCCAGAGTCACAGAGCTGCAGAGTGGATGAGGCAGGACTCTTCATCAGGACCTGACTCCAAAGACCCAGTTCCTGGATACATGTTACACAGCATCCCTGTGCACTCAGACAGACCTAGAGGACACAGGAGGCTTAGATCACACAGGAAGTCATCCACAGGGAAATCTTGTTTTCAGCCTACCAAAACTCCACCCTATTGTCCATGCTGAGCACGAAAAACAGAAGAATCACCCTTTTGCTCAGGCAAGAAAGAGTGAATTTTATTCTCCTGGCATACATTTCAGGCTAGAAAAACTCTAATAGGCAACCTCAAACTTTAGATAAAGTTTATGCAAAGAAGATGCTCTAGATTGCTACAATTTAACTTTTAGACTCCTTGCCATCATGAAGTCCTTCAAAGGATCATACTTTTTAATGTTTTTTTTTAATTTATTTTTTTAGAGAGAGTGTGAAAAGGGTAGATGCAGAGAAAGAGGGAAAAAGAGAACCCCAAGCAGGCTACCTGCTGACCGCAGACAGCCCGAAGCAGGGCTTGAACTTACAAACTGCTAGATCATGACCTGAGCCAAAATTGGATCCTCAACTGACTGAGCCAACCAGGTGCCCCTCCAAAGGGATTCTATTCAAGCAGGACTTCACTAAGACAACCAGGAGGGAGTTTAAAAATACAAGATCAGGCAAACAAGGCCAAGAGTGAACAATGAACAAAGGACTGGGGAGAGTTATTTGCCCTCTTTTGCTCCGACTATACCCTCCACCAGACTCACCTATGTGAACTCCACCCAACTCTTTTCTCTACCTAGCTGCACTTGTTCTGCACTCTGGGGCATGAATGCAAACATGTACTCACCTCCTTGGATATTTAGTGTATTCACCAGAAGCAAGGACGATGGCTTATTTGTCTCTATGATCCCCAGGGTCCAGCTCCATAGCTCACCAAGAATGTTCCCTCAAAATAACTTAGCTGTTTCACTTCTATCCTAGTCAGCTTGGAATACCATGACAGAATGCCGCAGACTGGGTGTTTTAAACAAGAGACTTTTTTGTCACAGTTCTAGAGACTGAGAATCCAAGATCAAGGTGTCAGCAGTTGGGTTTCTGGTGAAAACAATCGTCGTGTCTTGCAGATGTTGCCTTTTACCATGTCTTCATATGGCCTTTCTTCTGGGTGTGCAAAGAGAACTCTCTGGTAGCTCCTCCTCTTCTTATAAGGACACCAGTCCTATACAATTAGAGCCTATCCACATGACTTCACTTAACCTTAATTACCTCCTGAAGGGCACCATCTTCAAATATAGTCACATTTGGGTTAGGGCTTCAACATATTAATTTAGGTGGAACACAACTGAGTCCATAATAGATGTATCATGATTTTCATCATCATCTTATTTATTCTTGTATTTCCAACACGATGGCCCCAACACGATGTAGAAGCTCCAATGAATATTCACTAAATAATCCCATTCCACAGCACCCACAAGCTTTGCAGTCAGTGTGACCAGCTATGTGCTATACAGGAGGGAAAAAAAGCCACAGAGCTGTAAAAATGTAGGTTTCCTGAGTGTAGAAGGACGTGATTAATCATCCACTCATTCAAGCTAAAAATATTAATGGAAGATGCAAAAAAAGAAAATGAGATCTGTCAAAAGGAAAAAAAATGAATGTGCATGAATGGATCAATCAACTAATCAATCAAGGTGTGCTTTGTATGGGATTCAGAGGTAGCTGCTGTTTTCTATTTCTGCTGGCCCTATACCTCACAAGCTGAAACACTTGGTTTTGCTTCTGGATTGGTGCATCAGATACACCGTTTGGGGTTTATAAATCATGAAAACTGGCTCTTACTGTTAGAATCACAAAGGCTTTTCATGTAGATGAGAGTGTTTGCAAATAATCAGGACAATAGACATTAATTGTAATTATACATTGATTGTAATGCCAATATTATGTACATACATTATAACACAAATACCATTTTTCACATGTAACTTCTAACTCATTCAGTCCCTGCAGGCAAAAAGATAAATGACTGCTCCTGGAGTTAACTGGAGTCAGTGACTCTTCTCTTTTATTAGTTTAAAAATTAATATCCTGTGAGAAGAAACTGTATGGTCTGGAAAAGGACTGTTTCAAGGCATGTCCTTTGGGATCAGATTAAATGCATTCAAATTCCCACAGTGCCACTCATTACCTTGGAGAAAATCTTTGCTATTCTAGTGCCTAGGCTTCTCATCTGAAAACCAGAGGCAGAATAATACCAGGGGTTAGATGTAACAGCATACGTGAACAGGCCCTTAGTTTTTCTTGCGTTTGAGAGCTGCAGTATCCTGTATCATCTACAAACCTTCACCCTTTGTTCCCAGAAGTTACCACCCACAGTGCTCTCTAGTCTTAAAAGAAAATAAAAACCATCAGAAATTCTTTTCACTCAACATTGGCAGTCTACAGTGAAAATCAAATTTTCAATGTGAATTTGGGAGGAGGCCAAGGTGGACAAACAGCATAGAAGTCTTGTTTTTGCATCTCTCATCCCTGAAATGCAGCCAGATCTACACTAAACCATCCTGCACACCTAGAAAACTGATTTGAGGATTAACACAACAATCTGCACAACCTGAATCACAGAACTCAGCAGGTACGCAGCGCAGAGAGGTGAACTGGAGAGAGAAATGGCAGAGGGCAGGGAGCTGTTTTTGCTTGTGGAGAGAGGACAGAGACGGGGTGGTGTATGGGAAAAACAACCCCCCCAAACGCAGCTGGAGAGAAAGTGTAAAAGTGGAAACAGCTGCAGGGACTGAACTAAAGAGGGAGAAAGGAGAGGGTTTAAATTCCATTATGACTCTATAGTCTGAAACTCCGCAGCTCTATACCTGGCGGTGCTCTGGTGGGAAGGGCGAATCCCCAGGAGCAGAGTGAAGTCTGGGGGTTCTCGGGCCACAGGGGAGAGGCGGTTCCCCTGCTGGGAGGACAGTGGGTAGAGGCTGTGAGGCCTCCTACAGGCTCTCAGTGGACCCTGGAGAACAACCACATTCGCCAGTGCTGGAACAAGACCGTTAAGGGTGAAGCCTAGCACCAGATGTGTGTTGTGATTTTCCATAATCCCTGAAATGCTGCTGCTACACGATCGCGTGAACTTTTTCTGGGCAAGCGGTCCCCAGCCATAGTCTCTGGGCATTGGCACCAGCACTGTCCCACGAACGTTCCTGGGTGCAGCCGGCACCTGGCCATTGCTCAGCGAGACCTCCCCCAGAAGGTCTAAGCGGGTCAAAGCCGCAGTCCCTCAGAAGTGAGGGGTTGGGAAACACACCCCCATTTGAGATAAAACTCAGGGCAGAGGTGCCGCCTGGCAGCCTAACAGCTTGGTCACGGGCACTGTAGAAGCGGGGAGTGGACAGAGGCTGGAGACAAAGGACAGGTGTGCTATTGCTTGTCCGGGAGTGCACAGAGTTCTGATACTAGAAATCAGATAGCTGGGTGACGACATTTCGACCTCTCCTGCGAACGCACACAGAAGCCTACACATGCCACAGCAATCTACCCAGTAAGCTAAGCAGCGTCGTCTAGTGGAGAACAGAGCCATTACATTAAACCCCGCCCAACTGGGCCAACAGCGCTCTTGAGAGACAAACACAAGTCTCTCAGCCTGCTTAGTTTACAAACTACAAAGCGTTTCATAGCTTGACTTCTACAGGAAGCCAGATGTAATTTCAATCGTACTTCATTCTGTTCGCTGGTCCTTTTATTCATTTTTTTTCTTTTTCTTATTCTTGAATACAGAAAGAGAAAAAATCTATTTTTTATTTAAAATATTTTTATTCAGATATTTTTAATATTAAAATAATTTTCTTTTTATTAAAACATTATTCTTTAATTTTTTCTACTATTCTTTTTACTTTTGTGTAAATTTTTTAAATTCTATTTTACTTCCATTATTTCATTTTATTCTATTTTATTGTATTCATTTTTTCAAATTTTCAAATGATTTCTTTTTTCACTTTTTTCTTTTTCTTATCTTTCCCTTTTTTCCCTAATCTATTAAGCTTCTTTCAACAACCAGACCAAGACATATCTATAATCTAACAACCTTTATTTGATTTCTTTGTGTTGTTTTTAATTTTAATTTTTTTACCCTACTTCCTTCAAGATGACAAAACAAAGGAATTCACCCCAAAAGAAAGAACAGGAAGAAATGACAGCCAGGGACTTAATCAACACAGATATAAGCAATAATGTCTGCACCAGAATGTAGAATCATGATAATAAGAATACTAGCTGAGGTTGAAAATAGATTAGAATCCCTTCCTGCAGAGATAAAAGAAGTAAAAACCAGTCAGGATGAAATAAAGATGGTATAACTGAGCTGCAATCTTGACATGGCAGCAAGTATGGATGAGGCAGATAAGCAAATCAGCAATACAGAGGACAAACTTATGGAGAACAATGAAGCAGAAAAAAAAAGGGAAACTAAGGCAAAAGAGCACAAAAAAAAAATTAGAGAAATCAGTGACTCATTAAAAAGTAATAACATCAGAATCGTAGGGGTCCCAGAAGATGAAGAGAGATAAAAAGGGGTAGATAATTTATGTTAGCAAATCATAGTGGAAAACTTTCCTAACCTGGGGAAAGACACAGACATCAAAATCCAGAAGGCACAGAGGATTCCCATTAGATTCAACAAAAACTGACCATCAACAAGGCATATCATAGTCAAATTCACAAAATACCCAGGCAAGGAAAGAATCATGAAAGCAACAAGGGAAAAAAAGTCCTTAACCTACAAGGGAAGACAGATCAGGTTCACAGTGGACCTATTCACAGAAACTTGGCAGGCCAGAAAGGAGTGGCAGGATATACTCAATGTGCTGAATCAGAAAAATATGCAGCCAAGAATTCTTTATCCAACAAGGCTGTCATTCAAAATAGAAGGACGCATAAAAAGTTTCCCAGACAAACAAAAATTAAAGGAGTTCATGATCATTAAACAAGCCCTGCAAGAAATTTTAAGGGGGACTCTCTGAGGGGAGAGAAGATGAAAAAGAAAAAGGAAAGAAAATAAAAAGAAACAAAAACAAAAGACCAAAGTCAACAAAGACTAGAAAGGACCAGAGAATACTACCAGAAACTCCACCTCTACAGGCATCATAAGAGCAATAAATTCCTATCTTTCAGTACTCACTCTAAACGTCAAAGGTCTAAATGCTCCGATCAAAAGACATAGGGTAACATAATGGATAAGAAAACAAGATTCATCTATATGCTGTTTACAAGAGACCCATTTTAGACCTAAAGATACATTCAGATTGAAAACAAGGGGAGGGAGAACCATCATGCTAATGGTCACCAAAAGAAACCTGGAGCAGCCATACTTACATCAGAAAATCTAGACTTTAAAATAAAAACTGTAACAAGAGATGAAGAAGGGCATTATATCATAATTAAGGGGTCTATCCACAAATAAGACCTAACAATTGTAAACATTTATGCACCAAATGTGAAAGAACCCAAATATATAAATCAATTAATCACAAACATACATAAACTTATCAATAATAATACCATAATACTAGGGAACTTCAACACCCCCATTTAGAGTAATGGACAGACCATCTAAACAGAAAATCAACAAGGAAACAATGGCTTTGAATGGACTGAATGGACTTAACAGATATATCCAGAATATTTCATCCTAAAGCAGCAGAATACACATTCTTCTCCAGTGCACATGGAACATTCTCCAGAGTAGATCATATACAGGGACACAAATCAGTCCTCAATAAGCACAAAAGATCAAGATCATACTGTGTTTATTTTCACACCACAATGCTATGAAACTTGAAATCAATCACAAGAAAAATTTGGAAAGATAAATACTTGGAGACTAAAACCATCCTACTAAAGAACTAATGGGCTAAGCAAGAAGTTAAAGAGGAAATTAAAAAGTACACGGAAGCCATTGAAAATGATAACACCACAGCCCAAAACCTCTGGGACACAGCAAAGGTGGTCATAAGAAGAAAGTATATAGCAATCCAGCCCTTCCAAAAAAAGGAAGAAAGGTCTCAGATGTACAACCTAACCTTACACCTTAAAGAACTGGAAAAAGAACAGCAAAGAAAACTGAAAACCATCCGGATACAGGAAATAATAAAGATTAGAGCAGAATCAATGATACTGAAACCAAAAAAAAAAAAAACCAGTAGAACAGATCAATGAAACCAGGAGCTGGTTCTTTGAAAGAATTAACAAAATTGAGAAACCTCTAGCCAGTATCATCAAAATGAAAAAGGAAAGGATCCAAATAAATAAAATCAAGAATGAAAGAGGAGAGATCACAATCAACACAGCAGAAATAAAAACAATAATAAGAGAATATTATGAACAATTATATGCCAATAAAATGGGAAATCTGGAAGAAAAGGACAAATTCCTAGAAACATATAAACTACCAAAACTGAAGCAGCAAAAAATAGAAAATTTGAACAGATCCAAAAGCAGGAAAGAAATTGAATTAGTAATCAACACTCTCCCAAAAGACAAGAGTCCAGGGCTGGATGGCTTTCCAGGGGAATTCTACCAAACATTTAAGGAAGAGTTAACACCTATTCTTTTGAAGCTGTTCCAAAAAATAGAAATGGAAAGA
Source organism: Lynx canadensis (assembly GCF_007474595.2). Lineage (NCBI taxonomy): Eukaryota > Metazoa > Chordata > Mammalia > Carnivora > Felidae > Lynx > Lynx canadensis. The sequence continues at coordinate 49,817,917 of NC_044304.2, forward strand.
AAACTTCCAAACTCTTTCTACAAAGCCAGCATTACCTTGATTCCAAAACCAGACAGAGACCTCACTAAAAAGGAGAAGTATATACCAATTTCCCTGATGAACATGGATGCAAAAATCCTCAACAAGATACTTGCCAACCAAATCCAACAATACATTAAAAGAATTATTCACCATAACCAAGTGGGATTTATACCTGGGGTGCAGGGCTGGTTCAATATCCACAAAACAATCAATGTGATACATCACATCAATAAAATAAAGGACAAGAACCACATGATCCTCTTAATAGATGCAGAGAAAGCATGTGACAACATACAACATCCTTTCTTGAGAAAAGTCCTCAAGAAAGTAGGGATAGAAGGATCATGTCTCAAGATCATAAAAGTCATGTATGAAAGACTCACCACTAATATCATCCTCAATGGGGAAAAACTGAGAGGTTTCCCCCTAAGGTCAGGAATACAACAGGATACCCACTCTCACCACTGTTATTCAACATAGTATTGGAAGTCTTAGCCTCAGCAATCAGAAAATGCAAAGGAATAAAAGTCATCCAAATCAGCCAGGAGTAAGTGAAACTTTTACTCTTTGCAGATGACATGATACTCTATATGGAAAACCCAAAAGATTCCACCAAAAAACTGCTAAAACTGATTCATGAATTCAGCAAAGTCACAAGATATAAAATCAATGCACAAAAAATCGGTTGCATTTCTATACACCAATAATGAAGTAACAGAAAGAAAAATCAAGGAATCGATCCCATTTACAACTGCACCAAAAAACATAAAATACCTAGGAATAAACATAACCAAAGAGGTGAAAAATCTATACACTGAAAACTAGAGAAAGGTTATGAAAGAAATTGAAAAAGGCACATATAAAAATGGGAAAACATTCAATTCCAGGCTCCTAGATTAGAAGAACAAACACTGTTGGGGCTCCTGGGTGGCTCAGTCAGTTGAGCGCCTGACTTCAGCTCAGGTCATGATCTCGCAGTCCGTGAGTTCAGGCTCCGCGTTGGGCTCTGTGCTGACAGCTCAGAGCCTGGAACCTGCTTCAAATTCTGGGTCTCCCTCTCTCTCTGCCCCTCTCCCACTCGTTCTCTTTCTCTCTGTCAAGAATAAACATTTAAAAAAAATTTTTTTTTTACTTTTTTTTTTCTTTTTTCTATTTTTTTTTTAATTTTTTTTTCAATGTTTATTTATTTTTGGGACAGAGAGAGACAGAGCATGAACGGGGGAGGGGCAGAGAGAGAGAGAGACACAGAACCGGAAACAGGCTCCAGGCTCCGAGCCATCGGCCCAGAGCCTGACGCGGGGCTTGAACTCACGGACCGCGAGATCGTGACCTGGCTGAAGTCGAACGCTTAACCGACTGCGCCACCCAGGCGCCCCTAAAAAAATTTTTTAAAAGAACAAACATTGTTAAAATGTCGATACTACACAAAACCATCTACATATTCAATGCAATACTTATCAAAATAACACCAGAATTCTTCACAGAGCTAGAACAAACAATTCTAAAATTTGTATGGACCCAGAAAAGACCCCGAATAGCCAAAGCAATCTTGAAAAAGAAAACCAAAACAGGAGGCATCACACTCCCAGACTTCAAGACATATTAAAAAGCTGTAATCAAGTAGTATGATACTGCACAAAAACAGACACCCAGATCAATGGAACAGAATAGAGAACGCAGAAATAGACCCACAAATGTATGGGCAACTAATCTTTGACAAAGCAGGAAAGAATATCCAATGGAATAAAGACAGTCTCTTCAGCAAATGGTGCTGGGAAAACTGGACAGCGACATGCAGAAGAATGAACGTGGATCACTTTCTTACACCATACACAAATATAAACTCAAAATGGATGAAAGACCTAAATGTAAGACAGGAAGCCATCAAAATCCTTGAGGAGAAAGCAGGCAAAAACCTCTTTGATCCTGGCCACAGCAACTTCTTATTAAACACATGTCCAGAGGCAAGGGAAACAAAAGCAAAAATGAACTATTGAGACCTCATCAAAATAAAAAGCTTCTGCACAGCAAAGGAAATAATCAGCAAAACTAAAAGGCAACCAACAGAATGGGAGAAGATATTTGCAAACGGCATATCAGATAAAGGGTTAGTATCTAAAATCTATAAAGAACTTATCAAAGTCAACACCCAAAAAACAATCCAGTGAAGAAATGGGCAAAAGACATGAATAGACACTTCTCCAAACAAGACATCCAGATGACCAACCGACACATGAAAAAATTCTCAACATCACTCACCATCAGGGAAATACAAATCAAAACCACAATGAGATACCACCTCACACCTATCAGAATGGCTAACATTAACAACTCAGGCAACAACAGATGTTGGTGAGGATGCAGAGAAAGAGAATCTCTTTTGCACTGCTTGTGAGAATGCAAACTGTTGCAGCCACTCTGGGAAACAGTATAGAGGTTCCTCAAAAAATTAAAAATAGAGCTGCCCTACGACCAGCAATTTCGCTACTAGGTATTTACCCAAGGGATACAGGTGTGCTGTTTCAAAGGGGCATATACACCCTAATGTTTATAGCAGCACTATGGACAATAGCCAAAGTATGGAAAGAGCCCAAATGTCCATTGGTGGATGAATGGATAAAGAAGATGTGGTCAATGGAGTACTACGTGGCAATGAGAAAGAACAAAATATGGCCATTTGTAGCAACGTGGATGGAACTGGAGAGTGTGATGCTCAGTGAAATAAGCCATACAGAGAAAGACAGATACCATATGGTTTCACTCTTATGTGGATCCTGAGAAACTTAACAGAAACCCATGGGGGAGGGGAAGGAAAAAAAAAAAAGAGGTTAGAGTGGGAGAGAGCCAAAGCATAAGAGACTGTTAAAAACTGAGAACAAACTGAGGGTTGATGGGGGTTGGGAGGGAGGGGAGGGTGGGTGATGGGTATTGAGGAGGGCACCTTTTGGGATGAGCACTGGGTGGTGTATGGAAACCAATTTGACAATAAATTTCATATATTGAAAAAAATATAAAATAAAAAAAAGAAGATGTGGTATATATATTCAATGGAGTATTACTCAACAACCAAGAAGAATGAAATCTTGCCATTTGCAACTACCTGGATGGAACTGGAGGGTATTATGCTAAGCAAAATTAGTCAGAGAAAGACAAATATCATATGGCTTCACTCACATGAGGAACTTAATAGACAAAACAGATGAACATAAGGGAAGGGAAGCAAAAATAATATAAAAACAGGGAAGGGGAGAAAACATAAAAGACTCTTAAATACAGAGAACAAACAGAGGGTTGCTGGAGGGGTTGTGGGAGGGGGTATGGCCTAAATGGTACGGGGCACTAAGGAATCTACTCCTGAAATCATTGTTGAACCATATGCTAACTTGGATGTAAATTACATAATAAATAAATTAAAAACATAAAAATAAAAAATAAAATAAATAAAAATAAAAAGCAAAATAAATAAATGTGAATTTGTATGGTGAGGCAAACATATTCCCAAACATGGAATGATGACTAAGACCATCACAGTTAACTTACAGGGACCAGTACCTGACTCTGGATTCCCTTAGAACAGGGCACATGATATTAAGGTCACTGACAACTGGTAAGAAAAGTCCTAGCAGTGGCACTCTGACGAAATAGGACTCAGAGAGATTATGCAAGTGAACCCAAGTCACATAGGTGTAAAATGGCAGAGCCAAGGTTTGTTTTTTTGTTTTTTTTTTTTTTTTGCCTCGTGGAATAATTCTATAATTTTTTTTTTTAGTTTGTAACATTTTATTTTTTTATATATATATGAAATTTATTGACAAATTGGTTTCCATACAACACCCAGTGCTCATCCCAAAAGGTGCCCTCCTCAATACCCATCACCCACCCTCCCCTCCCTCCCAACCCCCATCAACCCTCAGTTTGTTCTCAGTTTTTAACAGTCTCTTATGCTTTGGCTCTCTCCCACTCTAACCTCTTTTTTTTTTTTCCTTCCCCTCCCCCATGGGTTCCTGTTAAGTTTCTCAGGATCCACATAAGAGTGAAACCATATGGTATCTGTCTTTCTCTGTATGGCTTATTTCACTTAGCATTACACTCTCCAGTTCCATCCACGTTGCTACAAAAGGCCATATTTCATTTTTTCTCATTGCCACATAGTATTCCATTGTGTATATATACCACAATTTCTTTATCCATTCATCACTTGATGGACATTTAGGCTCTTTCCATAATTTGGCTATTGTTGAGAGTGCTGCTATGAACATTGGGGTACAAGTGCCCCTATGCATCAGTACTCCTGTATCCCTTGGATAAATTCCTAGCAGTGCTATTGCTGGGTCATAGGGTAGGTCTATTTTTAATTTTCTGAGGAACCTCCACACTGCTTTCCAGAGCGGCTGCACCAATTTGCATTCCCACCAACAGTTCAAGAGGGTTCCCGTTTCTCCACATCCTCTCCAGCATCTAGAGTCTCCTGATTTGTTCATTTTGGCCACTCTGACTGGCGTGAGGTGATACCTGAGTGTGGTTTTCATTTGTATTTCCCTGATAAGGAGCGACGCTGAACATCTTTTCATGTGCCTGTTGGCCATCTGGATGTCTTCTTTAGAGAAGTGTCTATTCATGTTTTCTGCCCATTTCTTCACTGGGTTATTTGTTTTTCGGGTGTGGAGTCGCTTTTTGCAGATGACATGATATTATACATGGAAAATCCGATAGACTCCACCAAAAGTCTGCTAGAACTGATACATGAATTCAGCAAAGTTGCAGGATACAAAATCAATGTGCAGAAATCAGTTGCATTCTTATACACTAACAATGAAGCAACAGAAAGACAAATAAAGAAAATGATCCCATTCACAATTGCACCAAGAAGCATAAAATACCTAGGAATAAATCTAACCAAAGATGTAAAGGATCTGTATGCTGAAAACTATAGAAAGCTTATGAAGGTAATTGAAGAAGATTTAAAGAAATGGAAAGACATTCCCTGCTCATGGATTGGAAGAATAAATATTGTCAAAATGTCAATACTACCCAAAGCTATCTACACATTCAATGCAATCCCAATCAAAATTGCACCAGCATTCTTCTCGAAATTAGAACAAGCAATCCTAAAATTCATATGGAACCACAAAAGGCCCCGAGTAGCCAAAGGAATTTTGAAGAAGAAGACCAAAGCAGGAGGCATCACAATCCCAGACTTTAGCCTCTACTACAAAGCTGTCATCATCAAGACAGCATGGTATTGGCACAAAAACAGACACATAGACCAATGGAATAGAATAGAAACCCCAGAACTAGACCCACAAACGTATGGCCAACTCATCTTTGACAAAGCAGGAAAGAACATCCAATGGAAAAAAGACAGTCTCTTTAACAAATGGTGCTGGGAGAACTGGACAGCAACATGCAGAAGGTTGAAACTAGACCACTTTCTCACACCATTTACAAAAATAAACTCAAAATGGATAAAGGACCTGAATGTGAGACAGGAAACCATCAAAACCTTAGAGGAGAAAGCAGGAAAAGACCTCTCTGACCTCAGCCGTAGCAATCTCTTACTCGACACATCCCCAAAGGCAAGGGAATTAAAACAAAAGTGAATTACTGGGACCTTATGAAGATAAAAAGCTTCTGCACAGCAAAGGAAACAACCAACAAAACTAAAAGGCAACCAACGGAATGGGAAAAGATATTTGCAAATGACATATCGGACAAAGGGCTAGTATCTAAAATCTATACAGAGCCAAGGTTTGAAGCTACATCAGTGTGAAGACAAAGCCTGAGAGCTTACCTGTTATGCTGTAATATTTGCCCATCGAGTAAACATCACCCTGCCCTCAGGACCTTTGCTGTTTCAAATCAACCAATCAATCAACCTTAAAGATGTTCTACACAAGCTCAGGACAGAACAACAGGCTTCTATATCACCAGAAATACAAGAAGCTAAAGTCCAAGAAATTCAGCCAATATATAGGCCGCTGTTTCCTAAGATGTCAAACAGCTTACCTGGACGGAAATTTTCACTGGGGGTCCTCTCAGTTTTGAATCACATTGACCCAGCACTAGGTGTGCCAGCTCTGCAAACATAATAGCCAATATCTGGAGCAAGAGGAAACAAATTTTCCCCCCATCCAGATGTTTTGATGTTCATTAATATGACATCTTATTAAGAATGTGTTATGTGCTGGGTATCTGGTAGGAGACTGGCTCATTTTTCTTATTTTCCAGATGTGTTGTACAATAAGAATGGAAACATGGTCTCACTCCTAGAAATGAAATGAGTGGAGAAAAATGAAAGATTATAAAACAAACATCTCTGCCTAATTTGCAATGAATTAGCAGGATTTATTACTAATAACAACATAATGGGCTGGCATACATTCATGGAGAACTAATGGCATGTCAAGCAATATAACGAATGTTTTATGCATATTATTGTCACATTTAATCCCTGCACCTATTTTCATTGGAGACACAAGGATTTGGAGACTTGGAGAGGCTGTAAAGTGGAAGTGGTCAAGTTACATTCAAAGTGTGACTGTCTGACTCCAGAGCCCTAACTCAACTGTCACTTCAGTGACTTTGTTATGTCTTTGCTACATAGAGTATGGTTCATGGACCATCAGCAACTGACTTCTGGAAGTTCGTTAGAAATGAGGGATGTCAGCCTCCCTCCCCAGATATGATGAATGCATGCCTACACTTTACCAGGATCCTCAGGAGACCATGTGCTAACTTCTAGATGTCCTTCACAGACCACTTGCTTCATATCACTTTAGTGCTTGTGGCAAAAAAAAGCACCTACTCTCCATTCCAGGTTCATTGAACAAGATTCTCTGAGGGTGGCACCCAGGAATCTGTACTTTTTATGAGTTCTTCAGTTTGTTTTGATGGCACAATGACATCTGATAACCAATGCTGTGCTATATTTCTTCTTTTCAAGGTCTAGCTGTGGGGTTATATTCTTTCTTCTGGAAATGGAAGATGTATCCCAAAATGGAAGAACTGTAAAAAAGAAAATTGGTCCAATTGAGGGCTCTTAGGAAGACATTCACTTGTTGCTGATTTGTAATCCTGGGGAAGCTTGAACCATCCTATCAAAGCCAACTTATCAGGTCCATCCAATTCAGCAACATATGCTGAGTCGGTGTGCTCAGCATTAGGAGCAAGGAACAAGGGTGAGTTTTTAACTAGGAGGATGATAAAAAGACACAAACAAACATGATCTAAAACACAGGAGCTCGTTGACATAAGAGATGCGCACTATCCAAATCAGGTCTGCCTAACTGGAAACCCCAACACCTTCTGTCAGCCAGTTAGCCCCATATGGAACCAGGGAAATAGACTGGCCATGACCTCAGCCTCTCTTCTTGGTGCTGTCTGATGTTAGGCTGGTACACAAAAACCTCTAGGCCTCCCTGAGCCTAGACAGACATTTGTACATCAGCATACATTTGCACACCAACCATGTTGCCCTAATGTATTCACTTGGGTTTTGGCTTTGCTTCTCCTGTTTAGCTGTCAAATAATCTATTTAGATTAAAGCTTCTGCTCTGTCAGGGCACACACCCATGGCTGATGTCCACCAATCTCCCTTTTAGCTCCCTGAAGTGAGCTAGCATCTGGATTTTAAGCATTCATTCATTTCACATGCAAGTGCCCAGGATTAAGATACTATGGAGATACAAGACTGATTCTGTATTCTACACCTGGAAATTTGACTTAGAGTCTAACAGGACAGGACATTAGCCATTAAATACTTACAAACAGAGATCGATGCAATGGAGGTGAGGTTTGGAGTCCTGTAAAAGTTAACAGAGGACCAAAAACTCAACCAGGGTCCACACAGAAGGCTTTCCTGAGGAAGTGACATTCAATGGAGACCGGAAGATCCAGAGATGAGACTGATTACCTGGACCCCTGCCATCCCTTGTGGATCAAGAAGACACACCTGAAAGTCTACTGTTCTACAATGGCCTTCAATCTGCATTTAATATGTACTCAATCTGCATTTAATACGTACTAGTGTGTGGGGCGCCTGGGTGGCTCAGTCGGTTAAGAGTCCGACTTCAGCTCAGGTCATGATCTCACGGTTCGTGAGTTCGAGCCCTGTGTCGGGCTCTGTGCTGACAGCTGAGAGCCTGGAGCCTGCTTTGGATTCCATTTCTCTCTCTCTCTCTCTCTCTCTCTCTCTCTCTCTCTCTCTCTCTCAAAAAAAATACACACACACACACACACACACACACACACACACACACACACTGGTGTGAACAAATGAGTTTTGTGCTTTGTTACAGATTGAGTCTATGTTGAAGCCCTAATCTCCCATGTGACTATATTTGGAGATGGAGCCTCTGAAGAAGTAATGAAGGGTAAACCAGGTTATAAGGATGGGGCCCTGATCCAATAGGATTGGTGTCCTTTTAGAAACACCTGAGAGATCCCTCTTACTCTATGACATGTAAGAGCACAGCAGGAAGGGTGCTGTATGCAAGCCAGGAAGAAGGTTCTCCCCAGAAACCAAACCCTGTTGTAAACTTGATGTTAGACTTCCAGTCTCCAGAACTGTGAGAAAATAAATGTCTGCTGTGTAAGTCACCCAGTCCGTGGGTTTCATTATGTCAGCGTGAGCAGACTAATACATGCTGTATTTTGATATGCATCTGCTAAAGCCACTTCTGTACCCATTTATCATTACTTAGAATTACAAGAGAAAAATTAGACCCAGGGTCTTGAGGATTTATTTTCTCTCCTTTTTTCCTGATCAGCAATAATGTCTGTGTGATATTTGTAACAGTGGACTAAATTAAAATAAGATCAGTAAGTTAATTTTATAGTTTAGGCGAACAAAATCGATTTTCTATCATAAATATATTTCTTAATTTTAAGTAAACAAGGTATCCAATAAATTTACACATTTAAATGGTTAGAATGATAATTTAGGGTTTGCTTATTCACATTAACTATTTAAAATTATGGAAAAATATTGTTTTAACATAAGAAAATGAGTATTCTTCAAGTTTTGCCACACCTCCTTTTTTTTTATAGTATTTAGGGATGAATATTCTCCAACATTTTTCTTATTTTTTGTGAGAAAGGCAAAGGTTAGCCCAGCATCTTTTGGATTTCACAAAGGTTTCTGATTTGTTTTTTCACAATTATAATTCACATTTTAACAACTATGGCTGGTCTAAGAAATGAAAGCCTTTAATTTCTTATTTCCATTAATTTCCTTAATTACTGTGCTCTACCCTTACATATATATAAGCAATGAGGTAAGTAAGCATCCTAATTCCTATTCAGTATAGGGAAACGTCGTGCAGGGAGGGGACGTGAAAATAAAGCCAATGTCACAAAGTCAGAAAATGGAAGTCAGCTTCCAAATTCAGGACTGTTTGACTCTCATCTACTGCCTTCTACACTTAACCACTTAATTCCTCATCTATACTTCCTTCTCTTCTGATTAGAGCTCTCCTCTCTACCACCTTCCCAACCCAATACCCTCACTAGCTACGCTGTCCAGAGGACCCTTCACCATCCATCCTCCCCCATCTTGTCTATTCTAGCACACACTGGCTCCCTCTCTCCACCTCACGTCTCACACCCACACCAGAGTGTCAGGAAATGAAGCACCACTGGAATCCAAAATGTGGAAAAACCAACCCCCTACCACTGGTATCTATAGAACACTGGTATCTAGCACACACTGGCTCCCTCTCTCCACCTCATGTCTCACACCCACACCAGAGTGTCAGGAAATGAAGCACTACTGGAAACCAAAATGTGGAAAAACCAACCCCCTACCACTGGTATCTATAGAATGTTAGAGAGAGGCAGCACTTGACCTTGAAGTTTTGGGGAGGAACCAAGTTGTAGAGACATGTAAACATTACGAACAAAAGTAGAGAGTAGGGAAGTTATAAAATGTATGAAATATATCCCAAATCAGAGTTCTATTTTGAGAAAGAACAGAGTGCATGCATTGGACACGTCTATCACCCAGACAGGTTGGCTAAGTGAGCTGTAGAGAATACTAGGCACAGGTTGGTAGAGGCTTGCTTGTGTCTCCCCAGCATCTCTCTCTGCTTCTAGTAACAGATGCCAGCACATCCATGTGACCCAAATGAGGCCAATTCTAGTACTGCCCCCTGGCAACAGTGATTGGTCCAAGGTGGAGGGCAGAGCACTTGACTCTAGCTGATCAGATTCTCTATTCTGGGAATCTGAGTATTCTTCAGACACATAGTCACCAAGAGTGGTTGAACTTGAGTCACTCTCTGACAGTTTTCTAGAAAGCAGGTCATGCACTTTGGCCTCTGAGGCCTCTGGGGCATCCCTGTGTCCTATTATTCCCAAGACTTGGTTATCTGTCTCTTCCTTTGGTTTACTGAGCTACTCCATTTGCTGGAGTCAGATTCTATCGCTTTAACACAGACTAAGGAGTTTGTACTTCATTAAGTAGGAAACTCAGGGTCATTAAAGGATTTTAAGAATAGGGGGATTATTATCAGGCATGCAGAAATAATCCACAGGGATAGACAGAAACAGCATAAGAATGCCATTTACTGATATGCTCATCAATGATTATTCAGAGCCAGAGTTACAGTCCTTCTACTGGAAACAATGGGACTGATGATGGGTTTAAAATATCAACAAAGAAATCAGAGAACTCAAAGTAAGGAGTCCCATAAAGCAAGGTAAATTACATTCCAGACAGTCAGAAGCACATTCTTCTTTAATCTTGATCATTCCAGATTTGAAAACTATGATTTTCAGAATCACAGAATATTCAGGTGACATGTGACATTCCATTACTTGGTCTCAGGAAACTGTGTGTGTGTGTGTGTGTGTGTGTGTGTGTGTGTGTGTGTGTGTTTTAAGTGTGTATATATCATTACATTTCCCCCAACCCCCCCCAAAAAAATCCAGCCATGTCCAAAACCTAAAAAGTCCTACAATTCAATAGTATTCCTAATGAGACACCATGCTCTTTTTTTAAATTAATTTTTTAACGTTTCTTTATTTTGAGAGAGAGAGCATGAGCGGGAAAGGGGCAGAGAGAGAGAGAGAGAGAGAGAGAGGGAGAGAGAATCCCAAGCAGACTCCACACTGTCAGCACAGAGCCTGATGGCAGGGCTTGATCTCACAAACCGCGAGATCATGACCTGAGCCAAAATCAAGAGTTGGACATTCAACTGACTGAGTCACCCAGGAGCCATGAGAAGCCTTGCTCTTAACCTTCCTCACTTCCCACCTTTCAAGAAACTGTGCTTGGATGATATGAGCTCAGCCAAAGGCCAGTGGACTCAGATTTTCCTTGGGATAGGGAGGAAGAAATAAGAGCATCCAATGATTATGTCCCAATTTAGGTAACTTTGGGCTTCATTTTGTTTCACGATTTGATGCTCAGAAATGAGAGCAGAGAGTCATGGGTATCACTGACCTGCCTCCACATGCAAAATGAGCCTGTCAGTTCACACAGTTTGGAAGGTCGCCCATTCCAGCATCAAATTCCACATTCTCTAACAGGGACTGTTAGAGTGTCCACACTCTTGCTTTGTTCTCCCATTTCTGTCCTCCCTGCTTCTCAGCAGACCATACAGGGTATTATAACATGTATGAGCCTGGATGTATATGCTTCTGTGCATTAGGAACAGTCATTTTAATTCTTTAGTCACTTATCATAACAATATCATCAAGGACTAGAAAATCTGAAGACTTTACCTGTGTACAGAATTTTATAATTTGCTAAAACTTTTTACATTATTCCATCAATTATATTAAAAGGCATAGTTTCTCAACCTCATCACAGCTGACATTTAGGTCTAGAAACTTTTTTGTGGTAGGGGACTGTCCTGTGAATTGTGGGATGTTTAGCAGCACCCTTGGCCTCTGACCATTACCTACCAGAAGCATCCAGCCCAGTTGTGGCAATCACAAGCATCTCCAGACATTTTGGGGGCAAAATTGTCCCTGGTAAAAATTGCTGCTATAAGGTATTGCCTCATTTCTTCTAGATGCCCCTTACTCCATCCTCTATATCTGCCTCATTGGCAAAGTCCTACTCATCTTTTCATGGTTAGTTGATACATGGCCTCCTCCTGAAAGTCCTCCCTGGCCTCCCAGAACCAGTTAGGGGCCCTTCCCTGGCTTTCTTCAATCCCCCTAGTCACCTTAATTTGCAACTGTTATACTTAAATTTTTTTTTACATTTATTTATTTTTGAGAGACAGAGAGAGTCAGAGCACAAGTGGGGGAGGGGCAGAGAGAGAAGGAGACACAGAATCTGAAGCAGGCTCTAGGCTCCAAGAGCTGTCAGCACAGAGCCCAACACGGGGCTCGAACCCACAAACCATGAGATCATGACCTGAGCCAAAGTCGGATGTTTAACTGACTGAGCCACCCAGGCTCCCCAGCAACTATTATACTTTATGACAAGTGCCTGGTAATGTCTGCTCCCCCATCGACTGTGAGTCCCGCTTATTGTTCATGCCCAAATTGCATGGCAGGGTGAATTATATCTGGTAGATATCCAAAAACTCCTTGGGAACAAAGAAAATAGGGCAGGTAATATTAGCACCACTTTGCTCATGAAGAGACTGAGGTTAAGGTAGTCAACTGACTTCCTTATCCACGGTCATAAAGCTTCTTAAATAGTTCAGCTGCTTTTACTTCCCAAATGTCTCTGGATTCCAAATATTTGCCTCCATCCTCATGGAAATCACCCAAGTCAAAGTCATCATTTCTCACCTGGGCTTCTTACAATCCTAGTGGTATCCCCTCCAGGATGTACCATCTGTTCTGTACATGCCAGCCTTGTGGTCTTGCAGATGCTTACCTCCAAGGTCATAGCTCAACCCTGCTAGGGAAGCCCCTGCCCACCTCTACACCCATATCTACCTCCCCCTACCACGCCTACCCCCTCCCTGGATTTCCCTCTATTCCAAATATGCACAACTCCCTTCCACAGCAGGGCCCTGACATACACTTCCCCCTCTCCTGGAATGTTCTATTCCTTCTTTTCACCTAACAAACTTTTCTATTCCTGATACTCTTAGTTCTAAAGTCACTTTTCCTTCTTCAGCACTCTACAGCATGAATTAGATCAAGTACCCCTGGTGTAGGCTCTTAGCCCCAATACCTTTCTCTCATAGCACTTATTATTTATGACTGTTTGTGTTGAATGTCTCTGCCCATGGTAAGAATTGCCACTATAAGGTATCACCTTACCTCTGCTATATAAGTTCTACGATAATGGGCCTGTGTTTATTTTGCCCACTGTTGTTATGCCACTACATTGCACAGAAGCCTGGCACATAGTAGGCACTTGATGCACATTTATGGAAGGAAGAAAGGGAGGAGATAGGAAGGAAGAAGATAGAAAGAGTAGAAAGAAGGTAGCAAAAGGGGAAGGAAGAAATGGGAAGAGGGCAGATTCAGAGGAAGGGAGGGAGGAAGATAGAAGCATGCAAAGAAATATGTAATACACAGAATTATCACTGCTAGCTTATACACTGTGGCATTCTTAAAGAAAAAGCCCTTTTCATCTCCACTTTGACAAGAATGCTCAGACCATCTTAAACCATCCACTCATCTAATGTATCATGTAAGCAATTGTTTGGAATCTGCTACACAAAAAGAGAATCAGAAATCAATAGAGCTTGTGACCTTTAAAGGAAATGACATTTTTTGCAGGATACACTGGTGGCACATGGCAAATGTGACAATTTTCAGGCAGCATGTTGTGCCTCTAGAAATATATTACAGATTTTCTGTCGTACAGAAAGCTGTGGTTGGATTTTCTCCACATGGGAACACTGAGGTCATCAGCCTCCCCTCCTCCTGCAGACAGAGTCTTTGCATATGGAGCAGCCCTTTGGGAGGTTGGCATTGGTGTGGGAGAGGGTGAGGGCAATGGGAAAAGGGAACCTGAAATGGTAAAGGATGGAAGCTAATGGAGAAGAACAGAGACAGCAAGGGGGTGCCATCTTTCACCCCTTCCCTTCCCCCCTCTCCTATTTTCTCTGATCAAAGATGGGGAGAAGTGAGAACACTGGCTCCTCCCAAAGCTATAAGATAAATCTGGTTCTTATCAAAATGGGTGCTTTAGGGCAGGCCTGATATTCTGCACTTAAGTCCCCCTGCACTTCTATTCCGCCTTTCATCCAGGGAGGCCCAACCTCCAACCCCTAAAATGTTCCAGATTTCATAAATCCCCACCACTTGTGATGGTTGATTTCATGTGTCATCTTGGCTGGTCCACTGGTACCCAGTTTCAGGTCAAACACCAGTCTAGATATTGTGAAGAATTTTTTTTTGTAAAACACTGAAATCAGTAGACTCTAAGTAAACCAGTCATCTTTTACAATTTAAGTGGGCCTCATCCAATCAGTTAAAGGCCTGAACAGTAAAGGCAGATTCCACAAGAATAGAGGAATTCTGCCTTATAGACTGCCATTGGACTCAAGGGGCAATATCAACTCTTCCATGGGCTGCCTGCTGGCCTGGACTGCAAATATGGGGCTGAGCCTCCAAAAATCATGTAAGCTAATTCCTTAAAATAAACCTCCATCTCCTAATCTCAGTATGTCCCTTCCCGCCCCCGTCTCACTGTACACACTCATACACACATACACACACTCATATACACACATAGATCCTATTGGCTCCGTTTCTCTGGAGAACCCTGACTAATATACGACTCCTCCTCCTCCTAATCACAATGCACAACTCTTGGTCTGACCGCCCAGGCTTGCTGGGACAATCTGATTAATGATTTCTGGCTGCAGCATTATTAGATATGAACACAGTGAGAAATTACCCTTTCAGGTGAACACTCACTGTAGCTAGGGCCCACAGGTGTATCCACACACTGATTTTTATCTCACATCCTCCCAGACAAGCAAAGAGAAGGACCATCTGTATGTCCCTTTTTACAAATAAGGAAAGTAAGGCCCGGGGAGGTCAATTGGGATGCCCAAATTCACATGTCTACTGTCAATTGGAACTCAAACCTGGGTTTGTCTTCCATTCTGGCCTCTTTCTGGCGTTGTACTGGTCTGCCCAGAGCCAAGCTCCTGACATTACAGAATCTAATGGTGGGACCCTGAGACACAGTGTCAGGCAGAGGGAAAAGCTGAAACATGTGGCAAAAGAACTTGGATTTGGACTAAGTCAGACCTGCATCCTAACTGTGCTAACTCCCTGGGGGATCTTGCACAGTCATTTCACTCCTCTTGGCCTCGGTTTACCCAACTGTGAAATGAGAGGGCTGGACTAATGATGAGTAATTTCTGGGAAGGATCTCTCTCTTTGTGCAGTTTCCAAAGTGCCATGATTGGAGAGTAATGGCCAAGTAACAAGAATAAACTAACACAAGGAAGGAACAAAGGTTTCTGGTGTGTGTATGTGTGTGCGTGCATCTGTGTATGTTTGTGTGTGTGTGTGTTGTTGTTGTTATCACTTTTCTCTGCTGCCAGGGTCTGTTTTGAGTTTTTCCACCCTTGACACCCGTGTCTGACACATCTCTCCAGCTCATAATGAGCTTTCATTCAAGTCACTGATCAATAGCAGGAACCAGCAGGTCTGTGTCTCCTGCTTGTTTTCTCTATCTTCAATCTGCCAAGACAGATTAGGCTATTTCCAAGGTCACTCAATATTCAGGGAGAGAATGGAAAGATATCTGTTGGGCTGTTCATAGAACAAGGCTGCAAACAGACAAGCTGAGAGCTCAACTGTGTGTTCCATGACAGATTCGATTTACATCAAGGTCAAAGAGGGTACGTTTTCTTGCTGAACCCTTCTTGAGTCAGAGCTGCTGGCTAGTCCATCAGCTACCAAGTCAGTGTCCTCCCTAATGGAACACTGACTTATAAACACAGAGCCAGCCTCACCAGTCAAGAGGTGCGGTGTAATCTTGTGATTCGAGGTGTCCCTTGCTATGCAATCTGCTTTATCAGTCTGTTGAAACATTCATCACTGGACTTCAGTGCAGGATACAGCACAGAGCCTCTTTCCTTACCAATCCTGACATTTTTGTTTCAATAGTTAAGTCTAATCTCTTGACAAGTACTTCTATTCACCCAATCACGGCAATGCAGTCAGTACTTGTAGAGAAAGCATCTGTTCAGCCTCCACCTTTGAAGACATGCATAGAAGTTTCCTGGTTCAGGAAAACAACACAATAAGAATGGCATTACCCTATTCCCCCAATTATTTGGGAGGAAACTGGGAAAATAAAACATAGACTATCTCAAGTAAAAAAAGGTTTCCAATTTTAAACCTGTAAGTGATCGTTCAAAAACTGTAAAGATAAAACCCAGGCTACAACATACAGACTTGGGGGTGGCCTGCCTCAACTCTTATTCTGTTTTGAATTGTGTCTCCACAAAAAGTTTTATGTTGAGGTCCTAACCCCTAGAACCTCAAAATGTAACTGTATTTGGAGTTTAAAGTATACCTTTAATGAGGTAATTAAATTAAAATGAGATCCATCAGGGTGAGCTCTAATCTAACATGACTGGTGATTTTAAACAAAGAGAAAATCTGGACACAATCACATACAGAAGGAAGATGGTGTGCAGACACAGGGGAAGATGGCCATCTACATACCAAGGAGAGAGGCCTGGAACAGATTCTTCTCTCAAGGCCCTCAGAAGGAACCAACTCTGCTGTCACATTGGTCTCAGATTTCTAGCTTCCATAACTGTGAGAAAATGACTTTCTGTTGTTGAAGCTCCACAACCTGTGGTACTTTGTTATAGTGGCCCTAGCAAACTCATAAAACTCTCTCTGAAGACGGTGCAACATTTGTCGAATACCTGAGGCATAGATTCAGATGCAGGGGTCTCTCTCTTAAGAGGTTTAAAATGCCAATAAAATAGTCAGCGTTTCAAAGGGGATCCTTTCTAGAGGAAAAACATGTAAATATAATATGTATATATGAGAGAAGAGAAAGAGAGAGAGAGATGCACTTTCTGTTAATCCTTTATTTGCTATGATACTTTGAAGTTGTCTAATCTGGCTATGTGAATCACAGTACTACTAAGGAGCAGTCCTTGGTGTTATTAAGGATTTAATTCAATCATTCTATAAATATTTATTTGATATTTCCTATATTCCAGTCACTGTACTAGGAACTGAGGTTACAAGTGTGAACAAAATCCCTACTCTAATTGAGCTTATGTTCTAGGAGGGGAGATAGGTGAATAAGAAGTCATACCTAAGGAGTTGGTTAGGCAGTGATACAAGCTATGGAAAAAAATAAATCAGGGAAAAGGAATGAATTGTTGAGAACTTTCATTTTAGACAGAATGGATGGGGCATGCTGATTGGTGACCCAATGTCTCTCTGCTCTATCCCAGTCCTTCCAAGGTCAGTTCTGTAAAGCAGGGGGCTGGAAGCCTGTGAATTATATTCCTAAGATTCCCTTGCAGCTGGCACCAGCTAGGTTCTGCCAATGCTCCCTCTGCCAATAGGAATCACTGATGAGAGACTGGAAGGCAGAAGGAAGGAAGAAGCAATGTTCTTTCTGCTTCTGGTGGTGCTTTAAGCAACTTTAGCTGCCATGGTGGAGTGGGCGGGTAAGGGGGGCTCTTGAGTTCCTGATCAGACAGATTGACACCAAGAGCAGTAACCCTGCAGCAGTTAATGGCTCTGCCTTTGGCAGTGGTAACACCAGAAGCAGGTCTCTTCTAGCTCCCAAGCACCAATGGAAGTAAAGACTGGTCTTGCTGCAAAGCAGTGGCAGTGTTGGACCCAAAAGCATCCGTCTCTGTGGCACATGTGCAGCCTCTGGGTTACACCATTTCTCCTTTTCTTTTCCAGCCCCCCTGCTGTCATGAATCTGCATGGGCCCACTTATTCCTTCTGCCCCACCAGGCTTTCAATTTGTAATCAATCTCCCTCTATTACATTCTCTGAAAACAAACAAACAAGCAAACAAAAAACAACTGTTCCTGTGTTTCTAGTTAGACAATGACCAGGAGAGAAGGTCTAACTAAGAAGGTGGCATTTGGGTTAAGGATATAAAGAAAACAGAGTGAGACTTGGGAATATCTGGGGTAGAAGCATTCCAGGCAGAGGGAAGTGTGAGTTCCAAGGTCCCAAATGGGAACATATCTGTTATTTTCAGGGAACACTAAGGAGGCCATGGGAGATGGAGGAGAGTGATGAAGGGAGAGAAAAGCAGAAAATGAGATTAGAAAATGAGCCTCAGATCATGAGGCTACTGAGATGATGCTATTACCCTAAACAAAAAAATTCAAGATCCCCTATTAAATGTATAGAGAGAGAATGACAAAGCTGGAAGTCATCATAATTTTGAAGGGATATTGGAACCCAGTGTATGCCTGTTCCAACATTATGAAAATGGAAAAACCATGGGAACTGTGATTTAAAACAGGCTCCTTGAAGACTATAGCCCACAGGCCAAATCCAGCCCACTACCAAATCCAGCTTTTGTAAATAAAGTTTTAGTGGCACACAGCCACACCCATTCACGTACACATTGCATATGGTGGCATTTGCATCATGATGGTAGACATGAGTACTTGCAACAGAGACTATCTGGACCACAAAGCCTAAGATATTTACTCTTTCCTTTGTAGAAAAATTTTGCCAACCCTGATGTAGAGAGTTAGTCATTTCAGTGATAAAGAACTGATTTCAGAATAGGAAAATAACCATATATGGTTAGTAAAAAAATTTTACCTACATAATGTAGAGTCTTGGTATAAAGTTAGCAGAAGTATCATAAAATAAAAACCTTCAAGCATCACATCACAAAGCTTTCACCTACTTTTTCTTTCACCTATTTTTTTAAAAAAGGTAGAATCAGACCAATAAATACAGAGAATAAACAGATAGTTGCCAGTGGAGAGGGGGCTGGAGGGTGGGCAAAGTGGGAGACACAGGATTCGAACTATGGAATAAATAAATCACAAGGATCAAAGACACAGCATAGGGAATATAGTCAGCACTACTGTAATTGCTTTGCATGGTGATAGATGGTAGCTACACTTTGATAAACGTAGCATAACGTATACAGTTGTCAATTTACTATGTTACTTGAAACTAATGTAACATTGTGTGTCAACTATACTCAAATAAATTAAAAAATTTTCACCTAAAAGCAGTCTGCATATCCTCAGGAAAGTATCAATGAGTCGTAGGCAGGGAATGAGGGGATGCAGGGAGGCACTGAAGTCAGCCATTGGCATGATCTCTTGAGCAAGATGATACCTGCTTAATCAGAATGGAACAAACAAAAGCCAATAGGTGTCCAAAAGAGTGGTGGAAATTCAGCAATGCTGGACGAAAGAAAGCTTCACATGGTTGGAAATCCCATCCTAATCCTAAATCCTAGGACAGGGAAAGGGAGAAATGCATCTGTAGTTCTCACTCTACACCCCCCTCCCACATCTTCCCAAAATGAGCACCCTCCATCCACTTCATCTTTCCTTCCTTTTGCCTAGGTCATATCCCACGCTGAGCACTGAGGGAGAATAGTAAAATTTGTTTTTGCATATGGAAATTTAGCTCCTCATTTTCTTGAAATGTACGGAAGCAGAAACTAACATTTGCATTTCATAGTCTCCAGATTCCCACAGACCTTGATGAGCCAAGAGGCAGTTAACACAAGCATTCCTGGGTAAACTCAGTTTTCTATTGGCAAATAAATCTTTTTATATTAAGGTGAAACAATAATAATCATTTTAAACAATCATGTGGAGTGTGATTACAAAATAGCTCATTTGGAAAGAACATTATCAGCTTATGAGATCCTTGGAGATTCTAAGACGGAAGGTGCTACGGATAAAACCAACTGTTATGGGGCTTTGTTATTTCCACAGCACAAGGAGGCAAAATTCACATTTTAACACTGTAATAAGAAAACAATGCAAAGTCTGATTAAGTAAAAAGTGAGAGCACTTGTTACAGCCAAACTCAATGTCTCTCACATGCTTGCTGGCATTGAGGAGGAATCATGGGAGAGGTTTCTAAACTCCCGGGGCTCCTCAGGTACCATTCAGTTTTGTGCACTCACATTCTGATCACGCTCCCTTTGATGGCTGGGTAATAGCAAAGGTTTGCTAGCAAATGCAAACAATTACATTTTGCAGTACTCCATTCTCTTGCTATTTACCCAAGGTTTCTGGAAAGCAGAATTCCATCTGGCCTAGTCTCAGTCATGCTGAGCTCATTTCAATGGTGAATTTTCCAGAACACTATAACCACCCTGACTTGGGTTTATTGGTAAAATGTCAAGACTTGAGTTACTCAACCTGCAAAAGAGTCGGGAGCATTGAGTAGTATTGCCAACGTATGGTGGAATTGTTTCTGAGTACATAGTAACTCCTGGAATAATAAAGAACTAGCATTCATTCATTCAACAAACAGAAAGTGAACCCCTTCCTTGTACCAGATGCTGTTCTAGGTACTGGAGATAAAATTATGAGATCACAGTTGGGATTTTTCCTCCTTGAAACTTCATATCCAACAGAAATGGGAAAGATAGGTCAATGGTTTTATGAAAAGATGTGCCCAAAACCATTTCCTTGTGAATATGGCAACCAGCCCCATTAACCTTATTTACACAAGGACAAATATTACTTAACCATCTTTCATAACAAAATTATAGGCAATTTTGAGCAAAGCCATCCAAATCATGACATCTGAACCAATGCAACTTAACTCCTCCTTGCACTGATAAAGGCAATATCTACTTTCTGAACTATCTGAACATTTTTCACCCTTGTGGGGTTTTTTTGCTACTGCCACACATCAGGCTTGTTTCTATGCAAAACAGAAATTGCAGATGCTTGTATAATACATTCCCTTCCTCATCAGCCTTTCCCATCTTTATGCTGTTACCTTCTGTTCCCTTATTAGCCTATTACAACATGGCTTCTGCCTCCATCTTGCCAGTTGACTATTGACAACTTTATTAATAACTTCCCTGTTGCTTAAGTCCAACAGACAAATGTCATTCCTCAGCTTCCTGATCTTCTCAGCTGCATTCAATAGAGCTGACCACTCTGTCCTACCCTTGTCTTCTGGGGCACTGCATTCACGTAGTTCTCCTCTTACCATCTTGACATCCCTTGCTCACTGATCCTCCTTTAAATGTTGACATTCCCCAAGGATGTCTCTACAACCTTTCCTCCTGGCTTCATACTTTGTCTCCTAGCTTCCATTGCCATCTTTGTTCTAATGACTTGAAAGTTTATGTGTCCAGCTCATGCCTCTCCTCTGAGATGAAGAACAAATGCTCAATTGTCTACTTAACATTTCCCCATATACCACCACTACCTCAAAATCACATATGTAAAAACTAAATTCATGATCCAATTCCATAATTCATTTTTCTCCAAAGTCCTCTGTCTCCATGAATTGCACTACCAAATTTTACAAACTAGAAATTTCAAAGTTGATATTCCTCCTTCCTTACCCACCACATCCCAATCAATGTCAAGAATTATTGATTCTACTCCCTAAATATCTCTAGAACCCATCCAAAGTGTGTGGCATATCCGCTAACACCTCACTTGTTAAAGCTAGTCACATGGCCAAGCCCAGAGTCAAGGAACAGGACTGTCATTCCTCCATTGCAAATCTATAGGGGAAAAGGCATGGGTATATAAATGGTTGAAGAACTGAGGCTACGGAGGGGTGCCTGGGTGGGTGAGGTCGGTTAAGCATCCTACTCTTGATTTTAGCTCAGGCTATGATCTCATGGTTGGTAGATGGAGCTCTGCATCAAGCTCTGAATTGACAGTGCAGAACCTGCTTGGGATTCTCTCTTCCTCTCTTACTGCCCATCGCTCCCAAAGAAAGAAAGAAAGAAAGAAAGAAAGAAAGAAAGAAAGAAAGAAAGAAAGAAAGAAAAGGAGAAAGAAAGAAAGAAAGAAAGAAAGAAAGAAAGAAAGAAAGAAAGGAAGGAAAACTGAGGCTAAGGATGCAATCTATTCCCCCACACTGACCTGACATCCACTTGAACACAATCCTAGTATCCCATACACAGCACAGCTTGGAAACACACTAGCAGCCCCTCTCCCTTTATTCTCTTTGGACCTTTAACCAGTTCTGCTTCCTGTCTGGTCTCATACTCATGAAAACCTTCATACAACATGGCTCATGATGACTGTTAGATGACAAAGACTAAAAAGACAATAATCAATGTTCTGTTCTTTTCTAAGGGGAGGGCTGTCTCTAGGCAAAGAAGAATTTATTTTAATCTTTTTAAAAAATGTTTATTTTTGAGAGAGAAAGAGGAATTTATTTTAAAGGCAAACAAATAATAGGAGGGTTGTGTGCCATTTTGGTGTTATCTGGGCCCTTGCTGTGCAAAGTGTGATTCATGGACAAACGGATGGGGCATCATCCACGGGCTTGTTACAAATGCGGAATCTTAGGCTCTGTCCAAAACTACTTCATGAAAATTTGCCTTTTGACAAGATCCCCAGGTGATTTGTATGCATATAAAATTTGGGAAACACTGTGCCATGCTATGATTCCTTCAAACTCAGAGACCAAGAGGTTGCTTTGGAAATGATGATGACCAAAATTGAATATAACCAGTTTCCACTCTTTATAGACATAGAAATGGACAGCAAACAGCAATGTGGCAGTTGCTATTGGATTATTAGACCCAAAGTTTAGTTTTCAAAATCTCCTGTGGGAAAGGGGATGATGTGTTCCTTAGTGAACAGTCTATTTCTTTTGAAATCATGAAATTTCACAAATTACAAGAAAGGTCACATTGAAAATTAAAGCTATAATTTTATTGGGTGACTCCTCTCAGGCCGACAAAATGGTTTTTCTTCACTGCATCATTTTTATTGAATTTCTGGGTTATTTAAAAGGGGGAAAAAGGTATGCCCAAAGTGAATGAGTATACAGTCTGTTGAGTGAAGAAAAAGTATAAAAGATTGTCAATAATTGTGAAATGACAGCTTATGATGAATGACAAAATTAACTCAAGAACCATGTAGAAAACAAAAGCATCCAAGCAACTTTCTAATCGACAGTAAATATGAATAATATCGACAGTAAATATGAAAAACAAAGTGCATTTTCAGGGCACCTGGGTGGCTCAGTCAGTTAAGCATCCGACTTCGGCTCAGGTCATGATCTCACAGTTTGTGAGTTTAAGCCCCACGTCAGGCTCTGTGCTGACAGCTCAGAGCCTGGAGCCTGCTTCAGATATTCTCTCTCTCTCTCTCTCTCTCTCTCTCTCTCTCTCTGCCCCTCCCTGTCTCATGCTCTGTCTCTCTCTCTCTCTCTCTCTCAAAAATAAACATTTTAAAAAAAAGAAAGTACATTTTCAGATATAATCTACTCATCCAGAATGTAAGGAGAAATGCTTTATGTAATTTGGACAACATATATACATCTGCAAAAGTTTCCTGTGCCCTTTATAATTCATTCTTCCCTCCATCCCTGGTCCCCAGGCAACCATTGACTGCCTTCTGTCGTTACAGATAAGCTTGCTTGGATTTTTAGAATTTTATATAAATGAAATCATACATTACATATTCTTTTTTTGGTCTGGCCTCTTCCACTCAGCATGATTTTGAGACTCAACCATGCTGTTGTATGTATCAGTAGTTGACTCCTTTTTATTGCCAAGCAGGTTTCCATTGAATATGAGTATACTATCACCTGTTAGTGGATACCTGGGTCATTTCCATCCAGGATATTAGAAATAAAGTTGCCATGGAAATGCGAGGATAGGTCTTTATTTGAACATATGTTTTGGTCTTCCTTGGGTAAGTACCTAAGAATGCAATGACTGGGTCATGTGGTAAGCATGTGTTTTACTCTTTAAAAAAAAACAACGTAACCATGTCCTAAAGTGGTTGGACCATTTTGCATTCCCACCAGCGAGGTATGAGAATTTTGATTACTCCTGAACACTCAGTCTTTTTCATTGTAGCCATTTTAATGGGTGGGTAGTATTACCACTCTATGGTTTTAATTTGCATTTCTCTAACAAATAATTATCCTCACCATCTTTTCACATTCTTATTGCCCATTAGTATATCTTATTTTTGAAGACTCTATTCAAATATTTAGTGCCTTGGTGGGTCAGTGGGCAAAGGGTTCAACTCTCAGTTTTGGCACAGGTTATGATCTCACAGTCGTGAGATCGAGCCCTGTGTTGGACTCTGTGCTGACAGCACACAGCCTGCTTGGGATTCTCTCTCTCTCTACCTCTTCCCTGCTCATACACACATTCTCTCCCTCCCTCCCCCTATCTCTCTTAAAATAAATAAGTGTTTTTAAAAACAAAAAACAAAAATATTTAGCTTGTCTTCACTGAGTTATTTTGCTTTTTATTATCAAGTTATACAAGTTTGTTATGTATTCTGGATACAAGTCATTTGTTATATGATATAAAAAAAGTTTCAAGGTTCTTTCTGACTCTCACATTTTAATAAACCATTGTTTGGAAGTATTCTGAATATTCAGATACTTGTTATTGTGGAATCGAATGGTGTGATAAGTATTTTACTTTTCACTTAATCATTTGTGCTTTCTGCAGAGGTAATCCACTAAGCATGGATAAATTTAAAAGGACTCCAAAGCCTTCTGTTCATTTATTTTGTTTTCTAGGACCAGAGAAGTTTAAAATATACAGTGTGACTTTATTAAAAGCAACTCTTTTGTCCATTTTCCAGCAGCTGTGGAAGAAATGGGACCTATTTTGGAAAAAAGAAAAAGGAAGAAAGAAAAAAAATTCATACAGAAAAGAATCTGTTGTTCCTTAGGGGTCCAAAGAAGCATGTACCCTAAAAGTAGATAGGAGCTTCCTGAGCATCCTAATAAGACTTGACAAAAGGAGTCATGAAGGCTAATTAGAAGACATCACAGACAGGACACCAAAAGATAAAGGCAAGTCTCACTTGAAGACCAAGTGAATGAGTTTGGTTACTGGTTATTGTGGCCAAGAGAATGAGGAAGACTAGAGAGATAGTCAGGCAATATCAACATCTCTGGGTGTATGTAGTCCCAATATTTCTTGGTGCCCCTCAGGGCTTCTGATGACTTCTTAAGTACTACAGGGTATGTATTCAGCACTGCTCTTCAGCTTGAGAACAAAGAAGGGATCAAAGGATTCCTGCCATCAAGGTGCTTACAGGCCAGAAAAGGCAGATAACAACAACAAAAACCTAGGATGAGAATCCAAGAGCAGTTCAGGTAGCATGGTGCACCACATAAAACAACACGAGGCATTCGAACCCAGCACAACCAAGCAGTGTGATACAAAGGACTGGAGATATACCACGGTTTCTCTGGCACCCCAAACCAGATGTCCTTCTCAAGTAGGGAACTCAAAGCAGTCAAGTTGGAGCAAGACCCAAGGGCAGAACCAGAAAACATCATGACAGCAGCAACATTGATGGCATCAGGGCCAGAAAGCCTAACTTCAGAAAATGAACAGAAACTACAGAGAGATATAACCCCCAGATTACCTTCTTGTGATTAGCCTGTTTCTAGACATCGATGGCCAGCAGCAAATGAAAGCTTGACAAATCAAGGGTAGAACCTAAGAAAAGAATGACCCCAAAGAGCCTGTGGTCAGAGATGGTTCTATGCCTCTTTTTACCTTCCATGGCAAAAAGTCTGTGTTTGTCCCAAGTGAGAAGACTGTGTTACAATGCTATAATTAATCAGACATATGTCCAAGTTAACTGTTTGGTAAAACTCTATAGTAGACTATTTACATTCTCCTCATGCTGGTTCCTTTATGCATTTTTCCATAAAAGAGACATAAAAAAGAAGGAAATCCTGCTGCTTGTGACAACATGGATGAACCTGAAAGACATTATGCTAAGTGAGATAAGCCAGTCATAGAAAGACAAATACTTTACAATCTTAGATGTGAAATTTGAAAAAGTTGAATTCATACAACCAGAGACTAGAACAGTGGTTTCAAGGGTCTTGGGAGTGAAGAAAATGGTGAGATGTTGGTAAAAGGGTACAAACTTCCAGGTGTAAGACAAACAAATTCCCGAGATCTAATGTACAGCATGGTGATTAATGCTGCAATGTATACTTGAAATTTGCTAAGAAAGTAGATGTTAAGTGCCTCACCACACACAAAAACAGTAACTATGTGAGGTGATAAATGTGTTAATTACGTTGATTGTGATAATCATTTCACAATGTATACGTATATGAAAACACCACATTAAACACCTTAAAAATAAAATCACATTGTAAAACTTAAAAATAAAATTTTTCAAAACTGGTAAGATTTAAAAAATCATATTCAAGAGCTAGTAGAGAGGCTATGAAGCAAGGAATAACCCCACTTCAGAACTGTCTCAGTGAGGGCTGCCTGGGTGCCTCAGTTGGTTAAGGTCATGATCTCCCAGTTCATGAGTTTGAGCCCCACGTCTGGGTCTGTGCTTACAGCTCTGAGCCTGCTTGGGATTCTCTTCCTCCTCTCTCTCTGCCACTTGTGTTCTCTCCCTCTCTCTCTCTATCTCTTTGTCTCTCTCTCTCTCTCTCTCTCTCTCTCTCTCTCTCTCTCACACACACACACACACACACACACACACACACACACACAAATAAACATTAAAAAAAAAAAAAAGAACTGCCCCAGTGAAGGTCCCACTGCCTCTAGAATAGACACTGAACTTGGTCCACGGATGGGCCCAGAACACTAGGACTCCCACACATACAAGTATCCCCAAAAGTCAGATGCCTCCAACATGCTCCCCAGAAAAAGGACTCCATGCCCCACCTGCTTCCTCCTGCCACCTGACTCAAAATCTGTCCCATGTTTGCATCTTATTTGCTGAGCCTATGTCATATGTCTGCACCCAGCAGCAAGGGAGTCTGGGAAATTGAGTGTTCAGCTCCTACCTTGTGTAGGAAGGATTTATACTGAGAAAGACTTTTCAGAAGACTCTGTGTGGCCACAAAACAATACATGTCCACAACATACATGGGCACTTCTATCCAACCAGGCCAACAGTTAGCCATGCTGGGGGTACAAGTAGGGAGAGGGAGACTAGAACTTTCCATGGCACAGACATGTATGGCAAAACATCTAGTTTTACTAAATTTTATACTCATTCCAACCCAGTCATATGTTTCTTACTATTTTTTCATGTTCTTTTCCTTTTTTTTTTTTTTTTCCATCTCTTATCAAAGGTTCAAGTCAAGCTTCAGCCTCTGTCACTGTCATGGAATGATAGATAAAACTGAGTTTCTGAATTACTGTTGCTGGAGAACAAGCCTACGCTCATTTTAAAGAGCTTTTCTCTGCTCCACATACAATAATGATTAGCTAACAATCGCTATTGTATTTTTGCAAGTACATTGGAGCTTGTAAAAAAAAAGAAAAAACTTTTATGTGACCAAAGCTAAGTGTCTGAACAATGATAAAAACATCAGAGGCCACAGAGAGTGGAAAAGTTCCAAAGAATAACAAAGGCTATTTTTCTCATAATAGCAAGCTGAAAAGAAGGTCATGTTGGCAAGATAAAGAGACTCTCCTAAAAGAGAAGATCAGAGCA
Organism: Lynx canadensis; assembly: GCF_007474595.2. Lineage (NCBI taxonomy): Eukaryota > Metazoa > Chordata > Mammalia > Carnivora > Felidae > Lynx > Lynx canadensis. The sequence goes on from NC_044304.2 coordinate 49,845,474, forward strand.
ACCTATTAAAATGAATCTATACTACTAATATCACAGAGTTGTCATTCAATTCTCCTGCTTAATTTCATGAAACAAAGATTAGTGATTATAAACCAGAAGAGAAGGCTCAAATTATTCAAGTAAATGGTATCTGTACTATCATAACTTCTGATATTACAATAAGGTCAGTCCAAAATTGCTCAAGCTGGTGTCTATCTACCTACACCAAAAATGTAATACATTTTTTAAGTGCACACGTGCACACACACACAGAGCAGTGAACTGCTTTGTTTGTGGACAACTGTACCAATAAAAACATAAGGAAATTATCAGGCAAACCTAGTTTAATTTTTCAAATAAATTTTTGTAGTATAAAACTTCTCAGAAATGTTTTCTTCTTCTTTTAATATTTATTTATTTTTAAGAGCAAGAAAGACCAAGAGAGAGAGGGAGAGAGAGAATCTGAAGCAGGCTCTGAGCTGCCAACACAGAGCCTGATGTGGGGCTCAATCTCATGAACCTTGAGACCATGACCTGAGCTGAAGTCAGATGCTAACTGACTGAGCTACCCAGGTTCCCCTCAGAAATGTTTTCTTAAGAGTAATGCATTATTTAAAATTGTTTAATCTTACTTAACTATCTTTAACAGTCCCAAAGATATGAATACAAGTCAGACTGACTTTATCATTCTAGGTAGATATACTTTGTGTAAGTGCCAAAGCCCTACTTAATGTATACTTTACTATCAATATTAATATAAAATAAATTCTATTTTAGATGAAACTTTAAGAAAAATCAATGAGTATATAATAGAAATTGGGCACTTAACACATGAAATAGCAACCAAAAATTTATTTTACAATTATGTACTTAAGGTCTTTAAGAGCGGTAATGCATACAAATCCAAACTAGTAATGATTTCTCTTAAGTGAATTTAACATGTGAATAAAATTACTAAAATCAAAATAAATATCTTAAGTCTGGCAGCTTTAAAAATATGCCTACCGTTATTTTTAAAACTGTTAGAAAACTTAGAAAATTTAAGCATTCAATCCACGTATTTCTTAAGGAGCCATTTCATTAAAAGATATACCCTTTTTTTAAGTTTATTTATTTATTTTGAGAGACAGAGACAGCGTGAGTCAGGGAGGAACAGAGAGAGAGAGAGAGAGAGAGAGAGAGAGAGAGAGAGAGAGAGAGGGAGAGAGAATCCCAAGCAGACTCCATGCTGCCAGTGCAGAGCTCAATGCAGGGTTTGAACCCACAAATCCATGAGATTATGACCTGAGCTGAAACCAAGAGTCAGATACTTAACCAACTGAGCCACTTAGCACCCCAAAAGATATACCCTTTAAATAAAGGTGTGGCAGTCAGCCTGGATAAACTCGTAACTAAAGTCCAGGAAGTACTTTGCCATCCAAATCGGCACTGCCTTGCTCATAAGCAGCATTAGGACCCCATATTCATAGAACCATGGCTTTTCAACTGGTCCTCTTGAGAGGAATGGAGCTTCACATTTTCAAAGCTTATAGAAGAACTTTACAAATAAACTTCATACACTGCACTGTTGAAAGTCACACAGCCTTGTCTTTCCCACTTCTGCTGACCTGGAGGACCCAGTGGACCCATACGGGCTACCTCCATTATTCCACAAATGTTCTCTAACCTCAAGCTGCCATTCTCATCACCTGCAGAGACAGAGATGAATAAGAAAGGTGGATGGTGATTTCCCTGATACACGTTGCTAATCATGTTGGTGACATTAGGCCTAGACAGAGAAGAATTACCCTCACAGCTAGATGGATAAAGTGCCCTTTATTTGCAAGTTCCTGGGATGGAAAGCTAGTGCTGGACAAAACAGTGAAGTTAGGTAGGAAGGTTGACCCCAACTTAGCACACTCTCTTCCTCACCTCCAAGTGTCCTGGGTTCTCACACTATTCCCTAGAGCGAGAACATCCCTCCACGCCCCTCAGCTGCTCTCAGCCTCCAGTTCCCCATCTGAAAAATGGGGATAATAATGTTATAATTTTTGTGTTTGTTAAAGGAGCTGTTATAGGTAGCTAGATCCCAGTTTGTGCTAGCCCAGTGTAAGATATTTTCCATTTATATCAGCACAGGTGATATCAACCGCACACTACTCATCAAATTTTCTAGTTATGGTTTAGGGCTAAATATAATAATCCTAGCTCACATTGCTATTGACAGCATCATCTTTAACTCTCATGAGCTCTGGAGCCATGCATAAATGAGGTAGAACAATGGCTTTATATATTTTTATAAATACTATCCATTTAGCTTTTTCTATGCACCAAGCACTGTGGTAAGGATTACACACACACACACACACACACACACACACACACACGCACACACACACACACACACCTCTTAACCTTTGCAACAATCTGAGAAGTGATGTGCTAGCATCCATGCTGGGGCAGGGAGAGCAGGGAAGGAGTAAGAGAACTCTATAGTGCTCCTCTAATACCAGGTAGACAGCTGTCTCCTCCATCTAAATGAAGGGCTCTTTTGGAAAGCAGACTCCCCCAAAAGTGATCATCATCTTTAATAAGAAGCACAGAGTATGTTCATGTGTACACATCCTGAAGATGGATGTGCAGTTCTATTCACATCCCACCTCCAGCCTGTCCCGTCAGCTGGAGCAGGTAATTTCATTTTCCTTAGACTCAGCTTCCTCAAGTGGAAAGCATAGGCTAGATAATGTCTACAGGTCTTAAAACCCCTAACATTGCAGATAGTTACCTAAATCATTCTGTTGCAAAAAAACAGAGGCCCACTGGAGCTAGTGCATGAGGAAGCAGCTTTTCCATAGTATGGTCACAGCTAGAACTGGGAAGTGGTTCAGCCCTAAGGAACCTCTGAGGCCACCCATTCTATCATGGAGTTTCTGCTTCATTCTGGGCTTCAACTCTGTTGTCTTCTTTTTTCTATCCACCTGGGCTCTCCATCTCTAACCTATTTCTTTCTCTCTCTCTCTCTCTCTCTCTCTCTCTCTCTCTCTCTTTTCTTTCATGACCCTGATAATGTCAGTTTGCACATTTTCTTCCTCATGGCATTCTATGTCCTTTCGCACCCACTGTTATGTGGGTTGGCGTGTTGGTTTTCCAGTTTCTGGAAGAACTGAGTGCTCCAAGCAAACACTTCTTGCCAGTTCATGGTCATGGGTCACTGTTTAGGCTATGCACTGGCTGCTTGCAGTAGACCCCAGCCCTGATACATTCAGCTGTGATCAGTGAGGGGAAAACACCACCTGCTATGAAACAATCTCATTCCTCAGCAGGGTTTCTGGGTGGGGCACCTTCCTGGGGAAGGAGTAATGTTCAGTAAGGACACTGGAATGTCTAGCAAGGCTACTATACCATATTAATGTCTCTATTAAAAGATATGCTTTTGGAACACCTGGGTGGCTCAGTCGGTTAAGCATCTGACTTCGGTTCACGTCATGATCTCACAGCCTGTGAGTTCAAGCCCCATGTTGGGCTCTGTGATGACAGCTCAGAGCCTAGAGCCTGCTTCAGATTCTGTGTCTCCCTCTCTCTGCCCCTCCCCGTCCATGCTCACTCGCATTCTCTCTCAAAAATAAACATTAAAAAAAATTGAAAAGATATGTTTTTACCAGTGAATAGTGGCCATGCTTACTGCTGTGGCTTGAAGACACATGCACACACACACACTCACAGACACACACAATTTTTGACTCACACACCCATGTACACACACATGAAGAAGCATTAACTCTGTATATGTACAACTGCAAATGTAACATATTCCACTCTTTCATAACATGTAAGAAAGACAAGAGCAGCCCTGACATCCAGCGAGCCCTTGAGGTTCTCCTATTGAACACAGACAACGTCACAGGACATCGGCATCACACAGGGCCGTGCTATGAGCGTGATGGGTCAAGACAAAAACAAGAACCGCTCCATCATCATGTCTGAATACAGACAAACATGAACACTGTTCAAGGTGCAATACCACAAAAATAACCCAACAGCGGTTTACTAATTACAGCATCAGCCTCCATTTCATCTTCCCTCTAGATAAAATGAATTAAGTTATCCAAATCAGAATTACAGCTGCATCCTGACAAAAACCAATCCACAACAAAGCCCCTCTTCTTTAAACTCTCCCCAAACCACCTGACCCCAGGCCAAATCTCATCTAAGTCTTTTCTAACACCCTCTGGAACATCTGATAGCTCCTCATGGGATCATTCTCCCTCACTGCAATGACTAATGGACCAAACTGTATAACTCCAGGTGTGTTCTTGGAAGGTACCGACATGCTTAAAGCTTATGAAACAATTTTACTTATGTGAAATTCACCTACTTAACCTCACACTTGCTGTATGAATAGAAGTTATCAATAAATGAAGTCAATAAATGAAGCAACTAAGTTAGTAAGCGAAGCAACTAAGGTTTAGCAAAGGTTACTGGAGTCCACAACTGGTCATCAGCAAAGGCCAAATTCAAATACAGAGCTGGCTTATTCCAAACCCAGTGTTCTTTACTGCAGAGGGAAGTAACCTTCTCAATGTGACTGTTTTCCTTGGAATAATTATAGAAGCCAAAGACCGTTGTCTGTATACTTGTGTGTCTCTGTCAGCTTCTTCCGCTTTCTCTTTCACACAACCCTCTTCCTAATTTAAAAACCAATGTGAACAACATGAAACTATCACACTTTTACTCAAAAGCTGTGATCAGTTAGAATCTGAGGATTGGCTGGAAACAAGGACCAGCACCATGATTTAGGAGAAAATGCCAGCGGCACATGGAGATACTGCCCCAGATGACATGTGGTCCCTGGGGACATCTCCCCCTCAACACCAGCCAGCCTGGGCCAAGCTGACCAATTACCATTCTTCTCCCCTCCTTTCTCTTTTCTGCCAACTGGCAAATATCCAGTTTCCATTGCTATTCAAGCACATGGATAGGAACCAACTCCTCCTCTCAAACTTTTCATTTAAATGGAGGTGAAAAGTCATCGTAATGTGTACTTACGATGAAGAGTTGCTCCTATAAATGGAGTACTGAATGACAGTTAATAAAACACTGAAAACGAGGCATTTTCTCACCTGAGAACTTAATTGCTACAGCAAATTTAACAAGGAGCCCTTGACATTCTATTTCATAAAAAGTGTTTTATTCTCAAATTGTACCTTTGATTTACAAACTGCAGAGTGAGGGCCTATCAGTGGCCACGGGGAACATCTCTCTTCTGAAATACAAGGTATATATAATTTACACATGTCAAGACTAAAACTAATTTATTTGGCTTACAATATAACTCAACGTGCCTTTAATTTATGTCATTATAATTTTGAAAAATTAACTTTGAAAATAAATTAAAGCACTGCCCATCTTCACAAATACACATATCCCTTGGGATTTTGTATAGCCCAAGGGCTCAAGTTATCACTATAAATGGGAGTTGGAGAAGATCCTTCCTTACCCTTCTAGATTGGTTTAAACCAAGAATATGAATAATAGAATGTTTATCTCAAGTCCTTATAAATATTTTAGGACTTATTTTTCTTAGCAAGGCTAAATGAAGGTTTAAGTTTTCTATCTTAAAAGAACTTTATCAAAGGATTTTACATGATAGAGAGTATGGGTATACCTTGTTTTTGACAAAAAAAAAAAAGCTATTTTTGAACATGTTCCAATTTCATTGACAAATACTTATTAGGTGTTGATTATATCAATTAAGTCTCAGCTGAAAATAGATGCACACTCAAAATAAATAATCCCAAAGGGTTTATTTGCAAAGAGGCAAATTTCAAAGGCACGGGCATACAGTAATCACAAGGGGTAGGCACCTGAGGCTAGCAGCAGTGAAGCCACGTGGCCCCTAGGCCAGGGGCCCAAAGTAGAGAATGGTTCCCAGACCTGGAAGGAGGGAGTCCAATAGTGGAAGCTACCTTTAGAGGAGAAAGGGTCTATGGGAGGACAGAGGATGAATAGTTGGTATGAAGAGCACTCACAGGGAGAGAATAAAAATCCTGATCTCACTCTTCTCTCCCTCTCCATTTTTGGGGGTTGCTAGAACTGTCCATTGGCCAAACCCAAGTTGGATTAAGAGGACGCCAGAGCCCATTGATGCAATGCACAGAGGTCAACCTTTGGGAAGAGAGGGCAGGAAAGGATGGGAAGTGGATGGGAAAGGGCATACAGAAGATGTCAAGCACACCTAGCACACTGTGCTAAGAGGACACACAGTTGAATAGCATCGCTGTCTCCCCTCAAGAACTGTGTGGTCTATGGAGAAAAGAATATAGGTGTATAAATTAAACCATAAATAGAGTATTACTGAATTTTAGTGAAAGGAAAATTGTAATTCTTAGAAGCTGTCTTTTTTGCCAATAAGGGGAGGGGCTTTCTCTATTTGGTACAAGCACCCTTATTTTCCTTAGGATAGTTCTCAAACTTTAGTGATATGTGAATCACCAGGAAGGCTTGTTAAAATGTAGATTATTGGGCCTAACAAGTTCTGGGGTAAGCCTCAAAAATTTGCATTTCTAATAGGTTCCCAGTTGATGCTAATGCAGCTAGGGAAACTATCTGTCTGCCACACTCCAAACCTCAGTCCCTAAGGCTAATACAGGGCTATCAATTTCACACCTATCCAGGACCCAGGCCTGACCACTCAGCATCATCCATCACCTTGAACCCCATCCCACTGGGGCTAGGTTGGTCTGTGTGAGGCATCGCTGACCGTGGGACGCCCATCTACAGTTTCCTCTTCTTCACTGGAAACTGGCCCAGCTCTCATGTGCTCACAACACTGTTTACTCAAGGGATACATCTTCAGGAAATGATTCAAAGTCTGTGCCAAGATTTAGCAATAAGGATGCTTGTCCCAACATTATTAACCACCTAAATACACAGCTATAGGAATTTGGTCAAATAAAGTATGATACTGTCCACACAATGGTATACCAGGAAGCCATTCCTTGATAAAGAATGATGTTCACAACGCATTAAGCTAAAAACAAACAAACAACAACAAAAAGCAAGTTACAAAACTATCTGTAAGATATTGTCCCCTTTTAAGTATATATATGCGTATGTATGTATGTGTGTGTGTATACATACACACACACACACACACACACACACATGCATACATAAACATATATATGAAAGTGAATACACCATTGTATTAACTCATTGTTTCTAGGTGAGTGGAACAATGGGCTTATTTTAATTTTCTTTTTTCTTTCCCTGTCCTTTTCAGAATGAGCATGGATTGCTTTTGTAATAAAAACAAATATTAAAAGAAATTTCATTTTGAAACACATACACAGTTCTCATACTGACTATATCTAATTTAAGGGCTCAAAAAATAAATGCCTATATTTGCTCTGTTTTCTCATACTTCTGTGGCTTCATAAAGTCCAAATGTATTAGTTATAATTACGTTTTGCTGCACGTGGCCTAAAACCCAAACTAAGAAGGCTTATATCTGAGAAGGGTTTATTATCACCCATAAAATATATGAAGATGAACAGTCCAGGGTCAATATGACAGCTTACACATCCAAAGGAACCCTGTCACCTCCTAGGCCTCCCCTCCATTGTTGCTGGAATGCAGCCTCTTCTGTAAGATGGCTGCTCAAGTCCTGATCATTTTAGTCCTATTCCAGCCAGGAGGTAGGAGAAAAGGCAAAAAGAATAAATACTCTCCCCCTTCAAGACAGTTGACTATACTGTGCCTACTACTATGCACACCACCTACCCTGTCCATTGGCTAGATCTTACCCATGCTGACATCTAGCTGTAAAAGAGGCTAGCAAATGCCTTTACTGTGCATGGCCATATCCTCAAATAAATTTGGGAGTTCTATTACTGTAGGAGAAGTGAAAATGGAGATGGGAAACTAACCAGCAGCCCATGCTATACCATGTCAAGTAAAAGGCATAATCTCCTTAAAGTCTCCCCCAGTAATTCTTCCAGATAAAGCACTCAAAATTAGGGATCTTTCTACAACATCTCCTGGTAACCTGGGCCTCAAAATTCCCTAACCTCATGCCATTGAACTAACATACCTCAGTGGCTTTATTTCAGAGATAGCTAGTATAAGAAGAGAATGTTTAAGCTTGGAAAAGTTTGTAAAATTTCCACTTTTCCTTCACTGTCATGGCTGACAAGACTCTTGCTTCTGAGAAGCTGGTCACCAGATAGAGTGGAGGTTCGTTACCCAGAGAATTTTCTGTATCTACACTACCGAAATCTCATTTTAGACAGAACATCAGATATGGAGCTGATTTCCACAACAGATGGAGTCTACTGATTATGCCACTCCAGTGGCACTGGCCTTCTCATTGACCAGGAATGTGCCAGACAGCTCAGTGCCTCTGACCTTGCTTGCTCTCTGTTTGGGATGCTCAGAGGTTAATTTGGCTCAGTGACTCACTCCTCTGCCTCCTTCAGATCTCTGCTCAAAAGTCATCTTATCGAAAAGGCCCCTGCTATCCACTCTCAATTTGAAATGGCAATGGCCTGCCTCCCCACCCAGCACTCTCTGCCTCCCATTTTCTACTTTATTTTTTTCCTTTGCAATAATTTATGTCAAATAGAGTGTTTTGAGCAGTCAATTTCTGCCCTGCCCCTGCCCCAAACCAGAAGGTAAACTCCATGAAGGCAGCAATCTTCCTCTGTTTTACCTAATCTTTTTGCCACCTGGCCTAGAGCAGAACCTGGCACATAATGGGTACTCAATAAAAACTGAATCGATGAATTAATGAACAAACAAACAAACCTTACATCCTAGTATCTCTGACAAAGTACTGACTCAGTTGAATGGGTATTTTAGGAGAGAATAAATCAAATAATTCTAGGTGTGACTCATGAAATCCAGAGCTCAGGTTTGTACTTTCAAAGCCCTTGTCTATGCTAGACTCTGTGCTAGACAATAACTAAACAATTGTGAGCAGAACCAGAAAGGGTCTAGGTCATTCAAGTTTCAACCTGATCAAGTAGCACAATACAAGTCATACAGTCCCACAAACAAATGTAAAACCAGGACTGTGCCAATCACTACAAAGGAGACAGACTTCTTCCCAAATGATTGTTCCTATCACCCTGTATTTTTATATCACCTTTCAATAGATCTTATGTAATTTTCTATTTGTTCACTTCTTATTATATACCTCCCCCACTAAAATAAAGGCCCCCTGATAATAGGGATTCATCTACCTTTTCTCTCTAACCTCAGTACCTGCAACAATGCCTAGCACTTAGAAGGCATATGGTAAATATGGTTGGATGGATGCATAATGCTATGGATGCATGACAGAAGGTGAGAAAGGCAAAGGAATGGTATGATTGATATGAGATGTGAAAGCTAAGAACAAGTTAACTGGGCAAAGAAGGAGAGGAAGGATATTCCAATCAAAGAAAAACAGCAGCCTGTGCAAAAGCTTTATGGTCAGAAGGGGCATTGTCTGTACTCAACTACAGCTTGTGGTGTGATATACACAAATAATCCAACTCATCATCTGTTTTTGTAAATAAAGCTTTAGTGGAATACAACCATACTCATTCCATACTGCCTATGACTGCTTTCACACTAAAGAGAAAGAGCTGATTAGGCAGTGGTAAGTAAATGCAAGGAAGGCAAAGGGACCGCAAAGCCCAAAATATTTACCATCCTTTATAGAAAAAGGTTACTGACCTTGATACAAAGGCTCATTGTTGGACAAAAATATGGTAGGCAGTGCTACTCAGAGTGTAATCCTCAGACCAGCAGCAACAACATCCCCAGGAAAAGTTTCAGAAATGCACACATCAGGCCCCATCCCAGTCCTACTGATTCAGAATCTCCAGGGCATGCAGCCATTTGCATTCTGAAAGCTCTCTAGATGATTCTGATGCACACTAACCACTGTGGTAGAAAATGAGAGGCAAAGAGAAATGTAGTAAGCAATGAGGCTGGAGAAGTCAGCATAATCTAGACCATGCAGGCATAAGGACATGTTCAAGAATTTAGTCTCTATCTAAAGGATAAAAGGAAGCCACTGAGTGGTATTAAGCAGGCAAGTAATATGAGCAGGTTTGCAATTTATCATTCTGGCTACAGTGCAAAGAATAAGTCATATGGGGGCGCTAGAGCACAGGTGGCCAGACCAGTTGAGAAGTTGCAGTCCCCAACAGGCAGAAGACGGAGAGGGATGATTCTAGTCTGAACTCTGAAGGATAAAGGTAGCTGTGAATTTAGGGGAATGTAAGAAACCAACTAAAACATCCAATCACCACGCTTTTGTTGCCCTCGTTGCTCTTATTAAACCTGAACTTCAGTTTCCTTACCAGTAAAATGGGGATAGTAACTCACAAATTTGCACTGATAATTAAAGGATACATTTTATAAGAAGCACCCAGCACAGGCTCTAACACAAGATAGGGATTCAACTAATAGTTCTTTTTTTTTAAGCTTATTCATTTATCTTGAGAGAGAGAGAGAGAGAGAGAGAGAAAATGCACAAGTGGGTGAGGGGCAGAGAGAGAGGGAGAGAGACAATCCAAAGCAGGCTCTGCACTGTCAGCACAGAGCAGATGCAGGGCTCAAACTCACAAACTGTGAGATCATGACTTGAGCCAACATCTGGAGTCACCCGCTTAACCAAGTGAGCCACCTACGCACCCCAGGAGTTCTATTCCTGAGATCCCTTTCATTTTTCTCCTGCTTCACCCTAAATGATGACTCTTCCATTCTGCTTTGGCCAGTCTACAACAATGACAAATTGGAAGACAGGAACATATTCCTATGTCCTTTCATCTCTAGCAAGATTGGGGTCCGCCTTTATGGCCAACTTTAAAAATGGTATCAAAAACACTGAAAACCCATTCACCCAAGATTTTAAGTGAATTAATAGAGCCCAGAATTTATACAGTTATTAGGAGGGAATTCTTTTTTTAAAGCAAATAATTTTTGTTCACTTACACCCCACCCTATTCCAAGCAGGATTTAAGATGGCTTCCAAAAATGTGCATACCACAGAAAAATAAATCGAAAGGAAGACAAAGGATACAAAAAAAGAAAATAAGTAAAAGAAAGTGATTCAACACCATGAATAAGGTCAGTAAACTCCTTAGGACTATGCCACTAATTTGGCTGAGTTTTGCAGAAGTCAATATGTCAAGAAAGCCAGAGTGGGTTACAGGATTCACAGTGTCCATCAGGCTAAAACACAACAGTGCTAAAGAAAAGCTCTTAACACAGAGGCCAGAGAAATATGCCTCCCCTGAGCCCTCAGATGAAGACTCGGAATAGGAATAATGTAACAAACAACATCCTTGCCAGCCCCACGAACAGCCCTGAAAAACTGCTTCCTAATGTTACATTTTGTAAAGCCGGGATTCCAGTTAGCAAAGGAGAGAATAGGACACCGAGAATGTGCCACTTTGGTATGTGGGTGATTTTGAGCTGAAGGATCAAGATCCAGCAGATTTCAAAAAATTTTATCTTTCCCTTAACTGCCTAAAACAGTTTAGATAGAGGGCCTAGCCCAGAAAGAGAGCTTTATCAGAGATAATTTTTTATCTGAAGGAATTACCTGCATGGCAGGGCAAGCATCTGATTGCCAAAAGTCTGCCCTTCTTCTCTTCCTATGAACTGCCCTCCTCCCCTTTAAAACCCCAGGCCTCTATCCCATTCCTTAGCTCTGGTGGCATAGAAGCCAGAGTTGCCAGACTACCTTTGGGTCTTACATTTTTATGGGACTCCCGTACATTTGAAATTAAATTTGTTCGTCGCCTGTTAATCTATCCTGTGTCAATGTAATTATTAGACATGCCAAAGAACCTAGAAGGGTAGAAGAATGATTTTTCTGCCCCAGCATTAGCATCATCTATCATTAAGTGGTCCCCTTGAGACCTGAGGAATTAATGTTGTTATTTCATGCAGCTGTGTTAGTCACATGCAAGGGGAATGTGGGAGTTGGAAAGGAAGAGGAATCCTCCAGCCCAGAGGTTCTGAGGCTATGTCTTGGATTCCCTGGATTCCAGAGATGCCTCAGAAAAAGTGTGGGCTTGGAGGAATATGCCAGAGGCCAGTGATGCGGTTTGCACTCCATGTCCTTGGCTCTAAGCAGAGCAAAGTCTGAAAACCACCATGGCCTCAGTAAAGTGAAGATTTAGCGAGCCCACTTGAGAGTTATTTGGTGGTCAGAGAGACGAGGTTAAAATTCAAACTTAGATACACACTAGATCTGGGATTTTGGAAAAATTACTTAACCCCTCTGTGCCTCAGTTTCTTACCGCCAACATAAGGCCACTGGGAAGATTAAGCTTCTTGATGAAGATACAGTCTTCTGATGCTATGATTTATAATAAACACATAGTTTGGCCTTCACCCTGGTTCTTGGCTCACAGATCTCAAAACCCTTGGAATTTCCTGAGTGATAAAAGCAATGGGAACATCTATTGTCAAAGTATTTGGTCTCTTGTCCTCAATTCCTGAAATTGCTTCAGAGCCGTGAAGGTAAGTTGGGCATCTTGTTATTCATAACAAGTCTCTTTCCACCACAGTTGGGTGTCAGTTAGGTGACTTTTGGAAAGCATGTAATGAAGGGGCTGCTTGCCAGGGAAACCAACCATGCATAGAGGGTTGGAACTTTCAGTCCTATCTCCTGATTTCTGGAGGGGAGAGAGGCTAGATGTTGAATCAATCACCAATGACCAATGATTTAATCAGTCATGTCTGCATAACTAAGTATCCATAAAAATCCAAAAGGAAGGGGTTCAGGTAGTTTCTATGTTGATGAACCAGAATACTTCCCTATACCACCATGCCAGGCCCCAAACTATACAAGGACAGCAGGTCCTTTTTTCAAGGCTTCATCCTATGTATTTCTTCATCAGGCTGTTGATTTGTATCATTTTATATCATTTGTAATAGGTTGGTAATCTAGTGAGTAAAAAGGTTTCTCAGAGCTCTGTGAGCCACCCCACCAAATTAACTGAGCCCAAAAAAGAAGTCATGCGAGCCTCTGATTTATAGCCAATCCATCAGAAGTACTGGTGATAATCTGGACTTGTAACTGGCATCTCAACAGGGTGCAAGCTTGTGGGACTGAGCCCTTGATCTATGCAATCTGTTGCTATCTCCAGGTAGATAATGTCAGAAATGAGTTGAATTGTGGGACACCCAGGTGCTGTGGGAGAATTACTTGGTGCTGTGAGGAACTTCTCCCCCCCTCACCTCTACCCCCCCACACACACACACTGGAACCGAATTCAAAACCCACAAGTCCTTTAACAGAATGCCTGATACAGAAAAAGTGCTTGGTAGTGGGGCTTTTTTTAAGTTTATTTAGTTTGAGAGAGACAGGGCAAGTGGGGGAGAGGCAGAGACAGAGAGGGAGAGAGAGAATCCAAAGCAGGCTCCACACTGCCAACACAGACCCTGATGCAGGGCTCGAACCCATGAAGCCATGAGGTCATGGCCAGAGCCAAAACCAAGAGTTGGACGCTTAGCTGACTGAGGCAGCCAGGCACCCCTCAGTGGTGATTTAATAGCAGAAGTGTGGGTAGGAAAAAATATTAACCCCCGCATCTAATTCAACCTCCTACATAGGAAGAAATTGCTGCTATAAAAATACTCTGTCCACACAAGGGCTATTGAAAAGAAGACTATCCAGAAGTTGAAGGGACTTGCCCCAAATCACATTCCCACTAGCAGAACAGGCACTGAGCCCAGCCCTCCTACCTCCTTGTCCAGTGCCCGATCCACATGAAAGGGAGACTGGTTCCCATTCCTCACAGCTGTGCTCCAACTCATTCTCATGGTCTCCCTGTACCCATTTCCTGAAACTCAGTGTATGGAATGGCAGTAAGTTCTCATTTCACATGTGATCTCCAATGAGCAGCTTCTAAGAGAAGGAATCTAGATCACATTCAGGATTAGCAATACAGAGTTTGGCAATAAATTATTAATCCCCACCATTGGAAAGAGTAGGGAGATATTTGCAGATGTCCTTCACTGTAGCAAATACCATGCTACATAAGAGTTTCTTGAAGATGGAAACCGTGTCTTAGTGTTTTGGACTCCCCACAGCACATCTCCCTATTGTGAACACATAGTAGACCATTTGTCAATGTTTACTGAGTGACCAACTAATCATTTGCACAAAATCTTTAATGAACATTAAAAAAAACAATAACAATTCCTTTGACCTTTTACAGAACATAAGGAAGATGGTATTACTTGAGGCTAAGAATTATGTGCATTAAGTTATTTACTTTCTTAAGATCCTCTGAACATATAACAGTGCTGAATTTAGTTTTTAGAAGGTCCATTGGCTGAACAATGGGCAGGAACATTGCACTGATTTCTATTAGGAAGATGTCCATTTGTGAAGGCCCTTAAATCAGTTCAGAACTCTTACATAATGGCTGACTACAATATGCATTGCCTCTGAAACTTGCTTATTTTCAAATAATTCTGACACTCCAAAGTTACTGGGTCCCTATATCACCCAGATGCTGCACTGCTAGCTACAAGCCATAGGCAAATGAATCAATGAATCAGAGTTGCTGGCTTCCAGCAAAGATATAAATGCCAATTAATCTTAAGCATTCAGATTTATATGAATATAAGAGCAAGAAAATTGTTAATAGAACATGTGCCTGGGGCAGAGGTGGTGAGTGGGAACACTTCTTGGAGAAGTTTCCTTTGAGTAAGATAGATTCCAAAGATCTGTTATGGAGGGAAGACCATTCCAGATAGACAGACAGGCTTTAGCACAGGTGTAGAGGTAAGGAATTACAAAGCATGTGACAGAAAGTAGCTGTCCAAAGTAAGTGGAGTAGCATGTGATGGAGTAAACTGGAGTGGAAAATTGAAAAGGTTGTTAAGCACTGACCACCAGGCAGGAAACACTGGAGTTTTCCAAAAGATAATGGAGTGTGGAAGTGTTTTTGAGCAGAGAGCATTGTCTTCAAGTTACTGGAGAGAAACAACAGAGAGACAGAGCAAGATAGAGACAGAGAGGCAGAGAGAACTAGGAGGTGAAACTGTACCTAAGATATACAGAGAAATGTTCTGATTTTTAAATAAATCAAAACTGCTTTTGGAACTATAACTACTCAAAGTTCTGGGTGTGTTGACTAAAAGCAAGCCTTACCCTTCATCAGTGCATTTGTAAAGAACTTCTTTTTATTATTATTTTTTAATTTAAATTCAATTTAGTTAACATATAATGTAATAATAATTTCAGTAATAGAGTTTAGTGATTCATCACTTATTACAACAGCCAGTGCTCATCCCAACAAGTGCCCTCCTTAATGATCTTCACCCATTTAGCTCTTCCCCCCCCCCACCCAATACACCACCAGGAACCCTTAGTTTGTTCTCTGTATTTAAGAGTCTGCTCTGGTTTGTCACCCTGTTTTATTTTATTTTTTGCTTCCTTCCCTTATGTTCATCTGTTTTGTGTCTTACATTTCACACATGAGCGAAATCACATAATTTTGTCTTTCTCTGACTTATTTTGTTTAGCATAATATAGTCTATGTCCATCCACATTGTTGCAAATGGTAAGATTTCATTCTTTTTCATCACTGAGTAGTATTCCATTGAAAAATATAACACATCTTCTTTGTCCATTCTTCAGTTGAGGGACATTTGGGCTCTTTCCCTACTTTGGCTATTGTCGATAGTGCTGCTATAAGCATTGGGGTGCATGTGCCCCTTTGAATAACCATTTCTGTATCCTTTGGATAAATACCTGGTAATGCAATGGCTGGGTCATAGGGTAGTTATATTTTTAATTATTTGAGGAACCTTAATACTGTTTTCCAGAGTGGCTGCATCAGTTTGCATTCCCACCAGCAGTGCAAAAGAGATCCTCTCTCTCCACATCCTCGCCAACATCTGTTGTTGCCTGAGTTGTTAATGCTAGCCATTCTGACAGGTGAGAGGTGGTATCTCATTGCAGTTTTGATTTGTATTTCCCTGATGATGAGTGATGTTGAGCATCTTTTCATGTGTCTATTAGCCATCCGGATGTCTTCTTTGGAAAAGTGTCTATTCATGTCTTTTGCCCATTTCTTCACTGGATGATTTGTTTTTTGAGTGTTGAGTTTGGTAAATTCTTTATAGATTATGGATACTAACCCTGTATCTGATATGTCATTTGCAAATATCTTCTCCCATTTTGTCAGTTGCCTTTTAGTTTTGCTGATTATTTCCTTCCAAGCTTTTTATCTTGATTAGGTCTCAATAGTTTATTTTTGCTTTTATTTCCCTTGCCTCAGAGACATGTCTAGAAGTTGCTGCGGCCAATTCAAAGAGGTCATTGCCTATTTTCTGCTCTAGGATTTTGATGGCTTCCTGTCTTACATTTAGGCCTTTCATCCACTTTGAGTTTATTTTTGTGTATGGTGTAAGAAAGTGGTCCAGGTTCATTCTTCTGCATGTCATTGTCCAGTTTTCCCAACACCATTTGCTGAAGAGACTGTCTTTATTCCATTGGATATTCTTTCCTGCTTTGCCAAAGATTAGTTAGCCATACGTTTGTGGATCCATTTCTGGGTTCTCTACTCTGTTCCATTGCTTTATGTGTCTGTTCTTGTGCTAGTACCATACTATCTTGATGATTAAACCTTTGTAATACAGCTTGAAGTACAAAATTGTGATGCCTCCAGCTTAGGTTTTCTTTTTCAGCATTGCTTTGGCTATTTGGGGTCTTTTCTGGTTCCATACAGATTTTAGGATTGTTCGTTCTAGCTCTGTGAAGAATTTCTAATGAATCAAATTACTTCACATCAGTTATCTCATGCTTGATCACAGTCATGGAAGATAAGGAGGTTTGGGATTATCATCCCATGCTTACAGATGAGGAAGCTAGGACACAAAGAGGTCCCATAGCAAGCTGGTAATTTTTAATACTAGAAACCATCCTTCTCTCCATTAGTCCCCCTACTCATTTATTTAACACATCATAATATTCATTTCATAGTTATTTCTTGAGCACATATAATATACTGAACATCACAGCAGGAAGGCATTCCTAAAAGCCAGTACAATACCTGGCATAGTTTAGGTGATCAATTGATTCTATTTCCAGGTTTTCCTCTCCATTTGTTGCCCTGAAAAAAGCCAGTACCTCATGTGGCAATGAGAATATGCCTATAACTCTTCGTTTCTGAATATTTTTTACTATTATCCAGGAATGCATATAACTTGCTTTTGATTTTCCAAGTCCTTCTCCTATTCAAGCAAGCCCCCATCATAACCTTTCTGAATAGCAATGAACCCAGGAGTTCATTCAATCATTCAATAGACATTTACTAAGTGTCCATGGTGCAAGCACTGTTTTAAACACTGCCTATACAGCAGTGGATGAGACAGACCTACAGTGTCTGCCCCGATGAAGCTCATAAAGGAGTGAGGAGGTCAAAGCTTGAAGGGTGATTGCAAAGTGGGAACAATAAAGATATCTACCAAAACTGTCCCTGAGAAATTTTGAGTTTCAAGTGAATGATGTATGTAGAAATATCCTTGCAAAATATTAAATACTGAACAAAAATGTATGGTTAATATGGTAATAATCCTAAGTACAGATGTATGGAATTTGTATTAGTGGAGCAAGAAAATAGCCAAGTTTCTTAATTTCTCATCAAGAGTTTAAGACAAAGTTGGCCAAACACCACAAATGTCATTTGAATAAATATTTCAAATAATAATTTGACCAGGGAACTAGAGATTTCATCTGTGTTGTGATAAAACTTTATGACTCTAAGAGCAAAGTTGCCTGAAGAGGCTAACGTAATACTTTCTTTTCTCCCCTCCAAAATTGCTAAATCTCTAAAATTCAAATTATGATATACCTGGGCAAAATCATTTTCAAAAACTGCAAAGTACAACTGTTAAATCATGTATTTATACTTAAAATGTGTAGACTATGTACCCTGTAGCAGGTTATAGAGTTGAATAGGACACAGGCCCTTCCCTACAAAGGCTCCCAGTCTAATGGGAAAGGAGAACATGTGACCTGGTCCTTGGATTAGAATGTGGGGTGTGCAATAACGGAGTTCTACCCTGAAGAGAGTGGGAACCTAGAGCAAGGGCATCCAACTTTACTTTGAGGGGTAAGGGTTGGGGGAAGGGATAAAATGGAGGTAGAACTAAAAAAGTCTTTCTAGAAGAACCAATACCAAAATTAATACCTAGATGAGAAGTTAGTCAGGCAATTCTGTTCATCCTCCTTTCTGCTCCGTGAAATACTTGGCTCCCTTGTTTGACAGAACACAACATCCTCCCCTAGCTTTTCTCCTACTTCTCTGGAACTGGGCCTTCTCAGTCTCCCTTTCTGATTTCTCCTCATCTCCCTAAATTCAAAACATTGGAAAATCCCAGAGTCCAGCCCTTGAATCTCTTTTTTGTTGTTGTTGTTTTCAATATGAAATTTATTGTCAAACTGGTTTCCATACAACACCCAGGGATCATCCCAACAGGTGTCCTCCTCAATGCCCATTGCCCACTATCCCCTCCCTCCCACCCCCCAACAACCCTCAGTTTATTCTGTTTTTAAGAGTCTCTTACGGTTTGGCTCCCTCCCTTTTTTTTTTCCCTTACCCTCCCCCATGGTCTTCTGTTAAGTTTCTCAGGATCCACATAAGAGTAAAAACATACGGTGTCTGTCTTTCTCTGTATGACTTATTTCATTTAGCATAACACTCTCCAGTTCCATCCACGTTGCTACAAAAGGGCATATTTCATTCTTTCTCATTGCCAAGTAGTATTCCAGTGTATATATAAACCACAAGCAATCTACACATTCAATGCAATCCCAATCAAAATTGCACCAGAATTCTTCTTGAAGCTAGTACAAGCAATCCTAAAATTTGTATGGAACCACAAAAGATCCCAAATAGCCAAAGTAATATTGAAGAAGAAGACCAAAGCAGGAAGCATCACAGTCCCAGACTTTAGCCTCTACTACAAAGCTGTAATCATCAACACAGCATGGTATTGGCACAAAAAAACAGACACATAGGCCAATGGAATAGAAGAGAGACTCCAGAATTGGACCCACAAAAGTATAGCCAACTAATCTTTGACAAAGCAGGAAAGAATATCCAATGGAAAAAAGACAGTCTGTTTAACAAATGGTGCTGGGAGAACTGGACAGCAACATGCAGAAGAATGAAACTAGACCACTTTCTTACACCATTCACAAAAATAAGCTCAAAATGGACAAAGGACCCTAGAGGAGAAAGCAGGAAAAAACCTCTATGACCTCAGCCGCAGCAATTTCTTACTTGACACATTTCCAAAGGCAAGGCAGTTAAAAGCAAAAATGAACTATTGGGACCTCATGAAGATAAAAAGTTTCTGCACAGCAAAGGAAACAATCAACAAAACTAAAAGGCAACCAACGGAATGGGAAAAGATATTTGCAAATGACATATCAGACAAAGGGCTAGTATCCAAAATCCATAAAGAACTCACCAAACTCCACACCCGAAAAGCAAATAATCCAGTGAAGAAATGGACAGAAGACATAAATAGACACTTCTCTAAAGAAGACATCCAGATGGCCAACAGGCACATGAAAAGATGCTCAACGTCGCTCCTCATCAGGGAAATACAAATCAAACCACACTGAGATATCACCTCATGTCAGTCAGAGTGGCTAAAATGAACAAATCAGGAGACTATAGATGCTGGAGAGGATGTGGAGAAACGGGAACCCTCTTGCACTGTTGGTGGGAATGCAAACTGGTGCAGCCACTCTGGAAACCAGTGTGGAGTTTCCTCAAAAAATTATAAATAGATCTACCCTATGACCCAGCAATAGCACTGCTAGGAATTGACCCAAGGGATACAGGAGTGCTGATGCATAGGGGCACTTGTACCCCAATGTTTATAGCAGCACTTTCAACAATAGCCAAATTTTGGAAAGAGCCTAAATGTCCATCAACTGATGAATGGAGAAATTGTGATTTATATATACAATGGAATCTCTTTTCTTTTGCATTAACATGCCCACCTGGTCATCTCATCCAGTATCATCACTTTAAATGCTATCTCTATGCTGATGGCTCCCAAATTTATGTCTCCAGCCATGGCCTTGCCTCTGGACTCCAGACTTGTGTGTCCAACAGTACACCTACCATCTCTGCTGAGATGTTGAAAGGTATCTCAAACATAAAGTGTCTCAAACCAATTTCTGACACCTCCCTCCAAACCATGCTTCTTCCAGTCTTCTTATTCTATTCTAATTAACTACATGGAAAATCCATCCACTCAGTAGCACTGGCCAAAAACCTTAACTCCCCTCTTTTGCTGGTAAGTTCCAAAAACTCTACCAGTAAATTCTCTCCACTATGCCCTCATTTTACCCAGAGTTTAATCCCTTCCCACCACCTCTATTCCAGCACCATCATTTTTCAAATGAATTACTGCTCTGTCTCCTAACTGATCCCCATGCTTTTACTCTTAGCCACCTGCACCTCTGAATACAGCAGCCATAGGGAACCTATGTAAGGATCCCTATATAAGACAGATAATTTGGTTCAAGTCCAAACCCTCCAACAGCCTCACCATTCACTTGGAGAACAAGCCTAAGGTCCCACATGATTTGCTCTACTCACATTATCTCTCTGACCTCATCTCCCATTACTTGCCCCATCATTCACTCTACTTCAGCCACATGAGCTCCTTGTTGTGCCTCAAACACTCCAGGTACATTGCTACCTCAGGACCTTTGCACTTGATATTCCTCAACCTGGGATGCCCTCTCCCCAATTATCTACATGGTTCACATCCTCATTCCTCCAGGCCTTCTACTCTATCAAAAGTTATGTTCTGCAAGCCATTTCCTGGCCACCCTATCTAAAAGTGCAAGCCATACTCTCAACATTTCCTATGCTTCTTCCTTGCCTTATAGTTTTTCTTAGGACTCACCACTCTCTTGTATATTTTACTTCATCAGTTTGTGTATTTTTGATCTCCCTTACTAGAATGTAAGCTCCATGAGTGTGGGCACTTTTGTCTCTTATTTACTTTTGTGTCTTCAGCACACGGAACACTGGCTAACACAGAGAAGGCATTCAGTAAATATTTGTTAAATGAAGGAAAGAGAATTCCATTCCAGGCAGGAGAAAAGCAGACAGAATGCATGATGATAAGAAATAGTCCATATTCTTTTTTTTTAAATTTTTTTTAACATTTTTATTTTTGAGACAGAGAGAGACAGAGCATGAACGGGGGAGGGGCAGAGAGAGAGGGAGACACAGAAATCGGAAGCAGGCTCCAGGCTCTGAGCCATCAGCCCAGAGCCTGATGCGGGGCTCGAACTCATGGACCGCGAGATCATGACCTGAGCTGAATTCAGTCGGACGCTCAACTGACTGAGCCACCCAGGCGCCCCTAGTCCATATTCTTTTAATGAAAGGAACAAATAATATTAAATGTATTTTCGAAACTTAGAAAAATTTAGAAGAAAAAATATTTGCATGGCAGCAACGAAGCTATATAATGAACACTGTGTGCTTTTTCTGCAATTCCTAGTCACTTTTCTTTTAAATGTTTTATAAATATATTTAAAAGCTCAATGAATTTTCAAATGCTTCAAAACATCAGGAAGTTATTCTGGAACATCAAATTGTTTCTAAATCACTTTCAAAAAATTCAACTCATCAGCAAGCTTACAAAATAAACTAGTTTAATATCTAAAATGTTTTTAAACTGTGCCTTAAGATGTTTGGATTTAAAATGGGGAAAAAATGTTTGGAAACAGTTGTGAATGCCAACTGTTTTCAAGCTGATCATGTTTAAAATTTGATGTTTTTGTTATCCTGGTGAGGAGAGAGGATAAATCAAACATTTCAAAGTTACTTACAAAGCAACATTTCCAAATTTGGGGGAAAGTAATTTGAAAATGTTCAAAGACACTTTGTGTTGCCTTATCCTTAATAATAAATACCTGAGAAATACAAATCAAAACCACACTCAGGTATCACCTCACGCCAGTCAGAGTGGCCAAAATGAACAAATCAGGAGACTATAGATGCTGGAGTGGATGTGGAGAAACGGGAACCCTCTTGCACTGTTGGTGGGAATGCAAATTGGTGCAGCCACTCTGGAAAACAGTGTGGAGGTTCCTCAGAAAATTAAAAATAGACCTACCCTATGACCCAGCAATAGCACTGCTAGGAATTTACCCAAGGGATACAGGAGTGCTGATGCATAGCGGCACTTGTACCCCAATGTTCATAGCAGCACTCTCAACAATAGCCAAATTATGGAAAGAGCCTAAATGTCCATCAAGTGATGAATGGATAAAGAAATTGTGGTTTATATACACAATGGAATACTACGTGGCAATGAGAAAAAATGAAATATGGCCTTTTGTAGCAACGTGGATGGAACTGGAGAGTGTGATGCTAAGTGAAATAAGCCATACAGAGAAAGACAGATACCATATGGTTGCACTCTTATGTGGATCCTGAGAAACTTAACAGGAACCCATGGGGGAGGGGAAGGAAAAAAAAAAAAAAAAGGACGTTAGAGTGGGAGAGAGCCAAAGCATAAGAGACTGTTAAAAACTGAGAACAAACTGAGGGTTGATGGGGGGTGGGAGGGAGGGGAGGGTGGGTGATGGGTATTGAGGAGGGCACCTTTTGGGATGAGCACTGGGTGTTGTATGGAAACCAATTTGTCAATAAATTTCATATATATAAATAAATAAATAAATAAATAAATAAATAAATACCTGAAAATGTGTCTGTCAATAGGAAAACTAGCTAATAAATAAAACTTTTTTTAAAAATTTTAATGTTCATTCATGTTTTTTTTTGAGAGAGAGACAGACAGACAGAGAGAATGCAAGTGGGGAAGGGGTACAGAGAGAGGATGACAGAATCTGAAGTAGGCTCCAAGCTCCAAGCTGTCAGTACAGGGCCCCACGCGGGGTACAAACCCACCAAATGTGAGATCACGACCCGAGCTGAAGTCAGATACTTAACCGACTGACCCACCCAGGCACCCCAATAAGGCATTTTAAAATGGAATATTAAAAAATATCAAATGTATTCAGCAAAGAAAGTAAATTGTGGAATAAAAGGTAAATCATAATCCCATTTACATTTTCTCTAAGAAGTTAATGTATATTTATCTATAAGACCTACCCATGTCTGACTGTCTGGAGGAATAATTCTCCACCGATGCTAATGGGGGTTGCCCCTACAGTGAGACACTAGGTAGAGGAATAGGGGGATTTAACTTTAATTTAACCTCTGTTGCACTGTCTTAAAATTCCTTGAAATGTGATGAGTTATCCATGAGGTTTTTTTCCTTAAAAAATAAAATGGAAAACTGTTTCAAAAATTTTAAGCATAAGTAGGCCTTCCCAGCTTTTGAAGGACTTTAGGTAATAGAATAAATAGCCAGACATGTTAAGAAATACTTCTTCTACAATATGATAAGCTCTATAGCAACAACACAAAGTTTAGGAGATATACAGACAAAGGAACATCTCAGTCTGCTAGAAAGCCTTCCCAGAAGATAATTGGGTCAGTTCTTGAGGGACATATAGAGCTGAGCAAAGATATTTCTGGCAGATTAGCAGAGCCAAGGCATGTAAAGGGCATTTTGGAGAGAAAAAGTGGCAATTTAGCTTGACTGGAAGATGGACACAAGACTCCTTCATGGCTATTTCTAGGAAGACTAAACCCAAATTGGGATGAACTTTGGTATAAAAGAGGATGTATATAAGTAAAAGTGTCAGGCACATACCCCATTTTGGTCCAAATCCCAAGCCTGTGGGTCTTCTTCTAAACCCCACAACTTTCCTCTGATAAAAAGTCCCTGAGTTGAGCATCCTCACACAAAGCTTCCTTTATAAAGGTGAAAGGGCACTTATATATAACTTACCAAAGAAGAGACTCTTAAGTAATAACCTTCTTGAATCAACTTTTAAACTTTTCTTACTAATGCCACATCCATGATTATGTTTGTCCTACCCAGTAACCCACAAGAATAAATGAGTTGGGATATTTTTGCCTCAATTTTATAGGAAAGATCATGGAGGCCAAGAGACTTATCATTCTGCAAGTTAATGACTTGGCTAGAACTTAAGTTCACATTCCTGGTACCTCCAGGCCAGTGTACCTCCCACTGGGTCACATCATAAAATGATAATGGGTCTTTCAAACCAGAAGTGAGTATCTGAGGGCATGTACCACCATTCACCATTCTTGGCATCTTGGAGAAAATACTGAAAAGAGATATTCATTACTTCATGAAATTTCTTCCATAACAGTAGTCTGTTTTTAATTTCTCATTGTTGAGTGAATACTTAATTTGTTAATGGTTAATCCCCAATGAAGTCAAAATCTATAGAACCTATTTTAGGTAGAATCTAGTGGTTCAAAAAACAATAAAGGAGAGAAGCTGATGCTCCAGAAGGGTAAGGAAGACACAAATCACCATGTTTTGATCAGGAGTTAACTTATCTTTGAAGACAGAAGGATAAGAGACAGACCACAAATACCTGTTCTTCTTTGTAAATTCACTTTCCTGATTACTTGCCTTTACCCTGAGGAAAAAAATCAGCGTCTAAAACTACTTTTACCTTTTTGTGACTTAATGTCTCTGAACTTCTTTTTTTTAAGCTTATTTATTTTGAGAGGGAGAGAGAGGAGAAAGAGAGAGAGAGAAAGAGAAAACACAAACAGGGGAGGGGCAGGAGAGGGCGAGACAGAAATCCCAAGCAGGCTCTGCACCATCAGCACAGAGCCCAATGCAGGGCTCAAAACTCTCTGGAAGCCTGGTTCATAAATCTGCTTTCAGCCAAAATTTTAGAACAGTAATCAGATTTACCCTTCCCACCTAAAACAAGGAAAAATTGGACAGAAAATATGAAACAATGGGTTTCAAGACACTGAACAACAGGCAATGAAGGACACTGATACTTGAGAGATGAGATGAGCCCTAGGATGGCCCCAGATGACTGCCTTGAGAGAGTTTCCTGACTAAAAACACCACAAAGACATTAAAGGATTAAACTCTAAGTAACAGAACTACATATCAGAACAAAGCTTGAAATTATTCATAAGAATATAAAAACATCTAACCACAAACAAGATAAAACTCATAATGTCAGGCATCCAATGAAAAATTCCCAGATATACAAAAAGTGTGTGTGTGTGTGTATATATTTATGTATGTATATGTGTGTATGCATATATATGTGTGTATATATGTATGCATAATGAGGAGAAAAATTGATTACTCAAAACCAGCCCAGAAATGATACAGTTGTTAGAATGACTAGATAAAGATGTTGAAAGAATTATTATAACTCTATTCTATATGTTCAAAGTTTAAGTAGAAACATATTTTTAAAGACAAAAATAGAATTTGTGGAGACAAAAACTAAAACATGGAAATGGAAAATACACCAAGATTGACAGAAGATTAGACTTTACAAAATAAAATCAGGGAACTTGAAAACATAACAGTAAAATGATTTGAAAGACGATGATCCAAATTCTTCCAAATTTGATTAAACCTATAAACCCAAGAAATTCACTGAAGTACAGCACACGCACAAAAAAATATTTTAAACATCGAGATAAACTCAAGGCACATCATAATTAAACTGCTCAAAATCACTGAAAAGGAAAGAATCTCAAAATCAGTCCAAAAAAAAAAAAGGCTTATTACAGATAGAAAAATAAAGATAAGAAAAGATGATAGCAGCTTTCTTTTGGAAACAATGCAAGCAAGAAGAAAGTAGAACGTCTTAAAAAAAAATTTTTTTTACATTTATTTATTTTTGAGAGACAGAGCACCAGCAGGAGAGGGGTAGAGAGAGAAGGAGACACAGAATCCGAAGCAGGCTCCAGGCTCCAAGCTGACAGCACAGAGCCTGACAGGGGGCTTGAACTCACAAACCGTGAGATCATGACCTGAGCCCAAGTCGGACGCTCAACTGACTGAGCCACCCAGGCACCCCGAAAGTAGAACACCCCGAAAGTAGCACAGAAAGAAAAAAATGTAAACAGAGTTGTATACCAAATGTAAATATATTTCAAAAAAGAAATAAAGTGAAATAAAGATGTGTTCAGAAAGAATTCATCACCAACAGATAGGCACTATAAGAAACGTGAAAGAAAGTCCTTCAGGCAGAAGAAAAACAGTATCAGGTAGAAATACAAATCTACAGAAAGAATGAAGATCACCAGAAATAATAACTGTATGGGTAAACTGTTTAAGATGTTCTCTTACGACTTTATGTAAAAATAAAATATACGACAATAATAGTCTAATGGTCAGGAAGGGAGAAATGAAAGTGTATTACTACAAGGTTCTACTACACTTGAAGTGAAATAGTATTACTTGAAAGGAGACTATAATAAGTTAAAGATGGACTATGAACTGTAGTACACACAATGAAAAAATAGAGTTACAGATAAGAAGCCAACAAAGGAGGTAAAATGGATACAAAAATATTCCATCCACAAGAAGAAGAAAAGTAGAACAAAGACAAAATGGGGCAAACAGAAAACAAACAAAAAGATAGTAGCTTAAACCTAATCACATTAAGCGTAAATATCCCAATTAAAAGGCAGAGACTGTCACACTGGACAAAAATGCAAGACACAATCATTTGCTACCTACAAGAAACACAGTTTAAATATAAAGAAACAAATAGACTAAAAGTATGGAAAAAGATACACCACCCTAACACTAATCAAAACAAAGCTGGGGGGCACCTGGGTGGCTCAGTCGATTAAGCTGAATCAGACTCTTGGTCTCGGCTCAGGTCATGATCTCAGAGTTCATGAGTTTGAGCCCTGCATCCAGCTCTGTGTTGACGGCACGGAGCCTGCTTGAGATTCTCTGTTTTTCCTTCTCTCTCTGCCCTTCCCCTGATTGTGCTCTCTGTCTCTAAAAATAAATAAATAAACTAGAGAGAGAGAACTGGTGTGGCTATATTAATATCAGACAAAGTACATTTCAGAGCAAAGAAAATTATCAGAGATAATATGTCATTTTTATAATGACAAAAGTGTCATTCATCAGGAGGACACAACAATCTTGAATGTTTATATATCTAATAAGAGAACTTCAAAATATAAATAGCAGAGAATTATAAAACTGCAAGTATAAATAAATTCAAAAATATAGGCAGATATTTTAGTATCCCTCTCTCAATAATCAATAGAATAGACAGAAACTCAGTAACAGAGTACAGAAGACTTGAACAACACTTGCAACCAATAACTGGCATTCATATTTACAAAACACTCAACTCAGCATTTATTATAGTAGAGTTAATTGTGCCTCTAAAAAAGGTATGTTAAAGTCCTAACCCTCCCTCCTATATTGTAGATGTGACCTTATTTGGGAAAGGGGTCTTCACAGATATCATTAGTTAAGATGAGGTCATCCTGGATTAGTGTGGACCTTAAATCCAATGACTGGTCTCCTCACAGGGAGGGCATGAGAAAACACAGAAAGACATAAAGGCAGAGCATCATCTGATGATGAAAGCCAATGCATCCATAAGCCAAAGGACACCAAGTATTACTAGCAACACTGAAGCTAGAACAGCATGAGAGAGATTCCCAGGCAGAGCTCCCAGAAGGAAACAACTCTCACAAAACCTTGATTTCAGACTTCTAGCCCCCAGAACTGTGAGGACTGTACATTGTTTCAAGCCACCTAGCTGTGGCTAGTTGTTACAGTAACTCTAAAAAAACCAATACATTATAGATCAAAGTTTTACAGGGTTTTTGCATGTGAATATCTCATTGTTCCAGCACCATTTGTCAAAAAGACTATACTTTATCCATGGAATTGCATCTGCAGCCTGCATGATAGGGAAAAACTAAATCCAAGGAGATCACAGACCTAAATGTGAACTTTAAAACTATAAAATTTGGGGCGCCTGGGTGGTGCAGTCAGTTAAGCGTCCGACTTCAGCCAGGTCACGATCTCGCGGTCCGTGAGTTCGAGCCCCGCGTCAGGCTCTGGGCTGATGGCTCGGAGCCTGGAGCCTGTTTCCGATTCTGTGTCTCCCTCTCCCTCTGCCCCTCCCCCGTTCATGCTCTGTCTCTCTCTGTCCCAAAAATAAATAAACGTTGAAAAAAAAATAAAATAAACTATAAAATTTAAGGAATAAGACAAAATGAATGCTTTTTTTGTGACTTTGGGTTAAACCAAGTTTTTTTTTTTTCAGATATGATATCAAAAGCATGTTCCATGAAAGAATAAAAAGATAAACTTTATCAAAATTAAACACTTGTGTTCTCCAAATGAAAATAAAATGAAAAGAAACACCACAGACTGGGAGAAAATACTTGCAAGTGATGTATCTGGTTAAAAACATATTTCTAGAATATATAAAGAACTCTCAAAACTCACTAATAAAAAAATGAAAAGCCACCTGAAAAAAAATGAAGATTTTAACTGACCCTTCCAAACCAAAGAAATACACAAATGGAAAATAAGCACATGAAAAGACGCTCGACATTATCTGTTAGAGAAATGCAAATTAAAATCATAGTAAGATCCCATTACACACCTAGCATAATAAGTAAACCTAAAAAACTGGCCACATCAAGTACTGACAAGAATGTGGAAGAAATGAAGCTTTCACACTGCTAAGATGTAAAATGACAGAACCAGTTTGGAAAACAGATTGAGTTTCTTCAAAGTTAAACATATGTTCACCATATTATCCAGTTGTTCCAGTCCTTCTATTTGCCCAAAAGAAATGAAATTGTATATGCTTATGTCCGTACAAAGACTTTTCCATGAATGTTTATTATGATTTTACTTGTAATATTAAAAACTAGAAACAACCCAAAAGTTCATCAACATGTGAGTGGATAAACAAATTGTGGTATACCTATGCAGTGGAATACTCCTTACCAACAAAAAGTAATGAGCTATTGACATACACTACAAAGTGGATAAACCTCAGTGATGATCTTGGGTAAACCAAAATGAGTATTTTGAAAGAAACCAGACTTGAAAGAGTACATATTTTGTGATTCCATTTATGTAAAATTCTAGGAAATGCAAACTAGTTGATTGTGACAAACAACAGACTACTGGGTTGCTTGAGATAGGGTCCAGGAGAAGCCAGGGGAAATGATCATAAAGGATCATGAAGAAACTTTTAGGGGTGACATATATATTCATTATCTTGATGGTGGTGATAGTTTCCTAGATGTATAAAATCATACTCTTTACATGTGTACAGTTTACTATGCCTCAATCATACCTCACTAGAGTGGCTAAAAAACAAAAACAACAACAACAAAAAAAAGAAACAAAAAATATCCAAGAAATAAATGGGCTCGGAGATGTAAAAAAATTTTCAAACTACAACATAGGGCGTGTCAACAAGTAAAGCCAGGTTAAATAGGAATTTAGAAGAGAGTGTACCATCACTTTTCTAAGTTTCAGATTTGCAATGAGTTTAAAGTTTTTTAAATGATTTCAAAACAATTTGAGATATGTCAAAATAGCATTCAATAAGCTTGGGTTCAAATTTTGACACCTGCTAGAGGTGCTGGACTTAGGCACATCAAAATCTCATTGTCGTACAAATTATAGAAACCCACCTCAATGACTTGAATGTCCTGGCTCAAATAAATGATAGCTCCAGCTCAAATGCAGCTAGATTGCAATCAGTATAGTCAGACCTCTGTTTCATTTCCTCTTGGCTTCTGCTACTTTGGCTTTATACCAGCTTTCACACTTTCCCCTGGAAAAGCCAGGACAGCAGCCATCATCTCAACCTCCCTTCCCTATATCCAATGGGAAAGACAGAGCTTGTAGTCTAGTTGATTTAAAGAAAGTCACCTAATTCCTTCTGATTGGCCTGGTTTAGATCACATGATCATTCTGACTTGTCCACTGTGGATAAGGAAATGTGATACTCTGAGTGGTATCATACTCCCTCCAGAGGGCATGAGAGGATTTTATCTCCAATCAAACACTGGGGACCATTTGTAGAAAATAAGAGTTTGGCTTCGAGGGAGGCAAACACCAAATCCCCAATAGAAGCAGCAAACCCAGTTTTCAGCACATGATACATGTTCAGGAAACAGTACCTCCAACTTTAATTCTGGATCAGAAAGGAGCTAGTGATTTTATATCATATAATGGAGGGCATGCCGTCAATAAAACAGAGTTTTATCCAGTTGCCTCAATTTTTTCCTCAGGAAATTAGGGAAGACCAGACAAGAAACATTTTCAAATGGATATACCAGGCTAGAATCCCTAAAAGTAATTATAAGGAAACTTAGGCTGAGAATATTACAGTGGCCATCAGCTATGTGAGGGATGCTTATCATCCCTTTTTCTGGTCATAAGGCCCCATCTCTTCATCTCCAGGGACAACCATGTAACTCAGACATGGCCAATGACAGTACACATTCCCCAGCCTACACTGACTGGTTCTGGAGAGGTTCATGCCAAGAAGAGAAAACCAAGAATTTTGACTGGATTTTTTTGGAAATAGGATGCTCTTCCTGATGGAGTTACTAAGCAAGTAGTTTACGAGCCTACAGCTGTTGATGATTACCTTTGTCACCATTATGGAGGGTGTGACTGAAAAGAGGACAACAGAGAAAAAAGAAAAGCTCAAAGATTGAGAGACATTTCCCAATAACCATATTTGAGCTTCTGGATCCAGCCATACCTGAATGCAGTAGTGCTCCCAGACTTTCCGGTTACATGACCTAGTAAATTCCTATTTTTGCTTAAGTCAGGTTTAGTTGGTTAGTAGAAACTGAAAGTCTGCATACTCACATAATTCCTCAGCTCCCACACAGCCAATTCAGTCCAGGACCCTGACAAGGCTTTAGGTCACAGTGGAAAATAGACAGCAAATCCACTTTCTAAGGATCAAGCTTCAGATTTTTTTGCTCCCAGATTGTCTACTCCTTGCACGTCTGACTTCAAGCACTTGAATTGTCTTGACTGTCAGGTTATTTGGACTTTATTACTGTTCAATTTACAGCTATGTCAATGTAGAATTTGGAATGAGTAAGTGTAATAAATTGATCCTATTTGCTGTGATGCCAGAGCTTAGCTAGATTCAATCATCCTCCAAGTGATACATCTACAGCTGGGGCCAGCATGGGGGGAAGCACAGGAGGGGAGGAAAGAAGGTCAGGGGGTGAGAGTTAAAGAAGGCAAGCACAGCAAAGTAAGGAGAATCACCTAAATGCTGTGGAAAGTACGCTGGACCAGACATACCCAGACCTAACCCCACTCACTCTACCTTGGGCAAGCCTTTTCCCCTTTTGATGCCTCCACTTTCCTCTCTACAAAATGGGCACAAGACTGTGTGCTGAGACCACTTTCCCAGGGTGTTTGGGAAAAGGAAATAAAATAATAGATGAGCAATGTAGGGATAGTCTTGTTATTGCATCTATACTTTCATAGGGGGAGGCTATGTGGCATGTCACGGCATCTCAGAATCCAGGTGACCCTTCCTGGAGCCTCCCATAAGTTACCAATCTTCCAGGTGGAGCCTGTCCTCCTCCACCTCCCTATTCTTCATACAAAAGGTAGGTATAAACGGATAGGAAGAGCAGGAGATGGGTTCAACCAAATCTGAGTTCGATGCTGGCTCTACTCTTTTCTAACTGCATGATCTTCAGCAGGTGAGTTGGAGACTCACCTCTGGGGGTAATGAGGTAGTGGTGGAGGAAGGTAAGAAGGGAAGGGAACAGATAGGTAATGAGGACTTAGTAAGTGTCAAACATGCCAAGCACTTTATAAATGTGAACTGATTTAACCCTCACATGACTCTGTAGGGCAGTTATTATTTTCCTTATTACACAGGTAAGAAAATGGTCTCAGGTGAAGAACTCAGCTGGCCTACAGTCACACAGGTGGTGAACAGGAAGATAGCAAGGATTCCAGCCCTGGTTTGAATGTGTCCAGGGTCCATCTTTATTTTACTGCTTCTGCTGGCAATAAGTTCAATAACAACAACAACAACAACAACAACAACAACAACAACAAATAATGGGAGGAGTGAACCTTATCAAGTACTGTGTTCAGGACCTCAGAATGGTATCCCATTGAATCCTTTGACATCCTTATGAGACAGATCATCATTTCCAGATGAGGAAATAGAGGTCCTGCAAGTTGTAGTGACTTTCTCAAGGTCACAGAATGCCCTTGGCAAGTGGCCGAGGCAGGATTTGAAACTGCACAGTGTGACAATATAGCCTGTGACCTGTTCACTGCTATGCAGTATTGTCTCCTATATAACAGTATTTGGGAAAATGTGAAGTGAGGTCCCCAGTTCACACAGAGGTGCTCCTGGGCCCTAACCTTGATAGGGTGGCTGCTCCAAGACTCATTACAACTGTGAGGTCTGGAGCACTTTCCTAAGTGTCTCCCCAAAATCTTTCTCATACACTCAACTACCACACTGCTGCAGGCTCTGTGCTCTGTTGCTCTGTCCTACCCTGGGCCAGAAAGGGGCGTCCATTCACCCAGAGCTTCTGCACCACAGGTCTGTTGGGACTTCGCCTGTCTGTCTCCATTTCTTCAACATGTTGTCAAGTCCATCAGAGCCACCACCTGATAGAAAGTCTCCCGGATGCCTCGGGGTTCCTATCTCCTCCGTGAAGCCTATCTGCACCTTCTCTCCTCCTTCCCTTCCTCCCTCATTCTCCTCCACAAATATTGATGTAACATCATACATCTGAAGAAAGAAGAACTAATCCTGGGTGTTTCAGGGCCACCTCTTCCCCCTAATTTCCAGAGCACTTGTTTGAGACCCCAAAGCCCATCTTAGGAGTCACTCTCCAGCCCCTTCCACTTCCAGATGCCCATCAGGGCAGGCTGCTTCACGTGACTCCCTGGCTCTCAGCTCATACGCCAAGTGCTCAGCTATGTACTATTAGCTGATATCTGGTATCTATTGTTGCAGGTCATTTTCCCAACAACCCGGTGAGATAGATCTGATTACTTCCTGGATATATTAATGAGAGAGCTAAGGAGTCACATAAGACCTTAATGTCACTCAGCAAATGGTGGGGCCGAGGCCCAACCACTGTAGGTTCCATAGTGGTTTCTTGGCAGGGTTAGCATGGCAGACAGAAAGAGACTCACCCCTGGGGGGCAAGATAGCCAGGAACTAGCCACAGTCGGCTTCCCTCTCAAGTGGAACCTTCCCAAGTCCAATCCTTCTCCAGGCTCTGAGTCGCTTGCCATCTCTAAGTAGGAACTATGGACTGGACATTAATAACAGTACTACTAGATACAATTAATACAGCTTCCTTTCTAAATCCTTATGCATTGCTAGGCACTCTGCCAGGTGGACTTGACAGATTGGGAATACCAATTGTTGGACTTGATTCAACTCTTGGTTCTACCACTTTACTCATGAGTGGCCACAGCCAAGTTACTTTTCTCGATTTCCTCATGTGAAAAATGGGGATAATAAGAATACCTACTTCAGAGGTGCCCCCAAGGATCCAGTTAGTATAGACAAAGGCACCTGGAACTACATTTAGATTGAGATTGTGTTGTTGCTGTCTTTACAATCTATGCCTTAATTATCTCATATAATACTCTCGCCAGCCCTCTAAAGTATAGACTATGATCTCCGTTTTATAGAAAAGGAAGCATAGGCTTAGCAAAACTAATTAACTCACCCAAAGCCACACAGTCACTTATGTGTAAAACTGGATTGGAACCCAGGTTTGCCTGACTCCGATGTCCAGGCTCTCATGCTATACATGGCCCCACTACATCAGGGATTCTCAATCTTGGCGCTGTGACATTTGGGGCCAGATGATTCCATTTTGTGGGGACCCGTCCTGTGCATGACAGGATTCTGAGCAGCACCCCTGACCTCTACACACTAGATACCAGTAATACCACTCCAGTTATGTCTCCAGACATTGACAAATGTCCCCTGGAGGGAAAACCTGCCCTCTGTTCAGAATTGAGATGCTCCCTGAGGTCAATCTCACACTAACATTCTACATTTCTACTCTATTAGAACTCTGACCAAGTGACATCCTCCAGGAAAGCAGAGAGGCTGGTGATACTGTTTATTAGACAGAACTTAGTGGGCATGCATAACTCATCCTTATAGGGTGGCAGCAAGTTCAACTGGCACCTTTGTGATAAAGAAAGGTGCACCCATTGAACAAATACTGCATTGCATCCTTTTTTACTTTTTAACATCTTTGAGGTCGGCATGTTTTATAATCAATGGCCTATCAAGATTTGATTGGCAGCATCTCTTCTTTCTTAGTTGTACCTAAAATAGTGGTGCATCTTACAAACAATGGCACCTTAAACATGTTGATAGACAATTTGCAAAGCCCCCACATCCTCCCATCACTGAAGAATAGAAATTAGAAAAAGTCACCACCTCTGAGCACAGATGGCCCCAAAGGCCATGGCTCAGCAAATGGATAGTACATTGGTGTGAAGAAAAAGATGCCACTTCCTCCAGGCAGACATAGGGCACAGAGCTTGGGGTGGAGTGGGGGGGAAGGGGAGGGAAGCACAGGCTACATTTCAGCCCCAGGGGTATTTCTGTAACATACAGCCTTACAATACATGGTGGTCTAGCTGTCCCTCATGATTCACTGACCAACTGTGCCCAACCCCAGCAGCTAAGAATTAAAATATCATCACACACCACTGGCTT
Source organism: Lynx canadensis (assembly GCF_007474595.2). Classification (NCBI taxonomy): domain Eukaryota; kingdom Metazoa; phylum Chordata; class Mammalia; order Carnivora; family Felidae; genus Lynx; species Lynx canadensis. The sequence continues at coordinate 49,880,140 of NC_044304.2, forward strand.
CTCCGAGTTTGAAATAATTTCACATTACACTTTGTTGAAACGGTTTCCATTTGTTTGTTGTTTTGCAAACCCCAACAAAGTAGGTTGTTCTACAGATTGAGAATGCCAACCAATTACCTGAAACTCAAAGGCAAGTGAATAAACATCCACGATGTGATATTCTTTAAAGAAAAGGGAAATGCTCCCTCAACAGGAAACAAATGTAACAAAACAGCTATTAATATTGTTCCCTGAAGAAGAATGAGTTAGTATAAAACTGGGAAGGACAACAGCCATGCATCTTTCTCTTCCTTCATAAAATACAGCCATCCTTAAAATTGATGAGATTACTTGTGAAACCAAAGTTTCTCTACTTTTTCTTCTTTGATAGCTGTGTGTGCCTTAATGTGTTTTAAATGTGTAATAAAAATCTAATGAAAAACATACATTTATTCAATGTGGCTGCTACAACATATGCTATAAAGCCCAAATCCTATAAAGTTGAATTTTATAGCATTTCTTAAACTTGTTCCTTCTACTTATAGCTGCCCTACAATATTGGTCAGAATTTAGTGCTTCTCTCTCCCACCTCCATCTCCTAGGAAATTACTGAGCTTGGACATTCAGTTCCAATCCCTGCTCCTTCCTTTTCCTTCCAACCTTGCTCCTATACTATATCCTCACACCCCTCATGTTCCCAGCATCTGCCCCACCCCACGATATTCCACCACAAAGACATTTACATGAGCCAGAGCTTGTCAGAAAACCCATACCAAAAAAGCACATGACCAGACTCCCCTGGCTAAAAACAACCTTTTATATTAAAATGTTGAGCAGTAGAGTTAGATCAGGGCTCAGCAAACTACAGCCAGATCTGGCCCTCCTCTGTTTTTATAAATAAAGAAAGTTTTATTGGAACACAGCTTTACTCATTTGCTTAGAGATTATCTATTGCTGCTTTCACGCTACAAAGGCAGAGTTAAGTAGCTGCAACAGAGACTTTATAGACCACAAAGCCTAAAACACTTACAAAGTGATCCTTTACAGGAAACATCTGCCAACCCCTGGGTCAGAACCAGCTCTCCAGAGCTAGAATGCCTGGGTTCACATCTCAGTTGTGTGCTTTACAGCTCTGAGCTCTTGGGCAAGCTAATTACCCGATTTGCACTTCAACTTCCTATAACTAAATGGAGATAATAAAAAGAACCTACATCATGGGTTTGTGAAAATGCACAGAACGTAGAAGAGTACCCGGCAAGTGATGCAAGAAGAGTTCTCAAGAGTTGGGTGTTGTTACTGTGCCAACCTAGATGCTCTGCTCCCTAGCACTCCTCAAATGATGAAAGAGTTGGCCTACCCTTCCTTGTCTTCCTTCCCTAATCTTTCTCTGTCTTCTCAATCCACTGTCTTGTCCCACACCTTGGCCATTCCAATAAGACTGCTCAAGATTTGCATGCCTCCACATGACCACATCCTACCACTTCTGAAATCTTTATTCCATTCTACTTTTCAGTGTATTCTGATAGGGTAGGACCACACTCCTCTTGGGGATGGGCTTCCTCCCAGGGAATATCCATTGAAGGGTATGGGTTGACTGCTACAGTTGCTCTAGGCTCTCATGCTTTAGAGAAAAGCAGTTCTTTCCCCTGAACTCGATCCCCTAGTAAGCCACATTGAGGCAGCATGTACACATAGCAGCCACATTCTACACAGAATGTACAGAGCAAGAGCAAAATCCCTAGTCTTCACTCTGATATCTGCCTAATGACATGAGGATCTTCAATTACTCCCCTCTGAGGAGTGAAAATAACTTTTCTTCCTTGACAAAAATTGTCATAGTTTGGGTTCCCCAAAAAGCAGCCCTGAGGCAAGACCACAATGTAAGTAGTACACTTGGGAAATAATCTTGAGAAATATCGAAGAGGAAGAGGAAGAAAAGCAGAAAGGAGAAGAAAACAAATAGAAGGTATATAATCAGGCAACTTATAAGGACGGGCAACAGGTACTTAGTTCTGATGTGGATCTTTGAGATACAGCTCAGAACATATGTCTCCAAGTCATCTCAAAGGGGCAAGGAAGTGCCCTCTCAAGGCTCTATCCACTGATTTTGATCAGTCACTGGTTGTGGGATGCTCCCTGAGGTGTTAATTATTTGGCCCTCCCAGACTGCAAGGCATGCAGGGATAGCAATTGGAAGTCAGACCAGAATGCACTGTAAAGAGCCAAGGGGATAAGGGCACCTATAGCATTAGAAACAACACTGTGTCAAATAAATTACCCCCAGTGGAAGGAGGGAATGGGATTGGAGTTCTGGAAGATGGCAATTTTATGTAGAAATTGAAATATGCTCGTTAAATAGAGCTGCCATGTGGCTGTTAGACAACAATTGCCTTAACCAAAGGCAACTGAAAGTGTTTGAATTTGGAACAGAGAGTATTTATTCTTCTGATAGACCTGCTCTGGGATGTTTAAAATAAGAGCAGCTCTCTACTTTCAAGGTATTATTAATGTTACTAGGCTGTCAATCAAGCTCTGTTTTCATTTGTCCTAGAAGAAAATGTCCCCTTTTCTCTGTACTTAAATTGTGTTATTTCTCTTCACTGGTACTACTGAACAAAACTGTCCCTGTAATGACATATCAAGCTTTTTAACACTTTTCCTTTACATGAACACAAATAACACTTTTAAGTTAGTCTGGTCTATATTTCACAATACAATAAGTGAGGGACAGAGATATTTTTAACATTGGGCAGCCATATCAAATTCACTCATTTTGCGGTCCTTTATTCAGGCACTCATTCAATCAACAACTTGTTTTTTTTTTATTTTATATATGAAATTTATTGTCAAATTGGTTTCCATATAACACTCAGTGCTCATCCCAAAAGGTGCCCTCCTCAATACCCATCACCCACCCTCTCCTCCCTCCCACCCCCCATCAACCCTCAGTTTGTCCTCAGTTTTTAACACTCTCTTATGCTTCGGCTCTCTCCCACTCTAACCTCTTTTTTTTTTTCCTTCCCCTCCCCCATGGGTTCCTGTTAAGTTTCTCAGGATCCACATAAGAGTGAAACCATATGGTATCTGTCTTTCTCTGTATGGCTTATTTCACTTAGCATCACACTCTCCAGTTCCATCCACGTTGCTACAAAAGGACATATTTCATTTTTTCTCATTGCCACGTAGTATTCCATTGTGTATATAAGCCACAATTTCTTTATCCATTCATCACTTGATGGACATTTAGGCTCTTTCCATAATTTGGCTATTGTTGAGAGTGCTGCTATGAACATTGGGGTACAAGTGCCCCTATGCATCAGTACTCCTGTATCCCTTGGATAAATTCCTAGCAGTGCTATTGCTGGGTCATAGGGTAGGTCTATTTTTAATTTTCTGAGGAACCTCCACACTGCTTTCCAGAGCGGCTGCATCAATTTGCATTCCCACCAACAGTGCAAGAGGGTTCCCGTTTCTCCACATCCTCTCCAGCATCTATAGTCTCCTGATTTGTTCATTTTGGTCACTCTGACTGGCATGAGGTGATACCTGAGTGTGGTTTTGATTTGTATTTCCCTGATAAGGAGCGACGCTGAACATCTTTTCATGTGCCTGTTGGCCATCTGGATGTCTTCTTTAGAGAAGTGTCTATTCATGTTTTCTGCCCATTTCTTCACTGGGATATTTGTTTTTCAGGTGTGGAGTTTGGTGAGCTCTTTATAGATTTTGGATACTAGCCCTTTGTCCTATATGTCATTTGCAAATATCTTTTCCCATTCCGTTGGTTGCCTTTTAGTTTTGTTGGTTGTTTTCTTTGCTGTGCAGCAGCTTTTAATCTTCATAAGGTCCCAGTAATTCACTTTTGCTTTTAATTCCCTTGCCTTTGGGGATGTGTTGAGTAAGAGATTGCTACGGCTGAGGTCAGAGAGGTCTTTTCCTGCTTTCTCCTCTAAGGTTTTGATGGTTTCCTGTCTCACATTCAGGTCCTTTATCCATTTTGAGTTTATTTTTGTGAATGGTGTGAGAAAGTGGTCTAGTTTCAACCTTCTGCATGTTGCTATCCAGTTCTCCCAGCACCATTTGTTAAAGAGACTGTCTTTTTTCCATTGGATGTTCTTTCCTGCTTTGTCAAAGATGAGTTGGCCATACGTTTGTGGGTCTAGTTCTGGGGTTTCTATTCTATTCCATTGGTCTATGTGTCTGTTTTTGTGCCAATACCATGCTGTCTTGATGATGACAGCTTTGTAGTAGAGGCTAAAGTCTGGGATTGTGATGCCTCCTGCTTTGGTCTTCTTCTTCAAAATTCCTTTGGCTATTCGGGGCCTTTTGTGGTTCCATATGAATTTTAGGATTGCTTGTTCTAATTTCGAGAAGAATGCTGGTGCAATTTTGATTGGGATTGCATTGAATGTGTAGATAGCTTTGGGTAGTATTGACATTTTGACAATATTTATTCTTCCAATCCATGAGCAGGGAATGTCTTTCCATTTCTTTAAATCTTCTTCAATTACCTTTATAAGCTTTCTATAGTTTTCAGCATACAGATCCTTTACATCTTTGGTTAGATTTATTCCTAGGTATTTTATGCTTCTTGGTGCAATTGTGAATGGGATCATTTTCTTTATTTGTCTTTCTGTTGCTTCATTGTTAGTGTATAAGAATGCAACTGATTTCTGTACATTGATTTTGTATCCTGCAACTTTGCTGAATTCATGTATCAGTTCTAGCAGACTTTTGGTGGAGTCTATCGGATTTTCCATGTATAATATCATGTCATCTGCAAAAAGCGAAAGCTTGACTTCATCTTTGCCAATTTTGATGCCTTTGATTTCCTTTTGTTGTCTGATTGCTGATGCTAGAACTTCCAGCACTATGTTAAACAACAGCGGTGAGAGTGGGCATCCCTGTCGTGTTCCCGATCTCAGGGAAAAAGCTCTCAGTTTTTCCCCGTTGAGGATGATGTTAGCTGTGGGCTTTTCATAAACGGCTTTTATGATCTTTAAGTATGTTCCTTCTATCCCGACTTTCTCAAGGGTTTTTATTAAGAAAGGGTGCTGGATTTTGTCAAAGGCCTTTTCTGCATCGATTGACAGGATCATATGGTTCTTCTCTTTTTTTTTTGTTAATGTGATGTGTCACGTTGATTGATTCGCGAATGTTGAACCAGCCCTGCATCCCAGGAATGAATCCCACTTGATCATGGTGAATAATTCTTTTTATATGCCGTTGAATTCGATTTGCTAGTATCTTATTGAGAATTTTTGCATCCATAATCATCAGGGATATTGGCCTGTAGTTCTCTTTTTTTACTGGGTCTCTGTCTGGTTTAGGAATCAAAGTAATACTGGCTTCATAGAATGAGTCTGGAAGTTTTCCTTCCCTTTCTATTTCTTGGAATAGCTTGAGAAGGATAGGTATTATCTCTGCTTTAAACGTCTGGTAGAACTCCCCTGGGAAGCCATCTGGTCCTGGACTCTTATTTGTTGGGAGATTTTTGATAACTGATTCAATTTCTTCGCTGGTTATGGGTCTGTTCAAGCTTTCTATTTCCTCCTGATTGAGTTTTGGAAGAGTGTGGGTGTTCAGGAATGTGTCCATTTCTTCCAGGTTGTCCAATTTGTTGGCATATAATTTTTCATAGTATTCCCTGATAATTGTTTGTATCTCTGAGGGATTGGTTGTAATAATTCCATTTTCATTCATGATTTTATCTATTTGGGTCATCTCCCTTTTCTTTTTGAGAAGCCTGGCTAGAGGTTTGTCAATTTTGTTTATTTTTTCAAAAAACCAACTCTTGGTTTCGTTGATCTGCTCTACAGTTTTTTTATTTTTATTTTTTTTATATATATATTTTTTATATATATGAAATTTATTGACAAATTGGTTTCCATACAACACCCAGTGCTCATCCCAAAAGGTGCCCTCCTCAATACCCATCACCTACCCTCCCCTCCCTCCCACCCCCCATCAACCCTCAGTTTGTTCTCAGTTTTTAACACTCTCTTATGCTTTGGCTCTCTCCCACTCTAACCTCTTTTTTTTTTTTTCCCTTCCCCTCCCCCATGGGTTCCTGTTAAGTTTCTCAGGATCCACATAAGAGTGAAACCATATGGTATCTGTCTTTCTCTGTATGGCTTATTTCACTTAGCATTACACTCTCCAGTTCCATCCACGTTGCTACAAAAGGACATATTTCATTTTTTCTCATTGCCATATAGTATTCCATTGTATATATAAACCACAATTTCTTTATCCATTCATCAGTTGATGGACATTTAGGCTCTTTCCATAATTTGGCTATTGTTGAGAGTGCTGCTATGAACATTGGGGTACAAGTGCCCCTATGCATCAGTACTCCTGTATCCCTTGGATAAATTCCTAGCAGTGCTATTGCTGGGTCATAGGGTAGGTCTATTTTTAATTTTCTGAGGAACCTCCACACTGCTTTCCAGAGCGGCTGCACCAATTTGCATTCCCACCAACAGTGCAAGAGGGTTCCCGTTTCTCCACATCCTCTCCAGCATCTATAGTCTCCTGATTTGTTCATTTTGGTCACTCTGACTGGCGTGAGGTGATACCTGAGTGTGGTTTTGATTTGTATTTCCCTGATAAGGAGCGACGCTGAACATCTTTTCATGTGCCTATTGGCCATCTGGATGTCTTCTTTAGAGGAGTGTCTATTCATGTTTTCTGCCCATTTCTTCACTGGGTTATTTGTTTTTCGGGTGTGGAGTTTGGTGAGCTCTTTATAGATTTTGGATACTAGCCCTTTGTCCTATATGTCATTTGCAAATATCTTTTCCCATTCCGTTGGTTGCCTTTTAGTTTTGTTGGTTGTTTTCTTTGCTGTGCAGAAGCTTTTTATCTTCATAAGGTCCCAGTAATTCACTTTTGCTTTTAATTCCCTTGCCTTTGGGGATGTGTCGAGTAAGAGATTGCTACGGCTGAGGTCAGAGAGGTCTTTTCCTGCTTTCTCCTCTAAGGTTCTCTACAGTTTTTTTAGAATCTATATTGTTTATTTCTGCTCTGATCTTTATTATTTCTCTTCTTCTGCTGGGTTTAGGCTGCCTTTGCTGTTCTGCTTCTATTTCCTTTAGGTATGCTGTTAGATTTTGTATTTGGGATTTTTCTTGTTTCTTGAGATAGGCCTGGATTGCAATGTATTTTCCTCTCAGGACTGCCTTCGCTGCGTCCCAAAGCGTTTGGATTGTTGTATTTTCATTTTCGTTTGTTTCCATATATTTTTTAATTTCTTCTCTAATTGCCTGGTTGACCCACTCATTCGTTAGTAGGGTGTTCTTTAACCTCCATGCTTTTGGAGGTTTTCCAGACTTTTTTCTGTGGTTGATTTCAAGCTTCATAGCATTGTGGTCTGAAAGTATGCATGGTATAATTTCAATTCTTGTAAACTTATGAAGGGCTGTTTTGTGACCCAGTATATGATCTATCTTGGAGAATGTTCCAGGTGCACTCGAGAAGAAAGTATATTCTGTTGCTTTGGGATGCAGAGTTCTAAATATATCTGTCAAGTCCATCTGATCCAATGTCTCATTCAGGGCCCTTGTTTCTTTATTGACCGTGTGTCTAGATGATCTATCCATTTCTGTAAGTGGGGTGTTAAAGTCCCCTGCAATTACCACATTCTTATCAATAAGGTTGCTTATGTTTATGAGTAATTGTTTTATATATTTGGGGGCTCTGGTATTCGGCGCATAGACATTTATAATTGTTAGCTCTTCCTGATGGATAGACCCTGTAACTATTATATAATGTCCTTCTTCATCTCTTGTTACAGCCTTTAATTTAAAGTCTAGTTTGTCTGATATAAGTATGGCTACTCCAGCTTTCTTTTGGCTTCCAGTAGCATGATAAATAGTTCTCCATCCCCTCACTCTCAATCTAAAGGTGTCCTCAGGTCTAAAATGAGTCTCTTGTAGACAGCAAATAGATGGGTCTTGTTTTTTTTTATCCATTCTGATACCCTATGTCTTTTGGTTGGCGCATTTAATCCATTTACATTCAGTGTTATTATAGAAAGATACGGGTTTAGAGTCATTGTGATGTCTGTATGTTTTATGCTTGTAGTGATGTCTCTGGTACTTTGTCTCACAGGGTCCCCCTTAGGATCTCTTGTAGGGCTGGTTTAGTGGTGACAAATTCCTTCAGTTTTTGTTTGTTTGGGAAGACCTTTATCTCTCCTTCTATTCTAAATGACAGACTTGCTGGATAAAGGATTCTCGGCTGCATATTTTTTCTGTCTAGCACACTGAAAATCTCGTGCCAATTCTTTCTGGCCTGCCAAGTTTCAAAAGAGAGATCAGTCACGAGTCTTATAGGTCTCCCTTTATATGTGAGGGCACGTTTACCCCTTGCTGCTTTCAGAATTTTCTCTTTATCCTTGTATTTTGCCAGTTTCACTATGATATGTCATGCAGAAGATCGATTCAAGTTATGTCTGAAGGGAGTTCTCTGTGCGTCTTGGATTTCAATGCCTTTTTCCTTCCCCAGTTCAGGGAAGTTCTCAGCTATTATTTCTTCAAGTACCCCTTCAGCACCTTTCCCTCTCTCTTCCTCCTCTGGGATACCAATTATGCGTATATTATTCCTTTTTAGTGTATCACTTAGTTCTCTAATTTTCCCCTCATACTCCTGGATTTTCTTATCTCTCTTTTTCTCAGCTTCCTCTTTTTCCATAACTTTATCTTCTAGTTCACCTATTCTCTCCTCTGCCTCGTCAATCCGAGCCGTGGTGGTTTCCATTTTGTTATGCATTTCATTTAAAGCGTTTTTCAGCTCCTCGTGACTGTTCCTTAGTCCCTTGATCTCTGTAGCAAGAGAGTCTCCGCTGTCCTCTATACTGTTTTCAAGCCCAGCGATTAATTTTATGACTATTATTCTAAATTCACTTTCTGTTATATTATTTAAATCCTTTTTGATCAGCTCATTAGATGTTGTTATTTCCTGGAGATTCTTCTGAGGGGAATTCTTCCGCTTGGTCATTTTGGATAGTCCCTGGCGTGGTGAGGCCCTGCAGGGCACTTCCCCTGTGCTGTGGTGTATAACTGGAGTTGGTGGGCGGAGCCGCTGTCCGACCTGATGTCTGCCCCCAGCCCACCGCTGGGGCCACAGTCAGACTGGTGTGTGCCTTCTCTTCCCCTCTCCTAGGGGCGGGATTCACTGTGGGGTGGCGTGGCCTGTCTGGGCTACTTGCACACTGCCAGGCTTGTGGTGCTGGGGATCTGGCATATTAGCTGGGGTGGGTAGGCAAGGTGCACAGGGGCAGGAGGGGCAGGCTTAGCTTGCTTCTCCTTAGGTGATCCACTTCAGCAGGGGCCCTGTGGCAGCGGGAGGGAGTCAGATCCGCTGCCGGAGGTTTGGCTCCGCAGAAGCGCAGAGTTGGGTGTTTGCGCGGAGCAAGCAAGTTCCCTGGCAGGAACTGGTTCTCTTTGGGATTTTGGCTGGGGGATGGGCGGGGGAGATGGCGCTGGCGAGCGCCTTTGTTCCCCACCAAACTGAGCTCTGTCGTCCGGGTGCTCAGCAGCTCTCCCTCCCTTTGTCCTCCAGCCTTTCTGCTTTCCGAGCAGAGCTGTTAACTTATGACCTCCCAGATGCTAAGTCGCGCTTGCTGTCGGAACACAGTCCGTCAGGCCCCTCCGCTTTTGCAAGCCAGACTCGGGGGCTTTGCTTGGCCGGCGAGCCGCCCCTCTGCCCCGGCTCCCTCCCGCCAGTCCATGGAGCGCGCACCGCCTCGCCGCCCTTCCTACCCTCTTCCGTGGGCCTCTCGTCTGCGCTTGGCTCCGGCGACTCCGTTCTGCTATTCCTCTGGTGGTTTTCTGGGTTATTTAGGCAGGTGTAGGTGGAATCTAAGTGATCAGCAGGACGCGCAGTGAGCCCAGCGTCCTCCTAAGCCGCCATCTTCCCTCCTCTCCCAACAACTTGTTTTTTGAATATTTATTTTGCAATTTGTTAAAGGCTAGAGGAGAGTGTTGAAAAATTAATAAGTCATAATCTCTGCCTTTAGAGAATTTAAAGTTTAATAGTGTTGCAGAGAGCACTGGTTATTTTGGGTCTGCCAGCATCCATCCCTCTTATTTTAGTGATGGCTCTCTACCTCAGTACAGAGAGTCCCCATCCAAGGTCACATGGAGGGCCTCGGATGTAAATCCGAGGGTTTGGATTGGAGTGGCGAAGTGTAGGACAAACCAGTACATAAAGTCCTCATATAGACCTGTACCTATACTAGGTCATGGGACCCAGGCCAGTCAATCAGCTCATTGAATGCTCTAAGACACAGTGATTCATTCAGAGGTAACCACATGATCAAGTTTGTTTTATCAGAGTAAACTCTAGGACTTGTGTGGGACTTGCCAAGAAGATGTGCTTCCTCCTTTTTCCATTGAACCTGAACTACAACTGATTGAGGGTGGAGCTCCTACAGCCATTTTGCTCCCACCAGAGGAGAGGTTATCTGAGAATGCAGCTAAAATGAAGGATGAAGAAAAGGAAATGGAGCCCTGATGATACTCTTTGAACCAGGGACCAAACATTCACTTCTTTGGACATCTTGGGGATGGGACCCAATAATGTACCTTTTATGACTAGGCCAGTTCACAAGAGATTTTCTGATAAGCTTAATCAATCCATGATGATATTTTCTGATGAGTAATTTCATATGTTCATCCAGTTCATGAGACAACAATGTAATGTAGTCACCCAGAGATTAAATGTGTCCTCTGGATGTAATGAGACAGATATAGAATATAGAAGCACAGAGATAGGGTTCTTGATCTTGGCTGGTCAGACCCAATCTAGAATATTCACAAATTCTGGATAGATCCCTGAATAAATTAAAAATGTTTAGGGAAGGGAAAGCAAGATTAGGTAAGACCGCCTAAAATCATGTCATAATAACGACTAAGATCACCGGGATGCTTATCTAGAAGAAGAAAAACAGGATAAGTTATAACTTTACAGTTATTTGTATAATTACTTAATCATCTGAATGATTGGGGCATTCTAAGGACCATCAAATCAATAGTGTCCTCCTTGTGATTGTGTTTCAAGCCAGCCTTTGGCTTTTTACTTTGGCTGAGGGACTGAAAATCTGACACCATGGTTTGCTGGTCTGTGAAAGTAAGCCTAAAAGTAGAATCCATCAGTGGTACTTGAAAGTTAATTCTGTTACAGGCAATACTGGAATACTGGATATTACCCATTCATCGAGCATTGCCTGGTCTCATCTATCACCAAAGGTAACTGCAGAAGCAGTTCTCATGTTGGCACAGATTCCTTAACAAACTGAAACATCTAATGTAACACACTTGCCTGACCAATGCAATCACAGCCCCACCCTCAGTTCTTCAATCTTCTGTAACTAAACAGCATATTCCAGCATTAGGGGATTTACTTAGCAAATACTTTTGAAGTGTCTAATGATCATAGGGCATTTTGAAGGTAAACTCTGGTTGCTGTGTATCTAATTCAGTGACGTATTATTTACACCCTTAAAGGACTCACAGATTAGTGTTACGATGTTACGTGCATAAGAAAAGCACAGCGGTATTTCAGAGAAGCCATCTGAGAAACTCATGTCTCAGTTCTTCTTCTTGCTCTACACAGACGTTGCTAATGACCGTGACAATCTTTCCCCCTAGATGCAACTTCAGAATCCTTCTCAAGACAACTTTCCAAGCAACTATTATTAATTGACCAGATTTCCTTCCAGAGATGACATAGTTTCCACTTCTGACTTGGAGTTTATAGGGAAAGGAGATTGATTCCTACTGCAGAGATTTCCAGTACTAAAAGAGAAAGTAGAATGTTTCCACAAAGAAATTTGAGTAACAGTCTCACCATATGGAAGAAACCACATGAGCCATGATTGAGATGGGAAAGTAGTGCCATTTGGCTGAAGTGTCTAAGAGTGAAAATAAGGCAGTGAACAGACGACTGAGGCATCAGACCCTACACTGGCCACCAGAAATTATTTGGAGGGTAAAAAAGAACTATCAAAAATATTGTATCAGAAAAGTACTATGTTTTATAAATGTCATTGGCAGGACTCTAGGAATAACAAGAACAGGAGAAATCAAAAAATAAAATACGGAGAGAGGGGTTAAACATGGGATGGGGGGAGAAGAGAATAAAGGTCTCAAAATGAAAATAACAAATGACAGTTGGAAAAAGCATCATGGAGAAGAGAATGATGGGGCACTGGCCTGCGAGTGGGAAGAGGAGAGAGTGGGAAAAGGAGATCTTGACTCTGGGATTTTGAGTTTGAGTGAGAAGGCACAGTACCATGAACTCTGAGGGGTTAGTTTCTTTTGGAGCACGCTGAGCTTAAAGTGTGGTAAGACATCCAGTTGCGATTTCCAAGTAGAAGTTGAGAATATAGGCAGGAACAACAAGGGAAATAAAGGATGAAGACATGGCGGGGAAAGCTCCAGGCATGAGGAAGTAGGAGCTCAGTGTGGACGAGAGGAAGGATAGCCAAGTGATAACTTAAAAGAAAACCTGTATCTAAGAAGCAGCGTGAAGGAAGAGCGTCACATGAAAGAAACCAGAAACACTGACACACACTGTTTTCTAAGATAATAATTCCTATCCAGGGCCATAGATGATTTTGAATCAACAGGATCTTTCTTTTTGTCCTTCCTTACTCCATTCCTTCCTTCTTTCCTTCCTTTTTATTTATTTTTTTTGGCAAAGCAAGCTGCTCTAGCAGTCTTGGCACTGACTGTTGGTATGGTCATCTAGAGGCCACCATAGAATCACTCACTTCCTGGACCCCCAGAACTCAGGGTAGAGAGAGCTGTGCACAAAGCTAGGAAGAGATTCTCTTAGCTAAAGACTCAGGTCCAAGCCAAACTGGCCTCCCAGGGCCAGGTGCAGGGAAGCATCCACTTGTGTACCTCACATACATTTATGGCACCCCCTATGAGTCAGGCTTCGACTTGATACTGGGTATGCACAAGTGAATGAAACCCAAGCCCTTTGAATACCAGCCCCATACTAGGCCTGGTAGCACTAAATATGGATGGATGAGTGGGTGGATGAATGGGGTGGGTGGATGGATGGGGTATGTGGATGGATAGTTGGGTAGGAGTATAAATTTGTTGATAGTGATATGGAATAACTGTTAACATACTGGAGTTACTGTCTTTCCCCTCTCCCTGTTAGCAAAAGAAGATACTCATTTAGTCCTTCTCCTTTTAATGCCCTCCAAAAAGGATACTGCAATTGTCACAGATCTTCTTTCCAATCTTTGGAAAAAAGGACCAAACCAAACCACTCACACCCATGCTGATTCCTATGAAGCAAAGACTGAGAGTTAATGATGCAGTGTACCACTACTCCTCCTCCTGCCGCTGTCTATGGGTGGCATGTGGTGGTGATGGTACATCTAAAATGAGGGACAGAACCCTTCTTGTATATGAGCTAGTAGTCCCAAAACGTTGCTGGACTCGGGTTAAGAAACAATGCATCACGGGGGTGCCCTCTATGTTCTATATCAGGTGCAGGTTGAAATCAGAATTCCCGCCTGGATTGTGTTCCCCTGAATGGAATGTGTGACAAAGACAACTTCACCAAACATGGCATGGGCTTCCTTGCGTTTCCCAGACTTCTTGAACTTAAAGTTCTGACCATGTAACTAGATCTTGTCGATGAATTATTAATGGAAATGGTATGTATCCCTTCTGGACTAATGTAATGAAGAGCTGCTGCATCTTTTCTAGCTCCCTCTTCCCTCCCTAATGATCTATTTATAAACCACATATTCTAGATATCACAGTTAACGAGATCGAAGAGGCTGCTAGAGTGAGAAATGATGACATGTTTGGACCTTTAAAATGTTACATCACTCAGATGTCAGGGTTTGTTATTGTAGCACAGACTACTGTTATTCTGACCAATACCTAATACCACTCTGGCCATGAACCACATTGGGTCACAGGCTCATTTCAGTTATGATTATGATATGGAATAAATCTTTTGAAAGGTTGCTAGACTCATTCTCATATAACCTCATTTTCTAATTGGTTGTCTCTGAAAAATACAAGCACTCATACACAGGGCTGTACTGTCAGATGTACATACCAAAAATATACGTTTGTATTTCAGATAATATTTGTAATACAAACGCAAACCTGAAAATTCAAAGAAAAAGATTTAGCATCCATATCTATCCAGATCAAACACTGCTTGTTTTCTCTTATACACACTGTATTAGATTACAGTATGTTTGAAGCATGCTTTTCAGAGCTACAAAACACTTACAAAAGCAATAATATGAGACACAATTGATGTTACATCTATGTATGAATAGGAAACTGATGTAAAGTTTAGTGTCCTGTTTTCAAGACAGTCAATTTAATTTCAAGGAACACTTATAGAGGTGCTTGAAAGATAGATCATTTTTATTTGGTAGCTTCAGGGGTAAATTTTAACTATCCTCTCATTTTTTCTATTAAAAAAGGATACAGGAAAAAATGAGAACACTTAATTTTTTTCAACCCTCTAGCATAAGTATTAGGGACAGTCAGAAACACAAGAATGAGGGAATAATGAAAAAAGCTTTTGGCTATTATATTGTTACAGTTTATCAATACTGTCCTGTAAAATTTTTATATGACATCTCAAGATGTGATAAAAAAAAGTCATAAGTTTAAAATAAAACTGTCCCTCTAGTTCTCTTCTAATCAGCCCATATGTGAAGTTGTAGAAAATATTATACTTGAATTCTGCAAGAAGAGAGAAGGTAGATCATATGAAAAAGATAGAACAAAGCAAATATATAATTTTGTTTTAAAATACTAAATTTATTTTACATAAATAAAAAAATTATATTCATTTTATTTTTTAAACAATACCAGTACTCATTAAACCACTCTCAAGGTCTATAGAAAGATGGCAGTCTCTGTCAGTCTAATACCAAATACTGTGGAAGTTACAACTAGTTTTCAATTTCTTCCACTGACGCATCCATCCTCCCATCCCCCCATCCATCCACCCCCCATCCTCCATCCATTCATTCCACCATCCATCTATCCCCCAACCCCCCTTCCATCCACCCCCCATCCCCCCATCTATCCCCCCATCCCCATCCATCCATCCCCTAACCCCCCTTCCACCCATCCCTAATCCCCCCATCTATCCCCCCATCCCTATCCATCCATCCACCCATCCCCCATCCATCCATCTCCCCATCCCCCATCCATCCATTCCTCCATCCATCCATCCCATCCCCCCTTCCATCCACCCCCCATCCCCCATCCATCCACCCACCCCCATCCATCCATCCATCCCCCCATCCACTATCCATCCGTTCCCATCCCCCCATTCATCCGTCCCCATCCCCCCATCCATCCATCCCACATCCCCCCATTCCCCCATCCCCCCATCCTCCCATCTGTCCATCATTTATCCATCCCTCCATCTATTTCCCCATCCATGTATCTATTCATTTCATTCACTAAATGTTCAATTAGTTTATAAAATACAAATGCTAACCTCAAAGAACTCTGTAAACTATTAACAAATAATTTTAGAGCAAAGCTGACAGACATATGGCATAGGAGAGGTACCAAAAAAGTACTGAGAGTTAAGAGAAGAGAGGAGTAAGCTCAGTGGAGATGGAGAAGCATTCAAGGAGAAGGCTGAAGGTAGAAACAAAGGGGCTAAATCTTGAAGTAACATTATTAATAAATAGCTACTGTCTCAAAGTAATTTTATTAGCTGCCACCAAAACATATAACAATTTTTTTAATTTGTTTAATGTTTATTTATTAAGAAGAGAGAGACAAAATG
Source organism: Lynx canadensis (assembly GCF_007474595.2). Classification (NCBI taxonomy): domain Eukaryota; kingdom Metazoa; phylum Chordata; class Mammalia; order Carnivora; family Felidae; genus Lynx; species Lynx canadensis. Next base: position 49,895,923 of record NC_044304.2, read on the forward strand.
TGAGCAGGGGAGGGGCAGAGAGAGAGGAAGACACAGAATCTGAAGCAGCTCCAGGCTCTGAGCTGTCAGTGTGGAGCCCAATGTGATGCGCAAACCTAGAAGTCATGAGATAATGACCTCAGTCAAAGTTGGAGGCCCAACTGACTCAGCCATCCAGGCACTCCAAAACATACAACGATTTCTGCCAACAACTCCTAGGAAGTTTTACCATTTACCTAAAAAAAAAGTAGAATGTAGACTGAAGTGGCAGCATTTTTTTTTCAACTTTGTTAAGCAGAAAGTTCCACAATGTCTTTCCAAGTAGGGCCTGCAATCAAAATGTCATCGGTGTGCCTCCTCCTGTTTTTCCAATCTCTCAGGAAAATTGCCATTTAAAAAAAAAATCATGGCAGAACATTTCAACATTATTTCTATGCTGCTGTCCAAAAAGGTGGCCTTTGATTAATGTCAGAATTCAGGTATTATTCACATTGGATGCTGTCATTATTTTTTTTAACTTGGGGTCTGACTTTTCTGGCTAAGATTTTCTAGCTAGACAGCTAAGGTTAACCTCACATACACATTCCACCTGCCAAAAGGGAGAGAGAAAAAGAGAGAGAGAGAAAGAGAGAAAGACAAAACTCTGTAACTTTTGGGTGCATAAGAAGGGAACTCAGCGGTATCTCTGGGGCCCACTCATGGGATGGACATTTTGGAGAGTAACACATTACTGATGAATCAGCCCACCTTTTGCTGATTTTCTGAAGTCCATGGGGACTCAGAGCTGGTCATTCTCTTTGCAAGAGTGGCAGGTTCCTCTCCTGTTTTCCCATCAGCTGCACCACTATTTAATCAAGGGAACTAATCAACCATGGAGTTCATAATGGATGTCAGTAACATTTCCTGTGTTATGATTGATGAATCTAACTTTGGAGTTAATGCCTTTGTTCAAAATTAGATGACAATAGCATCGAGATTAACACCATATTTTCTTAAAGCTGCATTACATCAGCTAATACACGTAGTTTTCTCACAGCGATTCTACTGCACTGGTGGGACCAGAGATGATTTTAGGCAGAGTCTGAATCTTTTTTCAGGCTAATGACTTTTTTAGGCAGAGCCTGACTTTTTTCATTCTAATGACTAACATGTTATATTTTAACATGCATTAATAGAATGCTTCTGTTTATGATGACTGATACTGGCTTTTTTCATGAAAGGTGGTGATAAAAATTTTCCTTTCTGTAAGTATTTAAGTAAAAATTAGTCCTCTGCACGTATGTGTTGAATGAATAAATCTCTTTCCATCAAAAAAAATCACTTACTGAGTCACCTTTTTCCTATCTCTATCTCTTTCTGCCTCTCCAATCTATTCTCTCCCTTAATATTAAAGTTAATAAAATGCAGATTACCCACAGACAACTAACTCCCTCAGCCAAGTGTGCCCTCTAGGGACCTAGTATCAAACTAGTGACAGAGTCCTCCCCACTGAAGCCTCTCTCCTAGCACTGGTCAAACCTGACCACTAAATCCTTAACCTACTGGGTACTTGCTTCATTTACAGTGTCTTCTTTGTTCCCTCCTATTTTCTTTCATTTTTTGATTAATCAACAATGCTTCTTAATAATAATCTCAAAAGAACCTCTTGATAGATTGCAACCATTAAAGGACTTTCTCTACAGAGAAATGTGCTTGAAATATTCACTGGGTTGAGGGGTAAGGGCAGAGGAGGGACCACGGAGGAGTCCTTCAGCAGCTATAATAGGAAAAACTAATAAGACTAAAAACATTCATTTCAACTCAATGGGGAAAGAGTGTGTTTTTTTTAATTATTAAGTTCTTAAGACAACAAAAGTCATATTGCACTATTAAAATTGAGCAAAAAGCAAAAGAATATTCTGCATAATAATAACTAACCATATTATCTTGATTTAAATCTTCACTTAGCCCCTAGAAACAGTTCTCTCCTAATACAGAAATTTCAACAATTATCCATTTTCTATAAATCCCTTTCCATTTGCTTTTCTTAATTTCTTAGTGTGCACTACAACACATTTAGGAAGGGGTCTCCCCTCATTGGAGCATGTAAATGTGAGCTGGTTTTGTCTTTTCCGGGAATTGTCACCAACTATGCTCTGTAGAATTTCTGATGCTTCCTGAATAGAAGCCTGATTGTGTAACTTGCTGGTCACCTATTAAAGCAGTCTCAGGTTGGTCCTTTAGGCTCAGTCATGTTTGTTTCAAAGTGTCCATTTCTTTTTTTTTTTTATGTTTATTTATTTATTTATTTTGAGAGTGGGGGGAGGAGCAGAGAGAAAGGGAAAGACTCCCAAGCAGGCTCCAAACTGTCAGCCCAGACTCTGTTGCTGGGCTCCATCCCATGAACCACGAGATCATGACTCCAGCCAAAAACCAAGAATTCCACACTCAACTGACTGAGCCACAAAGGCACCCCAAAGCATCAATTTCATATTCAATTCCCAACTAGCCTCTTACCCTTTTCGTCCTCACTACACACTAAAATGGTGGCTCAAGATCCTGAAAATGAAGGAGGCAGGCAGTATCAGAAGTTTCTTTCACATTCCCACTTTCTTTGTGAATGGTCTTGAAGTGAAGAAGGAAAAACAGACATCTTCTTTTGGGACTACCCCATAGCTGCAATGAGACTCCTCTTTGGTCATAACTACTGATGTATTTCTTTGTACTATGGACTTACGAAGTAGAAGTAGGGACTCCAACAGGCCCTTCTGCTGGGGGCTTCACTCAATGTCTGTCCAAGAGGTAAAACCTCAACTCCTCAGCAGGACATTTAAGGCCATTTATAATCTGTTTCAAAACCATTTCCAATCTCACTCCTGTCACTCCACTCCAGGGACCCTCTGTTCCAGCCCTAGGAAAACTCTGTTTGCCAAATCTGTCATGCTCTGTCCTCTGTCCTGGCTTGTCCATTTGCTTCTCCGTCTCCCCCAATTTGGATTGCCCATCCCCATCTTCTCAGCTATCTAAATTCTTATTTATCCACTGGTCTTGAGATGCATTAGACTTCAAGGCAGGTATGAGGCTAGCGATACTCCCAGTTCACCGAGTTCTCTGGAATTCTGAAACAGAGGACTCTAAGATTTGGAACTGGGAGAAAACTGAAAATATCCAAACTTACCTTTTATAAGTCATCTGTACACAGAGGTGATATTTTCCCTCTGCTTTCAGTACTTTCTATAATGCTGCTATAGTTCTTCCAGAACGAAAAGTCAATTTAAAAATAACAATAAGCCATAGAAAAAAGCCATCAGGAAAACATTTTAAATTTCTTTCACAAGTGCCATCATTACTCCCACATAAATGATGCTGTTTTCTTAAAACAAACAAATTATTAAAATGATCCAGCAAAATAAAAACCCTGATTGTTTCACTTAATGTTACTTCCTTGAGAAAATACACACACACACACACACAGTGGAATATTCCATTATGGTGGCTTCTATATGTCATCTCACATACATGTCCTCAAAGTGATGCTTCACATCAAAAACAACAAAATGCGATAATTAGATGACGTTAATTCAAACACCATATTCTCTGTGCCAAAGAATAAAGCAATAGGAAAGACTCTAAACTGACATCTATAAATCAATCGTCTTTTTTACAGGCGGGAGATTTATCATTGGTTGTCTGGAATAGAATTTTCTATCATGTTATCTATCTCCTCCTCTCTCTCCAAAATAAACCATACATATAGAAATAACCTGAAAGTTTAAAAAGGAACATTTGCTTTAAGTGAGTAGAACATTTCTATTTCTTTTCTGAAAGGACCCTTGTTTCAGGTTCCATTACTGTATATTCATGAGAAGAGATACAAACTGAAAATTAGTTTGGGCTTTTTCCTTCCTTGGAAGGTTTTACAAAATTTCTGTAATGTACTCCAGGGTGGCTGCCTGCCTGGAGTCCTCAGAGAGTCAGTGAATGGAGGGGTAATTGATTGCCTTCAACCCATTAGACCTCCCCCAACATGGGAATCCAGGTCCCAAGCAGGGCAGATCTGGGCATGTAAAACTAGACAATTTCTCTGCACTCTAGCCCTCAGGTTTTCCCTGTGGTGAAACTGGGAAATCCTGCACAAATTCTCCCACCAAGGCCAAAAACACCATAGATTATTTTAATTTCATTTAAAATTCCATTTTGTAATTTGAAGCAAAGAGTGTCTTTATGGAAACATGATAGCTGGGTGGACCTATATGAAGCAGGCGAATGAAGTAAAATAAACATTGCTATCACCAGCCTCCATAAAATGAGATCACAGACCTTTCTTTACCACCATCCAAGGTGTGGATATGATCATATGGACCTTCGCAAGGACAAGGTCACGGGGCAGGAGTTCAAAATCTGTTGTAAGACACTCTATCTAGAATCGTTGGGGTTCTCTGCTCTAGAGAAATGTTACATCTCATCTCTTGAAACTAAATCTGTTCATAAATCGCCGATGCTGGTAAGTGACTGTTATAATAATAATAATAATAATAACAAAATAAAATAAAAATAGACAAAGTCTTTCCTCTGAAGAGAATGTTGATGTCATGCAGGCAGCATGGTGAAGGTCTGAGGCCACTGGTGCAGAGTACAAGTCCCATTGCTGACAGTAGCTAAATGTGTTAGTTAGTAGGGGGAAAGCACAGCTTCCATTGCCCTCAATTCTTCAAATGTAAAGTAAAATTGGAGGAGAATTGTGGGTTTTCCAAACTTTTAAAAACTAGTTAAGAAATCTTTGCTCCAATGAAATCTTGTGTAAGACCCCATAATATAGAAGAATAAAATATTACACTACTCCAATTGAAAAGAAGTAGGGCAGAGGCCCATCCATCCCGGGAAACCCTGGAGATCTAGGGTCCATGGTTTGAAATCACTTGAGCTATGGCAGAGGACTTCTCAAAACATTTCCAACCCCAACACTCAAAAATATGGCTATGCAAACTATAGCCCACAAGCTAAAACCAGCCCACTGCCTGCTTTAAGAAAAACTTTTGTTAGAACACAGAAATACCACTTGTTTCATTATTGTCTATGGGTGCTTTCATGCTACAAAGACAGTTGGGTTCTTGTGACAAGGCCTAAAATATTTATTTTCTATCCCTCAAAAGGAAAAGTTTGACAATTTCTAATCTAAATACTTTTAGCTTGGTACTTGGTGCACAGGTGATAATCAATCAATCAATCAATCCTTCCCATCACCCCATTCTATGCTGTAAGAAAAGGGGTGCCAAGTTGCTGGTTGGAACACTTCCCTGTAAAAAGCCAATCTACAAGTATTACATGGACAACAGCACCTAGGTGGCTCAGTTAGTTAAGCATCCAACTCTTGATTTTGGCTCAGGTCATGAGATCATGGTTTGTGAGTTTGAGCCCTGAGTCAGGTTCTGAGGTGATAGCATGGAGCTTGCTTGGAATTTTCTTTCCTTCTCTCTCTCTACCCCTCCCTCACTCACACCCTCAGTCTCTCTCTCTCTCTCTCTCTCTCTCTCCAACATTAAAAAAAATGTTATATGGACAAAGAGAATGGAACATGTAGACTGAATTTCCAATAATGTCACTCAGTCATCAATCTGACCATACAATTGATAAATGAAGTAATGGCATCGCTTCCTTTCTAGTTGAGTACTGTCCCAATCCAGGGACCTTCAGAAGAAATAGGAATCTCAGGTGACTCATGTCCCATACTACTCACTGAATGACAAATAGGAACATCTACAAAGAAAAAGCAGTTGCATTAGATCATTTGGTCAATAAAAGCAAACAATATATTCATAATCTGGTTATTTGAGAGTGAAACTGTGAAGACACCAAGATACAAAACCAAATTAGATACTAGTGATAGCAGCAGCCCAGATCAGAGTTCTTAATAACGTGAATAGTAATTACATTTCAACTGGGGCTTCAGTACTATATGTGAGATATTCTAATCCATCACTCAAACGTGAAAAACACTGGCTTTGGCCACTGGTTAATTATTGGATTGTCATAACCCATTTCATGCCCACCCATCTTTTTCTTTTTTAATAAGCTGATTTTGTTAGTGCTTTTATTTTGTAATTACAGTCTCCTGACAAGTGCCTCTCCCATACCTGTCACTTTACAATGGAATCTACTGAGAGAGGGGGGAAAAATCCCCTATGTATAGACACTTCAAATATCTTACCATCTAGTCTCACATGTAGTTTTGAAACATTGCGGGAGGAATGCTGAACTGCCATTCTAATGCCATATAAGGTTATCAAGAGCCTTAAGGGAATATATAACCTCTTTTTTATATATAACTTCCTTTAAACATGTATGCAGAATTAACAACTCTAACTTAGATGCATTTCAATGAATCCTGGGATTAGCTCTCTTTTTGGGCTGATTAGTAGTTATTTTTGAGCTCCTATAATTATCAGGATGACTAATTTAATGAGTACCATGACCAGTATTCACACCCCTCGTAACAGAGTGTATAGTGGGACTTGCTTAGAGTAAGAAAGGGGTGGCTTCACAACCTCTTTCCAAGTAACATTAAAATCATGATTTTTTTTTTTTTGGCCATTTCTGTCATGGTCATACTTCATGCGCCAAAAATGGTATGCTGCTCACTCCTCTGGATCCACACAGCCACACCTGGGAGCACCTACTATGTTGTCAAGTGTGGGCTCATCATGGTATGGACAGCTTAACATTCTATATGGCCACCCTACTAGACTGTAGATGGGGGCTGGGAGAAAGTCTTATTTATCTATAGGTTTCTTATCCCTAACCTAACAGGTGGTACCTTTCAAAATCTCTTCAGTAAACATTTGTTAACTTACACACAGCTCTGTTGGTATGACAAAGCCCATTCAAGTCAAGCACAATGCCACCAAATTGTGAAGCCCAAAAAGGCACAAACTATATTTCTCTTCTATGTATCATCAATGCTTATCATCAATAAGGCCTCACACAAGGTAGCCGCTGAATGAGAGGTTTGTGGAAAGAAGGAAGATTTTCACTCAGGAAGTGAAAAGCCCATTTGGTCATACAAAACCAAAATAACTTTCACCAAAAACTCTGTGGATCTAAATCAGAGGTCAACAATTTTTTTCTGCAAAGGACCACTAAGTAAATATTTTAGTCTTATAGGTTTTACTGTTTCTGTTGCAAAGACTCAATTCTGCTACTGTAGCATGAATGCAGCCAGAGCCAATATGTAAATAAATGACTGTGTTCCAATACAACTTTATTAATAAAATGAGGCGGGGGCCATATTTTCTTGCCAGCCATAGTTTGCTGACTTCTGAGATGAGAAAGGCAAAATATTAAAGCTCCCATAAGGTAATACAGCAAAGTATCTATAAGATCTCACCATATGGAAAGAGTCTTTAAACAAAATACAAAAAAAGCAGTTAAACCATTATAGAAAAAATCCCGTATTAGAGTTAAGAACAATGGAGTACTATGCAGACATGTAACTAACCGTAGCTACCAACACAATATGAAAAACTTCATGACATAATGTTGAACGAAAGAGACACCGTACAAATGTTCACATACAAACTCCATTAATGAAGGGAAAAGGTAATTTACAAGGGGATAAAGAAATCTGTCACTTACGTAACTAACAAAGACCATAAACGCATTCTGGAAACAATTCCAATGGATGTTTTCTTTCCCCCACACCAACAAGCAATTCCCCAGCACCAGCTGGGTGCCCTAAAATTCAACTCAATTCTGACACTATCTACCCAGAGAAAGCAGAGGTTAAGGGCCAGTCCTACAAGTCTGCTCCCTGGCCCCCTCTGCCTTCAGATGCCAGCCGCAAGCCCAGGTAACAGCTGTGCTTCAGACCAACTGGTTAAATCAGAGGTTTCCATGACCTCCTCTTCAGGTTTGATTAATTTGCTAGAGCAGCTCACAGAACTCAGAGGAACATTTTACTAGCTCACTAGTTGGTTACAAAAAAAAATATAACTCAGGAACAGCCAGATGGAAGAGACGCATAGGGCAAGGTGAGGGGAGACAGTTCAGAGCTTCAAAGCCCTCTCCAGGCACACCACAATCCCCAAATCTCCATCTGTTCACCAACCTGGAAGCTCTCTGAAACATGTCCTTTCAAGTAGTTATGGAAGCTTCATTACATAGTTGATTGATTAAGTCAGGGGCAAGTGGCACTTGATTCAACCTCCGGCCCCTTTCCCCTCCCCAGAGGTCAAGGATTGGAACTAAAAGGTCCAGCCTTCTAATCACAAGGTTGGGTCCCCCAGCAAGCAGCCCCCATCCAAAGAGTGGTCCAAAAGTCACCTCATTAACATAAAAAAGGGCACAGTGATTGCTCTCAACGCTTAGGAATATCCACAAGTGGTGCAGCTCTGTACCAGGAACAGGGACAAAGACCAAATACATACTTCTTTTTTATTTTATTTCTTTTAATGTTTATTTATTTTAGAGAGAGAGAGACAGAGTAAGAGTGGGGGAGGGGCAGAGAGAGAGGGAGACACAGACTCTGAAGCAGGCTCCAGGCTCTGAGCTGTCAGCACAGAGCCTGGTGCAGGGCTCAAACCCACAAACTGTGAGATCAAGACCTGAGCCGAAATCAGACTGAGCCACCCAGGCGCCCCTATATTTCTCATTACAAATCACAATATCACAACCCATAACACAGAAGGAACCCCTATTTATCACTAAGGGAAGGGCAAATGAAATAGAAAAGTGGAAAAGGACAAGAATAAGCAATTCATCAAATAAGTATGTCCAAATGGCCAATAAACATATGAAAATAAGACCAACTTAATTCATAATTCAGAAAATACATGTCAGAACCACAATGATGTACCACTCCATGCCCACTACAGTGGCAAAAATTTTAAAGGCTGGACACAGTCCAAGATGGCGTCTGACCTCACCCCTCACCTCCTCCCACAGTCACACTGAATCCACACTGACATATAGAACAATTTCCTCTAAAAAAGACCCCAAAACTAGTTGCCGGACAGCTTCTTCCCATGAGGAAAAGGGAGAAGGCCCACAAGGAAGTGTGTAAGAAAGGCTGGGACACAATGTTAGCATAAAACCCACCCCAATCCACCCACTATAGGGAAAGAGGGAACTCACACGCGTGGAACTTCTCCCGGAGGAGCGAAGAGTCTGTACCCCACATCAGGCACCCCCCAGATTTTAAGACTTGCACGTGAAAGACAAAGCCTCCAAACATCTGACTGAAAAGCAAAAGTGCCACCAGACAACACAAGAGCTGGGGCAAAGTGAGAAACTGTTCTTAAGGGCCTGGAGAAAACTCACCTGCCCTCGGGGCCCAGCTTGGAAGCAGCCATTTGCAAATCACCCAGACTTGCTGTGAGAGATTCCTTTGCTCAACTGAAAGCACCTGCCTCAGGGGCTGTGGCCTTTAGGGCCCAACTGGTGCCATTTTCACGCCCTCCCTCTACCTTACTAAAGCCAGCAGGCTCCAACAAATGTCCCCCTCAATGCCCATCACCCATTTTCCCTGACCCCCCATCTCTATCAACCTTCAGTTTGTTCTCTGCATTTAAGAGTCTTTTATGGTTTGCCTCCCTCTGTTTGTAACTATTATTTTCTTTCCCTTCCTGCATGCTCTTGTTAAGTTTCTCAAATTTCACATATGAGTGAAAACAGATGATATTTGTCCTCTGACTGACTTATTTCACTTAGCATAATACCCTCTAGTTCCATCCACATTGCTGCAAATGGCAAGATTTCATTCTTTTTCATCACCGAGTAATATTCCATTGTATACATAGACCACGTCTTCTTTATCCATTTATCAGTTGATGCACATTCCATAATTTGGTGGGGAACCCTCTTGTCCTGTTGGTGGGAATGCGAAGTGGTGCAGCCACTCTGGAAAACAGTGTGGAGGTTCCTCAAAAAATTAAACATAGAATCCCTAAGACCCAGCAACAGCACTACTAGGAATTTATCCAAAGGATACAGAAGTGCTGATTCATAGGGGCACATGCACCCCAATGGACTTTTTCTTTTCCTCTTTGCAAGTGCCATCTTCACCCTCCAACAGGTGGGTGCCACCTTCTCGTTCTCCCTCAGCTATGCTCCACAGCACCAGTATCTCGCAGAGGAGAGCTTTTACACATATCTGTGCCTGGTTTTGCCACTGTAGTCCAGGGAATGCCCCTCTCGGCCTGGCCCTGGAGGCCAGGGTGGTTTGCGTTCCTGGTCCCATGGGACTATACAATGGGAGAGGCAAGTCCTGGCAGGCTCCCATCCCCAGTGCACTGCACAGACAGCAAACTGAATTATCACCCCCAGCCTTTCTGAGAAAGAAGCCTATTTGCTTGTCCAGGGGCTTTGGCCCAAGGGGCAGGCTACTGGTCAGACACACATCTAGACGCCTACTGGAGACAGGGGGTGGGGGCACATGCAGGGAAGGGAGGCAGGTGGACACAATCTTTGCACACTCTCTGCCTCACTCTAGCTCGCCAATATCTCCCATAAAGGAGCCTATGCCCTTGTCTAGAGCCTATGCCCTGATTTTTGCAGGTGCTGCCTGGATACCTCTGTATGCCTGGGTCCATCGGCCTGTGGGGCTTACACTTGGGCACCTATGGGTTCCCCAGGACCATAATCAATGGGATAAAAGTTCTTAAACAGCTATCCCCAGGGCATAGTCTTTCTGTGAAAGAGACCCAGAAGCTTATTTTCAGAGTCAGAGCCTGAGGGGCAGGCTCCTGATTAAACACACATCTAAGGGCTGGCCATAAAGCTTTCCAGAAACCTCAGAAGGCAGGCACTACTCAAGCTCTCCCTCTGCTGTGCTCCAGAGTGCCAGGATCTCTTGGAGGAAAGCTCTCACATGTGTCTGGTACCCCAGTTCTTATGGCTGCACCCAGGAGATACCCCTTCAAACACCTGGCTCTAGGTGTTCCTGGGTCCCCTGAGACTTCTTGACCTTTAAAACTGCTGGGGTGCCTGGGTGGCTCCATCAGTTGAGCATCCGATTTCGGCTCAGGTCATGATCTTGTGGTTCGAGAGACCCACATCGGGCTCAGTGCTGTCAGCTCTGGAGCCCACATTGGATCCTCTGTCTTCCTCTCTCTCTCTGCCCCTCCCCCACTTGTACTCTCTCAATAATAAGTAAAAGACTAAAATAAATAAATAAATAAATAAATAAATAAATAAATAAATAAATTTTAAAAACCTGCCAGTATTTTACCAGCAAAAGATGGGCTTATGCAGAAGAAAAAGAGAACTGCAATGTGAGGCAGGTTTCAGGTTTGGCACACATCTAGGTGACTACAGGCAGGCTCTCAAGGGATGTAGGCTGGTGGGTGCCATCTTTGTGTGTTCCTTCCAGTTCACCCATCACTCTCAAAAATGAGCTTATACACTCATCTGGAGCCCTGATTTTTGTACTATCACCCAGGCAACACTTCCAGATCACCTGGTTCTGAAAGCCACCAGGGATTGTGTATGTGGCCCAATAGGACCACATATATTTTCATAGTTTAAAAGCTGCTACCTGGGGGTCTGGCTTCCCATCAGCCTGAATATAGCTAAGATGACCCAGCTATAGAACATTGACAAGTCTTAACACGACCTCAACAAGTGAGAGCTATTAAAAACAAAATAGGCTGCTTGGACAATCATAAACGTTCAAGAGATAACCAAAAGCTAGGTTGACCCATGAGATTCAACTCCTACACAAGAGCCCATTCCTTCAAGACTGAGAGAGGTGACTGTTTCATCTAATACACAGAAATAAACACAAAGAGTTGAGCAAAACAAGAAAACAGAAAAATATGTTGCAAATAAAAGAACAAGAAAAAAGCTTAAGGAAAAGGCTAATAATACAAAGCATTGATGAAATTTGAACAACAGAGCTCTCTTGTGATGTTTTGGGAGCATGAATTGCTACAATCACTTTGGAAAACAGTCTGCCACAACCTGCTAATGTTGAATGCATACTCTAAGAGAAATGTGTGTGCAGGTATAACAAAAAACATGTTTAAGAATGTGCATGGTTGCATTAATTGCTAGGAACAGCTGGAAACAATCCACGTGTCCACCAACAGCGGAATGGATAAATGTTCATACAATGGAATATTCTATAGCGGTGATGTTAACAAGCTAAAGCCACACATACAACAAGGACTTCACAGGCTCACAAACAAACAAACAAAAAACCTACAAATGAGCACATGCAATAATCCCATTTGTATTAAGTTCAAAAACAGCAAAACATAGCCAGTGATTACCACAGAAGCTGGCCATGTAGTCACCTTCATGGGGCAGAAAGAGGTTATCATTGAAAGGGGTATCTTAAGCCTTGTGAGTTCTGGCCATTGTTTCTTGACCTGTAATTGCATAAGGATTAGCTTGATAATAACTTATCAAGCTAAATATTTATGTGTGTGTGCTTTTCTCTCCGTCGTAATAGTTCATAATTTTTAAAAAAGAGTTTTAAATTATTTAAGGCCTGTTACCTGTGAAAGTAGAGATATTTAAAAGTATCACCTTCAGCAGGTCTTCCTGGTCTCTTCAATGATGCTGCTACTACATCTTTTTTTTTTTTTTTCAACGTTTATTTATTTTTGGGACAGAGAGAGACAGAGCATGAACGGGGGAGGGGCAGAGAGAGAGGGAGACACAGAATCGGAAACAGGCTCCAGGCTCTGAGCCATCAGCCCAGAGCCTGACGCGGGGCTCGAACTCACGGACCGCGAGATCGTGACCTGGCTGAAGTCGGACGCTTAACCGACTGCGCCACCCAGGCGCCCCGCTGCTACTACATCTTAATGGATGTGCCATATTCCTTCAAGCAAAAGTGCTACTACATGTTTTCTGAGACTAGGTCATAAAAGGCACTGCAGCTTTTGTCTGACTCCCTTGATAGCACATTGGTTCTCACGGCACCCCTCGGAGCATAGCCGCCATGCTGTGAGAGGTTCAAGCCGAGAGGAAGGTCATCTGTGTGCTTCAGTTGAGAGCCATAACTTAGCCGAGCTTTGGAGTCATTCCAGCTAGGTACCACACATGTGAGTGAAGAAACCACCAGAAGATCCCCACCCTCAGCCAGTGGCGTCCTCCCAGCTGAGGCTCTAGACATCCCAGAGCAAAGACAAGCTACCAGCCATACTAACTCAAGTCCCTGACCTCCAGAAACCATGAGCACAAGGAAATGGCTATTGTTTTATGCCACTAGGTTTGCAGTGTCTGTTACATAGCCGTAGCTACTGGAATGACCACCTTAACACCATTGTTTCTAATTTTTGTAAGAATTTGATGAAGATAGGCATTTCACTAGTGTTTGTAGGACAGTGTGGGTAAGGATTAGAGCAGTAAGGTGAACTGCCCGATGTTATATGCTGGAGCCTCCATTTAAACCTCAATCTGTCTATCCCTGAAGTGTGTACACTGTCTATAGGTCATGCTGCCTCTCTTTCAGGAAGGGATCAATCACTCCAACAACATACCTCAGAAATGTGTGCACCAGAGATACGGGCTTCCTTGATGTCACATCTGATGCTATGCCTGACTGCCAGAATTTCCTTAAGACTAAGAGGGTTTAACAGACTCTGCCACACAATAGCTCCATGCCATGGGCAATTCACCCAGCCCCCATTTTCTCACCTGTGAACTATCACTCCAACACTGGGACATATGATAGGCTAATGGTAACTTTGGGGTTTTTATGAGGATAAAAAATGAGAAAATCATGAAATTTAAAAATGATGATGCCATCAGACATGGTGCATCTTGGCCAATTGACTAGTTTTGAGAATGTGAAATTCTTACACACGTCTGCAAAGCACTCATAGTTTTCAAAGCATTTCTACAACATACCTAGGCAAAAGCACTTGGTAAAATGTAAGGGATGATGACAGACAGCATTATTGTTGAGACACAGGGAGACAATAAAATCTGAGGACCATCATTTTGCTGTGGCCGTGGAACCAAAATGAAAGAGGAGGCACAAGAAGGATCGGGCTGGGCCATGGGAATGTGGTTTTCCTTCTCTGTATCCTCATCATAAAAACAGACCCAGATACTCAGATGAATTGTCAAACTTCCAGAATCATATTGCATAGTATAGTCCTTTTCAAGCCAGCCAATGAAATTTATGAAATCTCAGAATTGGAATAACCATCTTCTGTAATCTACAAGAAAAATTTTCCTCCCAATTCTGCTCCCTTGTGTGAGAGCTCAGCAAAACCCTTCACCGTGGCAATGAGGAGAAAAACAAGGAAAGTCCATCAGCATATTTATGGTGGCCAGTGTGACATTCCCCTTTATGAGATAAACCTCTGTGAAAGGACATACACCTCTGAAGAGTCAAACCTCCCACAAAAGGGTGGTTAGGGCCCCACTCAGTGATCTCAGTTCAAGGACTCCCCGCTTTTCTAGACTACAGGAGTTTAAAATGTGCTGGGTACCACAGGCTGATTCTCTCTCTCTCTCTCTCTCTCTCTCTCTCTCTCTCTCTCCACAGCAGCACACACAATGGAACATAACATGAGGTCAAGAAAAAAGTAGAATAGAAATTCACTTTCTATCTCTAGGAAGAAATGGGAAGATGGAACGTCATGTTCTGAAGTGACTTTCACTGCTCTCCAAGGAGCAAAACACAATGAGAGACCCAAAGAGCAGGGTTAGAGGCCATTTTCTTGCACAGCTTTTGAGCTAATGTACTTTATTCTTGGAGTCTTTTATTGTACTCTGCTCCTTTTGGGGCAAAGAAAGTCACTTCAGAACTTGTTCTGCCACCTTCTGTGTTTCATGGAGTCAAGGGTTGGTCTGTCTTCAAAGGACAAAGCATTCTTTGTTGATTCCAAGTCTTTATGGAGTTCTTACTATGTGTTCACACAACATAAAGTTCTGTGTATGCCCTGGCACCCAAATCGATTTGGTGATCAAGAGATGTGTGGTTATTCATTCAAATACTGACTGTGCTAGGCTCCCAGCTCAAGTTGAAGAAACAGACCATCTCTGCCCTAATGGAGCTCCAGTGTTATGGAAATAGCAGTGGGACTAGGTCCGGAGTGCCGTAGCCCTAGAAGCAGAGGTGACTAGCTGTCTGTCACAAATTCATGCTTCCCCCCATAAAGTAGTTACTGGGAAGCAGTTGTCTAGGATGTTTCTAGCTCCCTTTACATCTAGGCTCTGTCTTGCTCATCATGCCCTAACCAAAAAAAAAAAAAAAAGGTGTGAAAGTGATACACACTACTTCTAGACCCAGCCCATAAAAACTTCCTGCACAATCCTCCATGCTCTCTGTCTTACCCTTCTATTGGCTGGATGCCAAGGTCTGTAGGAGACACATAGTATAGGTAAGACAACCTATGTCAGCCTGGATCCCAAAATGACTCCATGGAGCAGACGTTTCTGTCTTCAATCTCTGCCCTGCCACCCCACCATCACCAATTAGACTTGACATAAGTGAAAAAATAAACTTCTATTCTATTAAGCCACTAGATTGAAAGTTTATCACTACTGCTATCTTTCCATAAGCTACAAATACAGCATCTTCTGCTCATTCATGTATTTTTTAAAGATTATTTATTTATTTCTGAGAGCGAGAGAGAGAGCACAAGTTGGGGAAGAACACAGAGAGAGAGGGAGACAGAGACAGAGCTCGAGTAGGGGAGGAGCAGAGAGAGAGGGAGACATAGAATCTGAAGCAGGCTCCAGGTTCCAGGCTCTGAGCTGTCAGCTCAGATGCAGGGCTCGAACCCATGAACCATGAGATCATGACCTGAGCTGAGGTCGGAACTTAAACAACTGAGCCACCCAGGTGCCCCTATTTTTTATTTATTCAACACACTATTGAGAACCTACTATTAGTTAGGCATAGTGCCAGGCACTTGGAACACCATAGCTAGGTAGGGACAGAAAACAAACAAAAAGATAAATACACAAGAGAATTAAAATTGGAATGATGCTATGAAGGTGTCTGAGTCCATGCAGGATGCTATAACAAAATACCACAGACTGGGGAGATTATAAACAACAGAAATTTATTTCTCAGCATTCTGGAGGCTTGGAACTCCGAGACTGAGGCACCAGCATGGTTGGGTTCTGGTAAAGGCCCCCTTCCTATTTCATAGTTGGCGCCTTCCCGCTGTATCTTTACATGATAGAAGGAGGAAGTCTCTCTGTAAGAGCAGCATTCCTATTGATGAGGGCCCCACCTTCATGATATAATCATCTCCCAAAGGCCCCACATACTAATACCATCACTGTTAGGGGTTAGGATTTCAACATATTGGGGGGAAAGGGTACAAACACTCAGACCATACTGAAAAGAACAAACATTACTGTGATAGAGAGTAATTAAGACGCATCTCTAATGAGTTAACAATCTGACCTGAGACCTGAAAGATATAAAGGAGCCAGCCACGTACATACCAGCTGATGGAACAGCAAATGCACCGACCTCACTAGGCATATTCTGGGAACCACCCGAAGTTGTGTGTACTGTACTAGGTAAGTCAGGATACAAGGCATAAACTGAGACAGCTCCTAGGAGGTATGGTCCCTACTCTTGACCTTTTCAACCACAGTTCCAAGGTCAGTCACACCTTCCCTGTAGTCCCAATGTCTTCCCTTCCCAGTGCTTCACCATCTGGCTGTGGCTGCCCCTGGCGAAGACTGACTGACCCCCAAATGACTGTTTTTTAGCAGCTGTAGCAGCAAGCATAATTTTAGAACACTGCTTGAAATCATCTCCTGAACACTAAAATGAAATCATTTCAATCAGTGAAGCATTTTAAATTTATGACTTGTTTTAAACTGGTGAAAGTAACATTGGCTTGAATGTCCCCAAGAATCTTGACCTGAGGTTTCAAGAAACAAACACCATGCAAATTGCCAAGTATTTTGTTATAAAATAAATAAATAAAAGGCAGGGCAATCACAATAACCTCCCCATAGAGTGTTTCCTCTAGTAAGGAACAGGAAATTGTTACAGTTTCATTTCGGGACTTGGGGACCACATTTGCTATGAACTCTCCTGCCCTTACATGAAATATTGAATTAATTTCTGTTATCAGTTGGAATATGTTGCTGTCTCATTCACTGTGAATCACCCTGGCTGAAAATATTTACTATGTTTTCCCCTTTAGAGTCTCCTGTGTCAATAGCCTGGGGGGATAAACTGTCTGATTTAGTTATAGAGAAAATCACTGTTTTTATTTGATGCCTATTTTTTTCCAAGGGGACAAGAAAAGCATTCTCACCACTATCAACTTGTTTCTAAGAAAAGAAGAAGGTGCCATTTCACTAAAAATCTATCATACAGTCTGAATGAGATTGCTTTGAGCTAGGATGGGGGAAGCTCCAGGAGATGATTGAAGAAGAAATGAGAAAGGAATGCTGGCATAAAAGAGAAGTACTGAGTAATTCCTGATGTGGCCTTGACCTTGGAGGCAAAGGGAAGCAGAACCTTCCATGTTCAATGGTCTCTACAGGAAAATAAGAGCTGAAAAGGGTAAGGAGGGAGAGAGGTAAATGGAGTCAGAAGGCTGGACTGTGGTCCTGACTTCATCTCCAAGTAATAATATGTAACTATTACTCTGGGCCTCAGTTTCTTCATAAGTAACATGATTTTGGTTTAATCTCTGCCAACCCTGATGGTTTTCTCAATGTTCATTGAATGTTGTGATAGTTATTTTTATGTGTCACCTTGGCTGAGCCACAGTACCCAGATATTTGGTCAAACACTTTTCTAGATGTTTCCATGAAGGTGTTTTATGAATGGGGTTAAGTTTTAAATCAGTAAACTTGAGTAAATCACATTGCCCTCTATTATGTGGATAGGCATACAAAATTGAAGACTTTACAAAAAAGACTGACTTCTCCCAAGAGAGGGAGTTCTGCCAGCAGGTGGCCTTCAGGCTTGAACTACACATCTTCCCTGGGTTTCCAGCCTGCTGGATTCTGGGCCTGCCAAAGTGCACTTTCAAAATCACATGGGCCAATTGCTTATTGGTTTTCTTATTGGTTCTATTTCTCTGGAGAACCCTAATACAACCACCTGCAATGTGCCATCATCCTAAACAGTAGGGATTTATTTAAAAAAAGAAAAAAGAAAGAGGCAAAGACTCCTGCCCTCTCAGAGTTTATGATCGTGGCTAAGTCTCTGGGGACTGTGTGGGATCATTTCCTAATCACAGTCCTCTGGAGTTGGTATTGACCAGGAGTAAAATGAGAATCAAAGATGTGTTGAAGTGGTCAAAAATCAATAAATGATTGAAATAAAACCCAGTGTTCTCATGTCCTGCAATAGAGGGAGATACCTTGTTTCTCCCTGTTCCTCAGACCATCCCTGGAACATACCCAAGTGCAGTAAGTTCTAAAGGCCTTTTCACACCATTTTCAAACCACTGGAAAATAGAACATATCCAGGTAGGACTGTCCACACTGGTGAAGCTGGCCCAAAACTCAAATGCTCTATAGCAAACAGTGGGGGGGGGGGGAATGCAGATTTTTTAAATTTCAAGCAGTGGTTCTCAACTGGCAATGATTTTGTCCTCCAGAGGACATTTCTCTATGTCTGGAGACATTCTGACGGCCACAACTGGGTGTGCGACTGGCATCCTAGTACATACAGTCCAACGTACAACACACAGGAGGCCCGCTCCCAATAAAGAATGATCCAGACCAAAATGGCAAGAGCTCTGAGGTTGAGAAATCCTGAACTAGTACCAAAGAAGGCAGATATCTACTTAATAAAATGAATACTATTCTTTGAGAACTATGTAAACATAGAATCAGGGGCTCTATAAGAAATGAGTTTTGTGTTGCAAGACATTTCCAGGGAGAAACTACAATGCAGTCATGGATATGACAGAGAAGATCCAAGTCCTGACCTAAAAGTGATTCTCAAACATATACAGGAAGCTGCATGGAGTGGTCTGTGAGTCTACATCCAGTTTAAGGATGAAGAAACATCAGAAGTCAAATGATTTAGGGGTAATCCTGTGGTCCTCTGCAAGCAGAGTTAAAATTCATAGCTATGGAATCTTGTAAGGAATGGAGAAAATTCATCTTTGATTCAGCAGACACAATAACTTAACTGAACAAAGTAAAAATAATGTGATCGTTATTTATAATTATTGCATCTACCATATTTGAGCACTTCCTCCTAACCCCTCTGCATGTCTTATATAATCCTCACATACAAGAGCGGGAAGTACAATCAAGAATGAACTCATGACAGTCTTGAGGCAGCTACTATTATTATAATACCAATTTCTCAGATGAGGACACTGAGGCTGCCTGAGATTAATTAATTGGCTCAGGGTCATTCAGGCAGGGCTCGGCAGAGCTGGGATGCGAGCCCAGCCTGCCTAATAACCAAGTCATGTGTTCTCTAGAGTGTGTTCCAGCTACACGAACAAAACCAGGACCAGAAGATCCTGTAACTGAAGACTAAGTGAAGCATTAATGATGCTGCTTGTACACTGCATCATAGTTAAACGCTAGAAATTAGCTTTCCTGAAAAAAAAATCCCTGTTAATGAAAATCCACCCTGCTTCATCCTCTGTCAGCACAACCAGAAGACTCAGTAGAGGTCAGACTCTTGGTCTCCCTGGACCTAAACATCATGGCTTATAAAACAGGGCAATGACCCCATCAGTTTGTGAGACCCGTTACAAGTACTAAGATCATGTTTATCAGCAGGGTCCCAACAGGAAACAGATGTACTACTCAAGAACATTTCAAAGAGGGAAAGGGATCCATTCCAAAACTCAAGGGACAGTACAGGAACCTGGGCTAATAGCAGTGGAGTTATCTGGGTGCTTGGGAACTGAGGGACAAAAGGAGAAAGTAGGTCCCTGAACATGGAAGCAATGTAGAAAAGCCACCTTGTGCACATAGGGGACTGAATCTGTGTCACTGACTGCATAGGGATTGAGGAAGTCAAGAGAATAAACACTCTGACCTTACTCTGCTCCCTTCCCACCCTATCTCTTGTTGGGACTCCACATTGGCCAAACCCCACAGAAGGGACAGGGCAGGGAGCCTATTGGTGACCTTTTCTGACGTCACCTCCCAGGGGCAGAGAGAAGACAATATTGGAAAGGAGATTTGTAGAGACAAAGCATGCTGTCAAACAAGGGATATGATGGAGCCTTAAAACACATGAAGAATGTGCAGCCTCATCAGGATCAGAAGGGGAAAAAAACAATTTTAAGTATTTTTCCTTTCAAATTTGGAAGAAATATTTTAAGATAACATCAAGTGCAAGTGGCTTTGATGAAACAGGTATACTCATTATAGCTGACTGAGGTAAAGATGTTCCTTGTATCTGTAAGGCACTTTGGAAAAAGCAGCAAGAAGTCTTAAAATATTCTTACCTTTTGACTCACTAGAATATTCACTCTAGCATTATTTATAAAGGTGAAAAGCTGTAAGATTAAATGTCTAACAATAAGACTTCGGTTGAATAAATTATAGTATATTCCTATGATAGAAAACTCCACAACCATATCGTTGGAGAATATGTAGTGATAAAATGTTCAAGATATAATATTAATGACAAAAAAAATCAAGTTATAAAACATATACCATGAGACCCAATCCTTTGAACATATTCTGCATGTATATCTGGGAATACATCTGAATTCAATCAGGAAGGAAGTACGCAAAAATATTAGCAATAACAAACTACTTCTGAGTCATGGGATTTTGGGTGATTCTTATTCCCTTTAAGCTGAGACAACAGGAAAAAGCGAAAAGGAAATATGTGCCAGGCATGGGTATGCCTCAAATCAGCAAGAAAATCAATGTTTTAAATTTCAGATGAAAACATGGTGTTATTCCCTAAGGTCCCTAAGTCATATCAGAGAACTCAAACAGGGAAGGGAAGGGGGATACTCCAGTCGCCTTTCTTAGTCAGGAAAGACAAGATTCTAAAAATGAATAAAACTTACAAGTCAAGTATCTATTATTTCTTAATGTAGCAATTTAAAGTCAAGCTTTAGTTACTTTAAACAATAAACCCTAAAATGAATGGCTCTATCAAAATGCATGCCTCCCATTCTCATTAAGTGACACCATTTACTGTTTGCTGGTCCCCAAGGCTATGACAACAGTTTCTTAGAGACAAAAAAAATCCAGTTTACCAAACTCTCCCCTATATACCACTTCCGGTATATTAGCCTCCATGTTTGCACGGAAGGAGCCATATGCAAAGCCGCCAGCACAACTGATGGCTGATATACCACTACTGAGCTCTGCTACAACCTGGAAAGTCAATGTTGTTGTTCGAATTGTGCAGATGGGGAGAGTGAAACCAGAGTGGTGAATCTTCTCACCTAAGGTTACACAGCAGGTGATGGCTTCAGCCCAAGAATTCCAAGGCATTTTCTTTACACCATCTTCTCTCCAGATGGCTGAATGTGCTTGAGGCAAATGCAAGGCCAAGAAGCCCCTGAGGAACAGATGCCCTCATACATGGCTTCCCAGGAGGGCCCTACACATGAAAGCCTTAAACCGGACATGCTCTTGGTTCTGCATTTCATTTCTCAAAACTCATCCCAATGGAATCTTCAAAGAGGTACACAATTGTTTATGGACAGAGACTCTTATGACAGTTGTTTATAAGAGCAAAATAGTAGGAAACAACATAAACGTCCAACAACAAGGGAATGGTTAATAAAAGGATGGTCTAACAGTGTAACAGAATACCATGTAGGCATTTTAAATGGTTTCAGAAAAGAAAAACCCAATGGCATGAGAAAACGCTCACATTATAACTCTGAACGAAAAAGAAAACAATGTGGCAAAGATGACAAATTGCAATCCACAAGGACAAATATAAAATGATGATTTCAAAGAAGAATGACTGCCTTTTGCAGTCTCTAAATAAATACTAGGAGGACTTCGTTTTCAAAATAAAACAGCTTAGACCCTTGAAGAGTCTTTTCTGCTGACCTCTATTTTCAAAGCAGTTCAACAAAACTACATTCATTTTGGTTATAGCTTTGCTTCTGATTATAATTGTAATACATGCACAAAGCAGAAAACTTAAGAAAATAGAAAAACAAAAAGTACACAAAAGCACCAATAACTGTCATATTTACCCTACACAACCTGTGCCCCTCACCTAGCCAGTTAACAGTTTCGTCCAAAATTCTCCCCTTTTTCTCCCGCTACAATTGCTCTTAACCAAGTCTTGAAATTTGGTAATTAGTATATACGTGACTATATGAACAGAAATCAAAAATATTCCTTAACTCTACAAGCATATTTTGTGTCTTCTTCTTTCTTGTGTTGTTCAAAATGAACTAAAATTGTAAAATAAATAAATCCTATCAACCCACCAAAACTAGCGGCCAGCCTTTCCTTCCCCAGGCATCATGGGCAAGTTCTTTTTGCCCAAGAATGAGTAGAGGAATTAAGTCTGAATGAATGAATGCATGCCAAGTAAATATTCCTGAACTGGAAAAGAGAGTATGTAGCTGTCTGCTAAGCTGTTTTCAGGCCTATAAACAATTAACAGCAACACAACATAAGGCAAAGCTGCCATCAGGTTTTGTGTGTCTTGCTACGGGAATTTCTGAACTGCTTTTTGCAATCCTCACATCAGTAAGCACAATTCACTCCTTATAGCACTTTTTTTTCACCTAATGGGCTTTAAACTATTTGGCTTCCAAGTGTTCATGTTGAATGAGGCAGCAGGGAAGAGAAAAAAAGTGTTTGGCAATAAGGGCTAATTGTCTTCACCTCGCTGGAGGCACTCTGCCTTTGGTACTGCCCACAGTGTCCCTGGGTCCTCTGAGCCTACCAGGGCCTTCTCTATTATATCTCACTGCTTCGTGGAGACAAAGAGCGGGATATCTACAGACCCAGTTATCACTCTTATAGACATTTCTATTCCACCAACACCACTCATTCTTCTCTTGCTCATAAAGATCAACGTATTAGAACACAGAGTTCTGGTGTCATTTTGTTCATGGTCTTATCCAATGATAAATGGCAGAGAGACAGAACAAAGACATGATCTCTCTTTTGCAAGCTCAATGTTACACTAAGAGACAGATATTCTTTGATAACTCTCCTGGTTATCATTAAGCATTCATTATTCATTCGTTCACTCAATAAATCCATATTAAGGGCTTACCGTACTAAGCCCAATGCAATGAGCTGGTGAAATAACAGGGAATGAGGCAAACATGAGCTCTGTCTTCATGAAGCCCCCACCCCAGTGGAAGGAACAATGAGGAAATAAGGAAATAATCAGACTCTCAGATAGAAAACAACAGGACAGACACAGGGTGGGCAGGGAAGGTTGTATGGTGCATCACAATGCTCGGATCCTCTTTCAAAGCAGGACTTCATGCCTGGGAGTACTGTCCACTCTTGACCTTCAGATGTCAGAGCCTTTACAGGTATGGTCTCAGCTGCAGAGAGTTGACTCCTCAAGGTTGCATCCTTTCCAGTGGGAAGGGAAACCCCCATTTAAGGCTGATCCATGAGAGAGTATAAAGGCCGGGTCATGGCTGCCAGCTGGAGGAAACACTGCAAGACCATTCTAGATACAAAGATACAAACCACAAATGCCTGTGTGGTCGACCAGGGCTGTGCCTGGCCCACATTGCTCCATGACTCCCTCTGCCCACTCCAGCTCCATTCCTCTTCCTCCCACAGTGGGTGAGCCCAAGAGCCCCCGCACACATCACACCCATCATGCTAAATTCCACCTCAGAGTCTGCTTCCTGGGAAAGGCAAAAGTTGACCCTTGAAGGGTGAGCAGGAGCTAGCCATACCAAGAGGCCAAGGAAGCAATACAGATTGAGGGAATGTCATGTGCCAAGTCACTGAGGCATGACCTAGTTGGCACAGCAAAGGACCAGAGAGGTGGTGCATGTGTTGGGAATATAGTCAGCAATCTAGCTGGTTAGGAGACAGAATCAGGCCCAGACCATGAAGGGATCTGTAGACCATGACAAGGGGCTTGGATTTCATCCTAAGGGTAGGGGGAGACAAATGAAGTGTTGTATTCCAAGAAGCAATGAGATTGAATGTTTATTTAAGAGATGACTCCAGTGGCTTACTCTTCACAAGACTGTTGTAAGCACTGGCAATACCCAGAGGCATAAAGCTCTATTCAAGCTGTCCCAGTATATGACTTTGGGCAGATAGCAACTACTTAAGATTGGTCCAAAAGATAACCTTGCAGGGTAAGAAAATGGAAAATGCCTAGCAGCTAGTGAACACCTACTATGTGCTAACCTAACAAAGCTTCCAACAGAGGCATAATTGCCTTCAGGTAGCAGGGACAGCAATGGGGGCAAAGAGAAAGAAAGTGGTCTAAATTCACACAAATAGTTAAAGAAAGACCAGGGATGTGAATCCAGGTCTTCTGGCTCCATAGCAAATTACCTCCTCTTTACAAGGATTATAGTATTATAACTATGTATCATATATATTCTTATTTTATATAACTATGGTACTATATGAGTATAGTATAAATATTATAAAATATTATGCAATAGCAAAGCCAATGACAATCACAGGCATTTAATGACCAATATTTGCTGTTCTATATAATCCCCAACCTATTGAACAGTTGCACCTGCCCCTAAATAATCTTCCTAGAGGGCCTTAGAGTGAAAAGGAGGAGACCAAATGCAATTGATGGCATCCAAACTCTGTTTTGTGTCCTGAAGAATTTTGGGCACCTTCCCCCCAACAGATCCCCCAGGAATGTTTCACAAGAAGGCCTTCCCCTTTGCAGGTTGCCTACTACAGGCACAAATGTATATCCAATTATCATCTAACTTTGGCTGATTCATGTATCCCGCAAGCCCACCCATTGTAATTCAGTGTAAGTGGCTGAACTTTCAAGAGTGCCTGCCTCTGCTATCCCTTGATCTGGAACAAGATAGCAAGGCAAATGCCTGCAATTGAAGGGCTTTTATAGTGTGGTGATGTGAAGGTCAGGGGAATGTAACTTGCTCCCTCTCCCCTCCTTCCAAGGCTTGCACAATGAAGATTTCCAACACAAATAATGTAAAAGGGCAAAGGCAAGATGAATACCCCCTCTTCTTAAACACTTCTGAGAAAAACCAAGGTCATCGATGCATTACATTATTTCAGGGAGTAAGATTCCTGCAACAACCTGAAAGGGCACAATACAATTCCAGCCCCACTTCCTCCCCCAGGAAACCCAGTCAGGGCATGCTCTTTTCTTTACTAAACTATTGCTTTTCCTGTGTTCTGCCTTTGTTTTCTTTTTACTAGTACTGCACCTACAAGGAATGAACAGGCCCTGCTAGGGAGCAAAAGGCAAATCTTGTGGCCATTGCAAGGTTTCAAATAGTTTCAAAGTCATCAGTAATTAGGCAAAACAAAACAAAAACCCTGAGGCAGGTTCGAGCAGACTATAGACAAGAGAGGACAAATCCAAAAAAAAAAAAAAAAAAAAAAAAAAAAAAAAATCCTTAAATCGAAGTAAAAAGTCAAGAACCAAGAAGTAACCATATTTAACTTGATGAGATTTTCTAAATGTATGTTTAGAAGTTAGTAGAATCGCTTCTTGGCCTTTTGGCTAAGATCAAGTGTAGGAGTTAGTAGATAATGTCCTAATTTTCCAGAACAGCCAATTCTCTGGTCAAGAAGGTCATCTCTTCCTGCACTGAGCTTCTCTTGTAGAAGGATGAGTGTTTTATTTAATAAATGTTTTTTAATTAAGTTTATTTATTCATTTCAAGAGAGACAGAGACCGAGCTGAGGAGGGAGGGGGGAGGGAGGGAGGGAGGAAGGGAGAGAGAGAGAGAGAGAGAGAGAGAGAGAGAGAGCAAGAGAGAAAGAGAGAATATCCCAAGCAGGCTCCACACTGTCAGTGGAGATCCCAACGCAGGGCTTGAACTCACAAGCCGTGAGATTATGACATGAGCTGAAACCAACAGTTGAACACTAAACAGACTGAGCCACAATGCCCCAATAATAGTTTTTAAAGGTAATTCACTTAACTTCAATATGTTATATACACTGAAGTGTGTAATTAGTAGAGTATAGCTTGACACAGTTTCACAAAGTTAACATTCTCCTGTCACCAGCAACCAGATGAAGAACTTGAACACTGACCAGCATGCCGAACCTCCTTCACAGCCTTCCCAGACTCTACCCCCAGAGCTCTTCCTCAAACGCAATCAGTATCCTAACTGTCATAGGTTAGTCTTGTCTGGTGTTGAACTTTATATAGGTGGAATCAAGTAGCATGCGCTCTTTAGCAAAGAGCTTGACTTCTTGCTTAACACAGTGTTGTTTTATCCACGTTACAACGTGGAACAGCAGTTCATTTGCATTACCTCCTTGCGCAACCATAAAATATCCAATGTAGATGGACACTTTGTTCTTTCCTGTTCCCATCCACCATGAACAGTGCTGCTATGGACTTGCTCGCACAGCTTCGGCACACAGCTGTACACACCTCTGTTGGAACTTCTAGATCACCCAGTATGTGTGGAGTCAGTTTCAGTAGATACTGACAAACAGTTTTCAAGTTGAGTGCACTAATTTACGTTCCCAATGACAAGGTATGAGAGTTCCTGGTGATCTAAGCCCTTTTCCAAGGTTTGGCTGGTTTTGAATTCTTATCAAGTAATACATGTTTGTGGTATTAAGAAGACAATTCCATAAGACTTGTAATGCAAAAGAACAGTCCCCTACCCTACCCTGAGGTCCTGCTCCCCAGAGCCAAGCATGTTCAATTCTTTTAGCTTTTTCCAGCATTTATCTTTGTGTTTCTATGCACATATTTTTTTATTCTTTAATTATTTTAAGGATTATCTACTGATTTTCTCCCATAGAAAGATAAAGTTTGAGTACTCTTACACCCTATTCCCCACCCTCCTCATGTACATTTCACCTCTACCTTCTTGGTAATACTGCTTTATTATAATGTTGGTTGTATCAATAGTTACTGTTCAAATTATTATTATATAATTATTCACAAATGAAACCAATAGTATAGCACAACCTCATTCCCCCCTTTTTTAAAGTTTATTTATTTTGAGACAGAGGGAGAGAGCATGAGTAAGAGAGGTGGGGCAGAGAGAGAGGGAGAGAGAGAATCCCAAGCACGATCCACACGGGCAGCACAGATCCGGACTTGATGCTCGATCTCACAAACCATGAGATCATAACCTGAACCAAAATCAAGAGGCAGACACTTAACCCACTGAGCCACCCAGATGCCCCCACATTCCCCTTCTTACACAAAATTGTGTTTTCCTTAAAGTTAGTAATTGCCTTTATGTCTCATCTACTCAGATTTCTATTTATCACCAGTTTTTCCCAGACTCTCTGAAGAATTACAAACGCCCTTCAAAAAGGTGCAACTCCTCAGGAATTCTATCAGTACTGCATATTCCCTTTGAAGTTTGGTGAGATTTTTTGGGGTTCGGGGGTTTCGTGGGAGCTTTTTGGGTTTGTGTGTGTGTGTGTGTGTGTGTGTGTGTGTGGTTTCTGTGTTTTTGTTTCATTTGTTTTGTTTGGCAAAAGGCCTCTGTCTTCCTGCTCACTGAGTCTCCTGAACAGCGGTCATACTGGGAAATCCCCTCTTCATCATTCTAGGAATTCCTGTACTCCTTTTTATAGCTGGATCCCCTGTCTCCAGAATCTTACATTTTCTTTCTTTTGCTTATTGGAGCAAATGTTTTCTTTTGCTCATTGGAACAAACCACCAGTAGCTCCCCAGGTATAAATGTTTTGAGACCTCTCACATCTGCATTCTATCTGTACATGTGATTGACAGTCTAGAGGTATATGGATGTCTAAGCGAGAAGCCTTTGCTCAGCCTTGAAGACATTGTTCCCTTGACTTCTTGGCTTCCAGGTTTGCTGTTGAGAAGTACGATCTCACTGTGATTCCTGATCCTTAGATATGTGACTCATTTGGTCTTCCCTGGCAAGGGATCTTCTCCTTGTACCCTCCATGCTCTGAAATCCTATGGTAATATGCCTTGATGTAGACTAATGTGCTGAGTACAGTGAGTCCTTTCAATCTGGAGTTTCAAGTTCTTGGTTTATGTATATGTGTGTGTGTGTGTACATATATATGATTTTAAGTTGTTTTTTAAAGTTTTATTTATTTTGAGAGAGATGGAGAGAGCAAGTGGGGGGGGGCAGAGAGTGAGGGGGAGAGAGAATCCCAAGCAGGCTCCATGCTGCCCACGGTGGAGCCCGAAGTGGGACTCGAACTCACAAACCTCAAGATTCATGACCTGAGCCAAAACCAAGATCCCAGTGCTTAATCAACTGAGCTACCCAGGTGCTCCAATATTTTAAAAAAGCATTCCCTTTTGTATCTCTCTTGGTTGGTTGTTGCATCTACTAGATTAATTCTCTGATTTTCTCATCATTTCTCTCCTGCTATCCATGCCTTTGCTCCTTTACTCTACCTTTTAGGAGATTCCCTCAACATTAATTCTCAAACTTTTGATGTTTTTTTTCCATTACTATTACAATATTTTTCATTTCCAAGAGCTCTTTGTTCTCCAGTCCTTTTTAAAAATAGCATTGTATTTTGTTTTATCAGTGAAATATCTTCTCTTTTCTTCTGAAAATATTAATTATAGCTTTTTAAATGAAGTTGCCTCCTGCTCACTTCACTATCACTGTATTCATCAGGTTCATTTCCTCCCAGTATTTGCTTTGGTCTTTTTCATTTGAGAATAGAAGCTTTCCTCAAAATCTGGTGATTCCTACACATCCACTGATATTTAAGAGCAAGGCAATAAAATGCTGATTGGCAGTTCATGGTGAGTAGGCTGGGGTTTACTTGAGGGTGACTGGGTAGAAATTTACCTAATTCATTAGAGGTCTTTTCCTTTGGAGTGCCCAGCTATGCATAAGAAAAATCTTCCCATCTCTGCTGCCTACATTCTGGGAATTGAGGAGAGGAAGGGGATTGGATTAAGAAGTCTCTCTCCTTATTTGGTTTTAATGTTTGAAGCCACCTCACCATTGCTTCTGATGTCCTCAGTATGAACCCCCTCTGAGTTTCTCCAGATGCTGTGGGGGAAGATCCATTACCTGGATCTTCAAAGTGGGAAATAGCATCCCAGATAAAACAATTTATTACACGTGCAATATTAATAGGGTGTGTGGACTTTTTTTTTTTTGGCTTATTTTCTGCTTTTTAAAAAATTGCAGGGGTGCCTTGGGTGGTTCAGTTGGTTAAGTGTCCGACTCCAGTTCGGGTCATGTTCCTACAGTTCATGGGTTCGAGCCTTGTATTGGGCTCCGTGCTGACAGCTCAGAGCCTGGAGCCTGCTTCAGATTCTCCTTCTCCCTCTCTCTCTCTCTCTCTCTCTCTCTCTCTCTGTCCCTCCCCACTCATAAAATGAATAAAGTTGGGGCGCCTGGGTGGCTCAGTTAGTTAAGCGTCCAACTTTGGCTCAGGTCATGATCTCACAGTTCGTGAGTTCCAGCCCCGCGTCGGGCTCTGTGCTGACAGCTCAGAGCCTGGAGCCTGATTCTGATTCTGTGTCTCCGCCTGTCTCTGACCCTCTCCCGTTCATGCTCTGTCTCTCTCTCTCTGTCAAAAATAAATAAACATTAAAAAAATTTTTTAAAAATGAATAAAGATTTTTTAAAAATTAAAAATAATTGCAGGGGTGCCTGGGTGACTCAGTGGGTTAAGTGTCCAACTCCAGCTCAGGTCAGGATCTCACCGTTCATGAGTTCAAGCCCCACATCAGGCTCTGTGCTGACAGCTCAGAGCCTGGAGCCTGCTTTGGATTCTGTGTCTCCTTCTCTCTCTGCCCCTCCCCTACTCAAGCTCTGTCTCTCTCTGTCTCTCAAAAAAAAATTAACAATAAAAAAAAAGAATTGCAAACCACAGAAATGGACTTGGGCAATTTAAATTTAAATTTAAATGGACTCAGGTAGGTAGTTCACTGAATTCCTGGGAAGGCTGCAAAGCCAGGCTCCAGGATAATCTTCTAGAACTAAGCCCAAAACCACCCAACAGAACACTCTGATGAGGAAATGTTCACAGACACTGCTACCCACTGAGCACAAAAGTAAATTATCATTGCTCCCACAACTACCCCACCAAAGCCAGTTTTATAAAGAAACTTGACCTTACATCCCTGCTTCCACTGAAAGCTTGAGTTCTCTGCTTGAAAAATGAAAACACACACAGACCCTCTTTCCTCAGCTCACTTCTAAATTAAAATGTCATGTGTGTCTGATTGGCAAAGCCAGGTCCCATGATTGTAGGGAAAGCTGGGAATTTGAGTTTTCATTGGGGAAGAAAGACTATCACTGTAGATTCCCCTAAGTATAGAAACACTACCCAAAAGATGATGGAAGGCCACAAATATGAGAGCTATCCTCTGCTGAACGGATTCCACACATATGTCTTTAGAGGTAAGTGTGGGCTCCGATTTTCAAGTCTCTCTAGAATTCTGTGGCAAAAATTGGCTTATTTCTTGTTGGAATTCTATTCTCTGGGTATTTTGTTCAAGCTTTCTTGCTCTCACCATCCAGTTGTCATTCATCCATCTGCTTTCCATCTTCTAAACCCTTGTTGACATCTTTAATTTGCTGTTGGTTCCTTCCTCTGACCTTTGTCTCTGTAGGTTTATAGCTTTTTAATTCTTTTCCCATCATCTCAGTGGGGTTCTTGGAGAAGTGGAAATCAATGTGTGTTATATCTAATCAGACTTTAAGGTATCCTTTGTGTGGCTATTAAGAAGAATATATGTACCAAGTGATTTATTGATTATTTAATATACCACAGAGTAACCTCTTGAAAATTTTAAAAGTTTTAGTGGGCTCAGACACGTCAAGACTGCTCCACCTCTCACCTGCTGAGTTTCTTCTACCTAGGTAGGAAGTCAGGCCTATGTGGACTTTCTTGCTGAGAATTTTATATATTTCAAGAGTGAAAAAGGAGAAATTGGCAAGGTAAGTCCTACTTTGTTTTTACCACATGGTGAAAGGGAGCTCCAGTCTCTTACCCCTGTAGCATTTCTCTCTCCAGATTCTATTGGAAAATCTCAGGGAAGAATTCTGATTGGCTGGCTTGGGTCACACACCCACCACAGGGGTCAGTGTCCATGAGGATTTATGTCTGGCCCAGTCTGGCTTACTCCATCCTCCATGACTAGAGCATGGGTCTTTTCACAAGTGGTTGGGGGAGTGGAACAAGACATTCTGAGGCAAGTAGCCACCTAGTGTGTATACACAACACTGTTGTGCAATGGATATTCCTAGACATCACACAACCAAGGCAAGATGCAGACATGGAAAATAAATTTGTAGTAGGTTGAATAATGCCTTCAAGACATATTCTCATTCCCTCCAACTTGTGAATGCTACCTTATACAGCAAAAACAAACAAACAAACAAACAAACAAACACTAATGTGCATGTGTGGTTAAGTTAGGGGTCCTGGGATGGATGCTCATCTTGGGTCATCGGTCTGCTCTCTAAATGCAAACAATCATATACAATCAGTATATGCAATCAAATATATCCTTTAAAAATAGGGGCTGGGAAGAGAGGAATTTGAGAGGAATTTGACCTAGCCATAAAAAAGAGAACTCAATATGGTGATGTAGACAGATTATATCAGCCGTTACAAGCCATGATGTGCTGGGAGCCACC
The DNA here is from genome assembly GCF_007474595.2 of Lynx canadensis. Taxonomy (NCBI): domain Eukaryota; kingdom Metazoa; phylum Chordata; class Mammalia; order Carnivora; family Felidae; genus Lynx; species Lynx canadensis. Next base: position 49,927,521 of record NC_044304.2, read on the forward strand.
AGAAGCTGGAAGAGGCCAGAAATGAATTCTCCCTTTAAGCCTCCAGAGAGAGTGCAGCCCTTGGTTTTGGCCTAGTGAAGCTTTTTTTTTTTTTAATTTTTTTATTGTTTATTATTTTTGAGAGAGAGAGAGAGAGAGGGAGAGAGACTGAGAGCAAGCAGGGAAGGGCAGGCAAAGAGAGAGGGAGACAGAATCAGAAGCGGGCTCCAGGCTCTGAGCACTCAGGACAGAGCCTCACGTGGGGCTCACACCCACAGACCTGATCATGACCAGAGCTATAGTCAGCCAACCAACCGACTGAGCCACCCAGGCACCCCTGGGTGAAACTTAAGGAAGATTACTATCTTCCAGAACTGTGGGAGAATAAAGTTCTCCTGTTTTAAGCCTCCAAGAGTATGGTAATTTGTTACAATAGCAATTGGAAACAATTACAGATTTTTGGTATCTGCTGTAACAAATTCCTACAAATGTATAAGTGGCTTTGGAATTAGGTAAGAGGTAGAGGCTGGATTTTGAGACCCATGATAAACAGCACGTTAACAGAAATGTGAACATTAAATGCACTGTTGGTGAGACTTCAGAAAAAAGTAAGCAACATATTATTGGAAACTGGAGGAAAGGTAGCCCTTGTTTATACAGTGGCAAAATGCTAAGGTGAATTGTGTCCTACAACTTCTGGAGAGGAGAACTTATAAGTTATGAACTTGGACAGTTAGCTGCAGAGATCTCCAAGTAAAGCAGTGAAGGTACAGCAGTTTCTGCATGCTATTTAAAGTAAAATGTGAGGGCACCAGGATGACTCAGTCAGTTAAGTGTCTGACTTCAGCTCAGGTCATGATCTCACAGTTCATGGGTTCGAGCCCTGCATCGGGCTCTGTGAAGACAGCTCAGAGGCTGGAGCCTGCTTCCAAGTCTGTGTCTCCCTTTCTTTATGTCCCTCCCCTGCTTGTGCTCACTGTCTTTCTCTCCCCTTCTCTCTCTCTATCTCAAAAATAAATAAACAATTTTTAAATTTTTTAAACTATATTTTAAAGTAAAATGTGAAAGGAAAGACATAATATGAAGTAAGAAACATTAAGCAGAAGAGAATCGGAACTTGGTGACTTGGGGAATTAACATCCTATCTGGATTGCAAAAGAGGCCAAAATTAGGAGATAAGGTCATCACTATCAGGAAATCATGCTCTGAAGCCTAGGTGAAGAGTGTGGTTGGACAACCTTTGGCAAATGCCTACAAAATTGGGGATGTGACTTACGGATCCCCTCAATTATCTCAGCAGAAGCTGGGAATAGACAGGATTATCCAGGAAATATCTGTGAAGAATCCTGTTGTCTAAAGGCAGGAGCCCCTATGACATACACTGGAGAGCCACAAGATTTTTGTGAGAGTTCTATTTGCAGAAACACCAACAGTTTTGATAGAAGGAGAGAGAGGATAAAATGAAGAGAAGCTTTTGAACTCTCAAAATTCTACAGGCAAGAAAGAGACTCATAAAACTACTTCAAAGAAAAAAAAGGCCGGGGGTGGGGGGTGGAGAATAATTCCCAGAGTGGAGCCTTGGGCTGAGAGGTCAGAGCTACAAGACACAGAGGATTATTTCCAGGCCTTGAGACTTAATGGAACTTTCCTGCTGGATTTTAAAATTGCTTAGGATCAATGACTCCTTCCTTCTTTTCATTTTCCTCTTTTTTGGAATGGCAGTGTGCATGCTTGTTATCCTATGCTAGTCCCACCACTGTATTTTGGAAGTAGAGAACACGTTCTTGTGGTCTACAGGTCTACAGATGGAGGAAAAAATGTCCCTCATGAGGAATCATGCCAAGAGTTTCACCTATACCTGACTGATAGAACTTAGATGATGAGATTTGAGATTTGAGCTGATGGTATTTACACGAGATTTTGGACTTGAGTTGATGTTGTAATGGGTTGAGACTTAGGGCAATGCTGAGATGGGGTGAATGAATTTTGTATGTTTGGGAAGGACGTGAATCTTTGAAGGCCAAAGGGTAGACTGTGATAGGCTGAATAATAACATGCTGCCTCCAAAATATTATCTTTTCATTCTAATCCCTAGCACCTCTGACTGTTACTTTATAATGAATGAATGAATGAATGAATGAATGAATAGAAAGATATATGGATAGATAGATAGATAGATAGATAGATAGACAGACAAATGGACAGACTTTTCAGGTGTGATAAACTAAGGACCTTGAAATGGCGAACTTGTCCTGGAGATAGAAAGATGAAAGATGGATGGATGGATGGATGGATGGATAGACAGATAGACAAATGGACAGACTTTGCAGGTGTGATAAACTAAGGACCTTGAAATGGTGAGCTTGTCCTGGAGATAGAAAGATGAAAGATGGATGGATGGATGGATGGATGGATAGACGACAAATGGACAGACTTTGCAGGTGTGATAAACTAAGGACCTTGAAATGGTGAGCTTGTCCTGGATTGACAAGGTGAGCTCTAAATGCATGTATCCTTATAAAACAGAATCAGAAGAAGGTTTAACTACAGAGGAGAATACAATATGAAGACAGAACAGAGAAAGAGAGATTTAAAGATGCTACGCTGCTATCCTTGAAGATAGAGGAAGGGGCCATAAGCCAATGAATCCACCTCTAGAAACTAGAAAAGGCAAGAAAATGGGTTTTTTTCTCTATAGCTTGGACAGAGAGTATGAGCCTGCAGACACCTTGAGTTAGCTCCCTAAAACTTACTTCAAATGTCTGGCCTCCAAAACTGTACAAGAATAAATCCGTATTGTTTTAAGCCACCAAGTTTGTTGTAATCTATTACAGCCACCATAGAAAATGAACACACACGTAAAAGGCTCAATGATCCCTGAGACGAGAACAATCAAGAGGTAGTGAGTAACTGGATGCCCTAAGCACCCCAAAGTCCAGACACTGCCACTTTTATCAATGTGACCCCAGGCAAATGCAATCTCTAGGGACTCCCTTTCTTTACCTCTAACGTGGGGTGACAATACCTGACTCACTTTTTTCCCTTGGTGGTTTTGCACTTACATAAGAAAAAAAAAAGTAGATGACAGTGCTTTATAAAAAAAACGTGCAGTGAAACATGTATACTGATTACTTTTAATGGATGAATCCATCCAAGACGTTATCATAAGTTGAAATGTAGTAAGTACTGCAAACATAGGTTACCAAGACTTTTTTCTTTATATTTACTGTTGAAAGACAAAGAGAGACAGAGCCTAAGTGAGGGAGGAGCAGATAGAAAGGGAGACACAGGTTCTGAAGCAGGCTCCAGGCTCTGAGCTGCCAGCACAGAGCCCAGTGCAGGGTTCGAACCCATGAACTGCGAGATCATGACCTGAGCCAAAATCGGACATTCAATCGACTGAGCCACCCAGGTGCCCCAGTTGCCAACACTTCTGATTTTTAAAATGTAAGACTATGACACACACTTGAATTCACTTGGTAAAACATGAAGGCTTGGGAATATGACTAAGGGAAACTCAAGTTCTGGGGAAAGGATTGATTTCTCTTCTTCATCTAAGGCCAGGAATGTCAACAACCTAGGCAAGTTCTTCCACTCCTTCAAAGCTAAATGTGCTAGCTACTCTGAAAGATAGGTACAATATGTCCCATTTACCAGGCATGATAAAATGAGACTTGAAAAAAATAATTTGGGAAACTAAACCCATTCAAATGACACTGTCGCTGTTCAAAACATCTGCAGAATGACTCTTCGAGAATTTTTTTCAAAGCCAATTTCACCAGCCAAACAAGCAAACAAACAATTCACTAATTCAAACTAAGTCTTTGATTTGACTCTAAAACAGTGTTCCCCAGAATAATTTACCACCTTATTCACAAGACTCGTCTCTGAAAGTGTTGAGGGTATTTCCAAAAATGAAATCTATCCTGAAAGGACCAAGATTTGCTAACATGAAAAATCGTCTTAAAAAAAAAAAAATTACTCTGAAGATCATTCCAAAAGAGCAATCAACAGTGTTGCAAACAACAGTAAGTCATTCCAGTGAGTTTCTAGTACCTCCAGAGGGACCACTGAAAGGCAGACGTGCTCGCATCTCTGCGCTGACAGGCAGAAGACTCCAGCAGAAAAGACCAGGGCGGTGGAGACAGACTGACCTGAGTTAGACTCCAGCTCCATCCTGCACCTGCTACATGACCTTGAGTGGCTCATTTACCTCCTCTGTGCCTGTTTCCTCATCCATAAAATAAACACAATATCTTGGGTGACCATATAATTTATTGTCAAACCTGGGGCACTTTGGAAAGTAAAAAGGGCTCATTTAATACTTGCATGAGGACAACAGGCAAACCAAGATGTTTAGTCATCCTAACACCCCACTCCTCCTGGATTTTTGTGGGGACTAAGTAATATGATGGGTTCGTTGAGCACACTTAAATGGTAGCCCTATAAAGCTTATACCAGGTTTAAAACAAAACAAAACAAAACAAAACAAAACAAAACAAAAAAAGCCATTCATTTTGGTGATGCCTATTTGCTTCAATGGGTTTTGCTTTCAAATGCCTTTTATTTACAGATCTGTGCAGGCCTGGCACCTTGGGTGTGATAAATGGGTGTGCGTTTTACACTGACTGGTTGGCAGTGCTACTGACATGCCCGTCCCCCCTCTATCTGTGGGATACCACCACAGAGCGGCAGATTTCCATCTGAGCCTAGCCGGGGAGAAGGCAGCACAAGGTCCATTTATCATTTGCTGTGTATGCAGAAAGCTGACCACACAGTAGAGTTTTTGGAAGTGTAACAGGCTGAACACTGGGCTCAAGTTGGCTGAACTTTCTCAAGAGAAGCCGGTTAAACCCAAGCTTATCTGCACATCCAAAGGTGTACAGACATTCATGCCTATTGCATTTCACCCTGGGATAGGAGAAATTTCTTTGGAGAAAAAAGTTACTAATAATCCAAGCCCTATATAAGCTATGATATCCTTTAAGGCTAGTACCTACTTTGGGAACAAATGCATCTGACTATCTTAACATGAAATCAGTTTTCTCGGATGAGCTCCCATGCCGGATTAATCTTTTGGCTACTTAGGCCTCCCTGAACAAACTGCAGTAATAATAATATCAATCACAAAAACATATCGTAAAGATGAGGAGCACAGACTCAGGTAGCAATCTGCCTAGATGTGACCCCTGCCATTTATCAGCTATGGGAGCTTGGGCAACTACCTGAATTTCTCTGTGCCTCAGCTTCCTTATCTGTTAAACGGGAATAACAGTACCTAACTTTTGGACTTGTTACAAGGAGCAAATAAGTTAAAAGAGCCACCTGCACTTAGCACTACATAAGTTTTTGTTAATTTTCTTTTTATTTTAGTAAATAGCATTACAATAACGTGAGCTCTCAGTTCCTAGGTCCTTACTGTGAACTAAGTACTTCACTAGGCTCTGTTTGGTTTTTCTTGACACCACATACCTCATCCCAACACCAATTGTCCAATTCTCGGACAAAAACTAAGTGTCCTACAATTCGGTTCAGTTCTGACACCACCCACCCACATTTAGCACAAACCCCACAGGCTCAGGACTACTCCCACAAGAAGGCTCCCTGTCTCAGACAAATAAAGTCCCCAGACAACTCTCACTTCTATCCAGCCAACTACAACTTCATGGGTTCTCAGGACCCTTCCTTAGGTTCAATACTGTGTTAGAACAACTCACAGAATGCAGGAAGGTGCTCTATTTACTACTATGGTTTATCATAAAGGATACACATGAACAGCCAGGTGAGGAGGTACACAGGGCAAGGTCTGGAAGGGTCCTGAGGACAAGAACCTCTGTGTCTGTGCAGCTGGCATGTGCCACATTGTCCCAGCACGGATATGTTCTCCAACCTGGAAGCCCCTGCAATCCTTATCATTCCAAGTTTGCTTGTTTGTGTTATCAAGGTTTCATTACACAGGCACGCTCATAGAGTCACTGGCCTTTAGTAGCTGAACTCAGTTTTTAACCCCTCTACCTGCCCTGGAGGTCACGGATGGGGCAAAAGTTCCCACTCCAGTCCTGTGCTTGGTTTTCTGGCAACCAGCACTCATCCTAAAGTGAGGGACCTTACCAGGAGTCACCTCATCAGCATACAAGAGACACTCCTCTCACTAAGGAAATTCCAAGGGCTCCAGGAGATCTGTGCCAGGAAAAGGGCCTTGTACCACAGGCTCTTTAAGTGTGTTGTCTCCTAATTATCCCCTTTTCAGGAGGGATAAGCTGAGCCTGAAAGGTTGAGTTACTTGCCCCAGGTCACAACTGCTAGGTGACCACCTCCCATGTCTGTCTCACATTAAACCCTTTTGTTTTTTCCTCTACACCAGACACATGGGTTTGACCCAGGCTCAAAGGCTGGCAGAGAAGAAGGATGTGTCCACATGAAGCAGACTGCCTCTCACTCTGATGTGTCCTGAATTCAGCCCCATGGACTCACAGCTTGCCACTATCAAGACGGAGAGCTGTCACTAAAGTGGAGACGGCTGATTCAATCTGGTAACCCGTTGGGGCACAGGCAACATGGCAGGAGCCCCCTCTTAGGGACCGCATTTGACGCAAAAAGAAGAAAGCAGCTTCCCCTTGCCTTCACAGAAGCATGGCACCCAGTCTGGGAAGGAAGGAAGCCCCCAGGCCTGGCCACAGAGGAGGAAACAGACGGCCACAGAAACAGCACAGCTGGTCATAGTGGAAGGCCACAGCCCCTCACGGACAAATCAGCAACCACAGTAGGAGACAAAAGAAACAAAATTCCTGGAGACCCCTGACCACACAGTGGTAGGATTTGCTCTCGAGTCCGTGAAAATTCCTTGTGGAGACCCCGCCAAATGTGTGGAGATTTATTTCAAGGAACAGGCACTTGTGTGAGCACAAAGAGACAAGAGCCAGTGCAAGTGATAGTTATGACTCATGTGGTCCCACAGGCAAATAGATATTGGGCTAAGATAAAATCCAACCCCAGGTTCAATTTCACAAGTGCAACCTTTAATGCATTCTCTCTTTATTTATGTAAAATGTGAGAGCCAAGAGATATGCCATTAATTCAGTTGCTTTTTGCATTCAAGTCAAGCCCTCCACAAACATGTCTTATTAAACCCAGACAATCGGTCTGTCCAGAGAGACAGCATCTGCATGTAGGATTTGAGCAGCCAGGCCCTATTTTAATTACGACATGACCACAAGTGGACTACCCCAGTCAATTGTTAGGGCTGCCATAAAAATCTTCATCTAGGTAAACCCATCCATTTTAACATGGTAAATCATAACAATGAATAATTAAATCCTGCTTCAGATGAAACAATAGAACAAAGACAGGTTTATTAGTGTCCCCCCCTGACATCCAAAAGCAAACAGGAAACTGGAAACTTTGCCCATTCTGACATCGCTTAGGGACAGAATGCGCTGCTGATGTAACGGGATCATTTTGGAGTCTCAGCACATGAAAAGGGTGCTAAAAGAAATAAGTGGTTACCTGGGGGAAATATGTGAGAACTATGAATGTAAACCCTGTTGACGTTTTCTCAGATTCAATTTCATCTTGACTTAGCCGCCGCCATCATTTCACAAACATTTTTGGGTTCAATTCCATCTTGAGTGGAGCCAGCTACAATCATTAGGCAAACATAAGATTTGGGACGTGCGTCAATACAAAAATGATTTGCTCTGTTGATTGCCACACAGCTGTAGAACAGACTCAGATCCAGATGGACCCATCAGTCAGCTTGTTTCATCCTCCCCTCCCCTCCCCCCAAATCTCCTGTCCACCAGAGAAAATTCTCAGTTCCCACTGGTCTCTCTCCTTCTCCCTAAGGGCTGGTATGGCAGAAATACCAGGCTGGTAAGGCCTGGTATGCAGGGTCTCCCACCTCCCTACTTTGCTTCCTTTCTCTTAAAACTCAGTCAGAAGAGGACTCCCAACTCCAACTGGCTCCATTACCTCTCCCGAGGGGACAAATCTAATTAATCACTCTTCTGACCAGATCATGTTGACCAGTGGATAGAGTTGTTTCATAGGCTATTTCAATGCCAAACACTCTTACTATCTGAACTGTAACTATTTGTTGCCCTTCACTCCTATTTTTCTAAGATTATCCCAGAACTATTCTGCATAGGAAAATACACACACAGAAGCTGGCATCCGCTCTCTTTTCCATCCCAAACGTTAAGCCACAAATTCATAATCAGGACTTAAGAAACCTATACACTTACATCCATGCTGATGACAACGCTTAGGGTGGGCAATGGACAGAGTGGATTTTGTTCAGGGCACACTTGCCTAGTTATGGGTCTGGATCCCAGAAAACAAAAAAAGAAAAAAGAAAATTCTCCAAAGCTCTTGCCTGATGTCCCTGCTATAGACAGACCAGATCTATGGTGTTGGGCTTTGGAAGTCTGGCCCTCAGCCATTCACAGGGACTTTCTGCAACTTTTTAAGGATCTGTTGCAATTGAAGATGGTCACAAATCCTTTAACACTCCTTCCATCAAGAGGTGGGGTCCATTACCTTGAGGGCACTATGCTAAGTGAAGTAAGTCAGACAGAGAAAGACAAATAGAATACTGTATGATCTCACTAATACGTGGAATCTAAAACAATAAATTTAAAACAATGTACTTGAAACAGAGAGCATAATGGTGATAGCCAGAGGTGGGAGGTGGGGGTGGACAAAATAGGTAAAGATGGTCAAATGTAGAAACTTCCAGTTATAAAACAAATTAAGTCCCAGGGAGGTAATGTATAACATGGTGACTACAGTTAATAATACAGTATTGTATATGTGAAAGTTGCTAAGAAAAGAGATCTTAAAAGTTCTCATCTCATTCCAAGAAAAAAAATTGTAACTATGTGTGGTAATGGATGTTAATTAAACTTATCGTGGTGTTTCATGATATACACATATATCAAATCATGTCTGTTGTGCACCTGACACTAATATGATATTACATGTCAATTATATCTCAATTAGAAAGTGAGAAAGAAAAACAGAAAGAAGGAAAAGAGGGGGAGGGAGGGAGGAAGGAAGAGGTAGGGGCTATTTATTCCCCTCTTGAAGAAAGAGGACTGGCCTCTCTGACCAGAACAAGTGGGCAGAAGTGATGGCATGTCATAAGTAATCTCTGGGTCTCCGCTTTAAGAAGACAGGCAGCTTCAACCCTGGTCTCCTGGAAGCCAGTAGCCGAGTAAGAAGTGCACGTACTCTGAGACTATCATACTGTGAGAAGCCCAAGCACTATGGAGAGGCTGTAAGGAAGAGACACCACATAGAGAATATAGACTCCAGGCAGGAGCAGGGTGCCAATATGTGTGTGAGGAACCATCCTGAAGCGTGTCCTTCTGTATTAGCTGACCTTGCTGGTAACACCAGGTGGATCCAGACGAACCACCCAGCTGAGCCTCTCTCAATTCCTTACACCTAGAAAACTCTCAGCAAAATAAGTAGGTCACTTAAAACTACTGAGTTTGGGAATGGTTAGTTATGAAGCAATAGATCACTGGGAATAGTATTAATTTACCAAAAACATTTATTTTGCACTTGGCACGCTTGTGCCCACGTCAGAGCCTTTGACCAGTTTTTCCCCCGGCCTGATATGTTGTTCTTCAAGGCATTTGCCTGACCAGGTCCTTCCAATTATTCAGGTTGTAGAACACACACCTCCAGCTTGTAAAGTCCTTCCTGGACCACCGCATCTGAAGTGTGTGCCCCAAACTTGCTCACCTAAGTCACCCTTTGTCTTATCACCCTCCTAAAATTCCCTTTTTGTTCATTTTTTTACTAGTTGGTAATAGATTTCCTCACCTCCTTCAGGATATGGAGCTTTGGCTTGTGTGTTGGTGGCTTTATTTCAGTCACCCAGAACAGTGAATGGCATGCATTAGGTACTCAAGAAATACTTGTCTACCAAACTAGACATTTCTTTTTAAAAAAGGAAGAAAAAATAATAAGCATAAGTTTCCAGAATACTTGAGAAAGCAAAAGAGATCTCAAGATAAAATTATGTTATAATAAAGCAATTACAAGCTTTTCTCCCTTACTTGCCTGGTTCTTGTGGTTCACATGTTTCCAAATTAAGAATCTAAAGGAGTGTTTTTAAATTTTTCCTTCTTGATTCTCCAGAGTAAGACCTTATCCATTAAAATATAATTTACAACAGACATTACTCCATTATTGAGCAATGCTCCCCTCTTAAATGTAACCCATTTTTCTTACCTCAAGACTTCAATTTGAAAGGTACACTAAGGTGCTATTTTGTTTAGCTAAAACCCTGAAATCAAAGATACTGCCACAGTGCCACCTGGTGGCTGAGGCTGATTCTGCACATATTTTTCCTTTGGTGCACAAGGGGAAGAAAGGAATCTTCGCACCTCAAATCACAAAGTGATGTACATAGTCTTATTTGAGATACAATGATTCTGAAGTCGGTAATATTATTCTCATGTTAGGGAGTATGAGAGGGGGAAAAGGACAGTGGCAAACCTTTATTGATACCTAATATGTGCTGTCTTTAAGAAGGCTTTTTCAATAGTTTTTCTCATTTAATACTTGAACTAATCTTGGGATATTGATATTACCCTCATTCTTGTACAGAAGCATACTTGCACATAGTTATGTTAAATGTCTTGTCAAACATCTAGAAGATGGGATTTGGGCCCAGGAATGCTGGCCTCTGAGCCTGTTTTCACCGTACTGGATAGTGGAGTTAAACATCCTCCCCACATGTGCTGAGTCTATAAATTTCAAAGAGAAAAATCAAGCCCCAGACTTCTGGATCTAAAGTTAACTCATTCATTTATTGAGTTCCTACTGTATGTCAAGGATTATTCTGGATGCTGAGGACATTCTAGTGAACCATGCCTATCACCGTGTTCTTTCTACAGCCCCAAAACCCAGGAGGCTGTAGTCAACTCTGGATATGTTCATTCATTTGTTCATTCACTCATTCATTCACTCATTCATCCAACAGTCATTAAGCACCTACTAAAAATGTCACTGTGGGCAAAAGCAGAAGTGGCCCCACCATCATGGAGTTTACAGCCTAGTTGGGAAGACAGACATTAATCAAACCATCACATTAAAATATACAATACCCATGGTGCTATATACTAAATGCAAGAGATGTGGTATGTATGAATATATAAAGGAGAGAGCTGACTAGTTCAGGAGGTCAGGAAGTGATGAGGGGCCGACAGGGCAAGTAGGAGTTGTGGAGGCACGAGAGAGGGAAGAACTCCAGGCAGAGGGAACTGCATGTGCAAAGACCCTGAGATACTTGAGGGAGATGCTGTGTGTATCACTATAAATTTAAAAACCCTTTCCACTGGGCTTCTGCCTTACATTAGAAAAGAGAAGTATGTTCTCAGCACTTCAGATACATTCAGAATCTTGTGGACACCTAAGAAGATTAAAACAACTATGAGCTAACAAGAGAAATCTGTATAGCAATTTCAATTTTCAAAACACTTTTATATTCATATTATGTTTGCTCCTCCCCAAAATGAAGTATATGATTGTTCTTGAGTGTCAGAAGAGAGGGAGGCCCCGAAAGGCCAAGTGACTTGTACACATTACATTAGTCCTGCTACATTAGAAGGTAGCCCACACAAAACTTTTACTCAATCTCAATCCAATTATCTTTTCACTATGCTTATTCATTTTATGTTTTTAATGTTTATTTATTGTTAGGAGAGAGAGAAGGAGAAGGGTAGAGAGAGGGAGACAGAAGATCTGAAGTGGGCTCTGCAATGACAACAGAGAGCTCAACCCGGGGCTGAAACCCACGAACCACAAAATCATGACCTGAACTGAAGTCAACACTTAACCAACTGAGCCACCCAGGTGCCTCTGCTTCTTCATTTAATTTCTTTTTAATTTTTTTTAACGTTTATTTATTTTTTGAGAGAGAGAGAGAGAGCATGAGCAGGGGAGGAAGGGCAGAGAGAGAGACAGACAGACAGAATCAGAAGCAGGCTCCAGGTGCTGAGCTGTCAGCACAGAGCCCGACGCAGGGCTCAAATTCACGAACCCCAAGATCATAACCTGAGCTGAAGTCAGACACTTAACCGACTGAGCCACCCAGGCGCCCCCAGCTGCTTCTTCATTTCAAATGACAGTGTCACTTAACCCCTGGTTACTGCTAACTTACCACATTGCAACCAGCAAGTAATCATTTGTCACCTAAGTCAAAATTAATTCAAATTTTCATATTATTAACATTCTTAGTCTTCTGTGCAACAATTTTTTAAATGTTTATTCATTTTTGAGAGAGAGAGAGAGGGCACAAGCAGGGGAGGAGCAGAGACACAGACACACAGAATCTGAAGCAAGCTCCAGGCTCTGAGCTGTCAGTACAGAGCCCAATGCGGGGCTCGAACTCACGAACTGTGAGATCATGACCTGAGCCAAAGTCGGACGCTCAACTGACAGAGCCACCCAGGTGACCCTCTGTGCAACAATTTTGTTGAACTTAGTTCACTGGCCAGCAAGTCTTTGGTTAATATTCTGGTCTTAAAAACAGATACCAGTCTTGTGTTTTCTTGGCTCAAATGGGAAATTTAATCAATGAATCAATTGAAACTAGTTTAATTAATTTTTTTCCACTGAATTGCTCATTTAATTGATTTTTATCAAATTGATCCGTTATGTAAGTTGAGAAGATATAACAGGATAATTCAATTAATTTTAAATTTAGTAGGAAAGTGGGATTAGAAGGAGTAAACACCACCATTTGCTATTCCATAGGAAAAGAATTATATTCTCCAAAACAGATACAAAAAAAAAAAAAAAAAGCCAACCCTGTCATCCATTCATTCATCAGTCATTCTTTCAGTCATTAATTTTGTATCTACTAAATGCTAGACAAATGCCAAGTAGATGGTATAGAGACGGTCAAAAGGAAGGTACAATACAAGAATATGCCAGCTATGGATTTATTGCCTTTTTCAGATCCAAATCGTCTTTCACTGCCAGTTCAATGAAAATATTGCTTTTGAAGAAGGTGTGATGCTCAATTCTATCAGTAGAGGGCGCTTCAGAGACACTGCCGGAAGAAGGGGCTTCTCTTTTTGTTCTAAGCTGTTACACCGTGCTTCTCCGGTTCCTACCAAGGACTGTTTGTGGCCAGCAGTGTGTTAGGGGAGTGGTCAGTGGCACTCATTCATTTCAGCTTCAGTGACGCCCCCAGGATGGGTTTCCAGTGAGGCACAGGAACCCTGCAGTCCCTCCACTTGTGTCCAGATGGGTGTTTCCTGCTGGATGGACTCTCCCTCCCCGCCAGTTGCTTCCTGCTTGTCTAGCAACTGTACAAGAGCCCGGGCCAGAGCTCCTGAGAGAACGCCCCTACGGAGTGGACCGCAGCCGCACCTTCTTCAACACGTCTGAATCCCAGCTTGGGGAGGGGTCCCCCTTCCCAGCATGTCCCTCCCCTCATATTCTCCCTCAGCCCTAGGCTTTTCTGTAGAGTTCTGTTTACTCCTTTCTGGACAATCTGATATAGGTAAGTAATGATTTCAGCAGTGATTCTCAAACAGGGGCCATTCCGCAGACCAAAGGGACATTGGCAACATCTGGCCACATTGTCAGTTGTCACAGTGTGGGGAGGAGAGAGAACCCTGTGGGTATCTAACGCGTAGAGGCCAGTAATGCTGCTAAGCACCCTACAGTGCACAGGGAAGTCCCCCCAAATTCAGAATTATCCAGCCCAAAATGTCAAGTGTGAAGCAGAACCCTGAGCTTTCCCTGTTGAAATTACTGTGTGGTTTCTTTCTTCTCGTCGCACCCTGACTGACGAAGAAGGTGGGAAAGAAATGAAGGCAGATAAATTAAATCAGACCTTGGTAGCTTTCATCACCGTGCTTTTGTCTTCACAGCTCTGTCTTGTCTAAAGAATCCTGCTTTTTATTATTATCTGACCTGATGTAAACACAAATGCTGGAGGCTGCAAAGAGGAATCCAGGGAAACTTGAAAGATTCAGCTTGGCATGGAATCCCTTACTGATGAATGGGGAACACACATTTCACAGACTCCAGCGGCTGTGTCCTACCCAAAACTAGGAAAGGTGGGTAAGGGCATCATGAGATGGCAGCTCGTGTACTCATAAACAAAGGGAATTTAACATGAAATACCAGAAAATGATAAATTCAAGAAATCTAAAATATAATTAAAAATCACCTTCTATTAGAGTGGGAAGTGCCTTAAAAGGCCACCAATCCAATGGGACCCAAACTAGGAGGAAAATCTGAGTCATCTGGGGATTTTCTGAACAACACAGCATCTGGGGCCCCCTCACACAATGATAAAAATCAGAGTTTCCGGGAGGCACTAGAGTCCAACTCCTTCATTTTAGACAGGCCCATTGCTGGCCTTTAATTAAAGGCACCCTCTGCACCAGGCACATGACTTGGCAGGTGGAAAATCCAGATTTTAGTCTCCTCCTACCCCCTTAGCCAAATTCACTGGTGCAGTGCACAACCTAGATAACTCTATAGGGAAAACCTAATTTGCAAAATGAAGAAATTGAGGCCCACAGGATTCAGTTTCATTCTTTTGCTAATTTATTTTCTGGCCCATTCATCCACTCAACCATCATTTATTGAGCACTTGACATGCCAAGCTCTGTGGAAATAAGATGAATGAGACATAGCTCCTGCCCTTAGGGAATGTGGAGTACATCTGAAAGATAACTTTAACAAAACACTCTTGTTTATGTTATTGCATCTGATCCTCCAACAATGTGGAGAGGCAGGTACTAGTGGTATTATCCCTATCACACAGGTTGAAAAACAGGGTGAGAGATATGTTCGAAATCACACACAAAACCCAGTCCTGAGATGCAAACTGAGCCCAAGCCCTCAAATCCCAGTGCAGTTTGTTCCTTGATACAATGTTGCCTGCTGGAGGAAACCACAGTAGTGCCTTGTACCCCAGGCTCACACTCAGCCTTTGCAGCCTATCCTCCAAATTTGGGCTATCAAGAGTCATTTTCTTCCCAAGGCTCACATCCTTGGGCTTTCCTCCTGACTGGGGACACCTGTGAGACGGGCCTCGCTGAATGTATACACCTCCCAGTTTCAACACAGCATTTAAGAATGAATGAGAAATTCCAGGGGAAGGTGGGAAGATATGAAGGTAGTAAATGTGTATCCTGTTTGTGGAAAACATATCCAGTGTTAATCTGTCCTCTAACAAAAACTTTTTTTTTCTTTGTAACGCTAATCGCTAGATGACTCTAACGCTTACCTGTAGATTTGCTGTTATCACTCAAATGTCAGCTCTTTGAGGGTTGTTAATTGCCTGTCTCCTTCAGTTCCATTCTCTTAGGAGGCCAGGGCGGGCCTCATAGCAAACACTGGCTGAATAAGTGAAGGAATAAAGGAATAAACACATTTTATAGAAGCTATGCCAACCAAACTATATTCTGATTTAGGAGAAGAGCCAAAAGCAATGAGGTTTTGTAAGTTTCAACAAAACGCCTGTAAAACCCCCCAGCTTTAATAATGCAAACTTATTTTCAAGAAACGTGAACGTTTCCTTTCCAAACATGTACTTTTATAGTTCAGATATTTTTTGCTTCGTTGTCAGTAAAGGAATGTTCTTACAGTGGCACAAGCCAGTTTATGGTCTGTTTCTTTTTATGTGGATGGTTAAAAAAAAAAAAAAAAAAAAAAAAAAAAAAAACTCATCATTTTGTGCCATGCCAGTGGTCTGGGAAAAAACATCCAAATCAAATGTGGACAGTATATAAACATCATGCTAGTGATGCCTCACAGAGTCACAAATATCAGAGCCGGCAGAAATCGTCAAGTATGTGTGTCAGTCCAGATTGGTTAAGGAAATCATGGAGAACCACACGGCAGGTTGGTGTCAGGGCTGGGGCCAGACCACATCTCTCGATGAAGGTTCATTTCTTCTGTTGGAGTGTTCAGAAACAGAATCACAGTGCTGGGCACCTGTGGCACAAACCCACAGGAAGGTGTTGCCGTGGAACGCTGAAGAAGGAGAAAGGTGGCTCCAATTCATCTGCCCTATCTGGTGCCCCTACTGACACCACCCAAGTCTGGGATGAACGGATGCGACCTGAAGCTGAGTGTATTGGGTAGATTTTATTGCAAAACCAACTGCCTCAAAAGTCAGTGGCTTAGGGGACGCCTGGGTGGCTCAGTCCTTGAACGTCTAACTCTCTATTGTGACTCAGCTCATGATCTCACGGTTCATGAGACCAAGCCCCGCCCACATCAGGTGCAGAGCTGATGGCGCAGAGCCTGCTTGGGATTCTCTCTTTCCCTCTCCCTCTGCCCCTCCCCTGCTCATGTGCACACAAACACGCACTCTCTCTATATATAAATATATATATATATTTAAAAAAAATAGTGGCTTGAAAAAAACAAACCTGAATTTGGCACATGGTTCTAGGAGTTGGCAATGTGGACTGGCTCTTCTGGTCTCAGTTTCCTAGAGCATCAGCAGTCAGCTTCTGGCTAACAGGAAGCTCCATTTCTGGGGGTAGCTGGTATTCCAGCTGGGGTGATAGGAAGGATTGGGCCACACGTGTGTTACCCTCTGGCAGTGGCAGCATTATGACAAACAGAAGAAACACGTGGCCACGGCCAAAACTGGCACACCACCCCTTCCACAACATTCTATCATTGTGGCCGACCGCAAGGCCAGCCAACATTCAAGGAAGCAAAGAACAGACTCTACCTCAATGGCAGGAGCTTAAAGTCACACTGCAAAGGCATGGGACCTGGGCAGGAAGGAAAATGCCTGTTTTTGCAATCTCCCTTCCCCACAGCCCTCCCCCACAGCCCTAGAGTCCAGCATGCGCTCTCCTACAGGACTCTCTGCCAACCTGCGAGGACACTCATTTGCATCTTTATTAGGTGTAAGCTCACGTCCACATTAAGAGACATTAAGAGGACAAGATATTTAGAATGAAGACGGCCAGCAGTCCAGTAGGGGAAGTGGGGCACGCAGAGTCACCTTAAAGAGTTACTTGCAGACAGAAAGTCCATATAGTAGTTACATGTGTGGGTCCTGGAGTCAGCCTGGCTGGGTTTGAATCTCAGAGCTAGATTCACCAGCTATGTGATCCCACACAAACTTCTTAACCTCTCTGGACCTCAGTTTTCCTGTTTGCAAAATGCAATGACCCCAATGGTATTATTAAATAATGCGCAGGCCTCACGTTCAGGAGGGGGTAAATAAATATCAGTGGCAATTGGCTTACATGTAACAAAACAATGAGAGAAGTGCTTTCCCTTCATGCCCCCTGCATTTTTGTCCTCCGGGTCCAGGCAGAATTTATTGCCTGATGGCTGTACTGTCCACAAAGGGGAGGAGGAGGGGTCAGTGGCCCAGCCCGGAGAAATACCCCAACATGAGGAGCAGGGGAGAGAAGGTAGTACCTGACCCCTTTCCCTTCCAGCAGCCCTGGAGTGGCGGGACCACCCAAGAAGATATAAGTGGCAACAGGGGGCTCAACCCTAAGCTCTGCGGCACCCAAACTCTCACAAAAAGGCCCAGGAGGAACCAACCCCTCCAGAGGCACAATGGGACCACAACAGCCAGAAGCAGTCCCCCAGGCAGGCCTCCCCATTCTGGACCTTGAGAATCCCATGGGCTTCTCACACAACCCAGGGTGGAGGGAGGGTTGCCCCCAAACATAAACCAGGCTGAATGTCTTGCCCTTGCTGAGAAGAGAGGAAAGGGTCAAGCAAGATTTATTTGATTTAGAAACAGAGAATGGATTGCTTCTGGCCCCACTTCTTCTTAGGATATTGGCCCGAGAGTGAAATTCACCCTCCCACAGAGCGTGTGCTCACCTAACAACCCCCAGGCCAGAGCACTGGCTGAGGGCTGTGGGGGGGCCCTAAGGCATCTAGGTGTCCTCTACCAGGACCACGGCTGTGCCACGTCTTGTCAGCACAGTAAGAGAAAGCCACGGCCCATACGTCCAACAGTCCTGCTTCAGTGGCCAGGCTTCTCAGGCCAGCATGGGGACAGGGATGCTTGGGAGGCAACTGAGGTGTCCCATAGAAGACATGGGATGAGTAAGTTCAAACCTTAGCTCTGCCACTTGTCTGCATCTGCCTGTGCAGACTCTGTGCCTCAGTTTCCTCTTCTGTTCAGTCAAGATTGTATCCACCTTGCAGGACCATAGTAAGAACTAAGTTAGATCATGTATATAAAGAACTTGGCAGGGTGCCTGGATGGTTCAGTTAAGTGTCAAACTCTTCTTTTTTTTTTTTTTAAGTTTATTTATTTATTTTTTTGGTGGGGGAGGGGGAGGGGAAGAGAGAGAAGGAGAGAGAGAGTCCCAAGCAGATTCTGGGCCGTCAGCACAGAGCCCAATGTGGGTTTCCATCCCACAAGGTCATGAGATCATGACCTGAGCCAAAATCAAGAGTCTAACTGACTGAGTCACCCAGGCACCGCATGTCCAATTCTTGATTATGGCTCAGGTCATGATCTCACATTCCTGGGATTAGATTGATCCCTATGTCGGGCTCTGCGCTGACAGCTCAGAGCCTGCTTGGGATTCTCTCTCCCTCCCTCTCTCTCTCTTCCCCTCCCCTGCTAGCACAGGTGCACACACACACTCTCTCTCTCTAATAATAAATAAATAAGCTTAAAAAAAAAGAACGTGGCACATATGGATTTGTGATAAATATTACCACATTGTCAATAGTTTACAGGATCCAAGTAGAAGTGGCATCTCAGTGCTGATATCAGCAGACAGAGATCTCTATCCTCTGCACTCTCCCCACAGAAAACAAGAGTCCTCCCCGGTCGTGACCTTTACTCTTTGGCTTCTGGACCCATCTTCCTAAAGAACTGAGCTCCTCAGCACATGTGTTCTGAGGCCTGGTTGTACTAGGTGCTCAGTAACTGGTACAATGCTAATTTGCCAGTCCAGGATTTAAAGTTCACCCCCCACAACCGGATAGAAAAGTCTGATTTGGGGATCATCACCACCAACCCTCCAAAGGGTTGTAGTGACGGTCAAAAGAGATGATGTCCAGACCAAGTTTGGCATTATTGTCCTTGTTAGCTCAGAATTTCCCAATAAATGGTAGCTACTGTTATCAATTATTAATAATTAATATGAATGTAATTATTAATATTATGTCATTATTAATATCCATTGCTCCCTCAATCCCCTCCCTTTGGCATCTCATCCCCACCCCTTCTGAGAACATTATCAACCTCACGTCCTGATGTCCAGTACATATAGATGCATCTTAGGTACACAGAGGTCAAGATTGGCCTGTGGCCCCTTGTACTTCAGTTTCCTTATCTAGAAAATAGAGATATAAATTGTTGGAAGGATTCATCATGGGAGGGCCTAGCATAGCACTTAGAACATGTTCATCATCAGCACCTTGATGATCTTCTTTAATAATTTCAACTCCCACCAAGTAATACATTCCACGACCCTCTTTTTCACTCATGGGCAAGCCCTTCTCTGTGAGCCATGCTTCTGTGACTCCCTCTTGCCCTTTTTTTTTCCCCTTTCCATTATAAAAACAAGTCTTGCTTGGTTGCCAAATAAAACCCAAGCATCACATTCAATCTATTGCAAGCCTGGCAAAATCCAGGCCAGCCGTGGAACAGGATGGCAGGTGCTGAGATCCGCGGGGCCAGCTCTGGAAAGAGCAGCCAGAGACCCATTCCAGGCATCACTGGGAGGCACCCTGAGCCAGGCCAGAAGTCACCTGGGAAGGTGTATACCCAAGAAAAGGGAAAAAAGATGCACTAAGTTGGAAATAAGCATTTCTGGAAAAGTCTGAAGCTGATGCGACTCTTCTATCTTGCCTGAAGCATCTTTCTGGCCTGGGGCAGTTTTCAAAGCCCTTGAAGGCATGTCTAAGCTCTCCTTTGCTTATAGTCTTCTAACAGCATTTCATTCGATTCTCTCAGGATCACCAGTGTGATTTTCCTTTAGCTCCAGCTCTGATTTTTGTTTTCTAGGATTGAGTATGAGCTGTGCTCCCTTCCAGGCCTGGACCAATCAGCTCCTTGAGCCCCTCCCCCAAGTAGCGGGCCCTCATGCTGAAGGACCCACAATGACAAGCACGTCAAGGGCCCTCTGCCAAGGCGGGAGAAGCTTTTCACAAGAACTAAATTAAGGCACGACATTATTTTTCAAAATGAGAAAATACTCATTAACAAAGTGCACACCCTACGTTTTAATTTTCACTCTTAATTGTGAATTTGTTCATGTTAATTGCTCAATAAAATGAAGTACAATGGGTCACAGGATATAGAATCCCTCTCTTCCCAGGCCTACAACACCTAATTATTCCATCTGGTATTAAAATCACAGCCTCTGCACTCAAGATTATATAGCCACAAAATCCCACCTGACTAAGCTAACACAAGACGCTGGCATCCCCTAGATTAAGTTCCTGAAATTGCATGTGTATTTATGAAGGATAATTAAATATTTTAACATTTATATTGTGCCTTTACATGCTTTAAGTGATTTATAAGCACTAATTCTTGTCATCCTTGTAATAACACCACGAGATAGGTACTAGTATAATTAGTCACATTTTGCAAATGAGGAAAGCAAAGCCCAGAGAGATGGAGTTACTTGTCCAAGGTCACACAGCTACACAGTGGTAGAACAAGATGTAAATGTAGACAGGCTGGCTGGCTACAGTGCCTGTGTGCATAGCCACTACACTACCTTGAGACTAGAACTTTCCACTACACTTGGGAAAATGTGAATGTTACCCGGACACATGGTGAAATCAACCATCTCAAAACATCCAGTTTCAGTGACCCCTGCTGGCCACTCTGAGACTGCACAACCAGAGTCAGGTTTAGCCTTGAACCTTGGGGTAGGTCCCATCCGTTTTTAATCTTGGCTCAGTTACTTTACTTCTCTAAAGCTCAGCTTCTGCTGTAATGAGGATTACAAGGGTAATACTTGCAAAACATTCGAAGCAGTGCTTGGCACACCCTAAGAGTTCAATAAATACTAGCCCCCATTATTATTATTTTGCAGATGAGAACCCTGAGAGAAGCAAAGGACTCCCCCAAAATCAAAGCCACACTGCTCATTCATAAGAGTCCCAAATGGAGGGGCGCCTGGGTGGCTCAGTCAGTTAAGCATCTGACTTCAGCTCAGGTCATGATCTCACGATTCGTGAGTACGAGCCCCTCATCCAGCTAGCTCTGTGCTGACAGCTCAGAGCCTGCTTGGGATTCTCTCTCCCTCTCTCTCTGCCCCTCCCTGGCTCTCTCTTGCTCTCTCTCTCTCTCTCTCTCTCTCTCTCAAAATAAATAAATAAACTTAAAAAAAAGTATTCTTTAAAAAAAAAAGAGTCCCAAATTAAGACTCAGACCCACGCGCCCGGGGTGCCTCAAGCATATTCTACTAGAGCAGGTGTGGATTCATCTTGCCACTTGCCCTTCCCTGCTCTGCCAGTTGGGATATGTGCTCATTCTAATGGCACATCAGGGCTCCTGGCCCCCAAGGAACCCCGAAAACCCATCAGGAACAAATAGGGGTTTCGAATTCCAGCTTTGCCCCGCAAGCCTGTTGCCAGGAAGCTCCAGATGAAGGCACAGAGGCTCATGGTCACCCCTCACGCCAGCGTACTGAATCAGTGTTTGTTTCTTTCAAGGCAGCCCCAGGGCTGTGATGGCTGGAGAAAGTAAATGTGAAACCAACAAGGGAGAGATGGCCACGAAGGCAAATGAACAGCCAGCAATCGATATAATTAATCTGTCGGAAAGGCAGGCACCAAACTCAAGTGGGTTTGCTGCCAGTTTGAAGCATTTATCTTAAAGGCTGAGACGCACTGAGTCTGCTGAGAGAACAAGTTTGCATTTCAAAGATGCCTCCAGGAGAAGCGGTACCCCATCTGCAAACAAGGTCTTTGAAGGTTTGTAATTCCTCAGCATCTAGCAAAACAATCACTCCATAAAGGCAGCTTAACTCTGTCAGAGGTTTCACTGTGTGAGAGGGGCATCTTTTCACGGTTCCCCCCAGAGACCCTGGGAGGTTCTCCGCCCCCATGTTTGAGGCAGGCATGAGACTGTCCCCCCAGGAAATCAGACTGTTAGGACAAGACAGAGTGGTCACCTTTCCCCCAGCATATATTTCTCCAGAGATAACTTCTCTTAAGACACAAGAGGCAGTGCCTAGGACCCAGGGCAGTACTTTTAGAGGACCTGGAACATGTTTTAATTCCTTTTAAAAGAAAAAAAATGATCTTTTAGGTGGTTGGAAATGTTTTAGTACTATATATGTGTATATATAGTATATATATACACATATATACACATATATGTGTATATATAGTATATATACACATATATACACATTTGTCTTTATACCCACATAGCTGGTGTGTGTGTGTGTGTTTAAAGTTTATTTATTTATTCAGAGAGAGAGAGAGAGAGAGAGAGAGAACACAAGCAGGGGAGGGGCAGAGAGAGAGAATCCCAAGCAGGCTCCCCACCGTCAGCACAGAGCCGGATGCGGGGCTCAAACTCACAAAATACAAGATCATGACCTAAGCCGAAACCAAGAGTTGGATGCTCAACCAACTGAGCCACCCGGGCACCCCTGTGTGCTTTTGGGTTTTTTTTTTTTAATGTTTATTTATTTTTGAGAGAGAGAGAGAGACAGAAAGAAAACATGAGTGGGTGCGGGGAAGAGAGAGAGAAAATCCGAAGCAGCTCCAGGCTCTGAGGTGTCAGCACAGAACTGGACATGGGGCTTGAACTCACGAACTATGAGATCATGACCTTAGCTGAAGTTGGACGCTTAACAACTGAGCCACCCAGGCAACTGCTTCTGTGTGTTTTCTTAGTGGAGGAAGGGGGCATTGAAGGCAAAAGTGGCAAAAGTCTCCAACAGGCACATGACAAGATGCTCAATATCACTAATCATCAGGGAGATGCAAATCAAAACCACCATGAGATATCAGCTCACACTTGTTAGAATGGCTATTATCAAAACAAAACAAAACAAAAACAAAAACCAAGAAATAATAGTGTTGGCAAGGATGGGGAGAAAAGAGAACAGCCCATACACTGATGGTGGGAAAGTAAATTAGTGCAGCCACTGTGGAAAACAGTATGGAGGTTCCTCAAAATATGAAAAATAACAACCACCATATGATCCTGCAATCTCACTTCTAGGTATTTATTCAAAGAAAATGAAGATACAAACTCAAAAAGATAAGTTCATTGCACATTATTTACAATAGCCGAGATGTGGAAGCAACCTAAGTGTCCACTGATGGGTGAATGGTAAAGAAAATGTGGTACACACACACACACACACACACACACACACACACACACACAAATATTATTCAGTCATGAAAAAGTATATATGAAATCTTGGCACATGTGACAACATGAATGGATCTTGAAGGCAGTGGGATAAGTGAAATAAGTCAGAGAAAGACACATACCCTATGATCTCACTTATATGTGGATTCTAAAACAAAACAAAACAAAACAAAAACAACTAAGTTCGTAGAAACGAGAATAGAGTGGTAGTTGCCAGAGGTGAGGAGTGGGGGGGTGGGAGAAATGGGTAAAGGGAGTCAAAAGGTACACACTTCCAGTTAGAAAATAAAAATTCATGGGGATGTAACGTACGGCATGGTGACCATAGTCTGTAATGCTGTGTTGCTTATTTGAAAGGTGTTATGAGAGCAGATCTTACGTTCTCCTATGAGAAAAATAATTTTGCAACTATGTATCATGACAGACTTGAACCAAACCTCTTCTGGAGATCATTTTGCAATATACACAAGTATTAAATTGTTATGTGGTACACCTGCCAATTAATATAATGTTATGTGTCCATTATATATCACTAGAAAGAAAATGGCACAATCGGCCGGTTGCCTTCCCTTCCCTGCATCACCTCCCCACCGCCTCTCCACTTCCTTCCTATGTCCCAGATAAAAACTTGAACTCGAATCCTCAGTTCAGAGTCTGCTTCTGCTTCTCCCTTAGCAATCAATCCATTTATGTTCAAGGCAATGTGACCCACAGGGGAGCACGCGTAAGGAAAACAGGGCTCACCCACTCACAGTTGTGCCATTCACAGCCAGACCTAAGTGTTTTCTGAGACAGCCTGTGGGGGTTGGCCACCCCACCCACCCTCTACACCCTGGAGAACAATGGAGTCTGGGGCCTTATGGAGCAGAATAGCATCGTCAGAGGCCTGAGATCTTAGAACTGTCAGCATGTTAGTGGGTCTGCCGTCCGCATCTCATGTCAAAGGGGACTTAGCGGGGCACCTGGTCAGCTCAGTCATAAGAGCATGGGACTCCTGATCTTGGTGTTCTAAGTTCAAGCCCCATGTTGGGTGCAGAGATGACTAAACAAAATTTAAAAATTAAAAATTAAATAAAAGATGACTTAGCACTTAGCACTACTAAGATAAACAGCTTATTCTTTGCAAACACAAAAGCTTTCCAAGTATTCAACATCCAAACAAGAGGGTACTCAAATACCTTCCTGAGAAAAAGTCACTACCTCATTTATGAGAAAGCCCACTTTCCTTCCTCCCTCATGACGGTGGTAGTCAGCGGACCCCTTGTGTGGTAGACTTCTAAAACTTGATTTTCTTATTTTCTGTATTCTTTTTTTTTTAATTTTTATTTTTTTATTTTTGAGACAGAGTGTGCACAGGGGAGAGGCGGAAAGGGAGGGAGACAGAATCCCAGCAGGCTCCTTGCTGTCAGCGCAGAGCCCAATGCAGGGTTCAAACCCACAAACCGTGAGATCATGACCTGAGCTGAAATCAAGAGATGGAGCTTAACCCACTGAGTTACCCATGCGCCCCTGTTATGTTCTGCATTCCTGATGCTCTGGCACTTGAAGCCTTTATCCCGGTGAGGATAACGTCTCCCAGGGCTAGCTGATTCCTGGGCATAGCAAACACCTCTCCACAAGTGTAAGTGCCTCAAATACGCACTGCCAACTAATCCCAAGCCCATATTCCAACCATCTCCTTTATCAAATTCTCACACCTCAAATCAGCATTCCCCCTGCTCCAAATCAGCCAGGGCCAAGTACTCCATAACTGAGACCACCCTTAAACCCAGAGCCCACAGAAACGATTTAAACTATTATCCAGCCCACAATTTACTCAGAGCTCCTATCCTGCCTATTTCTTCCAGTGAAAACCTCAGTAAAATCTCTGGACCTTCTCCCCTCTCCTGCTTCCTGACAGACCTGAGTGTCCTCCCACGTGACCCTGCATAGCTCACTGAGCCTCCTGTTTCTAGACATCTGTGAGTGTAAACTTCCTTCTTGACAATCATGCCCTGGTGAAAACAAATCCCAGGTACAATTGTTAGAACAACCCCACCCAGTGTCAACCTTTATAACTGAGAATTGGCCTAAGCAGCTGACAATGCTGAGCCAAGCTAGGAAAACCCCCACCCTCAAGTGGATTTTTCCCTTTTAAAGCTTATTTTCCAAAAGTTTTCCCTGACTTAATGTGACAGGACAATTTACTGAGATGGTATGGTTTCTTCCTTCCATCACTTTTTCTCCCATCCACGCAATTCCCACATGTATTTCCTTGACTTGGAGGATTTTTGGAAGAAAGCAGAAGCTGCTTGAAGTCAGTAGCTTTTCCCTTACTTGGTAAAAACTTTACTAATGGTCATGATTATGCTATAGATGACCCCAAGGAGAAAGGGAGGAGCAGGCTTTGTCTGGAGAGTAGTGAGAAAGATGAAAGAGAAGTTCTCAGATGCTCCCAAGAGTTACAACACCCCAGAGGGGACCGGTAGGACCCAACCTCTGGACCCAGCCCCAAGCTTGACAACAGAGTCCCCAGACTCCAGTGGACCAGGTAAGTTGGGACATGGGGTCACTGCAGAGTAACCAGCATGGACCAATGCTTTGGAGCTACCCAAGAGCCTCCCTCCACTCAGGACTTTAGAAAGACCCCAGGGTAGGAGCTACAATAATCATGAGATGTAACATACCTGTACCCTGTGCAGCAGAAGTTCGGAGGGTAATTTAGATTAACTAAATAAAAAAGAAGCTTGATGGGGCAAGCCAAAAGGACAGAGGTGCTGTGGTAGGCAAAAAAGGACCCCCACAAAGACATCCACGCTGTAATCCCCAGAACCTGTGAGTATGTTACATTACACGGCAAAAGGGACTTTGCAGGTGTGATTAAGTTAAAGATCTTGAGATAGAGGGGATTATGGGCTTGGTTGTGCCCCCTGAGAATTCATATGCTGAAGCCTTAACCCTCAATGTGACTATACTTGGAAAAAGAGCCTATAAGGAGGAATTAAGGTTAAATTAGGCAATGAAGGTCAAATTAGGTAGGGCATCAATGTGATAGGATCAGGGTCCATAAGAAAAGACACCCGGAGGGAGTTCACATTCTCTCTCTTTCCCTGCCTTGTGAGGACACAGCGAGAAGGTGGCCATCTGCAAGCCAAGAAGAACACTCTTACCAGGGACCAAATCAGCTAGCACCTTGATCTGATTTCCAGCGTCCACAACTGTGAGAAAATAAATGTCCCTTTGGGATTGCTGGCTTTGAAGATGGGTGGAGGCCATGAGCCACTGGACGTGGACAGTCTGTAGATGTTGCAAAAGGCAAGACTAGGAATTCTTTCCCACAGCTTCCAGACAGGACTACACGCAGGCAACTTCTTGATTTTTGCCCAGTGAGGCCCATTTTGGACTCTGACCTCCAGAACTATAAGATAATAACTTTGTGTCATTTTAAGCCATCAAGGCTACGGTAATTTGTTACAACAGCCATAAGAAGTTAATACAGGAGCCAACCTATAAAAAGAGTTCTCAGTGGCCAAATCTGAAGCCATTTAAACAAAAAATTAAATAGCATGGTATTGGATTGCAACTCAAAGTATAAAATAAATATATGGGTTACAGGAATCCATATTGATTTAGACAATTGAATAAATAAGTAAATGGGAGGAAGGGGTGAGTCTTCCTTTACAGAATGATTCCAAATAATAGAAGTAGATAATTCTCCCTCCAGGAGGTGGACCTTAACCAACTCCCTCTGGTAAGTGGGGTTTCCACTCACTAAACAGGCACCCAAAGAACAGAGTATGGAAAGGAAAAAAAATAGCGACCCGGCAACATTACCCTCATCAAATGCTCAGGGTTAACGTCACTAGCGGCCCCTCTTGTGACTTAATCATGAGAAGTGTCAAACAAACCCAAATTGAGGGAAAGCCTACAAAATATCTGACCAGGGCTCTTCAAAACTGTCAAAGTCATGAAAAACAAGGAAAGGCTGAGAAACTCAGACCAGAAGAGATTAAGGAGATACCATGGATAAATGCATTATGGTAATCTGGATTGAATCCTAGAATACAAGAAGGCTTTGGCGTAAAAATTGGCAACATCTGAATAAGGTCCGCAGCTTAATGAATAGAGGGAAGGGAAGGGAAGGGGGGAAATGTGTTATTTTGTAAAACCTGAGTTTGCGATTACAAAGCCCTACCAGCTACATAAACAAGAATGAGGACGAGGAGGCTATTATAAAGTACTAGTTATAAAGTAACACAGAGGTAAGTGTGTAGACATATAGACACATAAGTATGCAAGTTGTATTTTGTCTACCTCAGGGGCAGTTCTTTAACTTTTAAAATTACCTAATCAGGAATCCACACCCCAGGGTGGGGTGGTTAGCATCTGATGGACTCTAAGCAGAGGTCCAAACTCTAGAAGCTGTCAGCTCAAGCACTTTAAACACTTCTATATAAATCCGCTCTAAAGGATCATTAATTGGCAGATAAGACATTAGAAAAACTTCTTCAGTGATTAAGTGGGTGGAGCACAGGGTACTTGGGAGGCTGGAATCCCATTGGTCCTGTCTCCTGCCTTTGTCATCTGGTCTTTCTTGTCTGTTGGCGGATCTGCTTAGAAAGTTTAGCTGCTGTCCCAAAGATCCTTTCATACAAGGGGCTTGTCGAAGCACCTAAAAGCACAGCAGCCAGCACGGAGCTGGCAGGACATGGAGGGATGCTTTGGTGGCCTCTTGCTTAGTAACAAGTGTGGCAGAGTTTAGAGAGGGCATAATAAAACACCCGGAAGTGAGGCAGTGAGAGGGAGACCTAGAGCCTCCACTTGACTCTAATAATTGGATGCTCCAGATGGTCACCAAAAAGAGCAGGACAACTGAATGGCCAAACGGGCTGTTTGCCTCAGTAGGGGATGGGAGGGAGAAAGCAAGGGAAGGGGGAGAGAGATGAAGAAGGGAATAAATATGAAGAAAGAAGAGAGAGAGAAGGGGTCGAGGGGAGGGGAAGAGAAAAGAAAGAAGGAGGGTAGAAGGAGGAAGAGAGATATGGACGATGAGCCTTGGCTTGGAGTGGGAGAGGACCAGGGACAAGAGCAGGATGAGAAGGGTGTTGATGTGGCTACGGACTGGACTGAATTCCTGTCCAGCAAGGGAGTACGCATCACGTGCGCTGACCAGCGTTTGCACCCATGGTCACGGCTGCTGCCTCCAGCTTTCTGTTTCCCAGCTGGCTGCAGGAGGCAAAAATCAGGCCATGACTAAATAACTACAGGTAGGAGTGCTAAGAGAGGAGCTTAATGAGGCGAAAATAGCACACTCCTGTCCCTACCAAGGCCTGGAGTAGGGAGGGAGATGGGGCCCCCAGCAGTAGCGCAAGGGAGCCCTGAATCTTAGGGCCTAAGATATCTGGGCACCAGCCTCCTTGGGAGCACAATAAAGTGTTAGACCAACCAGGGCCCCTTCCTGTCTAGGCCACTGAGCACCCAGAATCTTAGCAGAGCAGAGACTAGCTACCTCCTTCCAATGGTTCAATAAACAGCAGCTGGCTTCTCTCCTCCCCCAGGAAGCCTTCCTGGAATGCCCTTCTTTAGTAAGCTTCCTCCACGGGTCTCAAACAATATCCCTTCTAGGCCGCTTACATAAAACACTTTGAGGCATTGAGAAACGCACAAGGATTTGGAGACAATAGTAAAATATTACTATTAAAAACGACCACAATAATAGGGGATGTGCTATATATTAAGCACTTATTCTGAGCCACATTTCGGGACAGCCATGCGCACGTACTGTCTCAATCAATTTTTCCAACCTATGAACCTAAGTACTATGAAAATCCCCATGTTAGTGCTGAGGAAAACTTAAGGGAACTGAGGCACCAACAAGTCAAATATCTTTCCCAAGGTCATGACTAAGGGGTAATGAAATCATGATTCACA
Source organism: Lynx canadensis (assembly GCF_007474595.2). Classification (NCBI taxonomy): domain Eukaryota; kingdom Metazoa; phylum Chordata; class Mammalia; order Carnivora; family Felidae; genus Lynx; species Lynx canadensis. Next base: position 49,956,754 of record NC_044304.2, read on the forward strand.
CTCTGAATCAGACCCTAGCTCAGCCACTGGCTCTCAGGGGCACTGGGACAAGGGACTTCAGCTCTCTATACCTGGGTTCCCCCAACGCTGTGGATATTCCACCCACCCAACAGGACTGTAAGGAATGACAAAAAATACCATGCGTGGTGGGCCTGGTTGATAGCCTGGGAAGGGAGAGCCACTTAAGAAAAAGTTGCTGAATAAGGAAAGAAACATGTAATGGCTACTAGCCACCACTGTTGCCTTGTGACATCTCCTGAAGTTCTCACATCCATGGGTAGTTTGCCCAGTCGTCGGTGCTGTGGTCAGGATGCTGCTCAGTAGTACCCACCTCCCCGGGGCCATCATCAGTGGAGGTGACCTTGACCTCCAAGTTCATGGGGTTTGGGGTGGGGGGCAGGGCCTTGCATCTAGCCCCTCCAGACCAACCGGAGTCCTCTCTTGAGGTTTTTCCAGCAAAACCTAGAGAGGACAAGCCTTCAGCTCTGACTAGGGAGTCCTCAGGATGAGAGCAGGGGTCTGCTGGCAGCTATTTCCCCACTGTGCAGCAGGGCCCTCCACTTGGAAAGAGAAGATGAAGCTCTCACTCAGAGAGAGGCACAGATGAACCCCGCCAGCAAGCGTGTGAGTGCTCAGTCCCAGTTGTCGCTGAAGCCAGCCCCATCCCCACCCCTGCTGTCGTGTGGTTTCTTGAGCCAACGCAGTCCCCTCTTTGAGCTAGTTTAAGTTACGTTCCTGTTACTTCCAAACAAAAGAAACTCAACAAATACAATCACTGAGCTCACCATTCATTCACTTGTTCATTCATCCAACAGGTAGGTGTTCACTGGGTGCTAAAAATAAGCCACGCGCAGTAGACCCCGTGCAGACGCTGGAAGAGACACAGCGAAAGAAGAACGCAAAGGGCACAGGCAATGTTTCTGCTGAATCCAAGAACACACACTGGGCACATGCAAGGAGGACAAGAATTCTGCCAAGTAGGTACTCTTGTCCCAATCTGACAGATAATAAAACTGAAATACAAAGTACATGTTCACTACTGTAATTACAATAACCATTATCATTAGTTGAGTGTTTACTATGTGGCAGGTATTGTGCTAAATGCTCATATTGAGTGATTCACTGTATTTCACTGACTGTAAGGAGCCATCACTTATAAGACACATTAACTGAAAAGACAACATTTTAGATGTTTGTTGCAGATGAATTGTGTGTTCCCAAAATTCATGTATTGAAACTCTAACCTCAGAATGTGACCTGATATGGAAATAGGGTGACTGCAGATGTAATCAGTGGAATTAATATGAGGTCACACTGGGGTGTGATGGGCTTCTGATCCAACATAACTGGTGCCCAAAAAGAAGACTGCCATGGGAAGAGACAGACAGATAGACACACACACGGAGAACACATTATGAAGGTTAGAGGGTGGCTGCTATAAGCCAAGGAACTGCTAGGAGAGACTCTGGGAACAGATCCTTCCCTACAGCCTCAGGGGGAGTACGGCCTCACCAATACCTTGATCTCAGATCTCTAGCCTCCAGAACCATGACAGGATACATTTCTGTTGTTCAAGCCATTCAATTGTTTGCACTTTGTTACAGCAGCCCTAACAAACTAATACCACATTGTTGCTTGGAAGATGCCCTTGAATTACAAGATGTTAAAATGTCAGTCATCCAGCCATGAAATAAAGTAGTTTGGTTTTCACAACAAACCGACAAGCTGTCCCCATTTTACAGATGGAGAAACGAGGTACCAAATATCTTACTCAAGACTCACGTTATACACTGGTGGGGCCAGGACTGAATGCAATGCTGGGTTTTTAGACAGTGTCCTGTGTTGCCTATCAGAGGCCCCAAAAACCACACACAGCTTCACACACACATGTGCCCCCCCCCCCCACACACACACACACACACCTCTAGATTAATACTTAGGCCCTCAACTCACAGACCATTGAGAACTACTGACAAAGTTCCATCTCCAAAGAGGAAAGACCATTTGTCCAAGGGGAATTCCTCTTCTAACTTTTGTGGCCAAAACCAATTCAGACTTTGCTCTTTGCTCAGACCAGATTTGTGTTAGCCAGTTTACACTCTTCCTCAAGTGGTGGAGATTGTCCAGACCATTCCTTGGTAAAATTCTAGCCATGATGTATCACATCAGCACAGAGGGCTCCTCAAGGGACGCAGCAGGAATGCTGACAGAGGCCACAGCTTGCCCCCTCTGCACCATGAGTGCAATACAAAGTCCCCAAAAGGTTTCTCAAGTCTCCCAGATGGCTTAGGGGACACTTGTGTCATGGTCTGGCAACCCTGTTAAATTCTGGAAATGCCTTCCAACCCCTTCATCACTTTTCCTGTGTTCTTTTAGTTCTCAAAGGCATCTTGAGAAAAGGGCATTTGTGACACTCCTCAGAGACATTCTGTTTGGTGAGGAATGGGGAAAATGTAAGGACAAATGATTCCAGAGCTTTTATTTAAGAGTTCATTACAAAGTGCCATGGCTCCATGCAAATAAGGCAGGTCAGAAACTGTCATCTGCCACCAAGAAGGTGGGGTTGGCTTTGTTTGTTTTTCCCTGCGGTATCCCTGGTGCCTGGACCAGAGCCTTGTGCACAGCAAGCACTCAAAATACCTCACAGAATTAACAAAGCAAAAAGGGTCAAGGATATAAGAAAACAGAAGTCTAAACAGAGAAGGAGGACACAGAAAACAGACGTTCATGAAGAACCTACTACATGATAGGGACTTTCCAGGCATCTTCCCCACTTTCAGGGGGACCAACCATTCCAGTTTGCCCTGGACTGATTGCGTTCCTAGGATGTAGGACCTTCAGGGATAAAATCAAGAAAGCCCCAGGCGAACAGGGGCAAGTTGTTCATTCCACTTACACCATCTCATTAAACCTCGCAACAGTCCCATGACATAGATACTAAGAGCCCCAATTTATAGATGAAGAAACTAAGGCTCAGAAAGGTAAAGTCTTGCCCAAAGCCGTACGGAAGTTGGCTATTATGGCAAGATTGAAATCAAAAGAAGTCTGATTTCAGAGACCAAGCTCACCCAACCAGACCATGACATGGAATCCAACTGACTTCATGGCTTACTCAAATATCATCCCAATCTCCAACTACTACAAGGGCAGTAAATCCTGGCTTGCCAACCTTTGAGAACTTGCTAGAATAGAATACAGCCAGGATCCATGCCTCACATCATGCAAGTCTGCAATAAGTACCTGTTGAATGAATGAACAATCAGTTGGGAAATTTCGGCCCATCTCCTTCCTCCCTGTTCTCTATCAAGTGCACTGGAACCTACTTTCTTGGGCCTCAGTTTCCCCAAGGTTTTCCAAAATGGAAAGATCTGGTACCAGACCTTCAAAGGGGGTAGACTTTGGGCAAAGGGGAGAGGTGGAAAGAGAGTTCCAAGAGGGCAGAATGTCATGAACCAAGGCAGGGAGAAGGGATAGCTAGAGCGTGTTCAAGAGGTCTGAATTAGAAATAGAGTCTGTATCATAGCAATGGGCCCAAATGGCAGAAGATTCCACGTGTCAGGAGGACACAGATGATTCCCTGGGGCATAGGAGGAGAGTGTTAGACCCCTATTTATGTTTACTTTTTCTCAGATTTAATTTTTTTTATTTTTGTCTACTTTTTAATGAAAATAGCTTATTACTGAAATAGGACACATACAGTTTGTAAATAAAATAAAAACACTGGAAGTTCTCTAGGTTTTCATAGCTGAGGCATAGTTTAAAAAACAAAGAAACAAAAAACAAACAAACATCTGGGAGTCACTGCATTTGCCTAAGGGAAGCTTAATATTTTTTAAAGCAGGGAAAATGAAATGGTCAAATTTGTACTATAACTTCCCGTTTCCTTGAGCTTTTACACTCCCCAAAAATTCACTGCACTTTTCCTCCAACTATCTGGTTACTTACTTTACTTTACTGTCTTAAGTTGAACTAGCCATAGATTTATGTTCATTCTGAGTATTAGCCAAATATACAGCCAGTTGGGGTTTAATGTGAAGGGTGCTAAGTTAGTTCCAACTGGCCAAGTGCCAAGGGGACTGATATAGTCTGCATTTATGATTGTTTTGTGTGTTTAACCCTGAAAAAGGATACTAAAATAAACTGCTATTTAGAACATGCTGTGTCCCAGTTGTGTGTTAGCACTTGGAATATAAAAGAGAAAGAGAGAATTCTTGGGGTGTGGGTGAAGGTGGGGGAGATTTCACTGTTTATGGGGGACACAGGAATGTAAACATATTACTACAATTTAATGTAATAAGTGCCTGATACAAAGTGGCTTTTCAGAAAATAGTATCGACCGAATGAGTAGATGAAAAACAAGTTAAACTAAGGGAAATAAGAAATGTCTTGAAAACCCAGAAGAACTGGCCTGGGTGGAGCAGGGGCAATTCATGGAGCTGGGGGCTGTGGGTGATACATGAAGAATGACTCTGTCGTGCAGAGAATGGAATCGTGGGACTTCATACAGAGGGAACTGTCAATCATCTGGCACCAAAACCTTAACTCCAGTCATCCTAGCGGGATTGACTACTGATGCAAGTTGGAGCACTGAGGTTGCCTGACTCCAGAAAGACAGAGAAACAGAGACACCAATGTGGCAGATCCAGGGTGAGGGGCAGCTTTTTGGGAATGGGGAGGGAGGGTTGGAGAAAGCAGAGGGGGGAAGGAAGAACAAATCTGAGGCTTTGCATTCAGCTTTGACAACTACCTCATCAAACCACTAGATGTCACCAAATGCAAAACCCACTGGAGAGTCCAGAGAACAAAGCCAGGAATCTTCATCCTTAAGAATTCCTCAGCTCACTCAGCCTTAGGAAAGTTTTAAAGCTAAGGAATGCTACGCCCAGATCACTCTAGGTCAAGGAGGACTGATTTTCACAACTGTCACCAAAGGAGATGCCACAACTTGGTGTCCCAGCATCTCTATCTCAGGCACGCAGTATCTCAATGAAACCTCAGAAAAACCCAGAGAGGCAGTAACATAATTAGCCCCAAATTACAGGGGAGAACACAGAGAGCCTGACAAGCTCTTACCTACTCATGCTCACTCAGCTAGGAAGTGGCTGAACTAGGATTGAACCCAAGTCTCTCAGACTTTTCAAGAGCTTGTTCACCTATATTATGACATATTCCCAGGGACATGGCAGGCTGTCACCAGCACAGGGAGTCATCAGACATGAGGCTCAAAAGACACACCGAAGCAATTTTTAATTCATTGACTCCGTGATTTTAATATAATTCTTTTTCCTTGATTTTACAATAGGTAATAGGAACAGCTAGTAGAGTGGAATGATAGCCTGAGTTACCCCCAAACACAACTTTTTTAAAAAAACTTTTGACATATACTGTATATGTTGCACTTCATTTGGCGGGGGGGGGGGGATGAGGGAGGTGTTGTATATTGTTGAGCAATATACAAATTATTTATTTATTTATTTATTTATTTATTTATTTATTTATTAAATGTATATCTATTTTGAGAGAGAAAGAGAGAGAGGAGGGGGGAGAGGAGGGGCAGAGAGAGAGGAACCCAAGCAGGCTTTTCACCATAGGTGCAGAGCCCAATGTGGGGCTCAATCCTATGACCATGAAACCAAGAGTCAAACACTTAACCAACTGAGCCACCCAGGAGCCCCTTGAGCAGCCCTATTTAGCATCTCAGTGTTGTTTAGTGTGGGATACCATCCGTGTGAGGGTATATGTTGTCTGACACAGGAAATGTATGAAAATATAGACTGATGGAGACAGGCAGCATATTAAGAAACCTACCACTCAACCATCAAAAGTCAAGGGACAACAGCAGTTTAGAATGGAGTGCACCAAAGTGTACTCATGTTCTCATTTGAACATTTCCTGGAAGCCACAGAGGTGGCCGAGGCATGCCCTTGCCTTTCCAGCCGGTCCCCACAGTGGAGAAAAACTAGAAGTGAATAATCACAAGACAGCACACCCAGTACTGTCTTTGAGACACAGAGTGCTAGTGGAGGGGAAAAGAGGACAGAGAGGGAAGGCATAAGGGAAAATGACTTTACAAACCACTGGATCTGGGTTTCAAATGTGACGAGAAATTCAGGTGCAGAAGGGAATGCCAATCAACCCTATAGGGCAGGTGCAAAGGCACGGAGGCACAAGGACATAAGAAATTCACAGGATGGCAAAAGTTGTGGTGTGCTTGGTGGACTGGCAAACTTGGGGAGAGTGAGAAACTGGAAAAGGAGACTGGAGGGGTAGCCTTGGCACCACTAGCCACTAAGCACTTGAAGGGGGGCCGGTCCAAACGGAGATGTGCCACAAGCAGAAAATACGTAGCCAATTTCGAAGACTCGGTTGGAGCAAAGAAAGTAAAATACTTCGTTAATATTTTTATATTATTTTCCTGTTGAAATGATAATATTTGGGATATAATGAGCTACATAAAATTGTTAACATTAGTATCGCCTGCTCGTTTTTACTATTTTAACGTGGCTACTAGAAAATTTAAGATGGCATATGTGGCTGACGTTATATCTCCACTGGACAGTGCTGGGCTCGTTCAAGCATGAGAGCATCGAGTGCCAAGGTAAGGGGCATGAGGTTCATCTTGTGGCAGGAAGGAGTCATCAGAGGTTTGCAGCGGAGAGGCAATTCAGTATGATGAGGGTTTAGAAACATCCTGGGTGGGTGCAGATGGGAGGGGTAAAGCTGTGGTCTGAGAGGGCACTTGGGACCATCAAAATTTGCTAAATCAGAAACGTTTAGTTCTGAATGAAACAGAAAAAGGAAACTTGGGAAAGCTATTTAGGAGGGCGAAAAAAAAAAAAAATACCTTGCAGTTCCAATTCAGATTACTGCCCTGCAAAAAGACAGTCCTTTGGGCGGAAATTCCTCCTCCTCCCCAAATCACAAAATCAACCTCCATAGCTGATGTAGAACACAAAGCTGAAAGGATAGCTCTCAAGGCACAGGAAAGTATAGTGGCCATGCTTAAGAGAAGGACTTACTCCTCTTTCCTTGTTAAGGATCCAAGAGGAAAATCCAACCCCCATTAGGCCCCAAACAGCAACACTCAACAGTGCACTCTTTTATACATAACTTCAAAGCTGCTGACAGGAAAGACTGTTGCCATGGAAACAGGCCCAGCCTGGAAGCAGAATGGGGCAAGCACAGACAGTCTCACAGCCTGCTGTGTCCACAGAGCTGACCAGTTGGTAAATATTACACCAGGCACATACCAGAGACACAAACAGTAAGTCATCCCAATGCTGTGCTGGAATCAGTCCACCAGGAAATGTTGAACTTGGAAACTGTGTGGCTTGGTTCCTGTGTTACAAAGGACCGTCTCCCGATACAACAGGGTCTCTCAACATTTCGCTATAGTTATAATGAGTCTCTTGCAGACTATAGACCTGTGGCTCCTAGCCTTTCCAGACTATAGACACCAGTGGCAAGAGAGACGTCAAGTTATTCTGGAGAGAAACAGAAAATCAGTGGGCAAGCTACTTTCCCTTCTTAGCAGTCTCAATTATGTTTACCTTTAAAAGGGGTATTATCAGGGTGTCTGGGTGGCTCAGTCGGTTAGGCTTACAACTTTGGCTCAGGTCATGATCTCACAGTTCATGGGTTTGAGCCCCACGGAGGGCACTGTATTGACAGCTCAGAAGCCTGGAGCCTGCTTCAGATTCTGTGTCTCCCTCTCTCTCTGCCCCTCCCCCGCTCACCCTCTATGTCTCTGTCTCTCTCTCAAAAAAAAAAAAAAAAAAATGCTAAAAAAATTTTTTTCAGTGGGTATTACCTACATGTCAAAAGGTCACTGGGAGCATTCAATGAGATTAGGTTAATAAGTAACTGTGTAGCAGGTATATAGTGTTTAATAAGTGTTAGTTTCACTTTCCACTAACGTGTATTCATATAATGTGTGGCATCTAGAACTAAAGATATTCTAGGCATGGTCTGATCACCATACATAACTATAGGATGATCACCTCCCTCTTTTTAGGCACAATATTTCTGTTAAGCATAAAGCTGTCTTAACTTTCCTTCTCAACACCTATCACTGAATAAAACCACAGTGACTTTTCTTCCTTTTTATTTATTTATTTGTTAATATTTATTTATTTTTGAGAGAGCACAAGCAGGAGAGGCAGAGAAAGAGAGGGACAGGATCCAAATCAGGCTCTGCGCTAACAGCAGAGAGCCCGATGTGGGGCTCGAATTCATGAACCGTGATATCATGACCTGAGCCGAGGTTGGCAGTTTAACTGACTGAGCTACCCAGGCACGCCTCCTTTTTATTTTTTACATTAACTGTAGCTCTAGTCTAGCAAGATGATTTTAAAGCTACCCTCCGTCCTCAGAGACCTTACTGTCTGGAGCAGTCTTTTTCAAAATGTGGTCTCTTAACCCCCTGAATCAGAATTGGCTAAGGTGACCGTTTAAAATGCAGATTCTAGGGGCACCTGGGCGGCTCAGTCGGTTAGGCATCCGACTTCAACTCAGGTCATGATCTCGTGGTTTGTGGGTTCGAGCCCCACATCAGGCTCTGAGCTGACAGCTCAGAACCTGGAGCCTGCTTCAGATTCTGTGTCTCCCTCTCTCTGCCCCTTCCCTGCTCATGCTCTGTCTCTCTTTCTCAAAAATAAAGATCTAAAAAAAATTTTTTTTAAATAAAATGCAGGTTTTAAGTGGTAAATGAAGTTTATCTATACAAATAAAATTGGATAGTATCTTTAAAATAATAATAAAATAAAATGTAGGTTCCTAGACACAATCCTAGATTTATCCAATGTGAACATCTGGAAGTGGGGCCCAGAAACCTGCATTTTAGCAAACTTCTCAGGTGATGTTCATGACCAATAAGGTTTGAAAATCAATTCTCCTTCCATTATTTTTGCATTTCTTACAAGGGTTCCTGGACCACATATATTGGAATCTCCTGCAGCCTGTTGAAAATGTGGTCCAAGGGGCGCCTGGGTGGCGCAGTCGGTTAAGCGTTTGACTTCAGCCAGGTCACGATCTCGCGGTCTGTGAGTTCGAGCCCCGCGTCAGGCTCTGGGCTGATGGCTCGGAGCCTGGAGCCTGTTTCCGATGCTGTGTCTCCCTCTCTCTCTGCCCCTCCCCCGTTCATGCTCTGTTTCTCTCTGTCCCAAAAAAAATAAATAAAAAACGTTGAAAAAAAAATTTTTTTAAAAAAGAAAATGTGGTCCAAGAGCATCATCCACATGTAAAAAGTCTTAATCTCTACCCAGGAACTGGCAAGTGTAAAAAGATCTCCAGGTGATTCTTACCCACACTAATGGTTGAGAACCATGAGCATGATGAATTACAAAGCAGCAAGCCTAAGAATTGTTTGGAGAGCTTGTTAAAGCCCAGATTCCTGAGCCCATGTCTAGAGAGTCCCAATTCATTGTAGGTCTTGAGAGGGACCCAAGAATTTATACTTCTAACAATCTCCCAGGTGACATAGAAGCTGCCAATATACAGATCATGTTTTAACATTGTGTAAAACAGATATTGTCCTATATATTTAGAAACGTACCTATCGGGGCACCTGGGTGGCTCAGTCAGTTGAGCGTCCAACTTCAGCTCGGGTCACGATCTCACAGCTCATGGGTTCGAGCTCCGTGTTGGCCTCTGTGCTGACAGCTTGGAACCTGGAGCCTGCTTCGGATTCTGTGTCTCCCTCTTTCTCTGCCCCTAACCCACTCACATTCTGTCTCTGTCTCTCTCAAAAATAAATAAACATTAAAAAAAATTTTTTTTAAATACCCATCTATAAAGAATCTATACAAATTCTATTGAAACAAAAATGGCCATGCCCTTTGTTCTCTGTTGTTAATGTCTTCTAAATCTCTTTTAATCTAGAAAAATGGTCACCATGGATGTTTTGGGGTTGTGTGTTAAGTACACATAACTTGACCATTTTAATTAACATATACATTTCAATGGGTATTTAGTACATACACAATGTTGTGCATGCATCACCACTATCTAGTTCCAGAGCTGTTTTATCTCCACAAAAGGAAACTCTATACTCATCAAGCAATCGTTTCCTATTCCCACATCCCTTGACTCCCTGATGACCATTAATCTACTTTTTATCTCTGTGGATTCATCAATTGTGGACATTTCCTATAAATGGAATCACACAATATATGACATTTTGTGTCTGGCTTCTTTCACTTAGCAGAATATTTTCAAGGTTCATCCATGTTATAGCATGCATCCGTACTTTATTCCTTATTTTGGCTGAGTAATAGTGCATTGCATGGATATACTACATTTCATGAATCCATTCATCAGCTGGTGGGTATTTAGATTATTTCTACCTTTCGGCTATCATGAATAGTGCTGCTATAAATGTATATGTACAAGTTCTTGTTTGAACATTGGTTGCCAGTTCTTTTGAGTAGAAATATGGAAAGTTGCTGGATCATATGATAATTCTATGTTTAACATATTGGGGAACTGCCAAATTGTTTTCCATAGGATGCACCATCTTCCATTCCAACCAGCAAGTATGAGTTCTGATTTCTCCACATCTTCACCAACACTTAGTCTCCTCTTTTTTTGTTGTTGCTATGGCCAACCATTGGGCACAAACTATTATCTTACTGTGGTTTTGATTTGGTATTTCCCAAACAACTAAAGACATTGAGCATCTTCTCATGTGCTTACAACCATTTATGTATCGTCTTTGGAGAAATGTCTATGCAAGTCCTTTGCCCGTGTTTTAATTGGGTTGTCTTTTTGGTATTGAGTTGTAAGAGTTATTTTTATATTCCTGATACCAGACCCTAATCAGATGAATGATTATTAAATATTTTTAAGCCCATTGTGTGGGTTGACTTTCTACTGTCTTGGTAGGCCATACATTTTCAAGATTAATTAAATTTCAAGATGATGGCAGTACTACCAAAGTTAATAACAGACAAGGATTTGGAATGAGTCCAGACAAAAGCTCTTCAAAGAAAATAAGGCCCAGAGAGCTACAGTGTCTGCTCCAAGGTCTTGGGGAAACTTAACAGTTTCCACTTCCAACGTAGGACCAACTTAGTTGGAAGGCAACTAGGGAAGATTTAGTCTACTCCCCCGAACCCAACATGCACATGCAAACACACACAGATGCTTGTGATCCCATTTTACATCTGGGATATTGACATCCGCCATGCACATGCAAACTTATTACCATACATATGATGTCATTTTATAATAGGAATATTAGAGTACACCCATAAAACATTAATTCTTCTCAAAAATCTACATGTAATACATCTACAGTGTTTAATGCATTCAGTGCTAAACTTTCAGCACTGGACAATCTTCTATTAAAATTCTGGGGTCAGAGTAAGAGAAAGTAAAATAGGTGTTCACTTAATGGGAATCTGGAATGACTTTATATTGAACACTTTTATAATTTAGGCACTATTTCTGTTTTTATAAATTTGTTACCTACTGAAGAAATAGGTTAATAACTATAAAGCAGGTGTCTCATATGCAAATAACGACAGGGCCAAACATGTACTATAAAACATTGAACCCAAAGGAGGGAAAGGCAGCACAGCTGAGCTGCTTATTGTACAACTCCTGCCTTGTCATGTTGCCTCTTATTTTATGTTCATTTATTTATTTGGAGAGAGAGTGTGTGCATGTGAGCAGGGGAGGGGCAGAGAGAGAATCCCAAAAAGGCTCCACACTCGGCACTGAGCTCCATTCTGTGCTCCATCTCACAACTGTGAGATCCTGACCTGAGCCAAAATTAAGAGTTGGATGCTTAACCCAGATGCCCTGTTGTGTTGCCTGTTAGAACACCAGGCATACCAAACAAAATGGCAGGATGAAATACTTCCAATGGCTGTGACAGCCCTCAATCAAGCCACCACTTGATGATTCGTATGTAAAATGCTCCTCCTCTTATTTTGAAATAAACTAAGTATCTTGGTACCTGATCCTCTCAAATCTAAAGAACTAAAGATTAAGAAAACAAAAGGAAAATGATCAAGTACTGAATGAGTATCTATTATGTGTCTGGGGGCTGGTCCATCTACTAACCTCAAAGGTGCAGAAGTGAGGAAAGGGTAGAATCATCTGAGAGTATGATGCTAAGATGCTTAGCATAGTATCAGCAACTCACAGGCGCAACAACTGGCTAGAATTATGTGTTTGTTCATTCCTTACTTCTTTCTCGAAAGGATTCTGTGGAAGCCTCCAACAAAGAGTATAATAAAGTTAGTAAAATAAGTACAGGAAAGGTAATTCTAGACAGAGGAAAAGGTGGAAGAAGAAATATGAAACATGGTAGTAAGATAGCATAGAGTCCATGAGTAGCATCAAATTTGGCTGTGAACTTCCTGGCAGACGGGGTGAGGGAAGGAAACACTACATAATTTTTAGCATCAGGACCAGTGATTCTTCACAAATCCTTAAGAAAGAAAATGTTTTTCTTTTTTTTTAATTTTTTTTAATGTTTATTTATTTTTGAGAGACAGACAGACAGAGCATGAGCAGGGGAGGAGCAGAGAGAGAGGGAGACACAGAACCCGAAGCAGGCTCCAGGCTCTGAGCTGTCAGCACAGACCTCGATGCAAGGCTCGAACTCATGAACCGTGAGATCATGACCTGAGCTGAAGTCGGACGCTTACTGACTGAGCCACCCAGGCACCTCAAAAATGTTTTTCTTAATTAAAAATTCCCAAAGAACATTCTTAGTTAAAATGTTTCCTAGTGGTTTAAACATAAGGATTTGATAAGTGCATCTAAAAACTGTCATTCTACCATTAATGCTTTCTCCTAATATTCTGTAGCAGTGAAGCCCCATGCAAAACAAACAGACAAATAAGACAGCTTCTGTTTCTGTAGCAAAACAGAAAGCTGTGTGCTACAGTTAAGAGAAGAGGGCATACTGTAAATCTTGTGGAGGACCTGGAGGGCTCACATGTTCAGCCACACATGCCCATCCCAAATAGGGCCATTCTCAAACATCAAGAACAGTCTACACTACACATCTCAGGAGTGAAATAATTCCAGAGTCTTATATAGCTTTCCAGGGAAACAGAATGGATAGCTCTGTCAAAAGAAAGAAAGAAAGAAAGAAAGAAAGAAAGAAAGAAAGAAAGAAAGAAGAGAGGGGGGGAGGGGAGGGAGACAAGACAAATAAGAAAGATAGATTTATTGTAGAAAGCATCGCCGCAAAAGATAGGGATGCACGTAAAACAGTGGTCCTGCATCAAGCCAATGACATCCCTCACTCCCGACATCCCGCCTCCACCTTCCTTTCTCGCTCGGGTGTTGTGGCTTCCTCCCTCCCCCCGCCCCTTCGTTTTCTTTTCCTTCCCCCTTCCTCTCCCTCCCGCCCTCGCCCTCCTCGCCCGTCGCCTCGTCCTTCTCTCTCTCTTCCCCCTTTTTCTGTTCCTGTCCCCCCTCCCTACCTCCCTCCGCTCCCTCCCCAAGAAAAAGAAGAGCCGTCACTTTTTTGGAAAGAAAGAACTGTAGCTGAGACACACAAAAGATAAGCCCCTGGAAGAAATCCAGTTATACATTTCCTAGTAAGATGATGTCCCCTGAAGCAATACGTTGTTCTGTAGCCAACACTTGGTGAACTAGCAAAGGAAGAGGCTTTCTTCAGGGGGCACTGCAAATGTTAGTTAATAAATCCAACAAACCCTGGAAGATTGTCACCCAAATGCATGTGTAAGTGGCAAAGAGGGAGAGAGTGCAGGTTTAGCAACAAGAAGAAGTGACCATGGTCAACCAGAGTTTTCCATTCTGTGTCTACTTTCTAATTCTTGGTTTAGAGTTATTGAGTCATTAAATCTAAGGGATTAACCATTGCATTTATCAAGAGACCTTTATCAGAAGCAACAGAAACAAATTCAAGTTCACTTAAGCAAACAAGAAATTTTCTGATGGATAGGAAGTGACTCAGAGAATCGAGGAAAACTGGAAGAAGCCAGAAGGCCCCCCCCAGGAAGCCAGAAACCAGGGCATCTATCAGCATCTAGGTGCAAGAAGACAGGCCCAGTCTCCTTAGGGCACAGCATTATTATTATTTTTTTTTAATGTTGCCTATAGCCTCAGAACTTGACTTCCTCAGTTCCAGTATCTTTTAAGTTTATTCATTTATTTTGAGAGACACGGAGACAGTACAGGTGGGGGAGGGGCAGAGAGAGAGGGAGAGAGAGAGAATCCCAAGCAGGCTCTGCACTGCCAGCACAGACCAACACGGGGCTCAAACCCACAAAGCCATGACATCATGACCTGAGCCAAAACCAAGAGTTAGATGCTTAAACTGACTGAGCTACCCAGGTGCCCCAGGACACAGCATTCTTGAATCAACCTGATGACGTATGCTCTTGCATCATTACTCAGCTGGAGTGAAATTCCTGGGTGGGAGAGTCTGGGTCAAATGTCCAGCCTCTGACTAGGGAAGGCAGATCACCTTGACCAGCGGTTCTCAATGGGTGGTGGTAGGGGGGATTTTCCCCTCAGTAGACATTTGGTACCATCTAGAGATATTTTGGGGCACCAGTGGGTCGTCACAACTAGGGATGCTGCTAAATATCCTACAGTGCACAGATAGCCCCTCATGTCAAAGAATCCTCCTGCTCCAAATGTCAATAGTGTCAAAGCTGAAAAGTCCTGACCTTGACTGATGGGCCCAACAGGAGTGTGAAAGGGGTATTTTCTTAACATAAAGTTGAGGTGCATAGAGGACACGACCCACATTTCCTTGAATCTGTTTGGCCATTTCTCTTTTCCCCTCCCAAGCTTTGCTTCTTCCAGTTCCTCTCTGTACCTTCCTTCAAATGACAGTCCTCGGGCTGCTGGAGCCACCTGCAAGCTAGAGAGAGAGCTGGGAGTGCCTGGGAATTCATATCTTTCATGGATGACTTTTATTTGGGGCCAGTAGGTAGGAAACCCCTGCTCTCTTGCCTCAAGCAGGTGCCCTTTACAGTCCAGAGCTCCCCCGGGGCCAGACTGAGACTCGGGCTTTGCTGAGTTTGCACCTGCTTCCCACTTCCTTAATGGGTTCTCCTGGGAACACTTTCTTAATAACTCATTTTACTCAAATCCCCTCTCAGGGTCTGCCACAAGGGGACGCTGCCCTAAGATAAGGTGCTATTACCGAAAGAAATGGAGGTGGGGGAGATTGCTAGATAGCCAAAAACAACAGAGATCCACCATAATGATGCAAACTTTTCCTGGATTTCCAGCTTCCCTCCCCCCGGCCCCGGCCCCCACTACAGGTTTCTGGGTGGCCCAGGGGTTAAGTGCACCAACTTTGCAGTCCTATCTGGGTTTGAACCATGGTTTTGCTACTGTGCGACTTTGTGCAAATCATTTCCTCAATTTTCTCTCTTTTCATCTGTGAGAAGAACATAATGTTAGGACCTACCTCACAGAGTGGTCTTTAAGATTAACAGGGAAGAATAAGAAGTGCTTATTCCGGTGTGTATGAATACTCACCAAACGCAGATGCTATGACTACTAGTAATTAAAGGGTCTTTTATTCAGAGAGCAATGAAAACTATTCGTATCAATTAATTAGAGCAGAACAAACTCACCTTTCAATGTGAATCCAGAAAGTGGGGATTTGTAGGAAGGTGAATAAGACACAATTTGTAAAGTAGTGAGTACCTTCAACTCTCTGTTTTTATTTTAAAGGACATGGTAACCTTGTGAAAATCAATAACAATAAGAGAGAGAGAGAGAGAGAGAGAGAGAGAGAGAGAGAAAGTGCCCCAACCTAAATGGAATTCTAATCGGTGGCTTGCAGGCCATCTGTTATTAGAATTGCGTCTTCACAAGGAGGAGTAGAGATTTAAGACTCTAAAGTACTTTCTAATCATTAACAGGCTGATGTGCTGTAATCATTACTAGTATGTACAGCAAAATCACCACTGTGGCAAAACATGAGGCCTCATCCATGTGGATGGCTGGAGAAGCAGCCAACCCACCCAGGTAGGAAGAGAAGATTATGGAGACAGAATTAAGATCCTTAACCACAAAAATGAGATGGGAGAAGGCACAGCAGAAAGGAAAACATGGAACCCTGGGGAGCTGAATTGCTAGTTCCTTGTGTAAATTACAGCAGCTGAAGTACAAGGTTTAGATGAATGCCTTATGAATGAAATGTAAGAGATTACTAGTCTGCAGATAACAAAATTAGATGTTTGCAACAGCAGCAGAAAAGAACAGAGTAAGCAATCTTCACAGATGTGCAAGCAAAGTCTTTGCAGTGGATCGAAACCAAACAAAGGATATTAGCAGCAACCTGGAATGGGGGCAGAAAACTGGTCTCAGGGTGGGCAGGGAAGAAGAGCTTAAACCACTCTTGTTTCTCTGCCTTCCATGCTGCCTGTCTGGAGGTGACATTAAGGGCTCTCGGTGAGGTTAAGGAGATGCATTTTTCTAAGGCTATGGAAGTGCCTGGTACAGTAGCCACTAGATACATGTGGCTATTTGAATTTAAATGATCCAAAATTAAAGAAGACTTTAAAAGCAGTTCTTCTGTTCCATTGGCTTCTCTGTTTTTTAAAGTAATTTCTATACCCAATGTGGGGCTTGAACTCACAACCCCGAGATCAAGAGTCATTTGTTCTACAGACTGAGCCAGCCAGGTGCTCCCCTCCATCTCCCCACTCCCATTCATTGGCTTCTAATCCTAGCTCAGTCACTTGCTTAGGTAAGTCACATCCCTCCCTGACCTCAGAATCTCTTTAGGTAAATAAGGGGATCAGACAAGAAGGTTTCCAAGATCTCCTGAAGCTCCCATGTTGTCTGTTCTGCAGTCTGTCTTGGAAGAAAAACTCAGGAGGAAACATCGTTTAAGTGATGGCTATAGCTCGCATACCTAAACATTCAAAAGCTACATCTGCCTTCAGAGTAGAATTTGTTGCCTCTCTTAGCTCTTGTTGCCTTGGCTGCAGAGAGCTGTCCCGCCCAAAGTCATAGCCCTCAGGGAGCAGCCCATATCCCTGAGTGAGGTAGGGCCGGAAAGCCTGGCCATTTCTCTACCACATGGGACATGTCCAATAGGCAGGACTCAGTCCTTATCTCCCCCAGGTTGAGGAGACTTTGTGGAGCCCATGGGGCAGTTCAGCTTCACCCTGTGCCCAATCCCACTTCCTCTCCATCCATTGGTGTTGACTCCTAACAAACATCATGTCCGCCAATAAACATCTTAGGATTTGCTACCAGAAAACCCACTCTGTGTCAACACGGTCTATCCGAGGGGGTGGGAAAATCTAGGAAAGTAGAATGAACAGATTCTGTGGAGGTTTGATGATATAATAATAGCAATTAATACCAATTATAATAGCTGCTCCAGAAACCCCCCACCCCAACCCCCACGTAGGTTTCCATGTCTCTTCTCCTAACATCAAAGGTGTAAAAACATGTAAAGAGACATGGTGTGTTAGGGTCTGTCTCTGCCTCATGCACACACATGCACACACATACACACATGAAGTGGGACTTTCTCTGACTTAGCACGTAAAGCTTTATATCTGTTCAATTTTTAACTCCTACAACAAATGGGAAAGTGAAGTCACTTTTCCAAGGTCACAAAGCGCATAAGTGTCAGAGTGAGGATTTACACCCAGGTAAGCTCCCACATGTGTGCTCTTGGTCTGTGATGATTCAGGGCCATCAAGGGTCCCCAGTGGTGCTTATTCAAAGTCAACCAGCACCCTCACTCCACGCCATTCTGCAAGGAAGCAGGAGATTAAGGGAAGTGTTGGAGAAAAGAGAGGGAAGAAAGGAAGGAGAGGGAGAAAGGGAAAAGGAAAGAGACAGAGGGGAAAAGACAGACAGGGGGGGCAGACAGATAGACAAAGATGGCTGGAGTTACCAGGCAGGGGTGCCTACAAGTGAGGGAACTACAACCTTTGGTTTTCCAGTCTGACACCTGCTCAGGAAACTGCTAAGTCACTCCTTCCTTTGGCAGGGAGAACAGAGAAGAGAGAACAGGAAGAGAGACATGGAGGGCTGGAGGACAAGGGTGAGTGAATTTCCTGCTGGTTAGGAGCACGCCAGGCCCTGCTCGAAGCACTTTTGACCTGAATTGACTCATTTAATGCCCACAAGAGACCCATGAGATAGGTACTTTCAGATCGCCATTTTGCAAGTGAGAAAAGTAAGGTACAGGAGGGTTAAATGATTCACCCACAGTCACACAGCCAGTCAGTGTTCCCCAGAGTTTCATCTTGAACCAGCTAATTTCCTTAAGTTTCCATGATTGGGAGTTGCCATCGTGGCACACAGTCCAGCAATGCTGGGTCACGGAGGAATCAAAGGAACATTGCACTATGAGTTAGGAGACCCGGCTGGTCCCACCTATGCCCCTAGCAAATTCTGATCTTGGGAAGGTCATTCCTATCTCTCAGAATACATTTCCCACTTATAAAACGAAATGATTGGTATAAATGATGAGCTCATGTGGTCATAGTAGAAGTATTAGCAGTAGCAATAGTAGTAGTTGTAGTAGAAATAGTAGTCGTAGTAACAAAAAAAGTAATAATAGATGCAATGGTAATAAAAGTAGGGATTGCAATAGAAGTAATGGTAGTAATACAAGTAGTAATAGTATCAGCAGTAATAGAAGGAGTAGAAGTCATAGTAGCAATAGAAGAAGAAACAAAGGAGCAAGAGGAAGAGGGAAAAAGAAATGGTAGCGGTGGTGATAAAAGAAATAATACTAATATAAGAGGCCACAGTGCTAATAGTAGTGTGGAACAAAAGCAGTAGTAATAGAATTGGTAGTAAAAGAAATACAGGGATAACAAAAGTCAGAGCAACAGGAGTAGCAGTAGTAATGAAAGAATAATCATTATAGAAATTATAGGCGGTAGGAATAGAATACGTAGTCACTGAGGAAGACTAGGGCAGGTGGAGGAGGAGCGATAAGCCTTCCCTGAGGACCTTCCATGTGCAAGGCACTGTGCTAAGTGTGTCTTGTGCGCTCACTCCTCACATCTCTCTTGTTAGATGGCTACCTGTCATTATGCCCATTTTATCGATGTGAAAACTGAGATTTGGAGATGCCAACCTGTGCAAGGCAGAGTAGAGTTTAGACCACCTCCCTGGGGCCTCCTGTGCAGTGCTCCAGAGCTTCTCAGCTTTTACAGTGCTGATTCCCAAAGTCTTATTACATCTAATGATCTGAACCCCCTGCCCTCTGAATTAGAAGGAAACTTAGGGCTAACTTCCTTCAGATAAGGCCCTTTATAAACATTTTCCATGGAATGCCCTCTTTGCTTTGTTTGAAAGATCAGCGTGAGACTGGTTGTCACCCAACATTCTGTTGACATTTCCTTTTTAAAGAACATAACATACATTCTTGGGCTGGACTCAAACATTCTTACATTTTTAAAAACTATTTATGGAAAAACATAATCATTGAAAATGCTAGGTGGAAGCCCCAAGTTCTTTCTTCTTCTATAATGAAGGGCATAAAATGTCAGCCCTTTACAATTCTAGAATTATCCGTGTCTCCATTCCCAGCCCTCAGGACTGGCACAAAGCTTTATATGTATTGAGTACATGTATTGAGAGAACATGTATTGAGTACCTAGTGCATTAAGGATGCTGAGTAAAGCATTTTATCTACATTTGTTTTCACTAATTCTCACCATAACCTCATGAGCAGGTCACAAGTAAATGACAGAGGAGAGATCTTAAACACCGATTTGTTTGAATCCAAACCAGCAGTTCCAGACTGACTAGAAGTAACTGGAAATAACCAGCTAAAGGGATTTAAGTTACTATAGATGGACTGAACACTTATTTGGCAAGTGACCCCCAAAAAACCACTCATGAAAGACGACTGGCAGTATTCACCTAAGTAAGATGAAGTAGGAGGGCTCTGTGAATATCTTCACAGTCATTCATTCATTGTTTATTCAACAAACATACACTGATCATCTGGAACACAGAGCAAAGCCCTAGGAACTGGGGATACAATGGGAATCAAGATGGACACAGTTTCTGCCTTCCTGGACAGCAGGAAGTGAACAGGCAATCACAATTACAATGGGAGAAATGAAACGCTTAGGTTAACACAAAGGAACTGTAGTAATCTGCAAGGGTACCCGGATACAGCCCTGGGGGAGGGAGAGTATGGTCAAGGAAGGTTTCCTGGAGGAGGTGACACTGAACTGCAATTAGAAGGACAAACAGAAGTCAGCTAGGCAAATAAGGTTGGCTATGGAAACAGTGGAGAGAATGGGCAGAGAGAATGCATCCATATTTACTCAGCATCTGCACCTGTTAGAATCCTTTTGATTGTGAAAAGCAGAAAACCCAATCCAAAGTCTTCACTAACAAGGGTATTTATTATTTCACATATGAAGAAGCTCAGAGGATGCAGAGTGAATTAATACAGTACCTCAATGATGTCACCAAGTACCAGACTTTTCCCCCCACGTTTTTCTCTGCCACTGTCTTGATACAGTTCCTGGTGTCTCACACAGAAATAATATTCATCAGTAGAAAAGGGGCTTTTCCATCCCTGTTTTTATTCCCAAAAGTGCTCCCTCCCAGAAGATTTCATTTCACATATCACAGAACAGAAATTAGTGGCATGCCCCTTATAATTAGGCCAAAATTTGGTTTAAGAAAAGAAAAGAAAAGGAAGAATTGCTTAGACCAGATCCACCATGGGGAACAGAAAAAGCGTCACCAAGCCTGACCCACAGCTCTATGGAGAAGGGCAAATGTAAACTATTAGAGGTTCTGCCAGCCAGGAAAAGTGGGGATGGGTGAGAAATGGATATGGGTTATTGCTACCATGGCCATGTGTCTGGCATACAGTAAGGACTCCATAAATGTCTTCTGAATGAGGAAGAGGAAAAACAAGTTGGGATGGTTGTAAGAGGTGGGGCAATGTAGTGGCTATGGATACATATTCAACACAACTCTTTGAGTTGCAAGAAATAGTCATCGCATGCAAGCTAGTTTCAGAGAAGAATATGTTCTATTTACTGATTCAATAATTGAGAAGTCAGAGATTATACTGGCTTCAAGACGTGGATGGATCTAAGTATTCAAGTAATATTTTCAGGAATCTGTCTCCATCCCTCTCTCAACTAGGCTTTTTGCAAGATGAGCAACAGGAGCTGCAACCCCAAATGCTCCCAGTTCAATAGCCCCATGAGAAAAGGGGCTCTTTTTTCCCCATCTTTCAACACCAGTCCCTGATCTGACACTCAGTGACCAGGCTCAGATCACATGTCCATCCCTGACCCAATCCCTGTGGCCATGAGGGGGCTGATTGGTCACCTCTGGGTCACATGGCCACCAGGTATGAGTCACATGACCATCCCATGGGTAGGGGAAGGAGAAGGGTGGGTACTCAGAAGTAAGCAGCAAAAGGGGACATGGAGGCACAGCAGGCACAGGACAGGGAGGGAAAGAAGGCTGGGAAAAGAATGTGACTTGGTCCCCTTTCCATTGTTCCCTCACAGCTTCTACCTTGCTTTCCTTGGGTAAACAGGAAACAATGGAACAGTGTGTACATTTCAGTACTCTCCTCTTCCTGCTAAACAACAAAAATTGCTTCCAAGAAACATTCTAAACCAAGAGCGGGGTGGGTAGATGCGAAAAGAAGTTCATGTTTAATTAATGGAAACTGACAGTCTTCAAATGATCTCAGTGGTAAAACCTCATTTCACCCAGGTTTAGAAAGGGAACACTCTGGAGATTGTTAATGAAGTTTTGTTTTTCGTGGCTATACTGAAAATAAAGGGGGAAGTGTAATTGGTGCCATTTGGTTAAAAGTTGGCAATTTACTCCCTGGCAGATTTGTTCAGATGGGAACCGGTGGGGACAGGGCCAGGGCAGAACAAACAGGGCAAGCATATCTTAACAACACAGCCTAAGTAGCATTCCAAGCTGCCTGCCCTTTTGGAAAAGGAGTTGGGTTGAACACGTGAGTGGTTTCTATGTAATTTGGAACCCACAACACATGTACTGATTTTAGGAAGATTTCCCAAATGGGGCCCTCCCACAGGAGCCTGTAGGAGGCATCAAGCATCACAGCCCCCTGGGGTGATCACATGACAAACATAAGGACACACTCACGTAGGTTTGGTTGTGATGTATTCTTTGGCCCAATTTTCCCACCAGAGTCTTTGCCCTTGCTTATCTCCCCATCTGGCATGCCCTTCACCATAATTTTTATGTGGTTGGCTCATGCTCAGTCTTTAGATATCAACATAAATGTCACCTCATCAGAGGGCCTTGACCTATGATCTATTTTCTCATGGCACTATTTAAATGCTCAGCATCTCTCCCGGCTGCCCTCAGGCAGGACCTTCCCCTTTGTAAGTCTGTCTATGTCACTTTCTCTATCTCAGTCCTGGGCTGGCTATCACAGGAGGAGGGCTGGGGATGTTGTTCAGGGGCCAATAAACTGCCTTGATTCCCAGTAAGTAAGCAAGTAAGTAAGTAAGTAAATAAATAAATAAAATAAATTCTCAGCATCTCACTAGCTGATAAGTACATGGTTTGTTGGCATATTCATAGACTTATTTATGCTCTGGCCCTAGGATAGACCCCCATACAGTTC
Source organism: Lynx canadensis (assembly GCF_007474595.2). Lineage (NCBI taxonomy): Eukaryota > Metazoa > Chordata > Mammalia > Carnivora > Felidae > Lynx > Lynx canadensis. Next base: position 49,979,336 of record NC_044304.2, read on the forward strand.
AAGCCCCTGTCCAATTTTGGTTGCCAATATATGGTCATTGCCTCCATCAAAGACTGGCACAGCTGACACTAAGATATTTGTTAAAAAGATGAAATGAGTATCTTTGGGCCCTTCCCCCAACACTTAGCCCAGATAAGGGTCATAGCAGACTCCCTGCTACTCTATCCTTGTGTGCCTCCAAATCCTTACAGAGTTTCCTTCTAGGGGAATCATGACCTTCCCCATTATCATACCCTTGGACAACCTAATGAACCCCATTCATTCATCATGGCCTTAACCAAGTGTCCCCTTCTTTCTGTACCTTGCTTCAACCCCCACCTCAGCCCATGACAGAGTTGATTCTGCTCCCACTCCCCCACCCCCAACCCGACCCCCAGTCAGTGCTCCTGCCTCTCTCTGATCTCACGGCAGAGGTGAGGTTATAGAAATAGCACAGACTCAGAGACAGACAGTTTGAATTCCGGCTCCAATGTTTACTGGCTATGGGTGCACAGGAAAATGGTTAGCTTTTCTGTACCTCAGTTTCCTTGTCTGAAAAATAGAGATCATAATAGCATCAACTATAATCATTTCTGGGAAAAATAAATGAAATCACATAATATACAATGTCCAGCCCGAGAACGTCACATCATTATTTTAGAATTCTAGCAGTAATCACAGCTATTTATGGATATGTGTATACCATAGGTTGTGAATTCTTCAGGGGAGGGATGACATTCTGCTTTTCTTTGTATTCTTGTGTCCTGCACGTTCCCTCAAATATAGTAGGTGCTCAATTAATGTTTGTCCAGTTAAACTGGATGCCATTCCAACATGACTTAGGCATTTGAGTGGCTTCTGTACCTCTTTCTCCTTGACTGACAGCTATCCAGAGAAAGCAAACCCAAACAGCTCATGTGTTAGACAAAACTTTAAGAAGAAATGCTACCAGCCATGAGAAAATAGTTGTACCCCACATTGCCACACCAAACAAAATTATTTTCTATCAACTGGCTAGTCTACACTCTGCCCTTCTAGCCCATGTTAATTAGTGTGAGCAATCAAGAGATTACTAAGAGAAATTGCACAGAACAAGCAAGGAAACAACATTTTGTTGGTATCTGAGGGTCTCATCTCTGAAATGGTTGCCTCTTCACATTCACTTCTCCACGTCCACTTCTCTCCACATTCAAGTGGAGGTCTGTTACTCCCAAAAGTTGTTCAGAAAACACAAAACTTAATATTCTAACCTTTTGCTGCCTAAAATTACCAGCCCTTCCCTTGTTCAACCTCAGGGACTGTGTTAACTTTAAGATCCTGCCCACAGGGCCACAGAGGAGCCAGACATGCCAACAAAATATTATTTGCTTCCCTGGTTTCTGGTGCATTTGACAGGAGCCTTCAGCTCTCAGAGTCCCAAGACTGCAAATGCCTGTCCCAACCCATAACTTCACTACTTACCCTGGCACCAATCATTTTCTCAGACACCTAAGGTGGCTCCACTACCTCATTCCAAGTTCTGACTCTGCTTTCTTTTTTCCAAAATTGTGAATGTGCTTCTTTTTTAAAACATATTTTTCTTGGAAAGATCTGCATGTCCTTATTACTGTCTTTCCTACTTCACCAGAGCATAATATGTCCCTTGAAAAGTCAATCACAACTGATTAAATGGTTTTAATGCATACATTTAACAGGAAGGCAATGAGATATGCTACATCGTTCAAAGATGGGAGTGGTGTCGGGAGGGAAAGGAGGTGACCGGTGTGAGGTCACTGATGTGCCATCTGGGACCATTCTTCATTCAGCAAGTTGTCATTTACTTGGAATATTTCCTCCATTCCATAGATTTTAGGCATGCTTTCTTATTCAATGGGAAAATGGAAGGAATAGGTCATTGAGATGTTTCATTTTTCTCATTCTTGTCATATAAACATGAAGAAACTGCCCTCTCTAAAAATGCTGCTAAGTTAGGGCAGCCCAGGGATATTTCAAGCCTGCATTCTGGCCACTTCTCTGTTTTATGTGGCTTCCTGCTCTCACATCTGATGAAAATAGTTCTTTCCATGGCAACACCACATCGAGATATGGCAGGGTTTTTTTTAAGCAATACTGTTTATCTTGAAACTGAACAGAATTCTCCTTTTTCTCTCACTCCACAATCACACCAGTGTTGGCAGGCTCTCTTGAGGGCATATGAGGACACCTTAACCATCTTTACCAAGGAATTATAGTTCTTTCTCTAGTCCCCCATAGGACATTAATCCTGTGTACCTGTAAATAGTTTTTAACTTTCAGTACTAAAGTCCAAGTTCTTAGTTTGATGTTCAAGGCCATTTTCACAATTGGCCAGGCCTGCTTCTACATTTTCATATCCTAACACTGTCTACGTTTTATTTTGCACACTAACAATACTGAGCTGCTAACGTGGGACCCGAATGCACCTGAACTTTCATTACCAGCCTGCTATTATATCATAGTCAAGTTCAACATATCACCTCCTCCCAACACATGCATACTTACATGCACATATACATAAATACATAGACACTCAAATCTATTCTCTACAGCATTCAAACAGTAAAGGTGAATTATACTGAAGGTCTATACAGAGATATTGAAAAAGGGATTATACTACTTCTGCTCTATCACCCTGGGTCCTAAAGATTACATGGAACAGAAATGCAGCTAGCCTATGTAGCCATACAGCACAAGCATTAAAGAAACCTTTGTTCCTGTAAGCCACTAAGATTTGAGGGTCATTTGATTACTTCAGAATAACCTAACCTAAGCTGTAATGAACTCCACAAACCTTGTCTTTTTTTGATGTTCTCATGGCTGTGACTGAGACTAGCATCCCTCTATCCACACAAGTCATGCATCTGGAATTCATCTCTGGAACGTGCTCTCCTTTCCCCCAAAAGAATAAAATTAAAATTTTAATAATTGCAAGCCCTGCCAGTGAACTTTCCTACATCTCCCTGGAATGGAGTGCCTCCAGTTCTCTCTTCATCGGCAATACCACCATCTTAGGTCAAGCCACCACCATCTCTCCCTTGATATATCTGAACTCCCCCGCCCCACCTCAACCTGCCTTTTCCTCCCTCCATTCTATCCTGCACATATGCTCTGTTACAATGACAGCATCAATCATGTTCCCATGGTGCTTGAAAAATCTTAGGTGCCTTCCCATTGTTCTCAGGAGACTGAGCGATATCCTTAATTTGGTGTCAAGTCTTTCTGTGATCTGGTCCCTGCTTAGCTCCCCAGTCTCATCTTGCCCTACCCTCATGAACTCAATGCTCCAGCTACTCTCATCTTCTTACCACTCTTAAACAAGTCATGTTACCTTCAACCTTCAGACCTTGCATATGCTGTTCCTTCTACCTGGAGTTCTTTTTCCAAGACTCACCACCATGCTCCATCTCACTACTCAAATGCCACTTCCCTGGGGAAGCCTGCCATGACCGCCATAGTTTGAGTCAGGCCCCTTAATTAAATGCTTTCATTGGCCCATGTACTTCTCTTTCATAATATTTTTCACAGTTGCAATTTTAGTTAGGATTGTTTTGTGAAACTGCCTCCCCAACTAGACTATAAGATTTGCATTAATGAGAATCATGACAAATTGATCTTTTAACCTGGATACCTAACAATTTCTGAAATATGGCAGATGACCAAAAACTATTTGATGAATGAGTAAGTAAATAAAGACCTCTTTCATTTGGATATTCTAGGGCTCCTTGTAATGCTTGACAAATACATGGGCTTGCTATCTCCTGCATCAGGAATTAAAGACAACCCTCCCCATTCAATTTGTTGGGTCAGAATACTCAAGATAACAGAACAGTAATATTTTTGCCAGTGTTTACAAAGGTAATTTCACATGTAATCCACTTGGGCAGCCTGGCCATGCAGATGAAAAGTTAAATTCAGAGGTGCCTTGGTGGCTCAGCCTGTTAAGCATCCAACTCTTGATTTCAGCTCAGATCATGATCTCAAAGTTCATGGGCTTGAGCCCCATGTCCGGCTCTGTGCTGCCAGCACAGAGCCTGCTTGGGATTCTCTCTCTCTCTCCCTCTCTCTGCCCCTCCCTGGCTCACGTGCTCTTGCTCTCTCTCTCAAAATAAATAAATAAATAAACTTTAAAAAAAAGTTAAATTCAGGATTGCTCTGGACTCAGGCCCTGGACCTAAAGCAAATAAGATGAACGTGAATACTGGCAAGTAGGACTGGGTCTCTACAGTCTCAAAGTTAACTTGGTCATCAGCTAAAATGGACTATTTGTCTTTTGGAATGTGTACAGATGGTGACCAGAATGGAGCACTGGCTGATATTTTCCCTTAACAACCGGCCAGGGCTTTGGGCATCCCAAGGGCACGGTATGAGCAGTTTCATATAAACAGTACCAGAAGCCCACAGCAGGGCCCCTGTGTTTTTCTAGGCCACTGATCACGACACTGGCTGTGCCACTGCTCTTACTGATGGTGGGCAGAGGGAGAAGGGCTGGGCTAGCTGACAAGAGATGCTCTGTGACCGGCCAGGCTGTGTTTGTTATTTCACAGAGTTCCAACCTGAGTTCTAGAAAAGAGCCTCATTGACATTCACAGGACAGGGGAGTCCAAGTATGAGCCCCATGATACAATGAAAGGAAACCAACTCTGGCTTTTCATTCTCTTGGGTTCAAATCCCAGAGTAGCCACGTACTAGTGATGTACAACTGGGCAAGTGCCTGCATTGCTCTGAGTCTTAGCATCTTCATCTGTCAAATGGGAGCAGAGGAGGGATAATTCTTTCTACCCCTGGAGTATGAAATGGTATAACATATATGAAGCACCTAGCATATAGTAAATACTCAATACATATCCACATCTTCTCTCCATCACTAATCCTTCCTTCAAATAAGTGCAGAGTCAAATCCTCAGCTTTTATCTTAATGAACTAAGAATGATTCTTTGAACCTCATACTCTCATCCTTGCTTTCATGGAAAGGATAAAATGTTTCGGTTCCTTTAGAAGTATGACAATTGAGGGTAAATTTCATGAAAACCAATGGACCATTATAGAAATGACTAAATACTAAGAAATCTCTCTCCTTCTGTTGCCAAAGCAATAACATCAATGTCTCCCTCTTCTTGGGTGCCTGTCAGGGGTCAGGCACTGAACTGAGTTATTTGCATCCCCACTAGCAGTGTGAGCTTGGGCAAATTATCTAGCTATGCCTCAGCTGTGTCTACCAGAGAATAAGGATAATATTAATGCCTCTATCATAGGGTTGCTTGGAGGATTAAGTAGTATACTGTTTCACTTTTAAAAACTTGGGACTGTATGCATATTAAGCATTCAGTAAACGGTAGATACTGTTTTCATTCATGAGCCTGCCAGACCCAATCTTGCTTACTCCCAAGAATAAACTGTCTGTGTTTCTTCCCAACTCCGTGCTTAGTGACATCACATAAATAGCTTGAAATCAGTTATGGTAGACATATTTAAAACAGTGTTTTCACCAGAAAACACTGCAAATAATGGCTTTTTATTTTCAGCATTAGTTATTAACTATCAGCATGCCAATCTAATTATTCTTTCTGTTTTACACATGAGGACATGATGCTTCTGGAGAGGTTAAGTGACTTACCCAAGATCACACAGCCATTAAATAGCAGAGTTGGGGGTTGTTAAATCAGGTCCATCCAACACCATATCCCATGGGCTTTTTTCCACAATAATTGTTCTGACATATAAAGTAAAGGAAGGGGAAGCAGTGTTGATTTCTAATGGGTTCCTTATATACCATGAGAGTCTTAAAAATATCTGAGCTATTGTTTTTAAATTATCAAATACCTTTATATCATTTGCTTTTATCTCATATTGCTTTTATCAGCACTTCATAAGCGTTAATTCATTAAATCCTAGTAACAACCCATTAGGTCGCTTTATTGTCATTCCACTTTACAGATGAGGTAACAGAGGCAGAGGGAAGCTGTGTAGATTGTTCAGGGTGGTGCAGCAAAACAGATTCAAACACAAATACTCTAATTATAATCTGTGTTCTCAGCTATGATGCTAGGCTGCAAGTCTATGTTAACAAGAAGCATTTGCTTCATGCTTCAGCACGAAATCTGCTCCACTCCTTGGCCCTGGGAACTTAGCCACATTTATTTTTATTTTTTTAATTCCTTGAATCACAGAGAAAATATTTATGGATGCCGCACAATCACACCACAGGGGCAGAAGTCATTGTGCACAAGGGTCTAGCATGTGGAATTTTTCAGTCAACAAAATTCTAATTATTTTACGAGTATCGACTTGGAGTAATCCCTCATGCTGCTGAGAGGTGGTGGTTAGAGGCTCTGAGAGGGCAGCCCGATGTGGTACATCGCAAAGATCTATATCTCCTTTTTAGCTTTTTATTATAGAAATTTTCAAACATTTGCAAAACAAAAGAAATTGATCATTTTTGATTCAAGGACTGATTTATTTCCCTAATGAACTGAAGACTGTTCAACTCCCGTGGTTAGGAGGTAAGCGAGTCCCTTCCGTATACATTCCAATTCCAGTCACTTCTCCCCAAGTCCGTGGCTGTGACCTTAGCCCAAACGGATGGTATCACTACCTGGAAAACTGTGGCAGACTCTTGGTGGGCCTCCTTGCTTCCTCCCATGCTGCCCTAATTCTGTTCTCCATAAAGCAACCATAATGAGCCTCATAAAGTATAAATTACATTATGCAACATCCCTAGCCCCCGCCCCAGTGGCTCCCCATTACACAAAAATCGAACTCAAACTCCAATTCCTTGCCATGACCCGGAAGACCCTGCAAGATCAGCTCTCAGCCTATTTCCTCAACCTCATCTCCCACCAGCTCCAGCCAATGGGCTTTCCTGAAGTTGCTCAAATAGGCCAAATTCTTTTTAACTCAGGGCCCTTGCACTTGCTACTCCCCTACCTAAATATTTTCTTTCTTCCCAAATGGTAATATGGCTGGCTTCTTGCCATGATTCTAGACTCAACTCAATATCACTTCCTCAAAAAGCATTCCTTGATTTCCCTGTTTCAAGCACTGTTCTGGCATGTTCTGTCCACATTTTGTTTCCTTCACAGCAGCTGTTGCTAGCCTATGTGTTTCTTTATTTAGTTGTTATGTTAATGTCTCTCTCTGCTAGCTAGAATGTAAATTGCATGAGAGCAGGGACTCTGTCAAGTTCACAACTGTCTCTCTAGTGCCTGAAACCGTGCCAAGTACCTGACAGGTGTTTGGTCAATATTTGTTGAGTGAACTAATAATAAGTGATGAAAATGAATTATGCAATGGTGATGACAGTCAGTCTGGGGAGTTCCTTTCCCAAATGGGAGGGTTATTGAAAAAACGTCCTGTGGTGACAGAAGTGAATGGATGAAGAGGTTTCCCAAACTGAATAACATCCCACTGGAGGTCCTCAGAAAAGCAGAGTGATTTCAAAGACCAAGAGGTACCTATCATTCTGCCTGTACTACATCTTCAGATTGACAAGAGGGTGTGAAAGGCAGATACTCCTGCTGGTTATGCCTTTGTGTAATTGTGATGGGACATTGAACTTGCTTCTGATAACTAAAAATGGCAAAAGCAATGGAGTCTCATGCCTATAATTGCACTGCATTATTTAAGACTCCATCTCAGCAAAGCTGAACAGGAGAGGCTTTCTCTCTACTGTGGCTGCCATGTTGTAAGAAGGCCCATGGAAAGGACCATAAGGGAAGCAACTTCAGGTAGCCTCTGGAGCTCACAACCAGTGAAAGAGAGGACCCCAGGCGTACAACCACAGCAGCTGAGTTCTGCCAACAACCTAGAGGAGGTCAGAAGTGTTTATTTCCACAGTTGAGCCTCTGATGAGGCCACAGGCCTAGCAAATACCTGGATTGCTGGCTGGTAAGAGCCAGCATGGGATCCAGCAAAGCTGTGTCTACACTCCAAACCCACAGAAACCATGAAGCAATTAACATGTATGTATCTTTAAGCCACTAAAGTTGTGGTAAATTATTACACAGAAATAGAAAACTAATACAGAGGAGATTAAAGTCATTCATTCATTTTCAGAAAGACCCCCTTGGCTAAAGATATCTACTCTAAGGCCAAGTCAGAAGCAATTAGAATTTATAGAGCCTGGAAATCAAGAAAATAAAGAACCTGATGCTTTTATTTGCCATTTCAGAGACAATCAATGCTTGTTAACCAATAGTGAGTATGGTTGTGACAGCCCCTGGTATTACCATTAAGTTAAGCAAAATGTCCTGTTGGACTTGTCTTCTGGAGAGGCAGGAGAAAAAGGGTCGGGAACATTTGTATCACTCTCTAGCCAGGCTTGGGGAGAGAAAGCCCCAGGGGATGGGGTGCATAGAACTGAGAATAGAACATAACAGGTTGAGACCCTGGGACCTGGACAACATGGGCCCCCAAATGCAAAGGGGGCTTAGCAATAAAGGAGCCACTGGTGGCCCCAGTGTAACAGCTCCCTTCTCTTTCATCTCTCTCTGTCTCTCTCTGGGACCCAGCTATAAACATCTTCAAACCATTCATTCCCTTAGGCAGGAGCTGAAGGGCATGCTGCAACACACATGATCGTGATCTCCTGGCACTCTAGTCCACTAGATGGGCCAAGTCTATGATGATGTTGGACAGCACCTACAGTACAGGGTTGAATTCTGAGAGTGAGTTGGGCTTTAGGTCCAATCACTTTCCAAACTCCTGGGTAAGCTTCATGACACATCAGTTATGGTCCCATGCAGAACATCTCGTCCCTCACAAGTTGTTAAAGTCAGTGCCTTGTGAGGGCTGCCACTGGGCACCAAACACATTTTGGAAGTGAAGTTACAAGATGTTGCACAGATGCAATCAATCAATCAATAAACCATCAGAGAATATTGCCAAGGTACCCATTTACTTCCTAGAATATCATCTTCATATCAACTGGTGATCCCTACCCAAAACGTGAAGTGCTTTTCTCATGGAGGTTATGACTCAGCTGCCTGGCTGTGATGGGTATGTCTGTCATGCACACTCCAGCCGCATATACCCTCGGTTCTCTTACTTCCTAAGTGCAAGGAGAAAGGGAAACACAGGTCAAGGTGCTACAGAGCAGGAGAAGGACGGAGGAGCTGTCTGGGAAGAAAAATGGGGTGAAGAATCACGAGGGAAATGAATGAGAATAAAGGAACAAAGGTTGCAAAGGATGGGGTTGGCATGGAATCAAAGGAGAGGAGGCTAGGCCAAGCTTAGGCAAGATGGTCATTAATGAATATTGGCTTGTCTTCAGTAAAAACGATCTCCTTTGGGAAGTAGTTTGCAAAGTATAGTTCCTATAGGAATAACCAGCATTGCCTAGAATTTGTTGCAGGTACAAATTCTCCGTCTCTAACCTAGAACTACTGCATCAGAAATTCTGGGAGTAGTGCTTAGCAATCTGTATGAACAAAATTCCCAGGAAATTACATGCTAACTTTTGAGAACCACTGCTATTGGGTATCCAGTGCCCATTGTCTCCAGGTTTCAAAGCACTGCCCACCTAGAGAATAACTGGGTTTTGTCTTTATTCTTCTCCCCTCCCCTCATGGAATTGTATGAGCTCTATCTGCCAGGGCTCCCCATTACTACTTTCCATGTACTAAGCCACCTAATTCATATTCAGTTACTAATATTGGTCCCAATTCACCTTTCCCTGTATCTGGTACCCTCTGCCATGAAGCCATGCAGTACCTCCACACAAAAAAGATGTATAACCCTATCCCTTTTCTTTGGGCTTGGTCATAGATCTGCTTTGCCCAAAAGGATGTTAGCAGACATGATACAAGTAGGGGCTTGCAATCTGCTTACGTGGTTGAGCTTTCCCTCTGCTATCCCTATGAAATGAGCTCCCCCAGAAACACTCCACCACTTCAGCCTGCTCCCAGAAGGAACCCATGTAGAGCAGAGCCAAACCAGCCATCTAAGCCAATGCACACACCTGAGTAAAATAAATACTCATTGTTGTATGCCATAAAATTCTGGCTTTATTGGTTACCCAGATAGCTACCCATTACACTGGGGAACAGTGGATTTGGGTGCTAGTCTCCTGGGTGATCTGTGTTCTCTACAACATAAGCCTCCTGACATCCTCGTGTCTTATGGCACAGTAGGCCTTGTAAGGAGACAGCAAGGAATACAGTCATCCCCTCTTATCCACATTTACAGTTACGCATGGTAAACTGCAGTACAGAAGCAGGTGATGCTCCTTCTGATGTATCATCAGTTAATAGTAGCCTAATGCCACATCACAATGCCCACGTCACTCACTTCATCTCATCATGTATGTATTCTATCATCTCACATCAACACAAGAAAAGCAAGTATAGTACAAAATAATTTGAGAGAAAAAGAGACCACAGTCACATAACTTTTATTATTGTACATTGTTATCATCATTCTACTGTATAATGAGTTCTTGTGAATTTCTTACTGTGCCTAAGTATCACAAGTAGGTACGTATGTATAGGAAAAAACAGATGGTTGAACCCTGAATCTACTATCTGTGGTTTCAAGCATCCATCGGGGGGTCTTGGAATGTATGTCCAGCAGATAAGGGGGGACTACTGTGTATTTTAAGGAGGATCAGTTTGGGGGATGGGGAGCTCTCCACTTCTCTCAAGCCAACTGAGAGCAGGGCTATTCTATGGCACTACTGGGTCAGCTGATGAGAGAGACACAGAGGACAGGGGGTTCAGAAACAAGATAGAAAGGAAAGACAAGAACAAGTTTGAATGGACAAGAGGCACTGGCTTAAAAGAGAAGGAAGTAACCGTCAATAAATGCCATGTTGGGGCACCTGGATGGCTCAGTCTGTTAAACTTCCGACTTCAGCTCAGGTCATGATCTCATTATTCGTGAGTTCCAGCCCTGCATCGGGCTCTGTGCTGACAGCTCGGAGCCTGGAGCCTGCTTTGGATTTTGTGTCTCCCTCTCTCTCCACCTTTCCTCTGCGCACACTCTCTCTCTCAAAAATAAACATTAAAATTTTTTTTTAAAAAATAAATGTCATGTTGTATCCTCATCACCTCCCACTCCCGAGGCCCCCACAGGAAACCTGCAAGTCTCAGCTCCAGGCAAACCTATCTTCACTCATGCCTGCTTCTGATCTCACCGCCCTGTCCCCTGCCTCTCACTTAGCAAGGCTGAGAGGAGACAGGGCCAGTTTGAGATGCAGCATCCTCTCAGTGGGAGGCGGCTGGGGACTATTTGTATTGAGTGAATTATTCACTCTGGAAGCCAAGTACTCCCACCCGGGACCTCATACTGCAATTTATTATCCCTGGAGTGCTCTCCTAGGTGGGGTCACAGCAGGGAGATGCCATCCGGGCTTTGCCCTCAGAGCTGCCTGGGAACTTAGACACTGAGAGAGGCAGCTTTTGTAAGGTGCCAGCTGCCATGGTGCAGCCCTGGCTGTGCCAGGAAACCTGAGGTTGCCCTGGTGATCGGCATGCAGCTTTCCCATGTGGCAGATGACACTCACCACAGGCATGGCAGAAGCATTGGTTCTACATGTCAAATCCTGCCAAATGGGGCAATGATTTAAAAAGTGATTTCTGGGTAGCCAGCGGTGGGGAGCTGGCAGTTTTCAGCACTCAGTGACAGTGTCTGAGATATGTTGTGAAACAGCCTCTCTTCTCAACCCCAGTGAATTCGGCGGGCTTGCACTATAGAAATATCAGGCAGGGATGTGGGCTGGCCACAGCTTCCCGGACAGAAAGGGAGGTGGAAGCCAGGGCTGCCGCCTGAGTACTTGCTTTATGCCAGACATTGGGCCAAGTGGTTTACATAAATCACCTTAATTCACCCACTAACTCAGAAAGGTGGTCTCCTTATCCCCATTTTGCAGATAAGAATAGTAAAACTCAGGGAGTCAAGTCCACATCGTTGTTACGTGGACAACCAGGGTTGAAATCCAGACTTAGAAAGCAAATTTGCATTCTTGCTGTAACACACTATAGGGGCTTGTTCATTTTATTAATTGTCACTTTATTATTAACTTCCAGAGAATAAAGACTAGGTCTGTTCTCTCCCTGGGCTAAGTTTACTCACATTGCATCATCTGGTCTTCTCAGTGCTAACGTTATCCTGATTTTACAGATGTAAAAGTAAAGCTCAGAGGAGTTAAGGAACTTGCCTAAGATCACACAGCTAATAAGTGGTAAAGCCAGGACTTGAACAGAAGCCTGATTCCAGAGTCTAAATCTCTGATCAGGTGCCCATTCTTTAGGTAGTGGATGTGTATGCATGATGGCCCAATCACACCAGCTGAGAAGTTGTCACCAAGCAGAAAAAGAGCTCTCTAAAGAAACTAGATTTCTCAGAGTACATCCTTTTTGAGACATATGCCCTTGCTTACATCTGTATTCATGGCAAGCTTGAAACTTCAAAAATACTTTGGTAATGAACTCTACCCCCTCATACAACTGCCCTGACCCCGCCTTTGGAGCTCACCTTTGGAAACACCAGGAATGAAAACAATGATCTGAATGAGTGTCTATAAAAGTAAGTTACTTCTTGGATGAGAAACAATATTAAAAATGTATTCCAAAGGGTCAAAATTCCCCAGCCTGAAAACATCCAAAAATGGAGATAAGAGAGATAAACGAGAAGAAACAGAAAGAACCATGTCTATGATAGTTTTCCCCTCATTAATCCTAATTCTTCATGAGTTTGGAGAGACACAGGAGGAGTTTCCATGTGGACACATCAGGGGCTCCCTACCTGAGCTCATATCCTAATAAACCATTTTTTATTTCAAAATACCTACTTTTTCTGTTTGGTTTTGCCTGCTTAGCACCCATTCTTTCTTCTGGGAGCAGCATCCTCATGTTCCTGGAGGGGAACTACCATCTCCCACTTGTGTTCTGGGGTTTGGGAGGGGACTCTACTCCCCAGCCTCAAAGACACCTGAATGTACATAACTCTGGTCTCACCAGTGGGCATGCTCTGTTGCCTTGGCCACAGGGATTGGTTCAGGACCTGCTCACAGCTCAGCCTGGGCCACTCAAGAGGAATCTGAAGCTTCTGGGGGAGTTACCGGGAAGGTCAGCCCTCTGCTCCTGCATGTGTCTGCAGCTGCAGGAGGGGATGGTGGCAGTGGAGACTGCGATGGACACCCTGCCTCACAGAAAAGTTGTGAGATGGGCGGGGACACTGACTCCTGACTATTTGACCTTCTTTTGCCAAAGGAACAGATGTAACCTCAGCTTTCCCTGTGTGGCCAGATTGGTGCATTAAGAAACCACATTTTGGTTCTTCAAACATGGCTACCAAGACAACCTAACTGATATAATATTAATGAGTAGAATCCAGGAAAGAAGCACAAATGGCCACTCCCTATATCCTAGGGCACTGGACAGGAAATCTAATATTAGCCATGTACCTCCTAAGTCCCGTACACTGGGCGAACATTTTTCTTATTTTGAGGGGAACCATACCTGCTTCTACCCAAGTGGTCCTTCTTCCTGGAATAATCTCTCTCCTCATTTCCTCCAAGCACACTCCTACCCATCCTGCAAAACTCTCCATCACCCCCTCCTCTAGAGTTAACAGTCACCTCCTCTGGGTTCCCACGATGCCAGCCCACATCTCTGCAGTCACTTCTACCAAATCCTTGTTTTGTATCTGCCTGTATGGTGATTTTTTTATTACCAAATTAGGGGATGTTCAATGTCAAAAAGAAAAAAATTCTAACAATAGGAAATGAGATACAAAGGGAGATAAATTCTCCCTCAATCCAGTGTCTCTCCCTGGAAGTAAACATCATGAACACTCATGAATCCATTCAGATACTGTTGATTGCATTGAGATAAAATGTCTGTCACAAAACACGTGAACTCTCCAAAAACAGGGATTCGGCTTCATTCATTCTGCAGTGGTACTGTGGGTCCACTCTACCTGGATTCCAAGCCTGGCTCAAATATTTACTAGTCTGCGACTTGGGACAAGTTAATTAAACTCTTTGCACCTCCCTGTCCTCATCTATAAAATGGGACTCACACTGGTTACCTATCTTACCAGGTTCTTGTGAACATTAAATGACTTAATATAAAGTGCTCAGAACAGGGGCTAGCACATGGTATGTGCGGTGTAAATGTGTATCATGACTATGTTAGTCTCCATCTCCAGTGTCTGGCCCTAAACAAAAAGTTCTGAGTAAAGAGTCATTTCTCCGCAGTCTGCACACAGTTAAATGGACTCCACTAATTCTGCTGTCTCTCAGGCAGACTTCTGGCACTTTCTCACTGGCATTTCTTCCCCTTAACAGGATCCACTTTCATCACCACAACTATTTATTGAGTCTTTACCATGGGCCAGGCCATATTTTACCCTTTCAATATTCCTGTTAGAAGTAAGTATTCATGGGGCGTCTGGGTGGCTCAGTGGGTTAAGCGTCTGACTTCGGCTCAGGTCATGGTCTCACAGTTTGTGAGTTCGAACACCGCATCGGGCTCTGTGCTGACAGCTCGGAGCCTGGAGCCTGCTTCAGATTCTGTGTCTCCCTCTCTCTCTGCCCCTCCCCCGCTTGTGCTCTGACTCTCTGTCTCTCAAAAATGAACAAATGTAAAAAAAAAAAAAATTAAAAGAAAAAAGTACTCACTAGTGTTCATAACAGCATTATTCACTATGGCCAAAATATGGAAACAAAAAACATGGAAAAACTTGGTCAAAGTTCCCACAACTAGTAAAAGACATTAAACTCGGGGCGCCTGGGTGGCGCAGTCGGTTGAGCGTCCGACTTCAGCCAGGTCACGATCTCGCGGTCCGTGAGTTCGAGCCCCGCGTCAGGCTCTGGGCTGATGGCTCGGAGCCTGGAGCCTGTTTCCGATTCTGTGTCTCCCTCTCTCTCTGCCCCTCCCCCGTTCATGCTCTGTCTCTCTCTGTCCCAAAAATAAATAAAAAACGTGGGAAAAAAAATTAAAAAAAAAAAAGACACTAAACTCAAGCCTGTCTGACACCTAAGTACACTATCTGCCCAGTATGCCCAGTGTGTTGTAGGTGTTTAATAAATATTTGTTGGATGGACCAGATAATAGAAAGCTCTCATGACACTTTTCCCTTTTGCTATGTTTAATCAATGGCTTCCTGGAAACAGAGATGGCAAATGATAATCAAGTAAAAGTAAAAAATATGTCAGTACTAACCTTGTTCACTCCAGGGCTCCCAATCCCCAAAGGAAGCAAAATCCTTGGAGCTGCCAGTGAGACACAGTTCTCCAAGAGCAAGCATACAACAACTGCACAGGGTGGTAAGAGCTGGTGGGGGGACATTCCCTTTTCCAGTACATCAGCCACACTGGTTCTTAAAGTCAGTGAGAATCAAAAAATATGGAGATAGGTCCACAGAGCTTTGCTCAAAGAAAAGCTGTCACTTTACAGATGAAGAAAGTGAAGCCCAGAGACAGAGAGATTAATTCAATGCCCTCCATCCTACTGGTGGTATAGCAGGGGCTAGAACCAGACCTCACATTCCACTGGTCCACAAACTTGGCAGTAAGAAGACTGTGTAGCCCTGGTACCTTCAATATACACCAGGTCAAACTGGTCCTCCGTGAATAGCTGTGTGATCTTGAGCAAGTCACTGACTCTCTAGGACACTCAGTTTCTCCACTGATAAAATAAGATGTTAATTCTTCTATTTGGATTAGTAACAAGAACATAAGAAAAAAACAGAAATTATTAAGTAAAATACAGCCAATGCAATAGAAAAGTAGGCCTAGAAACAAACAATTCACAAAAGAGGGAACATAGTGCCAAAGAAAGATATGTGAACTGATGTTCAATATAATTAGTGATCAAGGAAATGCAAATCAAAGCCACAATGGGAGACAAAGTTTTTTTTAAATGTATTAGCTTGGAAAAAAATTTTAAATCTGACAATTCCAAACATTGGATTGGATATAATACAAAGGCTTTCTTATACATTGCCATTTAGAGCAAAAATTGGTGCAACCATTTGGAAGAAGTGAGACACATAAGAAAGTTCAAAGGCCACACTGTTAACAAGAGCAAAAGTCTGGCAACCACCCAAAACCTCATGAGTAGAAGAGTGAATGAATAAACTGGGATATTCCCACAGTGTAATCTTCTAGAACCATCACCATGGATGAGGTACACAGAAGTGCACAATATGGATGGATCTCAGCAAGATATTTATTACACTGAAATTGTGTCAAGTATGGCAGCCTTTTGTATAAAGTTAAAAACAACTAAAATGAAATATACACATACATCTTTATGGATGCATATAGATGCAATACAATTATAAAGAGGAAAGCCAGAGTGTAGTGGAAATGGGGTTCAGGACAAAGATTGCCTCTGTTGGGGTGATAGGGACGAGATGGGAGAGGGAGCCCTATGGGTAGATAAGAGTCCATGTCAATGCCTGAGCTTTAGTTCTAAGTCCAGGGTCGTGAGTTTTCATGGCATTATTAAAACATGGGATTCTGAGCATGTGTCATGAACCCAGAGTCACTATCCATTTAGTTCTTTGAAGCTGAGGACCAAGGGTGACAACAGGGATTCCTTCTTGGCAGGGTTGCTGGGAGGATTTAGAACGTATGGCCCAGCGCCTGGGTACCTGCACCAGAACATCCAGATCCTGGCTGGTGGTAATGGTTGAGTGTACAAGTGGCTTGAGAACAGCTTGAAGTGAGCTAAAGAAAACCAAATTTCACTCCAGCTCCCTCTGCCTCATGGCTCCACTGATTTTGTGAATCAATGCAATCTCTCCATCCTCTTGGGCATCTTGCTTTTAAAGATCACATAGCTCTGGGTCATAACAAGGCCCAGTTACTTTCAAAAGCTTCAGCCAATGTTCTCTGGAGAGTAACCTCTTCAGAGTGGTGTGACAGGCTTGTATTACCTTCCCTTCAGAAGGACCTCTCATAGTTCGGTCCCTGGCCCTGTCTTCTTGAAGGATTTCACATGGCCAGGACTTTGCTTTAAAAGAAAAACTGGCTTTCAACAGAGGTGGGGGTGGGGGTATGTTGTTGACATTGCTCTCTCACCCCACTGAAGGTAAGAGTTTTCTTTTTCCTCCCACACAACACAAGGAACAGAGAAGTCATTTAAGCCTTATAAATACTGGCAGGCTCAAAAAGCAAGTCGCCAGTCTTAAAAACATGTCTCTGTTTCCTTTGGCTATTCTGCAAATCCAGTCATATTTTCAGATAAGAAGGTAAACAGAGGGTGGAGGAGATTAAGAAGGCCTGTCTTAGGCCAGTATCTTTATAGAGAGACTTCGAGAAGAAATGTTACTGGAGTCTTTCCCTTTCAGGGAATAGGATAGTAGCTAAACCCATAATAGCCCCCAAACCTAGGAGGGTGGTAGAAGTAGGCACTTCTCTCTGCACCTCCAAGAAAAAACCAGAACACCAGTGAATAGGGTGCCAGACATATTTGTGCCAGATCCCAGTCTCGGGACTTAGAGGCAGGGAACAGGGTGGAAAAGGAAATTGGTAGAGTCTGTAGGGCTGCCTCTATCCACTACTTGGATGGAATTGGCTGCCTGGAGAGGTAATAAGTCCATCATCTCTTTGAAAAAGAAACAAACCCACACCTTGTGGTAAGCTTCTCTTAGCAAGGATGCTGAGGAATGTTCTGAAGGTGGTAGAACCAGATCGGAAGGTTGAGGCTGGGGAGATAGGAAGGATACAACAGAAACCCTCTGAAACTAAAGGCAGAAGTTGGCCTAACTCAAGGGTGGGTTCACGGCTTCTACAGTATTCTCAAAGAAACATGTCACCCTAAGAAAGATAATGAACCAACAGACTAGGTGATCTTCAAGGTTTCTGACTCTGTCAAATCCCAGGATCTGTGATCCTTTAGGTCTCTGAATTCAGGGTAAGGCATGTAGATATTTCATGAGACTTAAAGATGTACCCTAAGTGGCATGGGAGCTCCATAAAGGCAAGGATTTCTGTGTGCTTCCTTTACTGTGCTGCACCACTCGCATTGACAACGGTGGTTGGCACATACTTGGGAAATATCTGTTGATTTATGTGCATGAATGAACCCTAGTCAAAGCCTCTACTTCTTTTCCTTTGTGACCCCTGGACAAATGCAGTCTCTCATCTGGCTGGCAGTGGTGATGGCTGGGCCTTGGCAAATGCTCATCTTTGGACCTTATCTGCACAGATTCAAAGAGTCTCCCCCATGATTCTAGTGATAATCTCATCTGGAATCTAATGTCAGCTCCTGATTACTCAGTCTGATGGAGAAACCCTGAAATGTCCCCCTACTTCTAGCCTGGAAAGAAAGGTGTTAACTGTGGCCCTGGACACCAGCTTTATAAAAGGCTTCTGATGCCCCTGACTTCAATCCTTCCCATGTCGCTGATATTGAAACCTAACTGTGTTGATATTGGTCTCTAAGGTAAACAAAGCTTTACAGAGGAAATGTTTGGAACTAGAGATTCCTGTTTGCTCCAAGTTTGGACTAATGGCTGGAATAATGAACATTTCCATTCATTTCCTTTTAAAGTACCACTGATAATGTAGCTAAGTGGAGAGTCCTAAACCATTCCTATTGGTCACTTACCAAAAACAGTTTCTGAAATACAATCGATACTTCCCACCCCTGTGGAATTTCATAGAGAGAAGGCCAAGAACTATTCCTGTGTGAAGGCCTCAAGACCCTGAGAGGAAGAGCAAGGAGAGAAGGGGGAAAGAAGAGAAGGTTAAAAAACGAGAGAGTGACAAATAGCAGTGGCTAATCTGAATTGCTAATCTCCACTCTGATTATGGGCCTGTCACAAAATTAAGCCTTTTAAATATATTAACTCATTAAGCCCTTTCAACAGTCCTGTGGGAAAGGTTCTATTTATCCCATTATAGATGGGAAAACTGAGGCCCAGAGACTTGCTCAAGGTCACACAGCAGAGGTGTGACCAAACTGGGATTTGTACGAAAGCCTGTGCTCTTAACCACCGGCTTGCACTGTCTCTCTTCATGCCCTAATTCTGCTCCTCTTTCTCTTTACCGTGTGTTTCCTTCGCCACCTATGAGGATGGTTTGACTTAAACAGTGACTCAGAGCCTGGAGAGAAGAGAAAGCAAGCCTATGAAACAGGGCACTCAGGGTGGTTCTATATGGGTGGGTTGTAGATTGCAAAAGCTAGAGATAGAAGTGGAGCTTTGTGGGTAGGCCAGGGAGCTTGACCAGGGCCAGGGCAGGATTTGATGTGGAGGAAAAGCATGGCCAGGACTGTGTGTTGGAAACACACGCTGATTGTGGCGTGCCAACCCTCAATGGGCCCGAGCAAGACAGACACCGCTGCATTGAGGAAGCCGTCTGGCCCACGGCATTCCCGGAAGGGGCGAGCCTGGCAAACCTCAGCCTCGTAACCCAGTCTGGGAAGCCGGCCCCTGTTGGGTTTGGCAAGGAGGCATTTGTGAGCTCAGCAGGAGAGAATGCGGAGTGTCACTGGTTTAGAGAGGAAAAGAATCTGCTGCACCAAGATGACAGCTGGGCCATCACACAGAAAGGCTTGGCAGTGCGTCTGGGCTACCTTTGTTTCTAACACGTGTGGTATCACATCCGAACCAGAGTCAGGCTCCTCCATGGTACATGGGGGCATAAAGCTCTGAAAATGATCTCTGTGAATCTCGTTATCCCGAGTGTGGTCCAGAGACCAGCCGTGTGGGCATACCCGGGAGCTCATCAGGGATGCAGATTCTCAGGCTCCACCCAGGCCTGCTGAATCAGAACCTTTAAAGTCAGAGAGGTGCTGTCCTAGACATGCCCTGACCTAGGATCAGAATCTCTGGAGCTACATTTCTCAAATCTGCCTGACATATAAGCTCCCCAGGTGAATCAGATACAGGCTGAAGTTTGGGAACCAACACAGGAAACCTGTGAAATGTCATAAGGCATTGAAGCCTCATCTCTCAAATGCCTCGCTGACCCAGAAAATTCCCTTTGAGCTAGCATGGAAAATATCATTAGTTGATTTGCAGTCCATCTACTTGTAAAAAAGGATTTATGACAGTTCGTGAACAGAGAAGATGGTTAGTGAAGCAGCATCACAGACTGGATTGCAGGGAAACTCCACCAGCCCACAACCCACTAAACACCTTTCTCCATACGTGCGGCATGACGGAGCCTAAAATCCCGCCGCTGGGTTTATCCCTGTGCTTCTTTTTAAAATTATAAGTTTTCCTTGGAGGAAAAGGCATTTTTACGTTCAGAGTAAATTGCTGTTGACTTTTCAAAGCCTGCTTTCCTGATGGCAATCTGTGAGCAAGTTCTGTCATTCTACCTCCAAAGAAAATCTCTAGGGTTCCACTTCTCTCCACCTCCACAGTGGCACTGGATCTCACCTGCAAAGACCTGACAAGACCTTCCCACATGGTCTATTTCTGCTTCTGTCCCCTCTGATCTCTGTTCCACACAACTCTCAAGGCAGTCACTGAAGGAGGGAAATCACATCATGTCACATCCCAGCCTAAAGCCAAAACCTGCCTGTATCAGTTTCCTTCAGCTTCTGTAACAAATTACCACAAACATGGTGGCTTAAAACAATAAAATTTATTATCTCACAGTTCTGGAGACCAGAAGTCCAAAATCTGTATCACTGGGTTGAAATCAGCATGTTGGCAGGGCCATGCCTGGAGACTCTAGAGGACAATCTGTTCTTTGCCTCTTGCAGCTTGTGGAGGCTGTCTGCCTTCCTTGGCTTGTGGCCACATCACTCCAATCTCTGCCTCCATGGTCAAAATGCATTGTCCTCTTCTGTCTGTCCACTTTCTCACTGCCTCCATCTTTATAGAAATACATGTGATGGGGGCGCCTGGGTGGCTCAGTCAGTTGAGCATCCAATTTCGGCTCAGGTCATGATCTCCCTGTCTGTGAGTTCAAGCCCCGTGTCGGGCTCTGTGCTGACAGCTCAGAGCCTGGAGCCTGCTTCAGATTCTGCGTCTCCCCCTCTCTCTGCCCCTACCCTGCTCATGCTCTGTCTCTCTCTCTCTGTCAAAAATAAATATTAAAAAAAAAAAAAAAAAAGAAAGAAGTACATATGATGGCACCCAGGACCACGTGGATAGTCCAGGATAATCTCCCCATCTCAAGATCCTGAATTTAACCACATCTATAAAGTCTGTTTTTGTCATATCAGATAATGGGGACAGTTCCAGGACTAGGGTGTGCCTATCTCTGGGGATCAATCGGACTACCACACTGTCTTTCCATTGCACTTGATGAAATCCAAAGTCTGTACTGTGGCCCCTAAGGTCTCATGTGACCTGGCCCCAATCCAACTCTGAGACCTTCTCCTGCTCCACTTTCCTCGTTTTCCAGCTGATTCCTCTGGTCTGCTTTTAGATCTTAAAGTAAGTACGTCCCTGCCACAGAGCCTTTGGTCTTGCTGTTTCTTTTGCCTGCAGTGTTACCACTCTGGGCCTCATTTGCTGGATGAATGAATGCATAAATCAATGAGTGAATGTCTTATTCCTAAAAACTCAGGTAACAACATGATGGGGAAAGTAGAAATAGCAGCATGGGCAGAAATGAACTTCATCTACCTCTCAATTTTTCCTAGAAATTATTTGGCTAAAGATGCTTCACCTACTCTTTTTTCAGTTGCCAAACACTTCAAAATACCCACACCTCTTAGGCACCGGAGGCTCCCTAGAAAGGAGGTGCCTTAGATGGTTGTAGCCAAGGTGGAACTGGGCACCAATAGGAATAATATCACACGGAACCATCCCCACTCTCCTCATTCTTGAAGAAATAAGACAGTCCAGGGTACACAAAGCTATTTTGACTTCCAGCAACAATTTCGATGATGTTTCTTCTAGTGGTCAATGAATGTTCACTGTTGATTTTAGTGGCAATTTTACAAAGGCCACTGCTAATGGCTGCATCCTGCCCTGGAGACAGCATGCCTGCCAGTGGTTAAATGACCTTTAATTATCTCCTGATTCTGAGAGAAGGTCTATCATTAAGTGGAATTTCTTGCATGCTATTATGATGAAAATGTAAACAGAAGTTCTTCCTGCCCCAGAAAGAAGTAGTCTGAGTCCCATATAGTTATATAAATTAATAGTGGTCACTACATTATAGGTAGTAGGTAGTCTAGATTGACCAACTCATTTTCTTTTTAAAAAAATTTTTTTAACGTTTATTTATTATTGAGAGACAGAAACAGAGCATGAGCATGGGAGGGGCAGAGAGAGGAGGAGACACAGAATCCAAAGCAGGCTCCAGGCTCTGAGCTGTCAGCACAGAGCCCGATGCAGGGCTTGAACTCACAAACTCCAAGATCATGACCTGAACCGAAGTTGTACGCTCAACCGACTGAGCCACCCAGGTGCCCCTGATCAACTCATTTCCTTCCAGTTTTCCCAGGTCTTTCTCCACTAGCACTTTAAATCCTGAATCCCAGGAAACCCCTTAGTCTCAGATACACTGGGACGACTGATTGCCCTAGTGGTAGCTAACAGGCCTACCTACCCCTAACACTTGTGGGACATAAGGAAAAACGGTATAAGTAGAGGCCCATGGGGTGTATGTCTAAATATACACAAGTTATAAATCAAGCTAACATACTGCTAAATAAAAATATATTCTATCCTCCTACCCGACAATTCTTCAAAACAACCTAGAAGGCTGAGTTTGAGTTCCCAGCTCTTGGACTTCCCTCTGGTTTCTGGACTGTCACCACTTTCTCTTTCTGCTCCTAGCTCTGCCCCACACCCCAAGGGGTCTTGCTTAAATAAGTGAAGATACTCAAACTCCATCCACATCCCATAAGCAACCACCTCTTGGTTTCCTCCTGGGCCTAGGGGTAAAGTGTGACAAGATTCATCCTTGGAGGAGAATGGCCCTAGGGCAGAGGCCCACCCTGTTCTACAAATGAGACTGGGGCCATTTACGAAGATAATTCTGGGGTCCATGGAACCTAAGCCTGGCCTGAAAGGAATGGACCTGAAAGGGAGGACCAGGACCAGACAGGGTTTCAGGATAGGAGCCACTTTTGCCTGCTGGCAGTCATCACTCACTAGAGTCCCCTTGACATTCATTAGAAACGATGGGATAATTTCCAATTTCCATATACACCACCAGGGCCTCCTGGGCACAGGTTAGAGTTGTTCAACCAGGAGAAATAAAGTTTGAGCAAAACGTTACAGATGCCCTGAGACTGTTCCTAGAAAGAACTGAGGCCATCACTAGAGAAAACAAAATTATAGGACAGTAGGGAAAAGAAGTCCTGTATCAAAGAGGAATAACTACTTAAAAAAACGGCTCTCTTGCCTGGAGATTGATAAGTGTCTGCCAGAGAGGGGAGACTGGGAGTTTGAATGTCATCCTTCTGAGTCCATACTAATGCAGGATTTCTGTTTTCCTTCAGGGGATTTACTTTAATAGATGATGCAGACCGATCCAAATATCAGTGCATGCTGAAAATTACCTGTCTGTTCCTACAGTCTTGATCATGTGAGTATAGCAAGTATCAGGCAGCCAGTATTACAAAATTAACCACACAGAAGTGATAGGATATGATATGAGATGGTGGAAAAGATCACCAAGTTAGAAAATACGGAGGTCTTAGTTAAAAGCATAGTGTCAGATAAGTTGGGTTTAGATAATTCCTCTGCCAATTAATAACGGTGAGACTGCAAGTGAGTTACTTTGCATATTTGAACCTTGTTTTTAACTCCTAAGCAAAATCAGGATCTCAATAGCACCTATTACATGCGACTGGTATGAGGATTAATTCAGATAAAGCGTATTAGGAACCCAACCATTGTCTCTAACATTCTAAGTATTCCAAAATATTGCTTACTAGGAGAAATGATGGTAGGGGTGCCACTGATGGTAAAGGCTGGATTGCACTAGTAGAATACTACTAGTTAGTGTCCAGAAGAAGTAATACTACTGTAGTAATACAGAAGAGAGGCAGATTACATGGATTCTGAGGCTCACGGTTCTTGGGTCTAGAAAGGAAATTCTTCAAAGATAATTAAGATACTTAAGAATAAGGGGATGATGTATGGACTACACCTGTGGCAACTGCGGAATACCAAACAGGACTGACAGGGAGACACAAGGAAACATGACTCACGCATACCTTCACTGAGAATACATGGCACAAACTTAGTGTCAATGAGCCCGGAATCATCTCAGACCACGTGGGGGACACCAAGAGAAGTTGCTGAGGGAGCTCGCTGTTGTATTCACAGTTGTACAGACTCAAGCTGAGTCATCACAGCAGTTCAGTAATATCTCAAGTGATAGAAGACAGATCACTCACTGGCAAGCCTGAATCAGCACCAGGGCAAGCAACTATCCCCATCCGTGGCCAAACTTAGGTACCACTCAATGTGCAGATGAATCATTTCTAAATTTAGCACAAAGATTTCCAAATTATCCCAATATGATCTAACATCTGGATGGGAGATATTTATTATTGAGTTCATGTTCGAGGAGGGGACATAAGGAGAGAGAAAAAATAGAGAGAAGGCTATGTTCTCTAAGAAAACTATTTTCTTTTGAAATAGGGGACTATTTTTGCAAAAATGACTGACTCACATTATTTTTTCATCACTGAAAAGGAAAGAGAGCATGTGTAATGGATTGCTTTACACTAAATAAAGACATCCTGTGGACATGAGGCTTTCTAATTCCATTTTATATTATTCTAGCTACATTTAAAATGCACATACGAGCATAAGATTGATTCATTTCTGCGTTGGATTGCCTAAGGTCTTTCTACTGTTACAAATAACTTCCCGCAAAGCTTTCTCATGCCTTCTGGGATGCAGGAACAGAGTTCACCCCAAGATGCTCTCTGACCTGATCACCCCAAGTTCTTGCTCTTTTTCCCATGGGCTGTGAGGCTCAATGCAGAGCTCTTGGTTCTTTGGGAGTAGAGTAGGAAGGTCCAAAGGCTCTCTTTGCCCTGGCTTCTCAACACCTTTTGTTACAGAGTTTCCACTTCCTGGGCACAAAGGGGGAAAACATTCATGGTTATTTCCATGAGCTCTAGAATCAGACAGAACGGTGTTCAAGTCCTGGCTCTGCCAATTCACTCTATGTGACCAACAAACAAGCTGTTTATCCTCTTGTGAGCCTCAACTGCCTCATCTGTGAAGTGGGAATATGTAGAGACACTAACTCAGGAAAGATTAGGTGTTGTCTCAGTGGCTGTCTACATCGCAAGGGCTCCACAAAGCTAGCTCTTATTCTTTCTAATGGAAGAGTGTTTGGAGTTATGTATTTAGACACCCAGGAAGTTAAGCCACCGGGATCTGATGTTTTAGGTAATGGAAAACTGTAATCTCCAGCCAAACTGAACTTCTTTTGCCTCAGGGTTCATGCTTTTCCTATCATAATGCTCCCCGTTCATCACCTTTTGTTGCAATTGCTTGTTTAGCATCTCTTTTTCCCAGGAGACTTGATTCTGTGAATCTGTTTTCACTGTGCATGTCTGATACCCAGGAGAGCTCTTGGTACAGAAAGAGATGTGCAAAAGTCATTCAGTGAATGAAAGACTGAACAACCAATGAACCAATGAAATGACTGAGTAACTGATAGAACCACAGACCAAATGACTGAATGATCAACTGAGTGATCAAATGAACAAATGAATGAACTAATGAATGAATGACTGACATTGGTCATGTAAATTCAACAGGATGTGAAAATACTTTCCTGGGGCACCTGGGTGGCTCAGTCGGTTAAGTGTCTGACTCTTGGTTTGGGCTCAGGTCATGATCTCACAGTTTGTGAGTTCGAGCCCCACATCCGGCTCTGTGCTGACAGCGTGGAGGCTGCCTGGGATTCTTTCTCTCTCTCTCTCTCCCTCTCTCTCTCTCTGCTCCTCCCCTGCTTGCTCACTCTTTCTCTCTCACTCTCAAAATAAATAAATAAATTAAAAAAAAATAAATTTAAGATCTCGTGGTTTCGTGAGTTCAAGCCTCGCATCAGGCTCTGCTCTGGCAGTCTGTAGGGGAGAAGACCTGTGAACATATGACAGACCCTGCTTGGGATTCTGTGTCTTTCTCTCTCTCTGCCCATCCCCCGCTCACACTGTCTCTGTCTCTCTCAAAACAAATAAATAAACTTAAAAAATTAAAAACAAAAAGAAAATACTTTCCTAGTGTGACAAAAGATGAGACTACTAAATAAAGAATTTAAACTTGGAAAAGTAAGGTCTTTAGGGGGATACAGAACACCTGTTTTTTAATATCTCAGAGTTCAATTCACCCACCCCCACCAACGATAGGATGGGTGGTAATACCCTACTGAAAAACATTACTCATTCCACACTCACACAGCCCTTAAATTGTACATCCTTCCCACCCTCCATCATAATCCAGAATCTGTTTGACAGTTTCTGGTCTCAGCGTGTCTATCTGTGTCAGATGACATCATGGCCAAACCATGTGTCTTGGGCTGTGAGAACAACTTGGGAAATCAACAGGAAGCCCCAGATCTTCCAATGCCTAATTTCTGATAACTAAGAATCTTTCCTGAAATCTCCCATCTACCGTTTTCTTCTCAGTGAGCTCATCTAGTCTTTCCAGAAAGGCTGATCAGTGGCAAGGCATTGCTGGACTTCGTCAGGGGGATTTGGTGTCTTCATACCTTGTTCATCAGCCACAGGACACACTCATCTTTCAAGAGTTCTGGAATTCTGCCCATGGATGTCTGAACACTCCACTGCAATCCCAAAGGACCTCTTAGAATGTACATGTTTAGCCACAGAGGATCCAAACTTTTTAAATTAAAACCTGCCTCCCATGAACATACTTAAAATGACCGTTGAACAGTATTTTGACAGTCCTATCATCCTCTAAGAATCTGTGATTGTAACAAAATACATGGAACACTAAGGTGTAAGGGAGTGGGGGGCGGGAAAACTCCCAAATCCAGGCTGATGACAATGTTAAAGGTCACTAGGAATATTTTCTAAGAGAACCAAGCATGGTAACCACTTGCCTAGAAATTAGTTAAAAAGTAATTATACAGTTACCACACCTTTTCCATGCTGGGCAAGAGATTGAATACTTGGTACATACATTAGCACATTTAATCTGCCTAGGAGTCCTAGGATATTGGTATCACTGTTTCCATTTATAGATAGGTAAATTGAGGTTCCCAGTGGGTGTCCATGCAGGGATTTGAACCAAATGCCCCTGACTTCAAAGCTGATGCTCTTACCCCTCCACAGGTTGCAACACAGTTACCAAGATAGGGGAAAGGATGGCTATTGACAAAGTGGAATGGAATGGTGGAATGTAACTGGGGCCAGATAAAATAGTCCCTAAAGTCTGGGGGAGAGAAGACCTATGAACACATGACAACAGTTTTCTAACAGATCAACTGTCACTATTCAAGAAAGAGAGAGCCCTTCAAAGACATTGCAAAGGCTAGAAAAAACACGTAGGTAACAGCTCTAGGAAGGCAGATGTCAGCCAAGGTAACACAGAACCTTCTAACAATGAGAGATGTCCCAAACTGCCAGATTGGCCCAGTAAGAGCCTGTGTTCTCAGACATGGAAAGCATCCAAGCAGAGGGTAGGTGCCGCATGGGTGGGAATGGGAACTTGGAGGTTCTGGCCCTCTTGTTTTTTTGGGGGGTAGATGCCCACTCATCAGCTGACAAGTTTACCCTTGCCTGCACCTGATCACCATGTGCAAGTAAAACAATGCAGAAACAGTCTAATGCAAGTTTCATCTCTGAGGCTAAGGAAAGGAATAGCAGGGAACTGTTACTCTGAATCTATTTGTGGATTTGAAGACATTCCAAGGGACAGAAAACTTGGGAAAGGAAGGAAACCATGGGTATTAATTACTTCATATCAAGCAATGGGTTGGGTGCTTTGCACATGCCCCCTCATAAAGCAGGGTGCTACCCTCTGGAAGTAGGGCTGATCATTTCCGTCTTACAGCTAAAGCAGTCTAAGAGAACAGTTAATTTGCCCACAGCCACATAGCTAGTAAGTAGTATAATCAGGGCTCAAACTCAGGATATTGGTATCACTGTTTCCATTTTACAGATAGGTAAGTTAAGGTTCCAAACCCTCACTCTTTTCTCAACAGTTTTCTGCCAAACCCAGCAGCAAGAGAAGCATTTTGCTGCATCTTGGCTGCAAAGTTGATGCAGGTCAGCAAATTACAGCGATTCAAGAGGGTCTACCTCAGTAAAGGGCTCCAAGTCCCCCAGCGTCTCACATTCAAGCCTTGTCCCCAAAGACACAAGACTGGCTTTATGTCAGCTGGAACCCTGGCATGGGAACAGAACATTTGGAAGGGCCGTCAGGCGTAGACCAAACTTTTGCATATGACCCACATTCATTCCTCACAATGAGCCCCACTGTGACACAGGAGAGTGCCGAGGCACAAGGGAGTTATGCACCTAAAGCCACTGTCAATGGCCATGGGCAGCCTCCTCTTCATGACTCTAGAGCAGCTGTGGCAGTCTTGCCCTGGGGAAGGCCCCCAAATTTGTCTTGTTTCTCCCAACACCTCCAACTGGTCTTCCTATTCTAAGCGTTTGCAAAGCTCCAAATCATTTTAACTAATTCACATGCCAAGAGCAGAAAAGACCACATGAGAAACCCAGAGGGTGTTCTGTATCTCAACAACCCAGCAAAGGCTACAATGAGATCATCTCTAAAATCCACTCTGTTTCAGTACAGGTTAGGGCCCTGGCTAGACACACTTGAAGGGGTGACTGAAGGAAATTTAATAAAGGCACTCTCAGTGAAGGAGAAAACAAAGTTCAAAGGACTCACTTGAGAAGAGGAAGCACCCTGAGGCCAGTGACAGCAGGAAGCAGGGACCACGCCCAGGCCTGAAGCAGCCACGGGAGAGAGCTGTCCCCAGGCTGACAGGAGCTGTGGCTGTAGGTAGAAGAGCAAGACCATCTCTAAAATCCAGGCCAACAAGGCGGAAGAGGGGAGATTAAATACTCACACCCCTGATCTCCTACTAGTCTCCTGCTTCCAGGAAGACAGCAAAGGGGCCCGAGAGTGGAGACCCATATGAGTCTCCAGGTACAGAGCAAAGAGTGGATATGGAAGAAAACACAAAAAATACCCATTACAACCCTGAAAGGTGAGGAGCCCATTCTCCCTGTCTTAGTCCAAGCTAAGCCCTTACTGTAAAGCCAGACATCTTGTGAGTGATCCCAGTCGGGTTTGGATCCTAACTAGCTATGAGGCTTTAAGCAGCTTAAATAACCCAGCGGGGCTCCATTCTCTTACCAGCAAATAGGCAAATACATTGTCCGTATGCCTGCACCCATCCCTGTGACAGAGCTAAAACACATGCAGAGATTTTCTGGGTCTAAATCCTGGCTCTTCACACTCTCTCACTGACCTGGCAAATAAAGGGAAGGGCTCCATTGCACCATCAAGTGGGATATGTATCTGATATTCAGAGCAAATTTATCGCTGCCTCCTAGTAAATAACACATTTGAGTCACAAGTGGCCTTAGCGATGATGGCCAGCCATATCATTTTAGGAGAGCTAGGATCAAAATGTAGGGCTCTGGACTCCTGATCCAGTGCTCCTTCACAATGGATAGATTCTCCTTGGGTCCTTCAGAGTCCCAGTCAAAGTTAGGCTACAAAGCAGGAGAATGCTTGGGTCCAAAAACCATGTTTTGTTTTTATCCAGATGTTTTGACCTTATAGACAAAGCCTTTCCTGATCTAGGAATCCATCCAAAAATCTGGAAAAAATTAGATAGTTATTCTAAAATTAAAGTCACTGTAAGAATGGCAGGAAATAAACCAAAATATTTAAGTTGTGAACAAGTCATATATACTTGGTATAAATGATGGTCCAAGTTGATACAAATTAAGACGTGTAAGTGGTTCATGGTATATTTGTATCAATTAATATTAATATATTAAAATATATCAGATGGTTCAGGGATTATTTGTATCAATCAATTACTGCACATCAAAATATATCAGGTGACTCATGGATTATTTATATATACCTATTCTTGGGTGCTGGGTGTTTTAATGAACACAATAGGTCTAAAAACTCATAACCAAATAGAAGCCATCACTCATGTTTGCATACTAAAACAACTGAGCCACACCTGCTACAATGTAACAATAAAAACATCATCATTGTGAGGCATTAATTATTGGCAAGTTCCTAAAGTGTCTGGCATGAAGCCAAAAGATCTGTATTCAAGGTTTGCTTGGCTTCTTTCTACCTTTGTGACTTTGGCTAAATCACTTGCCCTTCCCAGTGTAAGTAGAGTAGAGTTGAAACAGAGTAGACCAGACATGTAGTTATTGGTTTTCAGACCCTTGGTCTTTCCACCTGATAACAAGCTAGGTCTCTGTTAGTACCTTTTGGGCATCCTTGCTGTAAATTAAATAGTAAATCAGATACTGTCATTCCCTGCCCTTGCTTAAAACTCTGTAACTGCTCTGTTCAATATGGTAGCCACTGCCCACAAGTGACTACTAAGCATTTGTAGTGTGGTTAATCTCAACACAGGTGTACTGCAAGTATAAAACACACACCAGATTTCAAAGACACAGTACCAAAAAAAGAATGTAAAATATCTCAGTAATACCGTATATCAATCACAGGTAGAAATGACAACCTTCTGGATATACTGGGTTAACTAAAACATGTTATAAATAGTTCACCCATTTCCTTTTACCTTTTTTTCATGTGGCTACTAGAAATGTTTAAATGACTTAGTTGACACACATTATGTCTCACATGGAAAGCACTGACCTATAATTTCCCACTCTTCCCAGAAAAGAATTTAGCCTCCGTAGCAAGGTCCAATGTGATCCAGTTACCAAATACCTCTCAGGTCCCCTGATGTATTCTCCCTGTCCCTCACTGCCCTCCAACCACAGCAACCTTATGATCTCTCAGACACAGAAAACCTGTACCCCCCTTAGAGTCTTTTCACTTATGACTCCATCCTTCTGAAATGTTCTTTCCATGGAGACTCTACTCACAGCTGACTCATTCTCCTTCTTCAGGTCTTAGCTCACATGATCCCTTCAGTCAGGCCTTCCTGGACCATCTGACGTGAAAGGACCACATATCCAGTGAATGTCTTTTCCATGTACTTTCTCCAAGGCAATCACTGCCATCCTCAATTACCTTATCTAATTATCTGTTCACCTGATTAATGCCTGTCTCCCTCCACTAGAATAGAAGCTGTGTGAGGGCAGGAACCTTTTCTGTCTTATTCATGGTGTGCCATATCTCAGCTCAGGGCCTCCTAACCCATTGTAGTTCTCAGTTCAATGTTTGTTGAATGAATGAATGAGTGAACAATGAAAAAGGCAGGAGACAGAGTGAAAAATCCCAGTTAGGACAAACCCATTGGTAATGACAATAACAACAACACCATTTTCAAGTGCTTAACTTTTTCCCCATAATCAATCCTTAAGATTCATTTGAGAGGTAGAGCAGTACAGTTGAAAGGACACAGTTTGGAGTTAGAAATCCTGAGTTCAAATTTTAGCTCTGCCACTTACTGGCTATGTGACCCTGGATAGAGCTTGACTGTCCAATATCTCCATTTTTCTCCCAGAAAAATAATTAGAATTATTATGGAATAATTAGAAGTATTCTGTGATTGTCTTGAAGTTCAAGTAAGAGAAGAACTTTGTCAGCTGGAGAGGTCCAATGATGTTTATGACACCAAAACATTCTTGAAAGGGAAGGATTAGGTTATGCACCTGGGGTGTCCCCAGTACCCAGCACAGAGCTTGGCTAAGGCAGGTGCCCCCAAATTGCTTGAAGGATGAATGAAGCTTCTGATAAGCCCTAGCACCACAAAGCAATGAGCATTGGGAAAATCAGATCTCTCACTGTTCCTACCTAGAAATGACAGTCCACTTTCTTCCAAACAGAAGCAAAAGGATCTCAGAGCTAGAGTGAAGCTGAGGTGTAATGGTCACATTTCCTCCTTTTTCCAGAACAGTCCAAAAATATAAGTCTGTCCAGCTATCCAGCCAAGACTCTGAACTATAGGTCCCCTGGAACATTTGGCTCAAGAGAAGGGTTTGAAGAGTCAAAGTCAGCATCTTTAGCTGGGGACAGAATAAGTACTAAGCAGGGACTGGGGGGGGGGTGCCTTTCTGCCCACAACAGGTTATTTTCCAGAAAAAAGAGACTGAGCCACCACAAGCAGTAGCTCCTGATTCTCACAAGAGCCACAATATCTGCCTCCTTAAATGACACTGGGGCCAAGGGTAAAAATATGGAGAGGAAGAGGGTCATGTGTTTGGAGCTATACAGTGTTAAAGTTAATACAATTAGAATTATTCCATGAAACAATAATTTCTCAAGATGGGGCAAAAGGGTGGCTGAGAAAGGAGTGAGAAATGACTTCACTGAGAAGGCTTCTGCCCAGTTTGCGAGGGATAAAGCCTGTCTTTGTTATTCTCCTGGCTTCTGTTCCTGTAACTCTGAAATACAAAGGCTTCTGGCATGACATCCCAGTTCAGCACTTTTGTTCCTAGGATTTGCTACTGAATGGGCTATTCACATGGAAACTCTTTCAGGCCAGTCTTCTGTTGGCCACCGTTTATTTATACACGGGTTTACTGTGCAGCCCACCTTGGAAGTTTGGACAAACTAAACCAGGTGTAGCACTGCACCGTTTCTTCCTAGCCCTGCCTGCCTGCTCAAAGCTGATTAAAAGACAGAACCCAACCTGCATTCATTCAACACATGTGTTCCAAGTGTCTGTCACATGCTAGGTGTTGGGACTACAGCTGGGAGCAAGCAAGACAAACATCAATTCCAGCAGATCCACGAAGGAGGAAAATGGGGAATCACGAACAGAAAGCCAGCCTTTTCCAGGAATGTAAAAAAGGAATCATAATTTGGGATCATTGGTTAAGATTTGGGATTGCTGGGGATGATGATGATATGTTAACAACCAAACTGGAGGAGGTTTTAAGAAGGAAAGTATCTCCAATAAGAGAGGAAGCCCTAGAATGTGACCTGCAGCTCCCCCATCCTCCCAAATAAGTCACATAAAGTACTTTAAGACCACTCCCCCCCACCCTTTCAGTCTCCCTGCAACCTGGTTTATGTTTAGCCCACCTGAGTCCTGGTAGAAGAGGGTACTCATTTCTGGCAGTGAGTTACAGGACCGAAAACCTCACGAAACAGCAGTATTCTCCCCAGGGTAAAAAGGGGTTGGGGTTTAGTCCTCTGTCCGGGCAGGGAAAATGCCCCCAGGACCCCAGGTTTGTAGAACCCGCTTAATAAAGATGTGGAGTTATAGGCACACAGCACGGCACTGCGAGGGAAGACCTGGCTGATAATGTCTTACAGGACCTGTTATGCTAGACATGGCCAGACACTTTGCCCCAGGGATGTGAGAAATCCACAGAGGGAAGCTTGCTGGTCCAGATCTCCATAACCCAATTTTCTGAGTTTAACTAGAATTTCCTGGTTTATGGCTTGCTATAATCCCATGCCCCTTCTTCCCAGGTAAGCGCTCACTCTCACTAACTCAGAGTTTAAAGCCTTGCTGAAGAGTTCAACTTTGGACCAGTTATCCTCTCTGATCCTGTGTCCTCATGTACCAAATGCGAGTGAAAATCACCGTCATTATCATCACGGCAACAAGAACACCTTAAGTACTCACGAAACTAGAAAGAAAATGTGCATCTCAGCGCTTATTTAAAATCAGAATTGTATTCTCCTCGTCGCTGAATTGGGAGGGTGTACTCTAACACAACTTATGGAAGGCAGATTCATATAATTTAGAAACCTCCATTTAAAAACAAAAAAACAACAACAACAACAAAAACTTAACTCCGCTGGACTCTCACCTCTTGTCTGCTCACTGGAGGGAGGACTTGCCCGGGTTTGGGAAAGTTAGCAGGCCCAGTCGGTGAGACTGAATACCACCTGCCTCCCCCGCCTCGCCCCGCAACACCCCCCTCCCGCCCGCCCTCCAGAACAAGGCAGAAAGGGTGGGAAGGGGAACACGCTCAGCATTTATTTTTGGACCCAACTCACTAAAAATACCTCGGCCTACCAGTTTGATCACTCTCCCCTCTGACCTGAATGGATCGCGGGGCCCAGCAGCCCGCCCCACCCTCTGCCCGTTGTCCTTTAAAGGAGAAGGGCGTGGGGACGGATTCCTGCAGCTCACTCGAGGGACTGATGAGAGCCGCCCGGACGGGCAGGGGCCGCGGCCGCACTGACGTCAGGGCAGCGCTCGCGCCGCAGCAGCCGCCCAGCGCGGCCCTGGCCGCCCAGAGGGAGGGGGTTGAGCCGCGCGCTGCGATTGGCTGGCCGAGCGCGAGCGCTGGCGAGGATTGGCTGGCGCGGTTTTAGAGGGAGTCCCGCTCTCCAATTAAAGGACCTCGCGGCGCCGGGCTGAGCGCAGAGCTCCCCCTGGGCCCGCGAACCTGGCCATTCAGCCAGCGCTGCCCCCGCTGCGCGCCCTAGCGCCTCTGCGGAGAAGCCAGGCGCTGTTCCTGCACCACAGAAGATGGCAAAGGTGGCTAAGGACCTCAACCCAGGAGTTCAGAAGGTGAGCTGCTATCTGTCTGTACTTAACCCACATTCTACCTTTTCCTTGTGCCCCTCTCCCAGGTTTCGCGGAGACTTCCCCAGACGTAAGTAGAAGGAAATTCATTAAATTCCAAGACTTCCCAGAAAACAAGTTGGGAATACATATTTGAGCCAATAGGCACACACCCTAAAACTTACTCTTAAAAGCCATTGTGTAAAGTATTTGCAAAGAATCTTAGTTCTTCGGTGATGCTAATTAAAATTTAAATAAAACTTTTTTTTTTCTTTTTAAGAGTAATTCTGTTGTCTGAAACGAGGGGGGGAAAAAAACCCTACCTCCTCCCACCCCATCTTCCACCTCCCGGAATTGAGGTGAAGGCTTGGGGGAGAGTAACATTTACTCACAAGGAATCTCCCTTTTGGCTGTCTGTCCTCCTAGTATTTTGTGTTTTTCGCACACACACAAACACACACACACACACACACACACACACACACACACACAAACACACACACACGTTTCTTTAGTTGGTGATGTTGGCAATGGCAGCAGTGCCAGCACAGGGGAACTAATTTCTGTCCCCAGGGTCTGCACGTTTCCCTTTCAGGAAGGGCTGGCCCAGAGCCCAGAAGGTCACGGGTGAATTACTGCAGGAGAGGCCCTCAGCTGTGCCTGTAGCTCCAACACCCACCAGCTACTTACCTGGATGCAGTTGGGAGAGGGCACAGGTCAGAGACTTAGAGGGCAAGTGAACTGGAAAGGAACAGATCGACAGACAGTCTAAGCCAGTGGAGAAACAGAAGCCCGGGGTTGTAGAGCATTGGTTCCAGCAGGCAACACAGGGTAAGGAAAGCCTTAGGCTCTGAAACCCTGGCCCTGCCCCTTTTTAGCTATACTGTTTTGACCAAGTCACTTTTCTGTGCCTCATTTTCCTTGTCTCCAGTTTGGGGGATAATAGACCTCGCCTCCCTCCCAGCAGTTGTATCAGTAATGATACACTATGGGTTAATCTCACAAAGCGGTCATTTTTAAACTCTTGCGGGCAGAGTCCTCCTTAGACATCTGCCATTACCTGTGGAGTAGAATGAGAGGCAAAAAACCAAAACCAAACAAACAAAAAACCCCAAACCCATGTCCGACTCAAAATAAAAATGCAAGCCAGATACTTAGAGCCACAGAGTTCGTGCATCTGATTTATTGCTGCACCATTACATAGCTGTCCTGCCCCAGACTCCCACACAGAGTCCTGCAAACCTTTCTGAATGTGTTCACCAAGTCAGACTTAATCAGGGCATCTCTGGAACGTACCGTGTCCCATCACATTTGCCAGACTATTTGGAGAATCAGGTCGTCTCTCCTTCTATGGAATTCTCAGAACACTTTAGATCTTGGTAAGGTACCTGCTAATTTCTACCTAGTAGTGAGTCCTGCACAGACTGCTCTTAATTCTTTACACATCTTTCTACACTCCTTGAAGGCAAACCTTTCTGGTTCATCTCTTTTCCAGCACAGCATACCATACACAGCAGGACTCAATAAACTACCGGGGAACCACTGAATATCCGTCCAGCTAAGACCATAGTGTTCACGGACAGTACATTTTGTACATGAATGTTTTTTAACTTGTAGCAGCCGGACATTTGTGTGCCTGAACTGCCTCCCCAAATTCAGCTGAGGTAAAAGAGTTTAGGGCTAAAGGGGCAGAGCTCCCACTGTCCTCTACAAAGTCAGGTGATTTGGGGGTGGTTTTACTACATGTTGACTGAAAGATAATGTCTGAAGTAAGGCAGAGTACATGGAAACCCTCCTCCTTACTGAAAGCCAAAGCCACATCTTGGAGGAAGCCTTGTTTTTATTTTCCTTTGCATAGGAGAGTGTGATTATCCGGATTAGAGGTGGAACATGTTCTCCTTCTTGTCACCTTCTAGTGCCAACTTCCTTGGCCTGCAAAGGGTTTATTTTCCATTTAGATCCAATTACAGGCTTAGAGAAGGAATGTGGTGGGTAGAGATGAAAGAGTGGACTTTTTTTTTTTTAACCTCTTGGGACTGTGGCAATGAGGACGGTCACCACTATGTAGATTAATCAAAGTCTTCAACTCAAAAAGTCAAGGGAAAAGAAGGGAGTGGGAGAGAACTTCTCTTTGCTGAACTTTATAATAGTGATTAAACACTGTCATACCAACAGCATGCTGAAAAGCTTTTATTGCATATTTACTCTTTAAATCTGCAGCAGCGGGGCGGGGGGTATAACATTTGGCTTCAGGATGCCTAATCACACGTAGGCATTTTGAAACCATTTCATTAGACTCTTGGAGCTGCAAGAGACGCATTTACAAAATGAGAAATGGTTTAAAATGGCATACAAACTGTCTGTGCTGCCCTACCCCCAAAGGGAAGAGGGATACGAGGAATCCTTAGCAGCTGGAAAGTCATAAAAAGGTCTTCAGGAGAACATAAAATCCAGAACCCAGAGTAGCCTTAGAGACTGTCTAACCAATCTGACAGAGTGGCTCCTGAGGATCACATACCTAGTTAGTGGCAGACCTTAGAAACAGTTACCTGCCTCCTCTCATCTGTGCCAAGTTAAATGCTCCCAATGGCTACTCTTGAGCCATCATGTGTTTTTTTTTTTTCTACTGGGAAAGAGAAGGTGTCCTAGCACAGAAAGTTCCCTGAGCATAGTCAACATTCCTTGGTAATAAAGGGCCTTGAAGGCCAAATGCCATTTCTTTTAGTGGAATCAACCACTACTGCGGATTTATTCTGTTGTTGATTAAGCAAACTTAAGAATACTGGTACTGCTGTTCTTGTAACCAGATCCAGGTTCCTACCCCAACTCTACCACTTACTAGCTATGTGCTCTTGGGCAAGCGAATTAACTTCTGAGTCTGTGTCCTTATCTGAAAATTGGAGAGACGGTCACAGCACCTACCTCCCAAAGTATCCATGGTCATTAAATGAGATAACGTATATGACAGGCTCAGCATGGCAGCTTTCAGAGTTAGCTAGGAGTAGTAGGCGTAGTGGTAGGAGTAGTATTGGTTGGCAATGGTAGATTTCGATGGGTGTGTGAATGCTGAAAGGAGTCTTTTGGTGGATAAAGGACATGCTTTTCTTTATGACTATCTCATCTCAAGAGCAACTAATTTTTATTCAGCTGAACCAAAGCCAGTTGCTCAGTCTTGATAAGTTGAACATTGATCTTGTCTTCATTCTCCCCCCAGATACAAAATCTGCTTACAGGGAACAGAGATCACCAGTCATCTCACTCTGGAGTCATAGAATTTTAGGCCTGAAAAGGGACATGGAGCTCTTTTCACTTTTTAGACAAGGAAACGTAGCCCCAGAGGGGTCCAGCTCCTTATGTGAGATTGCTGAGAAAATGTGCCGAAACCCATTAGGCTTTGCAAGAATACAGGCCTATTGGCTGCCAAGGAGCCACTTGCAGGAATTTAGAAAGGACTAGAACAAAGAGATCTAAGAGCATGTTCACTGTTGACTGTACATGTTCCAGTGGATTGGCTCCAAAGGGAGCCAGTTTTTTCTGTTTTCACCCCTCAACACAATGTCAGAAGAGGATTACATGATGGTTCTAAGTGCATTGCCAGGTTCAGCTGGGCGTCTCCCCACATCCTCGTCTGCATCCCCTCCCTCCTGGCTTTCCTGTCCCCCAGCTTCATCCTCTCCTCTGCCCTCAGCGCTTCCTGCTTTCACCTCCAGTTCCTGCAGTGTGCAAAACTGCTGGCGTGTTGCCTGAGCGAGCCGATCCAATGTAAACACAGCTCCTCAAGAACTGTCGTTGGCTCCTTCAATCTTAAAAATATACTAGGCTGTCACTTAAAGATCTTTATAGCCAAGGCAGTGGAGACATGCCCATAGGTGTATAAGGAACTTGGCCCCAAAGAGAGCCTTTTTAAAAAAGAAAGACAGAAATTATCCAAGTCCTTCTTAAAGGATCTCTGAAAACAGATGCTGAAGCCATCACTTGGTAAATTGCAGATGCTTGTCATCTTGTGCAGACCTGTGTGAATATGTGGGGTTGGTGGCTGCTGATGGACTTTCACCAGTGCATCCACCACCTGGGGTGGTAGGGGGCAAGGAAAGGCTTAATCACAGACCATCTCCAGGCTTTACACTCAGCCATCTAGGCTCCAAGACCTCCTCTTAGCCAGGGCTTATCCACCATTCTATAAGCAGGACGGGGGGAAAGGACTTCGGTATTTCCCTCTCAAGTTCCTGTGGTTTGATCCTCTCTCCACATTAACTAGCCAAAGGTGACAGGAAGAAAAAGAATAGGCTGAGTCCAGCAAAAGCGGGGGACCAGGAAGGAGGGACAGTGACACAGGCTCACGTGTGCCTCTTTCTTTCCCACCCCCATGCCTGCCACTTCTGGTGAGAATAAGGTAAGGACAGAAAGGTGAGGGAATAATTCCTCCTATAGCCTGCTGGAGTCAGCAGGTCTCCTGAAGAGGTATTCAATTTGATTTTGGAAAGGAGATTCATTTTTGCTTTCCAACTTACACATTCAAAATAGCGTGTGAATAATAAAGTGGAAATCTGTCATGATGAGCATAGACCTTGGGAGTTCTTATCTCCCCAGGGTTCATCCAACACCACTGAAATATTTATTATGAGAAGTTTTCTGGCAGGGGTTGAGTCAT
Organism: Lynx canadensis; assembly: GCF_007474595.2. Lineage (NCBI taxonomy): Eukaryota > Metazoa > Chordata > Mammalia > Carnivora > Felidae > Lynx > Lynx canadensis. Next base: position 50,018,497 of record NC_044304.2, read on the forward strand.
GATAATAACTGCAGGCATTTCTTTACCAGGTGACTTTGGACAGGTCACCTTTCCTAGGAAGTAGCGGACCTTGAAGGAGAACCAGTCTTCCTTTTCCCTCCAGTCCACTGACCTTTCCAGTACACCAGACTGTCTCCCAAATAGCAAATGTTTATGGAAAACAGGCCTAAAACCTTGTCCCACTGAAAGTAGAATTGTGGAACAGCTCTTCAGGACCTCCAGAAGGAAGAGACAGCTGTTGTCCTTTAAGTGCCTTCCTTTGGAAGTACCACCCCCCTCCTTTTCATTTGCTGTTGGGAAGAGGATTTGGCTGGCAGCTGCCATGATCTTACCAGGTGCAGGGCCACCAACCACTTCTATAGGAGTCACTCAAGATGACGATATTTCTTTAACTCCACATGGAATGTCTAGGGTGTCCTAAACCTATTCTTGGAGCTTCATACATATCAATGGCATGGATCTGCAGAAGTTCTAGAAATGCTTTCTATAAAGCTTTTATAGAAAGCATTAAACAAGAAGTTGGGTCTCATTATGTGCACTGAGATTCGTTCAGTGGCCAACACTTATACTTGGTATTTAAGCCGAAATATCTGATGTGGAAATTTGATGGTGGTTTCACAAAAACAGAAACGGTAATACAATTACAAGGCTTTGTCAAACTTCCAGATCAACTCTTTGCTCATTGTCTGCTGTTTTATATGAGAAGCAAACCCTTTTACACTTTCTCTCAGAAGGGACATGTTTGATCTTTTATCATTTATTTGGACTCCTGTCCCCTAAGGACTCTCCAGGAAGACTCCTTCATTCTCTGCTAGCATAGGCAAATTCGAGGAAAGACAAAAGAGAGGAGGGAAAGACATCTCTTGAGTACATGTGGGTGCCTGACATTTTCTCACATCCCATTTAGCCTTAAAGACTACCATGCAAAAATTTGAATATCCTTTCTACACATGAGTAAATTAAGATTAAGTGATTATATGGTGGCAGGTTACAAACTCAAACCCAGTCTTCTCTGGTCCCAAACCTTAACCTCTTTCCACTCTAAGAAAAAAATAAGAAGGCTTTCCTCAGAAGTAGCAGTCTGGTGGAGGGGAGCTGTGATTATCAGCGAGAGCTCCACTCAGAGATCAAAGTCCCTCTACACCTTACTAGTCTGATTCAGGAATTACTCAGCATTTACCAAATGTTACCAGGCATTTGTCCCTCTCTGGTATCTCTTGGTCACTATACTGTCACCCACATCAAGTCAAAGCCATTTCCAGATATAGAACAAGGGCTTTCTAGATTTCTCCTGGTTCCTGGTTTTCTAGAAGTCTGGTATAACTCTCAAGGGAGGGGGCTAGTAGGGAGACAATCTAAGGAAGCATACAATAATATCCTGAAATTACTGAAGAAGCAGTGACCCTTGGCCAAAAAAATAAAAATAAAAATAAAAATAAATCCTAGAGATCCCAGTCCCAGAGCTTCCAGGAAATTCTAGCCTGGGGATAAGCTTGACCTCTGGAATGTGTATCTCTACATGCCTGGTCAGCCTGACTCATGGTCTACCCAATAACACGTGAATCAGGACCAAGCAAAACACAGCCAAGCCCCCACCAGGACATGCTTTAAAAGGAAATAAGATTGCTGAGGGGGGCGAAAAGCAAAGGCTCCATTTGGCACGTCACTCTCTGGAAGAACAAAAGAGTACTGGGGTCCAGCCCATGGCGGCTGTTTCAAATCCACATGATATGTTTATGGATTTTTTTTCTCCTTGTGTTTTAAAACATTAGGTTCTTTATCAAATTAATCTTTGGAGAAAAATGCAAACGAATCATTTAAAAGAGCTGAGCAGAATCTAGGGATCCTTTGTGTGGCAGTTGGGACACAGGGGAGAAATAACATGTCCAAGATTTACCTGAGACATAACCAAAAGATGCACTGATTCACAGCATCTTTTATGAATGCAGGAGAAAAGGGGATCTTCTCTATTCTGTCACTTCCATGCCCAGAGGACTCTAATTTCACATCAACTTCATACCCTCAAACTTCAGAAGGTCAAGTGAACGTTTTGGCTATGAATTTAGCTTTAGCCACATGATTTAGAGGCCAACTGAGAAGCGGTTAAACACACAGCCTTTGCAAGTATGGAGATCTAGATGTGACTCATGGTTCTGCCATTTGCTAGGTCTGTAATCTCTGCCAAGTTGCTTTTCCTCTCTGGACCTCTGGTTCCCCATTTGAGAAAGCGAGTTAACAATAGTTCTACATGTAAACAATAGTTAACGAGATAAAGCACGAAAAGTGCCTGGATGCCTAGTAAGTGCTCAAAAAATATTTCCTCTTGCCATTACTGGTATCCCCTCTCATCAGTACAGCACAGAAATCCCATAGGTAGTTAAACCAAGTTCAGCTTACCTACGTCATGTCACATGTGGCTTCCAAGATATCAGATTGCGGGACCTTCTCTTTGTAGCTAAACTTAGACTTAGCCATAAATATACTCAGGCAGCATCATATGCAAAATCGTGACAATGGCAACAATTTGCTTTGGGTATCTGTTGCTCCACTTCTAAAAAGGAGCCCTCCCCTTGCTTGAGACCAGTCATTGACACCAGCCGTGTGATCTTACACAGGGACTTCCTCTCACCAAGCCTCGGATGTCTTGCTTATAAATCAGGGTAATGGTCAGTCATTTCTTCATTTAGCAAATATTTATTTAGCTTCTGTCATGTGCCAAGCACCATGCTGAGCGCTGAATAAAAGACAATGAATAAAACAAGTTTTGGTCCCTGCCACATAAACTTGAGTCTGCTCAAATGCATTTCTCATAAAGGTAGGATAAAGGCCAAATAATGTCAATGTCCTAGGATTCTGTGTGTTCCATGACCATCTGTAGCGCTCAGGTGTATACACACACACCTACCTCTTCTCCTTTGCTACCCACCCTCATATTTCCCAGCACTGCACATTTGAGCCACAACCAACCCCAGTCATGTCTACAGTGCAACAGTACAACGAGTATGATAATTCTCCCAGTTACTGCATTTTAAACAGGCAGTTTAGTGATGAGAAGTCTGAGGCAAGGGGCATACTGGCAGCTCTCAGATGCTACTGGTAACGAGCAGCCCCTTCAGCTGCCTTGCAGACATGGAAGAAGACAGATCGTCGGTGCTCAGCCTATGTCCTCAGATACAGCCCAACACCCCAGGCTCTGTCCTTAGTGGTGTTGATGGCAGGGGCACCAAAGGACAGGAGCACAGAGAAAGGTCTCTTGGCTGACTAACACCCCATAACCTGCCCTTAAGAAGACGGCATCTATTTGGGCTTTATGACTAAGTGACATGTCCAGGTACTGATTCATGCGGCTGACTACCAAGGTGACTGGCCTGGCTAATCCATTGGCTAGAAGAAGTGGAGGGAGAGAGGAGCCCAGCCCTGCCCTCATCCTGGAAGAGAGCCACCCACCTGCTGAGACATTCCTGTGCTTCCTACCCAACCCTGGCACTGATGCCAGCCAGTGTCCTTCTTAAGGGGGATCTGGCCCCAATGTGGGCAGGTGTCAGCATTTGTGGGCTTATTGTAGAGGAAGTCAAGGGAATTTTTTAAATCTTGCTAGCGGATGGAGGAGAGGTTTTTAACCAGGGATCTGTGGATAGAATTGAGGGTATCAAGGAATGTAAATGAGGAAAAATCGCATCCCAATATACCCAGCCTCTATCTGATTCAGCTTTTTCTTCAGTTATGATGGAAGGCAAAAGCCCAGATAGCTTAGCAGCCCCTGACTTGTCTTTTTAACCAAATAAAGCTATTGAACAAGATATTTACATTAGAAAAAGATAGCTGGATGTAGGCCCTATGCCCTTGATACCAGTGGAAATGTGATACTTTCATATCCTATTACAGCTGAGATAGATGTCTAATGTACCACTTACGCTTATCCATGTTCTGGAATAACAATAAATCCACTGCTGAGTCTTGTTAATAACTTAATAAAGGCATGTGTGTTCCTAAATCATAGATCTGTTTTTATCTATTGATACTGTTTCAGTAATAATGGTTTCCTCTGTAATCCTACATATTTTATGCATTTAGAACATTATTCTAAGAGGGAATGCCTTTGTGTCAGACAACCAAAAGAGCCCAAATACATTAAGACCTCTGTCAAAATCAAGCTTTAACAGTATTCTATATACATATACACAAATATGTGCATATATAGGGGCGCCTGGGTGGCTCAGTCAATTAAGCATCTGACCATTGGTTTTGGCTCAGGTCACGGTTTCACAGTTGGTGAATTTGAGCCCCACGTGGGGCTTCGTGTTGACAGCATGGAGTCTGCTTGGGATGCTCTCCCTCCCTCCCTTCTTCCCTCCCTCTCTCTCTCTTTCCCCCATCTGCTCCTGTGTGCTCTCTCTCAAAATAAACTTAAAAAAAAAACGAATTTAGTTTGTGCAAACATATATGCAATTATGATATGCCAGGAACTAAGCTGATAAGTAGAAAAATAGAAGGAAAAGAGTCCCAGAAGCTGATGGTTTCAGAAGAGGAGCAGCCAGTCCGGCCATTAGAGAAGAAACATTCCCTGAAGACCTTGACCAGAGGTAGGAGTATGGAAGTGAGGGGGATCAGAAGAGGCAGTACTTAACCCCACCTGGGAGGTCAGGGAAGGCTTACCCAGGAGGCGACATCTGAGCTGAGTGTTGAGAGACAAGGATAAATGAGCTGTTAGGATCGGGTCATGGTCTAGTTTTATGCTTTCCAAGTACGTCACGTATACTGTCCATCCTACCTGACTTCTAACTCAGGGAATATCATCCATCTTGAATTGCAGAGAAATACATTTCCGTGTATCCATCCATCCCTACATCTGCAGCTTTTGTTTTCTTCTCTAAGAACTTGCTCCTCTTGCCTCTCAACCAAAATATTTCGGGTGATGAGGATAGCAAACCGTGTCAGACGGGCACACAGAAAGCTTTATGGCAGTGGCTTGAGACTCTCAGCAAAGGAGATCCGGCAAACTCACCCCCGTCGAGTTTGAAGTTTTGCAGGAAGATTTAGATTCAGAGACCTGAGATTATGCAATAGAAATGGGAAGAAAGGAACACAAACACACACACACACACACACACACACACACACACACACACTGTGAAATTCAGCACACAGCACATGTGAGCAGAACATGAAAACAATCCAGAGCACCACAGGCAGCAGCTTCGCTCCCCTAGTTTTATTCACCTTTAAACTCTGAAACCATAAATGATACTTAGAGGAAAAGAAATCCCAAGTAGGACACCTTAATGAACTAACAGAAAGAAAATCAGCCTTTTGAAATGCAGGAAGTTGGTTAATAAGATGGAGAATCTGCCATCACAACAATTCCTTTTGTCCATTTCTTCAGATTTCTCACTTGGTCTGACAATGTGGGTTCCTTGTTGCCATGTGGTAGAGCAGATGAGGCATCAAAATGAAAAACACATGGTTTGGATGTCAAAATGCCACTGGGATGATTGTTCTTGATTTTTGTCAGTTGTATATGGTATGTAAAAGAAAAATTCCAGATGATTCCCTGCCAGTTATCTGGCAAATGAAATTATGGAGATCATTGCTATGTGTGGACCTGAGAAGAACCTGAGAAGAGGCAAAGTTTGATGGAAAAGCTGTGTTTCCTCTCGAGTCTGTCCTCCTACACAGCCAAAGGCCTGAACAGCCCATGGGGGGGAGACACCCCATAATTAAGATTCATGCTACCTAGAATGGCTGTTGTCACTCACCTCTATTTTTCCTTGGACCCAGCCCAGGGCTGGGACCATCACAAGGGAAATCATCATACATTTATTTTAATAATGCTTGTAGTGAATACTTCAGCAACTACAATTAATTTTTAAGAGGTCGAAAAGGCTTCAGAGTTTCCCTAGGTCACCTTCCTTATTTAACAGACAAGGAAACAACAGATCTAGCAGGTTAGGTGACTTGTTCCAGGTCACAGAGCTAGTGAGTAGAAGAGGTGGGGTAAGATTTTGAGGTATCATAGCATTTCAGGTTCAGAAAAACTTTTAAAACTTTATTTTGTTCAACTGTCCCATCCTTAAACATCAGATGAACTGGACATGACAGGCAGATGCTCTGAGAATACCACTGACAAGCACTTGCAGCTCCCGAGGAGACCTATTGAACTCCTCTGCTTATGAGACAACTCCTCCTTATTGTGAGCTAAAATCTATCTCGGCAACCTCTTCCCATTGCTTCTGTTTCCCTAGCTCCTCAGTGCAAGGATGTGATGACCACGTTTTCCTAACGTTCCTGTTCTGGTAACTGACCAAGTCCTACATGTTGTTCAGGATTAAGGTCAAAGCATCTGTTTTCCTGGGTTAGTTCCTGGCTTCTGGGGGACCTGGTGTCAGCCTTTAGCCAAGTGAGATGGCCAGCAGACAGCCCCCATGTTTTGTTTTGGCACGAGTTTGGTGACCTCCACTTAAGCAGGTTATTTACCTCTCCTTAAAATCTCACCCAATTGGGAAGGTCACTTCTATGCCACCAAACTATCCTATTTCTTGGAGGATAGCTTTTAAAGTGGAAAAACATGGCAAAAGAGGAGGGGATAGGCAACTCTAAGCACTAAGAACTCCAAACCTGTGTCCTAAATACTCATGAAAAATCAGCACTGGTCTATACACAAAGTACCTGATTTATAAAGGGCGGAGGTGTGGGGATATGATAAGAAATCAGAAAAGGCTAAGGAGGAAAAGAAGAAAACCTTGATAAACAGAGGTAATATCTTTTTTAAAAGCTTTTAAAATTATTTGCAAAGTTGTCATAGCTTACTATATGGAAAGCTAGAACAGTAACAAAGTAGTCTAAATTTTATATCCTGGTGACTTTACCATCTAGAAGGAATGCTCAAAATATAAATATGAAGGGGGCACACGCCTAGGTAGCTCAGTTGGTTAAGTGTCCAACTAATGATCTCAGCCCAGGTCTTGATCTCAGGGTTATGAGTTCAAGTCCCACATCGAGGTCCATGCTGGGCATGAAGCCTCCTTTAAAAAAAAAAAAAATGAAGGCTGGTCACCAATAATAACTTGTTTTCATTAAAAGATGCCACTAAGAAAGTGAAAGACAATCCACAAAGAAAATATTCACAGTGCATATATCTGACAAGAGATTGTATCCAAAATATATAAATAACTGCTTTAAATCAAATTTTTTTACCTTTTTTTAACATTCATTTTTGAGAGAGACAGAGCATGAGTGGGGCAGGGGCAGAGAGAGAGGGAGACACAGAATCAGAAGCAGGCTCCAGGCTCTGAGCTGTCAGCCCAGAGCCTGAGGCAGGGCTCGAACTCACCAACCCTGAGATCATGACCTGAGCTGAAGCTGGGCTTTCAACCAACTAAGCCACCCAGGCACACCCCATTTAAATCAATTTTTTAAAAGCAGTCCAATTTTTAAAAAAAGATAGGTGAAGATTTGAACAAGCATGTCACAGAAAAAAATGTCTAAATGGCTAATAAGTGTAGGGAAAGGTATTCAACCTTATTACTCCTGAGAAAAACACAAAAGCACAATGATATGGCATTACATACCCAGAAGAGTAGTAAAATTAAATATTGACAATAGCAAGTGTTGACGAGGATGTGGAGCAGCTAGAATTCATACATTGCCAGAGACAATATAAAATGATACAACCTTTTTGGGAAACTGGTAGAAGAATCTTGAGGAGATAGAAAGAAGGAAAGAGAGCATGAGGGCAGAGGACACAAGACAGACATGGAAAAGAGTAGGTGAGACCAGCGTCCCTCAGCGGGATCCTCAACCATGGGGCTTATTCTAAAACCTTCTTACTCCTGGGCCAAGATCAGAACTGACAAGGTAGGAGTAGAGCCAGAGACATGGGAGGGAGACTCTGGTAGATTTAGGAAGAATCTGGAGATGAAAAGGAAATGAAAGTGAGAGGGTTGGGGAAGGCACCATTCCAAACCAAACTGAATTTTTAATGTCTGGTCCCAAGTTTTATTATCTTCCTGCAGGCTCGCCTATGAAAGGATTGGTTTTAGGATGGTGGATGAGCCAAGCCTTGATTTGTTTCCCTTCTTCAAACAACTGACTTGAACTTTCATCTGATCCTTGAGGCCCCCTCTTTCTGGCTGGAGGTCTCTTGAGAAAAAACTCCAGTGATTTCCATGGTCTGGGGAGGCAGTTGGCTCAGTGCTCTGGACAACAGCAGCCACATCTCAGCAGAGTTGGCCCTCCTGAGAGACAAGAGCCAGAGGGACAACTGAAAATTGGCTGAAATTTAGTCCAAACCACTCAGAGCTCAGACCAATATCGATGTTAAGTTTCTAGTCCTTGATGAATATTTATACCAAAATAGGGCCAGTGGAAAAGTTCCATCTGTGTGGATTTTAAGAATTTTGCCTTCCCTCAGCCACGTTGACCAAACTCAGGAAAGCAGCAGAATCATTGCCAAGTACGTACTCTTTGAAGTACAAGAAATTCTGAGAAGGCCCTGGACCCATCATATTTCTTCTTATCCCAAAAACTTAGATTTGGCACTCCTTTCTTTAAAAAATTCTTACTATCTCCACCTCTTGGTGCTTTATAATTTTAGCCTAGCCTTTGACACCATGAACACTCTTTTTTTTAATTTTTTTTTAAATTTTTTTTTTGAGAGAGACACACACACACACACACACACACACACACACACACACACACAGAGTGTGAGTGGGGGAGGGGCAGCAAGAGCCGGAGACAGAATCCGAAGCAGGCTCTAGGCTCTGAGCTGTCAGCACAGAGCCCGATTTGGGGTTCAAACTCACAAACCACAAGATCATGACCTGAGCAGAAGTCGGGACACTTAACTGACTGAGCCACCCAGGCACCCCCACTATGAACACTCTTTTGAAAGAGTGGATAAGTCTATTCAAAGTCTTGTTGGGTGAAATTGCTTTCCTGGTTGATATTTTCCCCATCTTTCTAAAATCTGGGTGGTCCAGTTAATCACTTTAACTCACCTCCTTACTTTGCTAGTAGAGAAATGGCCCCAAATTTTCTCCTCAGTTGTATTACTCACTCCATACTCCTCAGAACCAAAAACAAAAGATTTCAGTAAGTTCTGCCCTTGATAGGAGGGATTAAATTAGAAGCTTTGCTCTTGCACCAGGCATATTAACTGCATTTATCAAACATGGGCCATGTGCCAGGCACTGTGCTACATAGTTTTTTCCTAATGTTTATAGAAATCTCATTTTACGGATGAGTAAACTAAGATTCAGAGAGATTAAATAAATTGCATTGGTGACATAGCTAGATGATGAACATGAATTAAATGTAGGAGAGTCAATCCACAGCTCTCCCTCTGCCCTCTATGCCATTTCTTATCTACATGTAACACATTTGCAGGGTTCCAGAAAGATGAGTAATGATAGAGAGTAGTGCTCAGGCTCAGACCTTTTAAAAGTCAATAGCACTAGTTAGAATTTAATAATGTTGTTTTATATTTGTCATATTTTTTACACTTACCTTCTGTTTTTTAAATTCTTTTTAACGTTTGTTTATTTTTGAGAGAGAGAGAGCATGCACACGTGCGTGCAAGTGGGGGAAGGGCAGAGAGAGAGGGAGACATAGAATCTGAAGCAGGCTCCAAGCCCTGAGCTGTCAGCACAGAGCCCAACGTGAGGCTCAAACCCACAAACCGTGAGATCATGACCTGAGCCGAAGTCAGATGCTCAACCGACTGAGCCACCTAGGCGCCCCAGTTTACCTTCTATTTTAATATATTTTAGGGTTAAAATGTTTTTTTTAAGAAATAAGTTTTTTTTAAGTAATTTGTTTAAAGAAAAATTATAATAATCACCCAGGAGGTATACTGAGGACAGAATTCATAAAGGAGGAACATAGGCTTTCATAAACATCTAATATTGGATTACCCTTGATCTCTACAGCACTTTACAAATTTCTCAACATCCTATATGCATGATCATGTTTGATTCTCACAATAGCCCCATGAGGATGGTAGGAATTATGATCCATTTTAAAGGTGAAAAAAATCGAGGTTCAGAGAGCAGAAACTGCTCACCAGGGTTACATGTGTAGTGATAAAGTAGTCAGGGCTTGGGTTCAGCTCCAACACAAATGGTGTCCCCTGCTGCTCCACCAGCAAATTCAAGGGCAGGAATGGAGAAAGCGATGTTCCAAAGCAATAATCCAAGACCAGAAATGCCATTGAAAGTCTGTAGAACTGAATGACTCTCACAGGCTGGCCTGAGTTTTCAGTTTCCCACTGCTTGTGTGTATTCTGTTTCATGGAGAAGCCCGAGATTGCTAAGTCTGAGTTGCTCTAGAGAAGTCGGATTTTCTCTCTCTGGTGAGTCACCTTTCAGAAGGTCAGAAAGTGGCTCTCCCATCATGAGAGCATCTCCTATCTTCTGGGGTACACCATGGAAGCAATGGCACACACTAGAAATGGGCCCCTCAAAGAGGAAAAGCTGGATTCTGCCCAAGAAGAAGAGCATTTCTTTCCATGTCTACTTGCCTTGAACAACTGACTGAGATGCAGACCACAGGTCTGGGTGACTGGATGGGTAGGAATACCATAAAGATAGGAGAACCAGTGGGTTTGGGTAGCAAAGAAGGTGAGGTGGGAGTGCCAACAGCCTATCCAAGAAGAGATTCCAGGAGCTGCACTCATGGAGGGAACACTGAGAGCTGGAGAGAATACTGAAGCCATTTGAATAGACAAATGCATAAGAGAGAAAAGCATGTTGAAAATCAAGAGGCTATAATGGGGCACCTGGGCGGCTCAGTTGGTTAAGCATCCAACTTCAGCTCAGGTCATGATCTCATGGTTTGTGAGTTCCAGCCCTGTGCTGACAGCTCAGAGCCTCGAGCCTGCTTCTGATTGTGTGCCTCCCTCTCTCTCTGACCCCTCCCCAACTCACTCTCTCTCTCCCAAAACTAAGTAAACATTAAGAACAAGTGCTGGAACCTTAGAGTAGAGGGGAGGAGGAAGCAGTTGGGGAGGGCTGTTAAGAAGGGTTGGGCAACCAGGGGAGGCTAGAATCTTGGAAACTACAGGAAATCAGGTTGATTCTTGTTTTCCCAACTCTTCCTACAGGCATCAGCCTCAGAGGAAGGGTATCTATTACGCATTAGCTTTTAACGCAACACTGAAGAAGCATTAATCGAAGGCAAAAATGAAAGTGTTATAAAAGAAGCTAGTCAGACACATGTTTATTAAGGAGCTACTATGTGCAAAGCAGAATTTGAGGCACTGGTGACAGAGCAATAAACTAGACACACAGGGACCCTGCCTCCATATTGCTTTCTGTCTAGCAGGAAAGAATGTCATTGAAGAGTTATATTCAGGATTAAGTAATAATCATGATGAGTGCTACAAAGAAGTATAAGATACAGGGTTTTCTAAGACCCTATGATAGGGGTACCTGAATGACAAATACGAGTTAGGTGAGGGGAGAGAGAAATGTTCCACACAGAAGGAACTGCATATGGGCAGACTCAGAGGTATACAGGAATGTATCATCTTTCCTGGGGCATATGGTTAAATGAATAATCCTAAATTTATTCAAGAGATAACTTTCTGGAAAGTGACCTGGTTTCCATAGTTCTGACTACATTTTGATTGTGTTAAATGAGCTGCAAAGGTGAGACCTTGAAAATGAATTATTTGCAAGATGAGTGACCAAGTGCTGATTTCTGTTTCATAAAACTAGCTTGCAAAAACTTGATCTAAATGCCCTTAAAGTGTTTTTATTTCTAAGACTATGATTTCCTTGTGTCAGATTTTCTTAAACATAGAATTCCACTATATAAAGTATATACAACTGATGCATTATGGAGAGGGAAAGTCAAGGAGAGGATTAAGTATTTGAAGATATATTTAATATTAGTTTGAAAAACATATGCTAGCGAAGAAAAAGAAGAGGGAAGTCATTTATAAGAAAGGGTACTTGTTTTAAACCAAGAAACCTTCTTGGTAAAGGCACTCCAGTAAAATGGAAGTGGTTTCTTAACATCAAGGCACCAATGTTGGCTGAAGGAAATGTGCGTGTCTCCATGCTTCCAATGTCATAAGTTAACCTGAGACTTTATGTGTGTGATTCCCAGCAGGAGTCATTTGCATAAGCAAAGCCTTCAGACTTTTAATAACAGTGCTGTACTTTTACATGGCACACTCCCTATTACAATGTTAAGATTCGGATAAGCAAGGGGCGCCTGGGTGGCGCAGTCGGTTAAGCGTCCGACTTCAGCCAGGTCACGATCTCGCGGTCCGTGAGTTCGAGCCCCGCGTCGGGCTCTGGGCTGATGGCTCAGAGCCTGGAGCCTGTTTCCGATTCTGTGTCTCCCTCTCTCTCTGCCCCTCCCCCGTTCATGCTCTGTCTCTCTCTGTCCCAAAAATAAATAAATGTTGAAAAAAAAAAAATAAAAAAAAAAAAATAAAAAAAAAGATTCGGATAAGCAAGATTAAAAATTCTCCAACTTGGTTTGCTAAGTCTCTCCATTTCCAAAATTAACTCCAATAAAAGTGTGTTATCCTTAGATCAGTAATGCTGCAAGAATTCAGACACATACACACACACACACACACACACACACACACACACATACACCCAATTAACATCCTTTTAGGAAAAAATTCTTAGGACATCAGGCCGCTAAAATCAGGAGTCTTATAAAAACTGGGGAGGTATAATAACTAAGTATTGCTGGCCTCAAGCTTAGAGTTTTATACTTGAAGAGGAGTCTACTAAGGGCTGAAACCTTAGAAGTAGGAAGCCACTTAGATTTTAATTTCCAAGTATGGCCTGAAGGTATTAGGCCTGGGGACACCAACAGCTTGTTCTCATTTAGGAAATGGGGGAGAGGAGAGTAAAGAAACCCTACAAGGACTTTATTTTATCTTAATTTCCCTCAAGCCACTTGGTAAATCTCTGATAAAATTCCCAAGGGGGTTGGAGAGCTTCTGGCTCCTAGCAAAACTAGTGGCATTACTTACATCTTCCCAAGAACTGGCAGGGCCTATCAGTGAAAGGAAAAAAAGACAAGTTTAAAAAAGATATGTTGGAGCCTCTGCAAACAATTTGGCAAGAAATGCCAGGTCAGCTCTTGCCCTGTGGGAATCCCTTTCACAGTCAATGAAAACAACGCCCATACTTTGGGAACCTAGTGGTCTCAAAAGATCCATAAAAAGTCTGGATGTTGGGAGTGGGGGGGGAGGGCAGGAGGACCCTCCCCCCACTGACTATTTTAACTAAGCAGTGTGCCCTCAAATAATGGGCTGACCTGTCTAAAACCAGGCAGTTCTCAAAAACAGGAGAGAGTGGTTTTGGCAGTCTGCGTTTGTGCAATTCACTATTCATGTTAGACTGGGCAGTCCAAAGGAAGCTGGTGTCAAAGGAAAATATTAGTTCAGCCTGAAAATCCTATCACTTCAGTCCAGCAGGGTCCCTTACACGTAAAATTTGTGGACCTGCTTTGGATTCAACCACATGTACCCGTGAGCTGTCAGCAAGAAGCTGGCAGCACACAGGCTGCTTACCTCTCTCCTTCAGTCACCATCATTTCTGCACTACCAAAGGAATGTTCGACAAAGGAGGCAGAGTCCTGAGCAGGGCCTGACAACTTCCAGCGTTTTCCATGCGCTGCCTTCAGATGCAATCATCCAGCCATGGAGCACTCGTTTTAGGATTTGGAGCTTTCTGCCTTGTTCTGTACTCCTCTTTTTCAAAGTGACCCCAGCCCCATCACCTTTGAAAGAAGAGTTATTCTGCAAATATTTCGAGACTGCCCACTTTGAAGGGCTCCGGCCATCGCCAAGTGGGAAAGGAGCCCAGCCATGTGAATCGTCTCATGCAATTGCTACAGCTCCTTTGTCCAAAGGTCCCTCATGTCAGGCCTTTCCAAGAGCCGCAAACCCTTGGAAAATGTACTGATTTGAGTCTTATCGCTTTTTTGCCTATTTTTGATGAAAGTGCTAAAAATACAAAAGAGTAAAATTACCCAAAAGGCAGATGGAAGTAAAAGAAAAAGGGGGTAGATAATCCCCTATCTTGGCTAGCGGAGCACTCACAGTGCCTGCTCCATTATGCCAAGTGATGATGTGGTAAGAGGTAGACATTACTAACAGACGCAGCCAACCAGGCCTGATAACGGGAAAGAATGGTTGCAATAACTTGTTCTAATCAAGAGGAGACATTCAGGATGCAGACAGTTAAGGATGGGGTCAGCTGTTGGATGGGCTGCAGTGTTAGAACCAGCTACCCCAAAGGCAGGCTTCCGTGTGCCCACTCTGTTCATGGCCCTGGGTCTGGGCATTCCTGTTTTTCTGAAACCAGCCTCAAATCAGTGACGGTTGGCTCAAAGAGGAGGTGGGGGGCGGGGGGTGGATAGGAAGGGAGGCAAGAGCAGGGTCTTAAACAGAGAAAGCTTTCATTTCACATTTCCCTTCCCCCATATGGATTTGCTTTTCTATTCAGTTTTCATAGCTAGATTAACCCTTTTTGTTCACACATGTGAATCTTGGGAATCTCCAATAATTTCCTTCCCTGGAGGGGAAGACAGAACCAAACAAGTGATTACAAGTATAGAAAATGTTCCATACAGGGCTGTGTGTGCGTGCGCACTCATGGATATGCATGCCGTGTGTGGATGTGTGGATGTGTGCACGTGTGTGTGCATGCGTGTGGATGGGTGTCTAACAGGTCATACGTGGTGGTTAGGAGCTTAGAAAGGACAGGAGAGGGGAGAGCTTCCTGAAGAGGTAATGGGCGGAACTGGTGGCAGTTTCCAGAACTACTCCAGGGGCATGGTCATCAAGGAGACTCAACAGATGGATTGGGACCCATTTCAGGGGAAGCTGGCAGGGTAGACAGAGGAGCGAAAAGCTTCTTTCACCACCCCAATGGGCTGGGATCGCCGGGCATCCTGATGACTTTTCACACCCTCTAGAGCATGTGCTGGGATTCTGTGAATTTTCTTCTCCTTGCTGGCTGCCCTGCTTTCAACTTAATTTTACCTGTTAAATATCATGTGTTGAGAGAGGAAGAATAGTAAAGAGAACATGATGTATTTTGTCCCAAACACAAATTCTCGTAGAGTCAAGCCTGGACAAACCATCTTGACAAAAACAAAAACAAAAACAAAAAACAAAAACAAAAAAACTTTTCTTATAGAGAGTAAAAAGTGCTCTTTTGTTGGGCATTTGTTCAAAACTTTATTTGGGATACCAGACACTCCTAACATGAGCTAAATTCATCAGACTAACTCTCAACCACAGCTGGTCTGAGGAATCAACTTAATACACACAAACCATTTAACAGGAAAGATAATCAGATCTATACCCCAAAATACTGACAACTCAAGCATTTCTGCCATCAGCTCATCAGCCACTAAATGTTTTCCTTTTCTGCTGCTTTAAATAGGATTGGGCTTTAAAAACAAAAAGGAAAAAGAACAAGTTTTCCATCCATTGAATTCTGAGTACAAGATCAGCTGGGCTAATCTCAATTTGTTTAGTCTATGCATTTTTATCCTTATTACACAATTCAGGAAAAGGGTATCTAAGTTGAAGTGATTTCGTTACATCTGTGCTTGTCCAGACAGAAGACTAGGAACGCCCAAGGAACAACCATGGAGAAGAAACAGTGTATGTGGATACATACCCACACAGATATCCACATACATCTGCACACACACATCCATGTACACATATGCACACACACACAATCCCCTGAGGAATATTTGTGTCCCCAGATATGACCTCTGATGTAGACAAGGTCTTTGTTGCTGCCTTTGTGAGACTTGCTGTGGTTTTAGGAGGCACTTTATCCTAAGTTGTTTCCATGGCTAATTTGCATGGCATTATAGAGAGCATAGGTCAGTCAGTGCAGAATGGAAATTTGAATAAGTAAGTTTCTGCTCACTCCTCTCTACCATATTTGAAGCCAGCCACCTTAAGGCCAGGCTACACACCCCACTTTTTCATCTCCTCTTTGGGGAAACAGGGTTTTCTTGGCCACAAACTGAAGCCCTGGCTTGAGGCTTCTGCAGCCAGAGTACAAGTATCAGTAGGGAGGAGAGAGAGGCAGGAGATCAACACAGGGCAACAGTTGTGCCTAAGATTGGAGGGGACAAGATGGGGAATGCCCATTTTATATATAATATTCCATATATATGTGTGTATATATGTATATACATGTATGTATGTATATACATACATGTATATACATATATATGTATATATATGTATATATATGTATATACATGTATGTATATGTATATGTATACATATGTACATATACATATATATATGTATATGGAATATGGAATAACGCCCAAAGTCACCCTAATGTAAGAGTTTGTGTTGTTCATCCAGCATCCCTGGATTTCTGGGCCCCAGTCTTTACCTCTGGTGGCACACAGGACATGTCACCAGGAGGGTTTATGTTCAGGAAGGGTGACGAATGTAACTCTGACATTAAGAATGGACAGTTATTGTACTAGTAAGTGTATTGATTTCATTACTCTGTTAAGATTTTGTAAGGCTATTTGGCAACTCATTCTTTCAATCACTGGAGAGCTTCAAAAGAAAAAAAGAAAAAACACAGAAGTTCAGACCCTGTCGAGGCCATGGGGTTCTTGAGTGGGACAATGAAATATAAGGCCCCCATTACACTTCCCAGCCAGGTCAGTCTCTGAAAGGATCACACTTCTCAAGTGGGGGGTGGGGAAAACAACTTTCCACGATGCAGCTTGTAACCATCTGGGCCTTGAGTGTCCCAGCTTGGGCCCCTCTGTCTAGCAGGACCTCTCAGTCCCCACTTGGGCCCCAGGTTTAGGGAGGACCACCCTGACCTCAAGCCTGGCAAAGGATCTCAACATCAGTGGGAGTCACCCAATAAGTCATCCAGCCAGGGAAATTTAGAAGCAGAGGAAGGGCTGTGGTCTCCCTTCTGTCTGGCTATTCAGAGAGTTACTGCATTTGGCATGAATGCCTGTGAGGTGGGCTTATGCCAGGGAAGAAGGAACCAAAATGAAATAACAAAAGTCAGACATGCTGTAAATCTCACCTTGTAGGGAATGGTGGTCTGGGAAGAGATGTCTCTCTCCAATGAGCTGAGAGCCACAGAGTCCAAGTTGTAGTGGCTGAGGGTACAATGGGGAAGCCCAGTTGTTCCCAAACTTGTCTGCACATTGGGCTCCTCCAGAGAACTTCCCAATGACTGAGGTCTGTTGCCCGTCCCCAGCAATTATGGCTAAATTTCAGTGGCATGCAGCTGGGATTTTAGAAGTGTTAAAAGATCTCCAGGTGATTCTATTGTGTAGACAAGTTGGGAACCGCTGATGTAGCCCTTTGCTCTTTAAAGCGTGGTCCCCGGACTGGCAGCATCAGCTTTCCCTGGAAGGTCGGTAGAACTACGGAATATAAGGCTCATCCCAGACCTGCTACACCACAGTCTTCTTGTTAGCTAGATCCCAGCTGATGTTCATGCTAATCAGAGTGTCTGATTAATTTCAAACACATGCAGACCAGGCCAAATCCCCATACTAAAGTACAATGTCATGGCACACTCTTTCTAATTCCTGGCACCAAATGCATTTGCAGTTCTACAGTTATATGGGTTCTTTGAGAAGTAAGTGTAAGGGCCCCAAAATACCTGGAAAATTTCATTTCTTGGCATTGCCTGTAGTGCATTGGTTAAATTAAAATGGAGATTGGGGATTCTGAGAGACCTGGGTTTATTTCTAAGCACCAGGACTTTAATTTGACCTTTGTGAATAGTGTTAATTAGGGAGACCAACTCTTTGTGGTTTGTCCAGAGCATTCCTGGGTTCAGCACTAAAAGTCCTGCATTCAAGCCCTGATTCAGTCTGGGGCAAACCAAGACCATCCGTTTCCTTCAGTTCCTTTATGCACAGCCTGATCAGTGGTTGTCAGACTTGAGCTGTGCATGCAGATCCCCTGAGGGGCTTGAACAGCAATGGCTAGGCCCTACACCAAGTAACTGAGTTAGTGGGTCTGGGGTGAGAACTGAGGATTTGCACTGCTACCAAGTTCCAAGGTGTGTGGGGGTCCACACCTCGAGAACCACCACGAGGCGGTGTAAGATTTGCCTGAGCTTGGGCTTAGCACAGTGGTTGGAAGGCTGCAAGGCCTAGTAGTCGTTCCAGCTGCAACTGATTATTTTTTTTATGGAAAAGATGCGACGTGAGCTGGTCTCAAAAGAGTAGGTGGGGCTGAAGCTCCCTGAGGTTTGATAAGCCTGAGCAAAAAAACAAAAAAACAAACCCCAGTGTATATTTCAGAGAACTTCCAGAGGCTCAAGTGATTGGAAAGAGAATCTGGGTAGAAATAGTAGATGATATGGAAGTAAAAATAGATAAATTTGGACTGGTGAAGTGGGCCACATTCTAGGAGAATGGAGACATCTAACACTCAACAACATTTATCCCTCTTAAAGTGGCTTAATTCAACTTCAAAATGAGATGGGTGTGAGTATCCTTGATCTAAACAAATTATTAGGAGTTGGGAATACGTGTGCCTGGGTGGCTTAATTGCTTAAGCATCCAGTTTCGGCTCAGGTCATAATTTCAAGGTTTGTGAGCTCAAGCCCTACATTTGCCTCTGTGCTGTCGGTGCAAAACCCACTCCGGATCCTTTGTCTCCCTGTCTCTCTGCCTTTCTCCCTTTCACACAAGTTCTCTCTCTCTCTCTCTCTCAAAAATAAGTAAACATAAAAAAAATTTTTTTAAAAGGAAATACTTGAGAATAAACCCCAAAATGACTTGCCTCTTGCCTTAGTTATTATGATTTTGTTCTTTTTTTAAAGTGGTAACAGTTTCTAGAAGACAGTTTTCAACATGTTGTCCCCCAAGCCACTGTCTGTCCAGTCATCTCCAGACCTTGGGTTGGAGGGTGAGCCTCAGCTCCCCAGTCTGGTACTAAACATAAGTGACCTCTCGCCCCTCACTTGGGCTTCCAGGGAGGGAGCAGATAAATCAACTGAAGCCAATACCCTGGTGCTTTTCTCCTACAGGCACTGCCTGTGGTTCTGATTCACTTTCTCCTCCAACCACTGCCTCTCTAGCTGCCTTCAAAGCCTGTCCATTGCCTTGAACATGTATACTTTAGTTTATTTAGCAGAACAGAGTTGGATGGTAAAAATACTGAGACCAATGTGATCATGGCCTTGTACTACTGCCCCCAACGCTAACCTGGAACCACCCGCCCAACTCCTACAGACACACTGTCCCGCCTGTTTGGATCCAACTGGCCTAATGCCCAGAGTCAAGGCTAGACCTGTAGGAGGCCGTCTGAGGTCTGGAGACTCCTAGTGTGGTAGGAAATCATAGGGTCTGGATTCCAAAAACATGAGTATGAATTATGTCCTGAGCAGCAAATCCCATTAGATCTATGAGCTCAGTTTTTTTTTTTCATGAGACAAATGCAAAGTGTCCACATCCTAAGGTTGTTGTGAAAACCCAGTGAGATAAGGAATGTAAATATACTTTGTAAACTGTCAAGTGCTATATCCTTGACGGAAAGTACCAGAGCAGATCAGATGAGAGCACAACTCTGAAGTAAGACCCGCCTGGTTTCACTTCTTGGCTTCACCACTTGCTAGCCATTAGATCCTGAAGAAGAGGCTGAACCTCTCTGGGCCGGCTTCCTCATCTGAAAAGGAAGTCACTAACAGTACCTCTCTCACAGGCTTGTCAAGCATAAATATTATGAATATGCCTGGCATATGCCTGGCACATGAGGTCTACTCAATAAATGTTAGCTACAGTCAGAGTCATTAGGAAAACTATAACATTTTGGCTTGAAGTACAGATGAAGGTAGAGTGAGGGGACCCACCCCCTTCCCCATAGGGGCTCCAGCACAGACCATTCTGAATGGACAAGTTGCTTCTCCTTTCTCAGTCTGTCATGCATCCTCCGTTGTTTAGGAATAATGATTATCCTTCATAGTGTCATCATAATTGTTCAGGAAAATGCTTAAGTAAGTAAGATCAATCCATGGATTGTCAAGCTGTTAATAGTTGGGAATTGTTGATAGCAATAGAGTCAATGCTGGAATCATTTTTTCCTGTTGATGGCAGTTCTTTTCTGGGCCTTCTCATAATTTCACCCCACCCCACTCTTCACTACCCTGACTCTACCTTCTCTCCTTGGTGGGGAGGAAAAGGTTTGTTTTTAAGAAACAGCATGTTGGCTAATAATTTTTAATAACACATATGCTTATAGGGGCTCCTGGATGGCTCAGTCGGTTAAGCGTCCAACTCTTGATTTTGGCTCAGGTCGTGATCTGACACTTCATGAGATCAAGCCCCATGTCAGTGCTGACAGCTGACAATGTGGAGCCTGCTTGGGATTCTCTCTCTACCTTTGTCTGCCCCTCACCTGCTCTCTCTCTCTCACTCTCTCTCTCTCAAAATAGAATAAATAAAACTTAAAAAACAAAGAACACATATGCTCAGAGACTTTACCTGTAAAAATAAAGTCAGGGTAATTGACTTGAAACAGAATTTAGTGTCAATATTCAGAACACCCCAAATCAGAAAGCAAACCCATGGAGAGTCAGGAGTGCATGTGATGGTGTTAAGATAAAATTTTCAAAAACATAAAATCACAACTCTTGTGCAAATATACAATAAAACTTAGTAAAGAGTTTACTCAACTCATTAGTTAATAAAGTAATCAGTAAGATATTTAGGCCAGTTCATAAAGCATCTGAAGGGCTGTATATTTCAATGTTAGGACAAGATTGATGGGTTAGGTACATAACTAGCTAATGTCCAGCAGGACAATAAACCATAACCTTTAAGGTTATCTGTTTCAAAAAGACAAAAACTGCTTGTATTTGTATCTTTACTGGACAAAAAATCTGTAAGTTAACACGTGACTGCACCAAGTCTTGGGGTAAAGCAAAGTAAATTTGTCTAGATAATCCTCATGGGGGTGGGGAGTGAGGGCCAAGGTCATTGTCACCATATGATACTGAGAAGATGTGCCACCCACTTTTCTGCCTCATGCTCAACGTTTGGATAATTTGTTTTTAACAATGGTAAATATTTTACTTTGCAAACAACCTTTTAATCTGATTTGTGGCTTACTACAGCCTGGTGGAGGCAGAAAGGGCAGGGAAAACCCATTTCTCAGAGGAGAACACCGAGTTACACAATGGGAGGAGAACTCGCATTTTCTAATCCCAAATCCTCACTCCTACACTTCGTATTGTATGTCCTCTTTTCCCTTCTTCATCCCCGTCCTGCCTTGTTCTTGGCTACATCTCCTCCCTGTAATACTTCCCCTGGCGGTTCACCTGAAGGAAATGCTCAAAGTGAGGAGAAGGCCCTGTGGCCCCCTGCCCTTTGCGCCCCGTGGCCCTTGTGCCCCCATGGCTCCTGGCCTAGCTAAGTCCTTTCAAGTCCCTGACAAGATTCAGTTCCACAACATCCTACTCCTCCAGAGCCAAAGAAAATTGTCAAAACATTTTATCTCCCCTCAAGAAAAGGGTTAGAGTACATGCTACATTCCAGGGACCCATTTTTTAAAGTGATGGCTGCTTTTAAGCTCTTCTGTGTTCAGCTACTGTGAACCACTGTGAGCAGCCACTGGGCCATCTTCCATCTGAGACCGAGTCCACATCGGAGAAACCTACTGTTTATAAACCAGAATGTCTTGTTTGAAACGCTGTTTCTGCTTGGTGTTTTCCTACCCTCAATAAACAGGATCATCATTTTCTGTGTCCCAGATAGTTAGGTCTGTCTGGCTCCTGGATAAATGACACGCAGTGGACAAAATGGCTATTTATTGTGCTAAGCAGTCAGCCAGGAAACTGGCTGCAAGTGTGTCCTGATGGCCCAAATCTGCTGCTTCCTTGCAAGGCCATCTATTTTTCTCTCCCACGGACTTCTGTCACCATGGAAACTGTCCCACTAGCAGGATGAAGGCTAAGGCCAACTGTCTGCCTCCTCCCCTTAGTCAGAGAGACAACATTTGCACGCATGAAGCAAAGTAGACAGTAAGAAAGTCTATGAGGTATGCGCTTAGAAAGTAGTTCCTCTGAAGCTCTCTAGAATTCTGAAGCTGGGAAAAGAATTGTTTTTAGAATGTCTGATTCAGGGTCTCTCAGACGGTTTACACAAGGTACAGTGACAACAAGAACAAACACTCGGTGCATAATATGTGCATGCCAAGCCCTTTCCATGCAGCAACCCACATAACCCTCACAGTAACTCTGCAAGACCAGTTACTTGCCAAGGTCCAGCAGAAGAGCCATCCACCATTTGGAAACACATCATACAAGAGGATTCTGGGTAACAGAATTCCAACAACCTCGATCCAGGCCAGTTTTCTCATTTTACAGGGGAGCAACTTAGATGGGGCGAGGAAATGAGTCGCCTCTAGCCGCACAGCTAATAAATGTCAGAGCTGGCACCATAGAGCCAGCCCCCCGCCGCAGGCCCGTGCTCTTCTGTGCTGCCTTACATCACTAGTTCTAGCCAGACCCTGAGCCAGCAGCTCAGCCCTGCCGGCCAAGCATCAGGTCTAATCCCCTTATAGGATGACTGTTGAATCTGCCGCTCATTAGAAGAATGGCAATGCTCACACGCAGGGTGTTTTGCCACTTATGAAATGCTTCCACCTAGCTCTTCTGTTTCCAGGTTTTGCTGCCTCTGGGTCTAAAACAATCCAACAATGAAGCCTTATTCATACGTTGTATACCTTCCAAAATAACCATTGAATCACTCAAACATTAAGTGCGGAAGGATGGCTGCATTTCAACTAGTAGAATCCAAGGTAACAGGAGGCAGAAAGGAGAGATGAAAGTTTGCAAGGTTTTAGATGCCAGGGTCTTAGAGAGTAAAGTTCCACGTGTGAGTGAAAGCTCTGCAGCTTAGGACGATGACTTGATGGTGAGCATGCTCTTGTTTTCAATTTTCAACACGAATCTAGCACTGAACAGGCACAAGTCGGAACGTGATGCCCTTTAGATATGTGCAGTGTGGCTCTTACTCTCCAAAGTTGTGAATGTGTATAAGAACAGCATAGTATGGGGGCACCTCGGTGACTCAGTCAGTGGAGCGTTCAACTTCAGCTCAGGTCACGATCTCACAGTTTGTGAGTTCGAGTCCCGCCTTGTGCTCACTGCTGTCAGCACAGAGCCTGCTTCAGATCCTCTGTCCATCTCTTTCTCTGCCCCTCCCACACCCCTCCCCTCAAAAATAAACATTAAAAAGAAACTTTACAGAACAGCATAGTATGAGAAGATATGGTGCAAACCGCAGTTGTCAAAGTGGGGGGTGTGAAACCTAGGTGTCATTGTGGGAAGATTTGAGCAACGGAAGAGAAATCTGGTAAAGAATAACTGTGACCTTTCGTGTACTTCTCTGGATTCTAACAGTAGCAGTGAGGGTGGACTCACAAGTTTCACTCCTTTTTTTTCCTGCTTAAAAGCAGGAAGAGGAAACAGGGGTGCTCAGAATACAAGACACCCCCCTACACACCATCATGCCCTTTCATATCTTTTTGCCCTCACACATTTCTCTTCCAAGAATCCCCTTCTCCCTTTCTGCTTGCTCATTTTGCATAGCCCCCATCCAGAGTCACCTCTTCTAAGAAGCCTGACTGGACTTCCCCTACAGGTTTATTGACACCTTCCTCTGGGCACCTAAACTCTGTGTGCAAAACAACAGCAGTTACCATCTTGAGTACCTCATGTGAATGGGCACTTTGCATACATTATCTTTGTACCCATTTGACAAGTAAGGAGACTGAGGCTCAGTTGGTCCAAGGCCAGTATGGCTGGTAAGTCCTGAAGCTGGGTTGGGAATCTTGGTCTCCCAGGCTCCAAAGTCCAGCCTCTGCCACACAACAGGCAGCTTCCTTTGCCTCAAACTTACCCCTTCCAGGAGCAGGTGATAAGTATGTGTTTCTCTCTTCATCCCCCCCTAGTCTGCGAGTACTCCTAGGGCACACCCAAATCTTATGTTGTATCCCTGTGCCTGACATACAGTAGATACTAAATTAGTGGTTAAATGAATCAAATGTCTGTTGAATGAGGAGCTTATCCGTTTATCTTACTAGTTGATGAGGACTTGTTCTTGATAAAATCATAGTACGTGTGCATACCTGCCACCAAGTCTTCCCCACCCCCAGTTGAGAGTTAGGGAAGTTTCTCAGCCAGCAGATCCATACACTAACCCCAGGCTTCTCCCATCTTAATGTCATACAAATCTCCCGGGAAGTTTGTTGGTGTGCAGATTCTGATTCCAAGGGCTGGAGCGGGGCCCGAGGGTCTGTGCTTCTGGCAAGCTTCCCATGATGCTGCTGATTTGAAGACCCCGTTTGAGAGTCATTCAGGTCTCAACACATCGGCAGCGGCTGGTGACAAAGAGTAAAACCTGTGCCGGGTGTTCTCCTTCCAAAGGACAACCAGATTTCAAATGCTCCTGATTTTCCGTGGTTTAGTGAAATATTTAAGTTATGCTTTGAGCGATAGACACGTGGCAGCATGCGCATTTGTTTGTGCCTGTAGCTTTGGTTTAATCACACCCTATCAATAAATCACAAATAAATGAGGGAGAGGAGGCACTCACTGGAAGATTCCATTCCAGTGACAAGTGGACCAGGGGAGCTGATGAATATAAAGGGAGGAGCGGAGGGTTTTCAACACAGCCCTGGTGGCTCGTGACAGCACTGAAAGGCCAGCAATAAGCCCCCGCCTCATTCCATTTTTACTGGCAAGGACCCCACCCTTCCCCACTTGCCTGCCCTATGGCCACTTCCCCGGCTGGTCTTCTCCATTCTTGGTAAACAGTAACTGATGGCTTATTCATCTTGAGCCCTTTGAACCCCACACAATCCCTTTGCTGGCATGCCAAGTCTTTTAGAGGTCAAGCATCCCCGATCCAAGACTTGTGGAAGTGAAACACCCTCTTTTCTGTCTCCTTTTCCAGATGTCCCTGGGCCAGCAGCAGTCAGCAAGAGGTGTGCCTTGTTTGAGATGCAAGGGGACGTGTTCGGGCTTCGAGCCACATCCATGGAGGTAACAGACTTTGTCAGGAGAAGCTCTGCCTGCCTGCACTTCTTGGCTGTCCTTTCTGGGAACCCCAGCCATTCTTCTCTGCTGGGACTGCTTACTTAGGATGCATGCATTTCAGGGAGGACTGGCTCCAGAGTGAACGCACTCCTGCTTGGCCTCATTCAGAAATGACAGAAAAGCCCTTAGGAGCCAAGATGAGGAAGGAGCTTAGTGCTTCATGCACCGTTTTGAGGTGGAGACCACCAAGCTGGCCCCACGAAGGACTGCACTGGGCAGATGTGGGCAGATGTTAGTTGGTGCCTCGTCCTCTCTGGACTGCTCTATCCTTGGGCTTGGTGCATGTGGTGGATCTCCCCATACAGTGCCGTCACCCCATTTGGATCTCAGAGTACCCCTGGGCCAGAAATAAAAGTCACTGTGTCCACAGTATTTAAAAACCAGGCGCTACATTCATATCCGTGAGGGAGGGCCATGAGATCCAGCTGGACTTGGAACTGTAGAGTGTTTCTTTCTCTCTTTTTATTGAGGAATCTGAAAAGCAGAGGTGGAGACCTCACACTGCACAGCCCCCAGGCGCTATTCCCATCAGCATCTGTGTGGAGTTGTGCAGGGCACACAGCCTGTGTGACTGTCCTGGCAGCCCTGGAAGAGAGAGGCTAACCTCTGTAGGGCACGATAGAGAGGTAGAGCTTTTGATCCCCCTGCCAGAGGGGTTCCTGGGGCACTCAGAGCAGGAGTGAAATTTGGGAGGTATTTGTCTCAGAGTTGTTGATTTCCATGGTGGGATGGCAGTTAGAAAAACATTCATTGCTAAATCTTGTACGTTGGAATATTGAAGCAATCCTGAGCAGTTGGTGTTAGTATCTCAGTGTCTCCATTTTTCATATCAGGAAACTGAGGCTGGCTAACAGGGGTGGGGAGGGGATGGCTACTAAATGCCAGGATTCAAAGTTGGGTCTTTTTGAAACCCCACTCCATGCTCTTAGACATTCTACAGTAGTACTGTGGGTCGTGAGATTTTGAAGCATGGGACTGTTCCTTGACTCCATTCCTTGACAGTCCTTGACCTCACAGGAGCTCATGTGGTCTTCTGGATGCAAGCGACTTTCAAAGTCATCCAAACCCCACTGTATCCCCCGCACAGATTCCTCCTACAGCTAGCACACTTCCTGTTGGGGGAATGCCCCACGCATCTAGTTTGGCCACTAGAGCTCTTTCTGGCCTTGAGGAGTCAGCTTCCCTATCATTCCGCCCCCTTGGTGCTGAACCTGCCATCAGGGTGTCACGGAACAATGCTGACTCCTCATCAGCTCTCCAAGGACAGCTGGGATGCCTCCTTTCAGAATCCTTAGGGCAGCGGGGAGGGATAATGTTCCCTGAATGCACCCCCTGACTCAGTCAATAATGTTTCCCCCTCTCAATGTTCAGCCCCTTGCTGCCTCTTGTCTGACATCTGAACAGGGTCATTTAACATATTCTGTCTGGTTTTCTAGCTGTTTATGGCAGGAGGACACTTCTGGGCCCTGTTCTTCAGGACTGTAAGCAAGGAGTCTCAGCATTGTTGTAATCCCTACATTCCCCCACCATTCTACAAAGGACGTGAACATCCAGTGAATTTATCCTTGAGAAATGCAGGCTGCAGCCTCGGATCCCCCATAGCAAGCATTGTATTTGGTTTGAATCACTTTAATGGGGACTTAAATTCAAGCCACACTGGAGCAGTGAGGTCCCAGAACCTTAGCAGGGAAGCTACATAAAGCCATTTTTATGCTCCAATTTTCACACTGTCAGTAGTTAGAAATTTATTTAAATGACCCAAGTGGCAGCCAGCCTGGTTTAGTGAGCAATTCCCTCAAACAATAATTCATGTGCTCACTCACCTTGAACAAACACTTCCCTTCTGTAAGCCTCACCTTTTCCATCTGATAAATAGGAGCATTGGAGTCAGTGTGCTCTTGGTTCCCCTTCTGGCTTTACAATCCATAGTTTCAGGCAAGTTGTCTGTAATCAAACTTGTGATTGACATGGTTAATGGAATTAGAATGGTATTAGACGCACAGATGGTAGAGTTATTTGAAGAGGACAGTATGGAGTGAAGGCAAGAGCAGACTTTCAGAACCAGTATATCATGAAAATGGAAGGGGAGGCTCCCCCAGCAGCCTGCAGCCTCCCACTTCCCAGATGGACATGCTGGGCTTGCTGGCATTCCGAGACAACCTCAGGATGCCGAACTGCCCTTCAGGGCAGTGGGAAACATGCCTCCAGGACTTCAGGCTTTTCAGAGAGAGCCCAACAGAAAGTCTCTTCCTTGCATGCAGAGATATTTTTACATTATCTTTATTGTAATAGCTTTATTTTTTTTAATGTCTACTGACTCCAGTGAGTAGAGAAAACCCGCAATTTGAGGGAAGCAGGGACACAGTATGAAAAATGGGAGACAGACCACACAGGCGCTTCAAATTACAAAGTTGTACATGCTTCAGGGGTCACTCTCCAATGGATTCTCCTGGTCTCCTCATTGTGACGTGCCTTCTGATGAGGTCTTGTCTCCATACCAGCTGCAGGAATTACATTGTTCCCTCTGCCTCTTCTGCCCAGGGCAGTGGATCTTCACAGATAACTGTGCCCTGAGATTTGGGCTTCCTTTGCTTTTTGACAGACAATCTAGAGAAAGTCAACCAGAGCCGCTTAAATTCCCGAAAGGGACCGACTAGTGACTCTGGCACTTTGATGTGCATCCGAATTACCTCTGAACAGGATTACAAGTACCCATGACCAGATCCTGCTCCTGACCAGTGCATCTGACTAGCTGGGGCCAGGGAGGGCATCTCCAAGTTTACCAAGCTGCCCAGGTGATTTGGATGCATAGCAAAGTGTGAAAACTCATCAAATAGACCAGGGGTCAGCTAACTTGCTGTAAATAGCCCATTAGTAAACATTTTAGGTTTGTCAAGCCATAGGGTCTCTGGCATAACCAATCAACTTGGTCCTTGTAGCATGAAAGCATCCATTAAGCGTGTAAATGAATGAATGTGATTATGTTCTGTAGATCTCTATTTCAGGACACTGACATTCAAATTTTCTATCATTTCCTTGTATCACAAGATAGTAATCTTCTTTTGAATTTTTTCAGCCATCTAACGATGTAAAAACCCTTCTTCACAGGCTGTGCAAAAATAGGTGATGGGTCAGATTCGGCCAATGGAATGTAGTTTGCCAACCCCTAATGTAGACCAACTCTCTCATTGTCAGATAGGAAATTTGGTGTTGGAAACAGGCTGGTGTGGGGCTAGTGTTGAGGCTGGCATTACATTCCAAGGCTTTGCCTCTTCCACCATTCCAGGTAGCCCAGGAGAGATTGCAGAAATGGCCATTTTAACACCTTTGGGGATCTTCCTGGGTGTGTCCGTGCCCTCTTCAGTCTGGGTGCCTGGAAAGAG
Source organism: Lynx canadensis (assembly GCF_007474595.2). Taxonomy (NCBI): domain Eukaryota; kingdom Metazoa; phylum Chordata; class Mammalia; order Carnivora; family Felidae; genus Lynx; species Lynx canadensis. The sequence goes on from NC_044304.2 coordinate 50,046,992, forward strand.
TAGAGTGGGGCCAGAGGGGTGTCTTCTTCATTTACGGTGTCCCAGCAACAATACCTGGCAACATGACAGCATGAATAAAAGGAGAAATAATACTGACATAATGTCAAAGAATATCTCATATCCGTCAACATTTTCCATTTCAAGGTGTTTTGCATTCCACACATCTCTAATAGCATCCTGAGAGTCTACATTAACCAAATAAGCAAATTCAGCCTCCCCACCCAGCTCCACACATGGAAGGCATTGGGGGTCCAAGGGTCCACTTGGACACTAGGCTTTCCCTCACTTCTTTCCACTTCCTCCTTCCATTTCCTCCTCTGCTGCTGTCACTCCCTACGTGTAAACTAGTGGTTTATTCCCTACCTTAGGGAAGCAGTCTCCTCCATGTCTAGCTCATGAAAGGGAGAGGCAAGAGAATATTTATCATGAGTAAGATGCCCCAATTCTGAAAACACGAGCAACAGAGAAAAAAAGAAAAGACTTCTTGGTTTTGCCCCACGTCATCTTTAGGGTCATATTCTCTTTTGTAGTGCTGGAATTATCCTTGAGATCAACAATTTTACCATTTCTCAAATTATAGCCCACGGAACGTGGACTGGGGCTGCAAGCTTCTCCTTGAATAACACTGGAAACGCTGCATTTTCCCTGACTTAAAGTCACGCTGTACATTAGTGCGTTAAAAACAAGAATCAGCCTTGCACTGAAGAAACTCGTTTCACCTTCTGTAACCCACTGTTTCCCCACACTGAGCCTTTTTCCATGTGCCACATACTTACATGCTGGGGGAACTGGTCCAGACCAGCGGAACCACCCCAGAGGATATGTGACTCTCATATGGCCCAACCTTACTCTATGTTACATTTTCCATCTGATTTGCTTTCCCTCTCCCACTCCAACTATAGGCTCCTGGAAGGGTGCGCTGGGTCCTCCTCACTTTATATTAGACAAGGTTTCTCAACCTCAGCACCACTGATGTTTGGGGCAGGATAATTCTTTGCGGTGGAGGGGGCCATCCTATATTTTATGGGATGTTTAGCAGCATCCCTGGCCTCTACCCTCTAGAAGCCAGTAGCACTCCATTGCCATAATCAAAGGTGTCTTCAGACATTGCCAAATGCCTCCTGGGCATCAGAATTGACCTTAGTTTGGAACCACTGAGGTAGACTATCAAGGTGTGCTCCTGCAGGCCTCCCAGGCAATATTTGTGATAGATGGGTGAACATATCAATCTCCTGAGTTTAGAAGAGAAAAAAAGGAGGGTTCCTTCAGGCATGCCTAGCTGTGAGGCGCCCACGCTACTGCAGTGACACCTCTTTTGCTTGGGCCTGCCCCATCCATCCCTGCTGCAGTTTCCGACGTTGCTTGCTTTACTTAACAAGCTCTTAAGTCTCATGCATGGGAGCAAGTGAGATACAGCACGCCTCAGGAGTCACAGCACACCTCAGGTGACAAGCCAGAAAGGGAGGGAAGAGGTTTTCCTCTACACCGCGAACACTCTGGATTTCACAACCTTAACAGCATGGCACAAGGCAGCCAGATGCTTTTGTTTTTCATTGTCAGAGAGAAGTGTCAGGCTTTCAAGTGAATGTGAAGCTTCCCTAGGATGCTTTTCCTTCTCGCAGCCTCACAACATAGCCTTGCCAGTGAATATCAATCTCTCCAGCCCAAGGGGTTTTCTTAGCTCATTCTCTTTCCCCTGGGTCCCAGCCACAAGTTGCTTAAAGAAATTTTCCAGCTGTATTCTAACTTCAGTATGAGTGCTAAAGAGTTCACAGTTGCTGAAGCTCCAACGCTCATGAATCTTGGGAGACAATTTCAATAATTCCTTAGAGCAGGGGTCAGCAAACATTTTTATAAAGGACCAGAGAGTGGATAATTTAGGCTCCGTGGGCCAAATGGTCTCTGCTGCAATTACTCAAGTCTGCCGCTGTAGCCCAAATGCATCCACAGACAATATATAAATGAATGAGCATGGCTGTGTTCCAATAAAACTTTATTTATAAAATCAGGTTGTGGGCCAGGTTCAACCTACAGGTCATAAAGACTGCTTTTGAGCATCTTTAATGAATGAACCAGCCCTTGCTGCCACCATGAGTAAAAATGTGCTGTTCTTCTGACCAGCTGAAGTCATATCCCACATTCCCCACAGACAGACAGACGGATTGATAGGTAGTCTCCCAAAAGCAGTTCCCAATCCCAAAGTCCTTTTGGTCTCACATTACCATTCATCTGCTGCCAGCCGTTCCAAGTTACTAAAGTTGAGCCTTGAACTTGCTTTCAAAAAGGCAGATGCTACCAGCAGGAGACGGCTCCTCTTCTCTGGAGGTTGATCTCACTTTTCCCGATTACCGCCCCCCACCCCAGGAAAATATGCAAGTCATGCAAATGCAGCCATGAGGACCACTGCCTGAGCTCTGAGCTGGAAGACGATCGGAAAATTGGCCGCTTGCTGATGGACTCCAAGTATTCCACCCTCACAGCCCGAGTGAAAGGCGGGGACGGCATCCGGATTTACAAGAGGAATCGGATGATCATGACCAATCCCATTGCCACTGGGAAAGATCCCACCTTTGACACCATCACCTATGAGTGGGCCCCCCCTGGAGTCACCCAGAAACTGGTAAGACAGCTTCCTCCAACCAAATGGTTGTTGTCCTGTCCTTGTAAATGTTAGTCATGCCTGAATTTCAAAGACAGGGTAAGAAGAGGGCAATATTATAGAAATGATAGGAATAACTAAGGTTCCAAACCTGCTCCTGCATCACTTATGTGATCTTGAAGTGAAAACTGTCTGGGCCTCGGTTTTCCTCTTCCATGAAATGGATAGAAGTGTTTCTATGAATTCTGAGGGCCCTTCCAATTCCAGTACAGGGTCGTTCATGATTCCCTTTGGGCTCCCCACTTCTGAACAAAGGCTGACTTATCATTCAGGACTCCCACAGTGCTTGTCTTCATGTGTGAGTTGTTCCTTTTCCCTCAGAGTGGCCTGGGATGTATCCTTTGCAGGCCTGTGGGGGAGCACAAAAACAGTCCTCTCTTCTTGCCAACAGCTGAAGGCTCTTAGCCTTGGAAGGGAGAACCAGACTAGCTTTACACAACCCTGGGGGTGAGGCACCCAGAGAAGGACAACATCCAGAGAGAGCAAGTAACTTGCACAAGGTCACACCCTGGCTGCCCACTACAAAGACCCGTATCAAGTTCCCATGCACAGGCCTCACCCCAGATCAGAAGCTCCAGATTACAGGATCAGAATCACCAGACATGGGCATTTAACTCTTCAGATAATGATACCTGCAGCCATCGTCAAGACCCCACAGACCTGACCAGTGCCCCTCCAATTTCAACAAGCACATACATCATCTAGACAACTTGCAGAAATATATCTAGGAAGCTTGGGGCTGGTCCTGAGACTCTGCACTCCTGACACGCTCCCAGGGGATGCTGGCCCCCAGACCACGCTTGGAATAGTGAGGGCCTAGATGATTTCCACAAGTTCATGAGATTGAAAAAGTTCCTACAATTTTAGATATGGAAGCCTGGCATGTAATTAAATCTCTTCTGGGAGAAAAGGAGAGCCTTCAAAGTCCTGCATGGTCATACCCCCACAGGCTGCACCCGCACTCTGGCTATGACCCCTCACCCATTACTTTGTAGTGCTCTGACCTTCTTCTTTCCTGCTCTGGAACACTCCAGGCTTTTGCCCTCCTCGTGGACTTTACACTTGCTGTTCCCTCCCCTTGAAATGCCTTTCCCTGCTCTTTGCATGGCTGGGTCTTTCTGATAGTCAGGTCTCAGACGGGCCTTCCCTAACTCCCCAGTCCACCTATCCTCCAGCTATATTTTTTTCTCTCTCCCTCAGTTTGCCATTGATTCTTTAGAAGATTTATTGCGAGCTGCAATTGTCTTATGCATGTCTTTGTTTGGTTATCTCTCTCCTTGGAGTGAAGCGAGGTCCACGAGGGCAGACACCACACCTGTCCTGTGCAGCATCCTATCTGGCACATCCTATTTGTACTACATTACCCTCCGGGCCAGTGGCATTCCACACGTGGTCTGTGGACTAACAGTGTACCACAAAATCCTGTGACTGGTCCACAACGAGAAGTACAGAAATTGAAAATAAATGTTGGGGAAATATAGTAGCAATTGACATCCAAGCATGTGATCAGACAACTCCTCTCACTGAACAGAATTCCACGTGGTCAGACTCACGTGGAAATCTCATGTGGCATGAGCTACATTCTCATCGCATGCAGTGAGCCCAAGAATCCTTCTGCAATCGGTGAAAAAAAAAATCAAACAAAAAAACCTGATCCTTCACCATAGAGCACCTGAGCAGCACCCTTCTAAGCTGTAGCTTAAGTGGAGGAAAGGAGGGGGAAATCCCTTTTCAGTCAAGTGGAGAGAGGCAAAGATGCTTTTTTTTAAAAAGCTATAGTTCTTGAAAACATATTTTAAAAGAATACATCAGCATTTGTGAGCTCAGCCACCCTGTGAGGTAGGAATTATTTTACATGTAAGGAAACCTAGAATGGTTAATCGGCCTTGACCAGTTGGAGGGGCTGGGCAGGGGCAGATCCGGGCCACAGAGAGTGGCATCCAACTATAGCAGTGCTGGGTGGCTCCAAATGTGGGTCTGCCTCCAGCACCCAGGTCTGGCTAAGCCATCAAGCAGGTCTCCAAGATGTCAGTGGAAACTAAAGCAAGCAGCTCGTAAAAGAGCTGGCTGTGGGCGTCAGGAACTGGCTGGTGAAAACCCCAAATGCTTCGGCTCCAGACTAATCAGAGGAAGGCATCGTGAGGCTGTGATTAATGCTCGCTCATAAAACCACATAGTATAAAGGCCCCTCTGTCTGCTCTGCATCTGGCCTGCCTGAGCAAGTCGCCTGAGATTGGACAGCTCTCCCTTCCCATTCACCCTCCCCACTTTTTTTTTTTTTTTAATTACCAAGTGATCAGGACTGATTATATTTTGGAAATGGAACTGAATCTCGCTGTCATCCTTCCCAACCAGAATGAAAAATGGAGAAATTCTTAAGCCTTTAAAGATTAGTAACAATAAACCTAATAGCTAATATTTACTGAGTACTTACGTGTGCTAAGCTTAGCATATGCTAAGAGCTATAAATACGTGGTCTCGTCTAATTTTCCAACACTGTTAGGGATATACTGTTACTACCCTTATTCACAGAGGAGGAAACGGAGGCTCAGAGAAGTGACACCACTAGCCTGGTGTCCCATAGCTGGCTTAAATGACAGAGCCAGGTCTTGGATTCAGGCCTCCCTGACTCCAAAGCTTAGGCTCCCACCTATCAAGCCAGGCCAGGAGAACCAGACAGGTAGGAGGAGAGGCAGAAAACAGCATGTATTTTGGGTTAGCACTTTTAAGGGAAGGCTTCTAAGAATAGGGAGGGACTTGGGAAAATCTTTGAAAGCTAGCCAGGATTTGGGAGAGGCAAGGATGAAAAGATGAAGGGAACCAGCATCCACTGAGCATTCTGCATGTGTGTGCGCACGTGTATGTGTGTGTGTGTGTGTGTGTGTGTGTGTGTGTATGTGTTTATTTATGATGATGGGGAGAGAGGGTTGGGTCAGAACTATCTGTTCCACTCAGAGCTTGTTAGAGACTCTCTCAGGAATCCCTGTGATATATTTATGATTATGATAAAAAAATACTATGATATATTTATATATATGATATATGTCATCAACATCTCACCACTCCCTACGTGCTTAATAACCTCATTTTACAGGAGAGCAAACAGAGGCTCTTGAGGAACCCGTGCAGGTGTGGCACTCCTACCTTATCCTCTACTCCCACACCCATGGCAAACATTGCTGGTCAGTTAGAGCACGATCTTCCATTGAGTCTCTTTGGGCCTCAGAATCCTTCTCAACACAGCAGTCAAGTAGCCACTGTTGATGGAGATTAGCATGTAACACAAAGCCCATGTACTGTCCTTGCCTGACCGCCAGAGAGGCCGAAAGAGCAGGCAGGATGGGGACTTCCGATTCCAGAGTCCATGTGTGTTCAACTATGCCCAACTCTGGGAATAAGGCACCTTTCTTTTCCACTTTTCTCTCTGCCTTTTGATTCTTCTCCTGATAAAGCCTGATTCTGGGAACCTCTTCACCCAAGATGTCCCAGCCAGACAGCAATGCACCAAATGACTCAGAAAGGTCCTCGTGAAAAACTTGAAACCTAAACCAACCTTTCCAACTGCTCTGAGAAAAGGCCTCTTGCTAAAGGTTTTGGGAACATGACCTTAATCAGCTTCCTGGAGGGATTTCTGAGAGATTCTCTTACAAGCTCTGAGTGGCACAGGCAGCTGACTCTGAGCCAGCCCTCTCTCTCCATCATCCCCTTCCCAAGCCCATGCCAGTCAACAGCAATTGTCTGAAGGGCTGTGTTGAGATAGACTCTGATGCCCTCACCGGGGTTGATGAGTAATGTCTACCACAGGTGTGTGAATAGGGTTCTCAGGCCAGCCAGGCAAGGCCAGCCATCACAAAACAACAACAACAACAACAACAACAACAAAACATTGGCGGCCACATGGTGTGGCCTTGACCCTGCAAAGGTAGAAAGCAGGTACTCACCTGGGGCTTTGACCTGCAACAGGTTCCTGGGAGGGAACACTCCCTGTCTCCAGAGTTCTGGCCAGGAATCCGTTAGCCCTGCAGGTCACAAACACCTGTAGCCAGGACAGAGCCATGAAAGGACACTGAATACAGGGATCAACAGACAGGTGGCCAGCAAGGCCGCTGCCCCGGGACTCCTACCACAGTGTTTATTTGTAAAGCTATGCAGGGAGGGATGCATGCTCTTGAAGGCCGGAATCAGGGGCATATCCAGGGGCTGGGGGAATCATCTCACTAGGCAGTGCCCACACAGCCTCCTCACCCTGAAATGAAGACAGAAGGAAACTCCCCTAGAGATTGGGGGAATTTGTTTTTTTCCTCTTTGCAAATCATTCGCCTTCTAGAGAGGCAGTGTAGAAGGGGTTGAGACTCAAGCTGCTGAGTACAAAGCTGTGTCCACCACAGACGAGTTGTGTGACCCTCTGGAGGTTATTTCTCTGTGCCTCGGTTTTTCGAGGGGTGATATGAGAAGAAGTTCTGTGAGAAGCAAACGGGCTAACATGGGTCAGGCATTTAGAAGGGTGCTGGAACATAGTAAGTACCATGTAAGTGTGAGCTCTTCCTGCCATTCCTTCAACCACTCAACCTGGGAGGTCAGCAGCCCTCACAGGAGAAGAGGCTGTGCTCCCATGAGCTCGATCAGCCATGCACTTGGAACTGCTTCCACAGTGGGAGCGAATGAGATGCTAGGCAGGTCTGGGTGCCCTTTCTGGCATGGTGAGCCATAGTCTTGTCACCACCTCCCCATCCCTTCCACAGATCCCGAGGACGGGGCAGGCCTCAGACACGAAATAAGAAGGCCTGGGATAGATATTTGCCCCCCCACCCACCTGTCTCTAACCCATCTCCCCAGGGCCCTGTGCCCTGCCCCAGCCTGTGTGCTGCTGGTCTGCTGCTTGCCCTGTCCTCAGATGGTCACACCCTTTCCCCCTACCCACTGTCCCTGAGTCCTCCGATGTCCTGCTTCAGATGACCCAGGAGGACCTGCAAAAGTGCTCACTTCTGGGCTCCTCCAGACTCCCAAATCAAAGTCTAGGGTGATCCCAGGAAGCTTTTTCACAAGGTGGTCAGGCGATTCTCATGCACCCCAAAGTCTGTGACTAGGTTCTTCAGACCTACCTGCCTGGCATTTTTGTGCTGGAAGCCACCTGTGGTTTCATACTGACCCAGGGAAAAACAGCATCACCCCACACCACCCGCAGACAGAGTCAGGACCGAGCCTTTCCCAGACGTGTGGTCAGCCGTGTGGCTCCCTGGCACTTCTTCTTCCGTGTGTTGGGGTTCAGAGTCTTGGCCTCTTTGGCGAACCAGAAACCACGGGTTTCCTTGAGCCGCTTTCCTGCACTGTAGACCCGGGTCAGTGCTACTGCCTCTCTCTCTGCTAATTGTGGTGAGGACCGAGTGAGGTCACCACAGACTTCTCACAGTGCTCAGGACCCTGAAGATCACGCAGTCTACCCCAAACTTTGCAATGATGAAACCGAAGCCTGGGTGGCTGGGTACTTTCTCAGTGTTACACAGAGAACAGCATCAGGGAGGGAGCTAGAAACCAAATTCCCTGACACCCTAAGATTCTATCTACCACCCAGTCCATCTTCTGTGCCTGAAAAAGCACCTGGAAAAGTCCTTAGGGACTGTGCAGGTGAAGGGGGATTCACAGTATTCTGTGAGCCCACAGGTGTTCCAAGCTCTAGGGCAGAGCCACATAGGGCCATCTACAGCCACCTCTCACTTCATGAGTCCCACAGAAACCCGGGTCAACTGCCTCTCCCTTCTCTAAAACTGCTCTGACCCAGAATTCATTTATTATGGAAGTTAGCAAACCAGGCTCTGGACTAGTATGCCCCTCCATCAGGCTCCTTGCCCCTCCTCCCTAACATGAGGCAAAAGCCGGGATTGTTCATTATGAATTACAGTATGACTTTCCATGTTGATTACCACAATCCAGTTCCAACCACGGGATGTGACAGGACACAGGCAGGTTCCAAGAGGGTAAATATGGCAACAGCCACCTGGGCAGTGGGAATCCGGCAAACTGGTGGGGGTGTCAGAGTCACAGTCAGGGTCAGGCACAGAAATGGAGACCAGTTGTAAAGGATAAACAGTTTGCTTTTCACACTTCCTCATGCTGTGTGGCCTTGACCTTTTTCTCCTCTGAATCTCCCCATCCCTGCAACCCACCCAAGTATAAGATTACTGTTCATTACAAAAAAAAAAAAAAAAGCCAAATTGGAAAGTTATCTATGGACATATTAACATTCAGATGGTTTTCAGTCATACTGATGTGGAAATGTTATTACCACGAGACCTTATCAATTTGTTCTATTAGAAGGTGCCTTTGCCTGTTTTTAAATGAACAAACCATGAAATACCTACGCCTATAATGATTTAATTATACTTTTCCAAGCAAAGCAATTTTAAACTAGATTGACTCTTTTTCTTTTTAAGGAGCATTGCCACGAGGTAAAGCGAAGTAAAAATATTTAGTTTTGAAGGAAACCAAATCTGCGTTGCAAAGCCAACGCATCCAGTACAACACTCCCATTCAGAATGTGAATCTGCAACCACTTGGGTGGAGAGTGACAGCTTATTTAGGCCTCTCCGGGTGTCGCCAAATTCACAACATTTCTGCCTTGACAAGCCTCGGGGCTCTGCAAAAACAGATGGAGAAGCTGGAGGCTGCTCACCAATTCCAGATCTGGCTTGGGTGCCTGAGAATCACAGTCGGTTTATCTCTTCCCCACTAGGGCCTACAGTACATGGAGCTCATCCCCAAAGAGAAGCAGCCGGTGACAGGCACCGAGGGCGCTTATTACCGCCGACGCCAGCTCATGCAGCAGCTCCCCATCTACGACCAGGACCCCTCTCGCTGCCGCGGACTTCTGGAGAATGAGTTGAAAGTAATGGAAGAGTTCGTCAAGCAATACAAGAGCGAGGCCCTCGGCGTGGGAGAGGTGGCCCTCCCTGGGCAGGGTGGCTTGCCCAAGGAGGAAGGGAAGCAGCAGGAAAAGCCAGAGGGCACAGAGACCACCGCTCCGACCACCAACGGCAGCATCGGTGACCCGTCCAAAGAATACGTAAGTGTCTGCCGTGCCTCCAGGTCTGGCTGAAAAAACCAGGCCCAGGGCTTGCACAGGCAGGGCCCCAGCTCCAGGCTCTTGCCCCTCATTCCAACATTCATTTCACGCATTCATGTCGCCAGCGGCTGTTTGGTGCTCAGTTACTCTGTGCCAGGCATTATCCTGTGGAAAATAACACAAGGTCACTGTGCTTGAGAGGCTACTCGTCCAGTGGAGGTCATAGGCTACCAAACTGTCACGGCTTAGAGAAAGGGCATCTAACCTTGCTTGAGGTGAGGGTGGGCTTGGAGGAGGAGCTGAGGCCTAGCCTGGCCGGGAGAAATGACTAGGATGAATTCAGGCTTGGCGGGGAAGACCCAGGCCGTCTTAAAGAGGCAAGCTTGGGCAAAACAACCCTAAGTTCCAGAGAGCACGGTGGAGCCAGAGGATTGAACAAAGTCCCATGTGCCTGAGAGCGTGGTGTGCTGGGGGGCGTGGGGACACGACGCTGGCAGGGTCAGCAGGGGCACAGTTCCTGAAGAGGCAAGCCTTCCATCCATTCATCACCCAAGTATCAACCAGCCTGTGCTGTCTGCCAAGCCCCAGGAAATCAAACAAGTGGAGGACACCGTCCCCACACTGGAGAATACCATGGATGTAGGACTTCACTCTGAGGGCCACCGGCAGCTATGGCAGGTTTCAGCGGGAGCTATCACAGGATCTGAGCTGTGCTTGGGAAGGCGCCCTCTAGCAGCATGTGGAAGATGTTCTGTAAGGGAGTGACGGACTGGAGGCTATTTGAGAGAAAATGAAGAAGGTAGAGTGTCCGGGAGGTGAAAACCTCATGGATGGCTTTGTCTTCATCTGCCCCACAGGAGGTATAAAGGACTAGCTGGAGACGGGTACCACAGAGGGCTGATGTTTGCTGTTTCACGGCCTCTGGCTCCCATCTACCTTTTGCCCTCTGCCCTAGTCAGCCAAGTGACTTCAGCTGCCTCTAATTGTTATTTGGAGATAAATGTCCCAATACGTGGAGCCCTCAAGCAAATAACCTGCCTTGCTGGTAACAGGCTGGCAGTCGCCCGTGTGAGCCGGACCGCCCAGGGAAATGCCAGCCCTGGTGATGTTGTCACTACATTCAGAAAGGGCCAGGCTCTTTCCTGCCTGCAGTGACTCAAACTTGCCATCCAAAACCTGTGTCCTGAATGTCCAACCCCCATTTGTTGGCACGTTCATTTGGGATTACCGTCCAGTGAACTATGGCCGCACACAGTCAATCTGAGAACTCTAAGTCAAAAGAACAAAACTTATTTTCCTTACCACAGGTTTGGCGATGGTGTTGAAAAGACCCATTTCCGAGGAAGAATCCATATCCCAGCGACTTAAAAAAAAAAAATTAGATCCAGTTAGTGTTTCATAAACTAGTGTCCTCCCCATCCAGCCCTATATCCAAATAGTTATCTGTCCTTAAAGCATAAATACTGCATAATTCCAAGTTGGAAGGCGATCTCTTTAAGTCCTTGCGACATTTCCCAATTGCCATTCCCAGGAGAGATACGCTATTTTATCCTTGACTCAGCCCCACATATTTGTACAGCATGGAAGTGGGGCAAAGGTGGTCTGAGATCCTGAGCCCCTGCCTATCGTCAACTTTAGGAAGTAGTTCTGACAGTTTGGAAGCATTTAAACAATAAGACCAGACCAAAAACAGAATTTGAAGGAAGCCCGTGGTGGTTGGGCTGGGCTGGCTAGGGAAAACGGCCTTCTCCTTCCTTATCCTACCCCCAATCTTGATTGGATAACTAGTTATGTAACTAGTGGATCCCTGCCTGTACATCATGTGTTCATGTCACCTCTAGGTGCTGCGGGTTTCTTTTTCATCTCTGTATCTTCAGCAGGTGCCATTGATATAGATAGTAGGTGCTCAATAAATATGTGAACCATGAATGAATGAACAAATGGATGAATCAGTGAATATTCAGACTAAATAGAGCCTCTAACGATGGGGACAATTTAGATGACCATTTTGCCCCGGAGGATGATGAGATCCAAGTTCACATTTATTAAGCACCTGCTGTGTGCCAGATGTCATGCCTACTCTTTCAGAGTCTTTGTTTAACTCACCCAGCTGCCTAGTAGGGTGAATTTCACCAACCCCATTTGACAGGTATGGATTCAGAGATTCTAGAGGATAGGTAACTTTTCCAAGGTTCCACAGTTTCTAAGGAGTAGAACCTGGATCCGATACTTTTCCAACTACATGATGCTGAGTTATAAAACCCTGCTTATTACCTGTTCCAGGAAGAAAGAAGGCTGGGTGCTTTTATTGACTCCCTGTTTATCTCCTAGAAGCCAGGGAGCAAATCCTATAAAGGTAGCTAGATAGCCTGCCAGTCCATAGACAGTGTGTCCCCAGCAACCCCAAATTTGTTCTGCCTTACCCTAGTCAGTGGCCAAGTCAAGTGGACGTGGGTGCTGGCCATCCTGTGTGCTGTGTCCCTTCTGTTTCTCATAAAAGGGAAGTGTAGGACAGTTACCAGAGCCAAGCATCAGGCAGGAAGCCTGATTTTTGCTCCCCTGATGAGGACAGTGGACTTTGCCAGAAATGGTCAGGGCATTCAATTTGAGAACCCAGATATGGGGAGGAAATTATAGAACTCAGACTGATGCCCCAAATCCAAGCGGTGATTTATGAGAAAAAAAAATGGGCAAAAGAAAGAACACGTGAAACACATTTTCCTAGAATGATCTTGGTGACATAATATTGTTTGTCATCCTAAGAGTGATCATTATTACTATAGTTAGCAGCTATGATTTGGCTTTCTCTGAACCAAGGGCAGCGCTAAGAACTAGAGGGTCTGATTTAAAGCCCCCAACCACCCAATGACTTGAAGAAAAGCTGTGGGATTTGAACCAACCCCCCATCAGTCCCCAAGTCCATCTTTCCTGTTGCCCAAAGCTTGTTCCTCCGATAGCTAATGGATATTAGATCCTAAAGGGGTTACATGGCCATGTAAGTTTGGGAGACATTAGAGTAACCAAAACTAAGTGGGTTTCTTTGAGGTAGGACTTATGAGAGCCTCCAGCAGGTTGTGGCTGTGGTTCTCAAACTAAAATCACCTGAAAGGCTGGCTAAAATCCAGAGGACTGGGCCCCACCCTAGAGCTCCCTGCTTAGTAGGAACAGGTGGGGCCAGAGAATCAGCTATTCTAATGAACACCCGGGTTGATGCTGACATTGGCCTGGGGACCACACTTTGAGAACCACTGCTAAAAAAAGCATAAAAATAATTTTACATGTAAGCCGAGGAAAAATAATATCATTAAATTGGCATATGGTGAGGATCAGAGAAGACAGCAGGGCATTCTATAGATGTTTTAGGCCTCCTGGCTTAGGGAGTCCAGCTCTGAGGACGCTACATAGGAATCTTCCTTTAAAGACCCACAGGGAGTTTGGGAAACACAGGCAGGGCATCACACACTGCATTACACCACACCCAACCACACTACTCAGCAGCCTGAGGCCACCAGCTCCCTTTTCACGGAGCCACAATCAGCCTATGCTGCAGGGCACTTCTGTGAGCTGGCACGGCTCCGTCTACACTGCAGGGCGTTTCTCCTCGGAGCTGGCACGGCTCCATCAATCTGCTGTCAGCCCGTTACAGTGCTGTCCTTCCTCAGAGACCTTGGGACCCGAGCTACGACAGGATCAGGCTGTTGAGTCTTCACCAAGCCCCTCCACCAAAATGTGCTCAGAGGAAAGGGTTCTCCAGACCAGAGGAGCATTACTGCCAAAAGCCTTTTCCACCTTGTCCATGTGGAAATGGGCCCCTTGAGCTGAGTTAGGGGTGAGGCCACATGTATAACAGAGGTCTAGCCAGAGTGTGGGAACAGCACCCTCTGAGCTCAACTCACCCGTATGGCTGGGGCTGTGCAGTCCTTAGATCCGGGTACAGTTCGCAGATGTGTACCCCAGCTTTCCAACTCCAGGCCTGCACACCCACCCCTTGACAGGATAGGGCAACCTAACATCAGCTGAGGCTCACCTGAGAAGAGAACCCAGGAGCTGTGGCTGCCCTTGCCCACCTCAGAGCAGCCCTAAAGAGTCATTATTACACTGAGCTTAGGAGAGGCAGGACACCATGGGAAATGCCGTCAGAGGCACCTGTCTTTGTGAGGAAACACCGCAGTGAAAAATCCCAGATGCTAACTCAGCCACTGTCACCCCACAAGTGTGCCCTTTAAATCAGTGAGGCCAATTAAAAACCCCAAATATTTAATGTCTCCCCCTCCCTCCTTTACTTGCCCCACTGTGTGTGTGTTGGCAAGGAAGGGGGGCAGGTAGGAAGGGGACTGTTCACAGCAGGCTCACTCATGTCTTTGAGTCCTCCTAACAACTACTGGCAGAGGCTGGAGTTGTTCATACCCATTTCACAGCTGTGAAACCTGCAGCAGAGAACTTAAAAGGCTTGCGGATAAGAGGTGGAGCTGGGATTCCATCCCAGATCCTTGTTGGTCACCAGTCCTGAGGAGTCTGAGCAGTCCTGGGGTGGGGCCCTGGAGGGGTGAGGACAACTCCACAAAGGCGTGTGTATTTATGTTTGCTGGTTGAGCCACAGAGTTTGGAGTCACCCACAGCCCAGTTCAGTGAAGAATCTGGGGGCCTCTTGTAGGCATGCCAAGAACAATGGAAGGCCTCACCCATTACACCCCAATCCCACCCACCATGGGTTCTCATGGGTTTGGGGGGCTTCAGAGAGCTCCATGGCCAGGGATCTGCCAACTCCAGCAATCTGGAACATTCCCTGGAGAATGGCAGAGCCCCATATCCACTTTCCAGGCCCTCCGCGCCCCACCTTTCCCACCTGGATGGAACCTATGAGCGCCTGGGCTGCGAGGTCAATGACCTCAATGCTCTGATTGTTAACAGCCCCACCAAACCATTTCCCTGCATTTAGAATGCTTACTTGGTATTTTCTCAGAAATGAAATGTGCGGATTTCCTGGGCATGGAATTTCCTCCCTTCCCTACACCCCAAACTTGTAACTGAAGAAAGGGGAAAGGAAGCCAGAACATAGCATTCAATGTAATCTCCACCCGTTAGTAATTTACCATCACTGCTGGGTGCCCCTCACCCAGCCCCTTCCCCACAGCACCCCTCCCCCTGAGGCCTGCCTCTCAGATGGAAACTTACAGCATCTGGCTGCTCAGCCCAACTCCTGCCCCAACAAGGGACATATTTGTGGGCAAGGGACTTCCAAATCTTTGTGCAGCAGATGTTTGGCTTGTGGGCTCGGCAGGCTGGCTTTCCTGCTGGCCCCTCTCTGGGAATTTGAAACCACTGCCCCACCCCCAGTCCTGAGCCCTGTCTGAGCTGGAGGACAGAGGGTAAAAGGCCCAGGGAAGCAGCAGGAAAAATCACCATGGTTACCAGGCTTCTCAACATCTGCCTCCCTCCTTTTTTACAGTGGAGATATTTTAATGACATTAAAGGAATTTCTTTCCACTGAAAATTCCCTTCATCCCACTTTTTTATGCTATAAATATATTTCCATGTTGCCACAGAGACTTCACAAGTTGGTTTTTTTTTTGTTTTTTTTTTTTTTCTGGAGTGGGCTGCATAATATTCCATTGACTAAAACAGGAGCTGGCAACTTTTTTTTCTGTAAAAGGCAGATACTAAATATTTTAGGCTTTGCAAGCCACACGGTCTCTGTCACAACTACTCCCTCTGTTGTTGTAGCACTAATGCAGCCATAGACAATATCTAACAGATGACCATGGCTGTGTGTGAATAAAACTTTATTTGCAAAAACAAGCAGTGGGCTAGGTTTGGCCCACAGATGTAGTTTGCTCACCCCAGAACTAGCACAACTGTAAAACATGGTTTCTATTAGATTTTTATGAATTACTTTGGTTTTATTCAATTTCATTTTGCTAATGCAGGTTAATGAATAATGATGATGATGATAATGATGTCATCTGCCATTCCTTGACTACCTAGATTGTGCCCAGCACTTGTGCCAAAGGCTTTACCTAGTTTTGTTTTTTTTCAACTGAATCCTAAGAATTCTCCTACAAAATATAATTTCCCCTTTTTCTAGTCATCTAGCTTGTGAGCGGTTAAGGCAGAACTGGAACTTACCCCAAACCCCACAAACACCACAGATGATGGAACCTCCTTTTTCCATAGCACCCCATGCAGCTGCAGGCACGTGCATGACCACTGCGACAAGATGACCACATATAAGGCTTCTTCCTACTCTGCAATGTCCTTGGTGGGAGGCCAGCTCTTGCCCACACACTTGTCAAAGCTGGAATTGAGAACACCCCAGGCTGACGGTCTCTCTTCTGAGAGTAGCATTTATGAAGCCTTCCTGGCTCTGTGTTCCCCCTTCATCAGGTAACCAGTGAGAGAGATTCAGTTAGAGATGCCTAACATGTGACTTTGCTTGGCAGAGAGGCCCATGTTCAATCGTCTGCCCCAAGAAGAAGCATGAGGTGAAATGGTTGGCCAACAACAGGGACCGCCATGTGTAAAGCATCTCCCATAAGCCAGGGCCTGTCATATGTTACAAGTGAGGAAACTGAGGCCCAGGGAGGTGGGTGATTTGTCTCAGGGCTTATCAGTGATGGAGCAATCGTACAGATCTTATCCCAAAGCCCCTCACCCTAACCACTGCACCCAGCCTGCCCAGTCTGTACTGTGAGGAGTCTCAGGAAGATGACAGTGTGGAGGAACCGAACACAAGAGTCTAAAGATACCAGAAATGACACTGGGCTGAAAAAGGAAAGAAAATGAGAAAAAAAAAAAAAACCTCTGGGATACATGAGGCTGCAAAGCAAAGATGGCGAATAATCACCATAAGAGGAAACGGGGAGAGGCTGTTTATAAATAAATTGTTGAGTATTTGTGTTGGAAAGAACCCAGTGCCTGAATTCAAGGCCCTTGTGTTAATATTTACTGTATTGTAATAGTGAGATTTTCACAAGGCACTCTGGGTTTAGACTGAGTAGGCCTTTGGATAAGAGCCTTCCAGAAAAGAACAGAATTATTGGGACAGAGCTTCTGGCAACCCCAGCAGAGAGATTATTGCTGGAGAGGGTTCTCCACATCTGCTGATCCTGCTCTGAAGGCCAACACAGCTCGGTCCTTAGAGACAGGTCTTTGGCCATGTAACCTTTGGCCACTGTCCCTAATATACTGTTGCCTAAAACACTTTGTGTCTAGGTTACTCCCATTCCAGAAGTCTTAATTCTGTGTGCTCACATTGGATGTTCTCGTCACCTAATGTTGCATATCCAACCACCCAAAGGTGGAGAGGCTTAAAGAAAGAACCTCTGTCTTGCTCAGAAATCAGCAATGTGGGCAAGGTTCAGTGGGGATATCTTGTCTCTGCCCACGTGGCATCATTTGGAGCAGCCTATAGGCTGGGGGCTGTCTCGGTGGTATGGCTTCAGTGCTGGGAAGACACAAACAGCTGGGTTGGACCAGCCAGGGAGGGGGTCTTTGGGCCTGTTGCTCTCTGTGTGGTTTCTCCACAAAGTCGCCCTGGCATAGAGGTCTCGCAATTTCTTTCCTGTCCTCCCAGGGCTCCCAAGGTGTGTGTATAGAGAGAGATCCCAGTGAAAGGTGTGCTGTCTTTTATGCCCTACCACAGGCATCTGTAACATCCCTCCCACTACACTCTGTTCAATAGAAGCAAGTCATTAAGGAGGGACCACAATCAAAGGAAGGGACTTAGATACCCCATTGGATGGAGGAGTGTCCAAGAATTTGCCAACATTTCCACACACCATGACCAAAACAACCCCAACCCTGCAGGGTCTTAGCTTCTGAAGTAGCCAAATCTGAAATGTTCCTCAGCTTTCTCAAACCAGGCATTTTTTGTTTGTTTTTTGTTTTTGTTTTTTTACAGATTACAAAGGCCCAAAGTATAGAATTTTCAAATCCTTTCATTTAGACCTTTTTCATTAAGAATCTCTCGCCATTTGAGCAGGGACAGGGCAAAACTTCAGGGTCATAAGGAGAAACTTCATACCTGTTCCACCTGTGAAAGATTTGGGCCACTCTCCCCTCCTCCCAGGGGGAAATGGTCTGCAAACTAAGTTATGTGGCAAATGTTAGAAAGATTCTCATGAGCAAGCTCTGATTTTAGATGGTTGAGAGTATGAATAAGAACCAACTGATACGCTAATGATAAGTGTTCTTCTGTATGCTTTTTAACATAGTCCCAAGGGACTTGTACTTGGCCACACTATCTCCTTCACAGGGGAAGTAGCCTGGGAATGACCACACTGGGCTTTCTTAAAAATTGTGTAGAATTTAAGCATCCCAGGAATTCAAACTGGCGTTTGCTATAACTGAACAGAGTTGATGATATCATTTTTGCTGAGCTTATTTTTAAGGTCATTTTTAAACTCTGTGTGGCAGTGGTTCTCAAAGTGGGTCCCCTGACTACACCAGCATTCCCCAGAGCTTGCAGATTCCTGCACCCCATCCCAGACCTATCCGAATCAGACACTGTGGGTGTGGGGCACAGCAGTCTGTTTTAAGAAGCCCTCTGGGGGGTATTGGTGCAGACTTCAGTCTGAGAACCAGGGTCTTACAGGGGGCGGTTTGGGGGAGAGGACTGACTATAGCCAAGTCTGGGGTAGTGATGGACGATACAACTCCCAGAACCCTATTCTCTGGCCATGCACAGATGGAGACAATGGAGATGGGAAAGTACAAAGCTCATCGGTGGGAAAAGTCACTTCCTGCCAACCTACGTGATCATGGTGTTATGGAAAGGAACCTCAGGCCTCCAAACCTAAAGCTCATCCTGCCTCCAATATGTCTTTGTCATCTTGGGACAGGGATTTAACCCCTCCGGACCACAGGTCTCTCATCTATAAAGAGAGCTGGGGTACGGATAACCAGAGATTTTAGCTAATTATTACTGAGCCCTTATAAAGTCCATTAACTCTATTATCGCATTTAATCCATGCAACAGCTCTATGACATTGTTAATATTATTGGTATCCTCACTTGATGGGTGAAAAAACTAAGGCACAGAGAGGTTGGGTAACTTGTCCAAGGTCACACAGCCAGCCCCACTCTCAGCTACCTACTGCAATTTCGAAATTGTCCACTTCAGTACCAAGGATTGTTGGAGAATAAGTTCGTGCAGAGAAAGGCAAGGCAAGGATCCTAGGAGCCAAGCAGGCGAGGGGGCGTTCTGACTCTTGGTTGCCAGCCTGCCCCTGGTGGCTGAGGGGCCACCAGGCTGACAGAGCCAGCACACTGTCAGATCTACTATCCAGGACACTGTCAGACAGGGAAAGGAACACAGAAAATAGCTCAGAGGCCAAGGGAGGAAATTTGTTCCTGACACATGCTGACAGGGCTCATTACTCGGACATCTTGTTTTCATAAAATGGCAGTGACACTGTTTGCTTTAAAAAGGGCTGGCTACTGGTAATAACGAGGCCAGGAGCCAGGGATGCTGAGGGAACAATGAGGGAAGGGCCACTCCTCACTGAGGGAGGTGCTTAAGACAGCACTTTCAGATGTGGTGGGGGAAGGTCGGGACCAAGCTCTGCGAGCATGACTCTCCCTCCCTTCTCCATGCTGCCTCTGCCACTACAACTATCTCCTTCCAGTGCAAACCAAACACAGCCCTTCCAGCCTCAAGAACCAGTAATGGCCCCCCATTACCTCCAGAGATCTCAGCCATAACCTAGGCTCACAGCCACCCAGACTGCCCCTCTGACCTCCCAGCCCTCCATTTCCTTCTGTGGGTTGTGGGTGCTTTCAGATGCTCCCCAGACTCTGCCACGTGCATTTCTCTTTCCCTTCCTCTGCTTCCGTGTTAAGCAACATCTGGAAATCTGGAGTTGGGAGCCCCACTGGTGTACCACAGTGATACCCAGCCAAGGTGGTGGATTGACCCCAAGTCCCTTCTTTGCTGGACGAAAAGGGCTGGAAATTTCGTCCCATGAAATTTAGAAAGCCAGGCGGACAGAAAACTCACTTGGTACTCACATGACACTTGCCAAATAGTTTACACGTCCTGGCTGTGCTGAAGGGATGGTGAAAATAAGTAAATGATGATTCATCACTTGTTTTTGGTTTAAGACCTCTGATGAGCTCCATGGGAGCTGGGACTCAGTCACGTGCAGAGGAACAGGGTTTTCATTGCGGTGAAGGACTCACACCGTTCATTCTTGTGGGCATAACTGAAACAACAAGTCCAGCACATTCTAAGGAACATTGTCAAGCTGTCCGGATCCATTAGCCAAGCATATTTTTTATGTAGACATTCATTCAACAACTACTGTGCTCAGGGACCCCTGTCAGTACGTGGGCATTCTTTGTGGTCTGGTTTTCTTTCCTTATTTTTTGTCATCGTAGCTTTTATTTTTTCTTCATACTCAAGAATATATATTAAGAATATAATTAAACTATATAACTTAAGAATGCCAAGTGTCTAGGCTCTTATGCCTACTCATGTCTGCATGGCAGAATGAAATTTCTAGTTTGGCTGACACATAATTGGTGTTTGGTAAGCTTACAGTCCTCATCTAAAGCCAGGGTCTGCAAACATTTTCTCATGGAGGCCAAATGGTAAATATTTCAGGTGTTGTAGGCCCAGAGCCAAAACTGATGATATCATGTAGGTACTTTATGTAACAAGAGGGAAAACAAATTTCCACAGTTTTCCATTTCTGAAATTCACAATCTAATAATATAAATACAGGTTTTTGTAATACAGGTTACATTGGTCAGCTCAGACCACCATAACATAACACTACAGACTGGGTGGCTTAAATAGCAGAAATTTATTATCATAATTCTGGAGGCTGGAAGTCCAAGATCAAAGTGCTGGTGTGGTGGGTTTCTGATGAAGCCCCTCTTCCTGGCTTGTACATAGCTGCCTTCTCCCTGTGTCTTCACAGGACCTTTCCTCTGTGTGCACACAGGGTGGGAGAGAAGTTGATTGGTGCCTAGTCTTCTGGTAAGGACACCAGTCCTGTCGGATTAGGGCCCCATCCTTATGACTTCATTTACCCTTAATTACCTGGTCTTGTAGCCACATACAGTCACATTGAGAGTTAGGACGTTAACATATGAATTGGCGGCAGGCACACAATTCAGTCCTTAATACAGGTCTACTAATGAGGAAAATGAAGTTCTTTTTTGGGAGAAAACATTTCAGTGAATTGGAGCTCAAACGTAGAATCTGTTCTTAGCCAGAGGGTCTTACGAGTACAGGGAGCATCAGGGTTTGGTGTGGCTGCAGTTTATGGACACCTACACACAGTATAGTAGAAAGAACCTTGGCTTTGGGGTCAGGCTTGGCCCATGTTCAAATCCCAGCTTTGCCTCCTATCATCTGTATATTAATGAACAACCACTGAAACTCTCTGAAACTCAGTTTTGCCAAGTCTGAAGGGAAATAATGATTTCCTTAAAAGGGAGCTAAATCTAGAAGGGGGAATATCTCTCCAGGGCTTCTGTAAGGAGTGCAAAATCCTGAGCATAACGCTGGATGTAGACCTGTCTTTAAGAAATGATAGCCACTGCCATCATCATCATCATCATCATCATCGGAATTTTGAGGAGCTGGAAATAACTCCAAAATGACTCAAAAGATTTGATGGATTACATATGTACTCTGGAAAGTATGTCAGGAGAATAGTAATTAACCTCTGTGGTTTTTCTCCCAATGTAATCATGACAATAACATCAGATAAATCCCAGTTGAGGTCCACCTGACCAGTTCTCCTCCAAACTGTCAAAGTCGTCAAAAACAAAAGAAGTCTGAGAAGTCACAGGCAAAAGAAGCCTAAGGGACATGAGGACTAAATGTGATGTAGGATCCTAGAATAGAAAAAGGACATTAGGAAAATCTAAGAACATCTGAATAAAGTTGGGACTTTACTTAATAATAGCATATCAATATTGGTTAATTGATTGTGACAGGTATATCACTTTAAGATGTTAAGAACAGAGGAAATTAGGTGTGGGGCAAATAACTCTCTGTACTATCTTCACAATTTTTCTGTAAATCTAGAACTGTTTTAAAATGTAAGGTTCATTAAAAAAAATAATTATACAGGACACCTGGGTGGCTCAGT
Source organism: Lynx canadensis (assembly GCF_007474595.2). Lineage (NCBI taxonomy): Eukaryota > Metazoa > Chordata > Mammalia > Carnivora > Felidae > Lynx > Lynx canadensis. Next base: position 50,068,815 of record NC_044304.2, read on the forward strand.
TGGTTAACCACCCAGCTTCGGCTCAGGTCATGATCTCACGGTTCCTGAGTTTGAGCCTAGAGTTGGCCTCTGCGCTGACAGCTTGGAGCCTGCTTGGGATTCTCCTTCTCTCTCTGCCCCTCCCCTACTCAGTCTCTCAAAAAAAAAAAATAATAATAATAATTACACGTGGGTAAAAGATCCATTCAAAGTGCAAGGTGGTCCAGTGGGTTTTAATGTAAGCAGGATGAAAGGTTAATTGATATGGTTCAGATTCCCCATTGACTTTTGAGAAACTACCACTTGTCCCATTTTGATTTAGTATCAAGGAAGAATATCCACAGTTATCTGGAAAGGCTATTAAAATACTCCTCCATTCCTTTTCTAACTCCATAGCAGGGTGAGGTCAGATTTTTTTCATATATTTCAAAGAAAGCAACATAACGCAAAAGACAAAAAACTACAACGGTTACAAGAATCCAGCAGTCCTTCATTGAGCTCGTCATTAAAGAGATTTGCAAAGATATAAAGCAATGCCACTCTTCTCACTAAATTTTTCTGTCTGGGGAAAATGGAGCTTTTTTTTTTTTTTTTTTTAGCGTTTATTTATTTGGAGAGAGAAAGAGCATGTGCACATGCGGGAGAGGGCAGAGAGAGAGGGAGAGAGAGGGTCCCAAGCAGGCTCCAAGCTGTCAGCACAGAGCCCGACATGGGGCTTGATCCCGTGAACCATGAAATCATGACCTGAGCCAAAATGTACAGTTGGATACTTAACCAACTGAGACATCCAAGTGCCCCTACAGTTATTTTCAATTACAAATATTTATATTAACATGTCGGTTTATTATTTTAAATGAATCAACAAATAGTTATTCAAGTTTTTATTCAGTTTTAATTTTTCTTTTGGTAAATCCCAACAGCTGTTACCCATATGAACAAAAATTCTTTGGGGTTCTTAATAATTTGTAAGAATATAAAGGGTCCTGAGGATAAAAAGTTTGAGACTCACTGAGCTAAACAACTAACTAATTCGTCCCCACAGCAACCTATGAGGTAGGTTTGAAGATGAGAAAACTGAGGAACAGAGAGGTTTAGTAACTTGCTGGAGGGCCCCCAGGAAGGAAAGAGATGAGCTGAAGCTCAAACCCATGTCACTATGCTCTCCTGACCACCTTATATCCCTGGTGTCCTCCTCCCCTTCTAGGTCTGTGAGCTCTGCAAGGGAGTGGCCCCTGCGGACAGCCCTGTGGTCTACTCAGACAGGGCAGGCTACAGCAAGCAGTGGCACCCCACCTGCTTTGTGTGTGCCAAGTGCTCGGAGCCACTGGTGGACCTCATCTACTTCTGGAAGGACGGTGCCCCCTGGTGTGGCCGCCATTACTGCGAGAGCATACGGCCCCGGTGCTCTGGCTGCGATGAGGTGAGAAGAGCTGTTCTGCTCTTTCTGAATTCTTTCTGAGCCTCAGGGATTCCTCAGCATACATATACATATTCCAAAGTGTGTGGGGCGCCTGGGTGGCTCAGTCAGTTAAGCGCCCGACTCTCGGTTTCAGCTCAGGTCACGATCTCACGGTTTGTGGGTTTGAGCCCCACGCCAGGCTCTGCACTGCACTGTCCATGCAGAGCATGCTTGGGATTCTTTTTCTCCCTCTCTCTCCCCCTCCCCCGCTTGCATGCTTGCACGCTCTGTCTCTCTCAAAATAAAATGAACTTAAAAAAAAGAAGTGTTATTTATTCAAAGCCCCAGTGACCCTGTGTGACCTTGCTGGTGAAGACTGGCCATTGGCCACTTAGCTATTGTTGGTCTGTCTTCACCGGGATATGTAATCCCATCTCAGAACAAAGCTGGGCTTTGGATTCGGGCCAAAGAGTATCATGGCTGCTAGCTAAGTAAAACTTGCCTACGGCAGAGAATTTTGTTTTCCATCTAACAAGCTAAGAGACAATTATGACCTGTGCAGATAACGGTACTTACTGCCTGAGGTTTGTGTCCCATTCCTCCACTGACGCATTTGAAGGTCGAGACCAGAATGGGGGAGGAGGAACCACCATTCTGCAACTTGTCCTCGATGCCCTGTCTCCACAAGGGACAGAACCTGACTGGCGCACTGTCTCTGCTCCCCTCCCCAGATCATATTCTCGGAGGACTACCAGCGTGTGGAAGACCTGGCCTGGCACCGAAAGCACTTCGTGTGTGAAGGCTGTGAGCAGCAGCTGAGCGGCCGGGCGTACATCATCACCAAGGGCCAGCTGCTGTGCCCAACCTGTAGCAAGTCCAAACGCTCCTGAAGGGCTGCCCGGCCACAGCCGGAATCCACAGGATCCCACCAAGGAGGGGAGCCAGGGGTGCTGAGGTCATTCTAAGGGTCCGATGTGACGGCCAGCAGGCAACAAAACCAGTGATTTTTTTCAGTGGGAATATATATATGCACACGTACACACACGTATTCTAGGCTGGTAGATCCTTGAGAGTCAATAGTTTTAAAGCCAGCGATGTTCTGAGAGGTCTGAGAATGGGGTTACGTTGTTGTTTCCCAGCCACCGACTACAGACACAACTGGCATCCTGCAAGGGATCTCTAGGAGTTTCCCAAAATGCAGTTCTGAGTGATCAAATCACGTAGCTGTCGGATGTGCGTGCTTTCTCACGAACGTGGGGGCTCCTCCAGGAGCTGGCTGGGATCCCAACAGTCATTTGTGGCCTCCTTTTTCAAATGGAATTTGAATTTGAAATAAAAAAAGATGTTTTTGGCATGATGAACGTATTCAATAAAAGTCTGATGAAGTCCATCTATGCCCTGATCTAGTCATTTACACCGTGGCTGTGATTGCATGGCACCCGTTTAGCCCCTCGGTCCTGAGTGCTGGTGGTGGCAGAAGGCACAGAAGTGCTGCGCCTCCTTGCCAACCGCATCTCGTCAGATTTCTTCGTGAGCACAGGTGCTCAAGGCAGAACCCCTGGATCCCCATTCCAGGAACCTCCAGATCAGTGATGGGACGTGTCATGGTTTACGGTACATCAAAAAGCAGCCTCCGGGAGCTGATCGGCTGCCCTCACAGGGAATGAGCGAACCCCTCTGAGAGTGAGACCAGGTGGAGTGTTGGGGAGCAGCCACACAGGGCTACCTGAGCTCGGCCAATGGGTGCCCCGGGGGACATGGTGACCAGTGAGGGCAGTCTTGAAGAAATATAGGATGTTTATGCGAAATCTCTCTTCTTCTAAACATTGCCAACTCAGCACAGAATGAGCCAAATAGAACAGGTCTTTGGGCCAGATTTTCTCTCTTTTTATGACCTCTGAGCATTTGCAGCTCCCAGATTAGTTTCCTTTGCACAACATCTAACAAAAGGAATCTCTTTCTCTACTGGGGAAACAGAGACAAAAAAAGACATGAGGCTTAGGAGCTCACAGCCCGGTCACCCATGGCTTTCCTTCTTTCTCAAATTTCCCATGTGTTGCCAAGTTTCTTTCATTTCCCCACCCGAATTTCACTCTGCTCATCTCTTACCTACAATACCCTGACCTTGCAAGTTTGACCAAAGCTTTTGCAATTGCCTCCTGAGGTGGTTTTCTGTTCCCAGCTCCTTGCTTCAGTCACCTGCTACCCTGTCGTGTCCGTCCGCCCCCCAGAGAGAAGCTTGGGCTGTGTCATCGTCCTCACCCACCCTGCCTGGCTCCCTGGTGTCTCCAAGTTAAGAACCAAGTCCTCACCCTGACATTTGAATCCTTCCAAGATTTGGCTTAATTGTCTTTTTGGCCTTGGAACCCTTCATTTCTCTTGATTTCCATTTCTCTGTTTCTCCTAGACATTCACCCACTGCCTCTGGCCAAGCCCTCTTCTGAGCTTTTCCCAGTTCTGTGCTGGTTACTTGAAGGCCAACACCATCTGTTGAAATTCTATCTGTCCTGTAAGGTGCTACTCAAGCACCTTTACTTGCTTCTCAATCCCTTCCCAGAGGCACCAATGGAATATTCACTCTTTCATTCACTAACTCACTCACTCACTCACTCACTCACTCATTCATTCTGCAAATATCCACTGGGCATTACAGAGTTCCATTAAGCAACCTGAGTACAGGAGACAGTGTTCATAGAAAGCACAATACCCCTGCCTCCTGGACTTTACAGTCTGTGGGGGAAATGGCCTTAGGCAAATATTCCTACAAGTCAATGTAAAATTATAAAAAGGGGAGGAACATGTCTCTATAAAGAATATAAAAGAGATTGGACCTAGTCAGGAGAGGTGCTCCTGGAAAAGTGATACTTGAACTGAGATCTAAAGGGTGAGTAAATTCTGAGCAGCCAAAGAGGGAAAGGAAGATGGTTAAGGATAAATACATGGGTGGCATGAGCAAAGGTCCTGTGGCTGAAGTAGCATCAGTTTATTCAGTACCTATATATTAGTGTTGAAGATACAGTGGTGACCATGGCCCATGAGTGGGGCTTACAGAAGACTAGTGTGGTACATACAGAGATGTGAGGCATAAGAGTTGCACCAATTTTGTGGGCAGTGGAAAAGACCAGTCTCTCCTAAGAGCAATGGGGAACCTTCAAAGAGTTTTAAGCAGGGGTAGTGATGACTGGATAGAGAGATTATTGGATACATGCTCTCTCCTCTGCTGAAACCCCAGCATGATACTTGACTGATTTTGTCCTGGTATCTTTGTCCACATCATTGTGGGCAGGAGTGATGTCCCCCAGTACACCCTACCAGATATCACCCAGAGCATCCTCCTGCCTTCCCTATGTCTACTAACAACACCTCACGCTTGCTATTGGAATACCTGAATCCTCTCTGACACTCTTTTCCTCTCAGGTCACTGTCATGGCTTTCCCTCTATCACTGAGGCCTTATTTCTCCTTGAATGATTTTAGCCGAGACTGACAATAGTGTCGTAGTGAGTCTCCCTACCCGAACTCACCTTCTCCACACACTGCCCAGATGAACTGCTCAGAAACACAGGCCTCCTGTAAAACAGGGGCTCCCTGTTGCATACCTAGAAGAAAATCAAAACTTCTTAGGCTTGCAATCAAGCTTCTTAATTTCTCCGGCCCCAAACCACCTTGGCTTCCTGCTCCCCATTCAGAGGCCTGGTGAAAAGTTTGCAGGTCCCTGCTTCATGCTTTCTCCCCCTCTGCACCATCACTCAAGCTATTCCCTCTTCTGGGAGTTCCCCACGCTGTGTTCAACTGCTGCCTTTTCCAAGGGACCACCAGAGCTGAGTGGCAGTTCTGTAGTAGAACTGGAAGGAGGTAGGCTTTAAAAGGCTACAACGTTAACTGCCCCCGCTCCCCCCCCCCCATTCAGCAAAAAAGTCAGCCACTGTTCCCATCACTGTCTTTCTCTAGGAAGACTTCCCTGGCCTCACCCTCCCCTCGGGGGTGTTTTAGGTTCCTCTGTGTGCTCAAAAGCATCCAGGCTTTCTGCAATCATTGACTGATGCTATTGTGCTATAATTACTGGTTTCTGAAAGCCTTCCTCTATGACCTTCTTGCACTATCTTTGGTTCTCCAATCCTTACTATGGCACCTAGCAACTAAATGCAAGGACAAACAGCCTAGGGCTCTTGGAGGATGCATTGTTGCCAATGGCCCTGGGCTTCAGAAAGAAAGAGCATGTGACTCAATCCTGGCCAACAGGGCTTCTCCACTGGGGAGCTGCTTAGAAAAGTTTTCTTCCTTAATGGAAAGAGACGTTCTGGAAAAAAAAAGCCCTGTATTTATATATATATATATATATATATATATATATATATATATATATACACACACACACACATATATATATATAATTTCAAACTTACAAAATAAGTTTCAAGAAGACATTGTTTTTCCCTTGAACCATGTGAGGATGTGGCTGACACAATGCCCCATCACCCCTGAGTATTTTAGCGTCTAATTCCCATGAACAGAAACAATCTCCTACATAACCACTAAACAACCATCAAAATCAGAAACTAACACTCTACCATCTACTCCTCAGATGCAAGTTTCACCGATTGTACCAATAATATCTTTCACTACAAAAAGATTCAGTCCAGGATTATGCATTCCAGTTTAGTTACCTTGTCTCTTCAGTGCTCTGTAATTTTGAAGTGTTTCTTGTTCTTTCCTTGACATTTATGACCTTGACATCTAAGAAGTCTGCTTATTGAATAGAAGGTCCATCAAATTGGGTGTCTAATATTCTCTCATAATTAGATTCAGGCTATGCATTTTTGGTGGGAATGCCATGAAAGTGAAGCTGGTTTCCTTTCATTGTGCCCTATCGGATGATACGAGATTTTTATTTGTTCTATTAGGTGTTGCTATTAATTTTCAACACTTGATTAAGCTAGGTTTTTCCTTTGTAAAATTACTCTTTTCCCCTTTGTATTAAATGAGTATTTTGTGGGAAGGTGCAGGCCTATCTTGGAGATGCTATGGGTTCAGTTCCAGACCACTCAATTAAGGGAATATCACAAATAAAGTGAGGCAAATGAATTTTTTGGTTTCCCAGTGCACATAAAAATTATGTTTATACTATACTGTAGTAAGCATGTAATAACAATATGTCTAAAAACAACGTACGTACCTTAATTAAAAACACTTTATTGCTAAAAAGTGGTAACTATCATCTGAGCTTTCAGCAAGTGAAAATCATTGATCACAGATCACCACAACAAATATAATAATAATGCAAAATTTTGACATATTAAGGAAATTACCAAAAGGTGACCCAGAGGCATGAAGTGAGCCAATACAATTGGAAAAATGGTATCGGTGGATTTGCTCAATAAAGGATTGCCACAAACCTTCGATCTGTAAAAGAATCATAGTATCTGTGAAATGCAATAAAGCAGAGTGAAGTGAAATGAGATACGCCTCTCTTTGACACTGTGTTCATATCCCGTTCCTCATCAAAATGCCACCCACTCGCTCTTAGTATCCATTGATGTTTCTTGACTGAATTAATTATTATTACATGACATGAGTGATTGACTCACTGGGTTATCACAGTTTGGCTCCACAGGTTTGCATTCAAATACAAAAAGTTACACAAGAGGGGCGCCTGGGTGGCTCATTCGGTTAAGCGGCCGACTTCGGCTCAGGTCATGATCTCACAGTCCGTGAGTTCGAGCCCTGCGTCGGGCTCTGTGCTGACAGCTCAGAGCCTGGAGCCTGTTTCAGATTCTGTGTCTCCCTCTCTCTGACCCTCCCCTGTTCATACCCTGTCTCTCCCTGTCTCAAAAATAAATAAAAACTGTTAAAAAATTTTTTAAAAAAAGTTACACAAGAAAGTTAGACAAAAGTGTGCAATGGCCAACATTGGAGGTGATGCTGTTGAAGCAAGAAGTGTGTTGGCTCCTTTTTCTCAACTGCTACTTACATGCAGTCAGATTCTACTAATTTGAAGCAAAATGATCTCTTGGTCTGGTTCCCTCTGTTCTTTGGTAATAGAAACTACAGGCATCAGCATAAAGCATTTCTTTGGTCTGAGTTTGGGACATTGGTTCTTGAACAACAGAAAGGATTTGGACTTGGAGACAGGAGAAACAGCATCTAAAATGCTGTTGTTGCAAGTGAGGAAACTCCGATCCAAACCAGTTTAAACAAACAAACACAAAAATTGGAGGGAATTCACATTCCCTATTTTCTAGTCAGAAAGTTCAAGAGGAGCACCAGCTTCAGGAACAAGTGTATCTAGTAGTTCTGATAATGCAGTTAAGAATCTTCTTCCTTTCCCTCTCTCACCTCTGTTTCTCTTCATATTGGCTTCATTCTCAGGTAGTCTCGCCTGGATTAGGCAGCAGCCATGGCCACCAGCAGCAGCCAGGGTCACTTTTACCCCTGGAGCTAGTGAGCCCAATGAAAAGGGAAGGTCTCTTTCTAGGGCTTCCTGGGAACTATTCTGACTGGCCCAATGTGGGTCACGTGCCTATCCCTCAACCAGTGGCTGTGCCAGAGGACTGGGTTATTGTGATTGGCATGCCTCAGTCACATGCCAACCAGCCAACTGCAAGGGATTCACAAAGACAGCCACAAGCAAATCACCTGAAACAGGCCCCTTGTTAAAAAAGAGAGAGAAAGAGAGATGGTGGGGGTGCTGTTAGAGCAGGAGCCAGTTGGGGGTGGGGGGGAGGTGGAGGGGGGAGCCAGTGGGGCCAAGTAGAGCTGGCTCCTTCTCTACAGAGAGGAAGGGTAGATAAAACAACAGGAGCAAAGCACAGAAAAGGAACAATCTGAGAAGCTGGAAAAGAACCAACCCGAGGAACCTAAGGGACTAAGATTGTGCGAGGAATGGGTAATATGCAGGTTCCTGAGAGGCTCCAAAGAGCAAGGATAGAAGCCAAGTCACAAAGCTCATCTTGAACTAATTATCAGGCCACTAAAAATCTCATTTGTCTTGATATTTTTTTTAATTACTGGCAAGAAAAGACAAATGTTTTTAAAGGCCTAAATAAAATGGTATTCCCTAAAGGAGGTGTCTGAAGGGTTTTACTGTGGCTTTTTTTTTTCCTCTCAATTCTGTGAAAGATGATGGACTCTCACTAAACTGTTTTTATGGGAAAACTTTAATAAATGTGGAGGATGTACTTCCAGGAGTTCAAATATGGAAAGTTTTAAAATAGAAGAGTGACACAAGCAGCTAATGATCCCAATATGTTAGATTATTCAGGCTGCTGGCAGTGGTTCCAGTTTTTAATCAAATATATAAATTATGAAATATTGTTGCAAAGGATCGCAAGCCTTTGCCCTACAAGGGAATGGTTTGTGCTTCAGTTGACAGGAGAGCTCTACAGAGTTCATCTTCAGCTGATAAGGAAAGAGGGAGAAGGAGCAGGCAGGCGGGTACCCTTGGCTGACGCAAGGGGACCATCTGGTGCCAAAGCTGGACGGAAGATCATGCTCCAGCCAAAGCCCCAAGCCAGGCGGGAAGGTGTCTGTTCAATACGTTGCCTGTGTGGTCCCCCCTGCAGGAGAGGTGTTTGTGACATCTTGGACCAGGGCTGTGGACACTGCGCTTTTAATACTTGTTCCCACCTGAAAGATGGGAACACCATCTTCCGCCACCTCTGCTTCCACGCTCAGCATAAGCACTCCCTCTTCCAGGAAGCCCTCGGTGATTCCTTCAGATGTTCAGAGTCTCAACCAGCTGCATTAGTGATTCAGCCCTTGACCAGACTGCACTGACGTCAGACTCTGTGATTTGTCTTCCAAGCAATTGGCAACTCTCTCTCTCTCTCCCTCACTCACTCATTCCGTCTTCTTTCGTTTATTCAGCAGGCATTTACTCAGCATTTCGTATGCCCCGAGCACTGTGCTAAGGCATCAGAAATACAATAGTGGACAAAGGAGATATGGCTTCTGCTGTAAAGGAGTCACACTCTATCAGAGGAGAGTAACAAATAACAGATAATCATCTACTCAGACATAAGGGCATCCAGGTAGAATCCAGCCTGTGTCCCTTCCCAAGATACTCCGGGGATTCCTGTACATAGGCCACTGGCAGGCCTGGTCTTTCCCAGTCACCTACCAAACAGATGCACTGTGGCTGGCAGCACAGCATCGTCACTGACAGTGGGGAGCTAGATGCTTCCATTCTAATCCTGACTCTGCTGTGTCGCCTTAGATAAATTGGTTCACTTGTTCCCAAGTCTCTTCAGTGTAAAATGAAGATAGGAACAGTATTTACCTTATAGGGTTGCTCTGAGGAAAATGGGTTCATGCATGTTGAAAGATTTAGAAGAGCTCCTGGCACATAGTAAGTGCTCAGTAAATATTGGCTCTTACCATTATTGTTGTTGTTTGTATTATTGGCCAGTGGACCTGGAAGATGAGTCAAATGCAATCTACTCTTGGAAACAGATATGTTTAAAAATTCTGTGTGTGGGGCACCCAGGTGGCTCAGTCAGGTAAGCATCTAACTTTGACTCAGGTCATGACAAGGTTTGTGAGTTCGAGCCCCGCATTGGGCTTTGTGCTGACAGTGTGGAGCCTGCTTGGGATTCTCTCTCTCTTTCTCTCTGTACTTCCCCAACTTGTGTTCTCTCTCTCTCTCTGTCAAGATGATTAAATAAACTTAAAAAAACTCAAAATAAAAATTCCGTGCATGTTTCTTAAAGTCCATTAGCAAACATCATCATTAGTTTTCTCATTTCTCATCTCTGAGACCTTCTGGCAAATGCCCCTATATGACCTCCCCACTGAGAGAGACATTTCAGCATTTCGCTACGTATGCACGTGCGCATACACACACACACACACACACACACACACAGACACACTCTTGTGAATATAGATACTCTTTCTTTACTGGTAAAGCCAAACTGCTATTTCAAAGTCAGGTGGTGCTGACCTCCATTTGTACCATGTATGTTTTAAGAATGGTGAGTGGTTCCATTGACCATCAGACTCACAGTGGGCCCCCTAAAGTCATAAGCAAGTGCGTAGAGAAATGTTACATTAATAAAATTATGCATTTTGCGTCTCACCCTAGGACTAAAAACAACTCAGAAATTGAAATCCTCAGCCACCTCTATTTTACTTTGCTGCTAACATCATATCAGGAAGGTGGTATTCTAGAGAAGTGCTTCCCATGCCTAGTGTTCATGAGAATCACCTGGAAGCTTGCTAAAATGTGGGTTCTGATTCAGCAGGTCTGGGCTGAGGCCTGAGACTGTGCATTTCTAGAAAGTGCTAGGTGATGTCACTGCTGCTGGCCTGAGGACCACAGTTGGAACAGCAAGACTGGAACATGTGAGAGGTGAAAGGGCTAGTTAGAAGCCAGGTGAGATGTGGGGAAACTGAGGCCAGAGAGTTGAAGTAGCTTTATTAAGGTCACACAGTAAGCTCAAAGTGGAGCAAGACTGCAAGCCAGGTCTCCAGATTCAAAGTCAGGCCCCTTCCTGAGTCCACTAACCAGGGATGGGGATCTAGTGCCTACAGTGCCAGGCAGTGAGGGTAATGCACGAAGCAGGCCCAGTGTCAACACCTGGGGCCATGTTGCATGTACACCTGCTTCTGGCTTCACTTTTTAAAAACACCAGCAAAACATACCTGTAAGCTACAATGGTCTGTGGGTGGAAAGTCTGCAGAACCTTAGACCAGAGGCCAGCTAACTTTTTCTGTTAAGAACCAGATAATAAATAATTTAGGCTTTGCAAGCCTTATGGCCTCTGCTGCTACTCAATTCTGCTGCTGTAGTGGGAAAGCAGCCACAAACAGTATGTAAACAAATTTGTGTGGCTGGGTTCCAATAAAACTTTATTTACAAAATCACGAGGTAGGCCTGATTTGGCCAGTGGGCCCCTGCCTAAGCTGATTAGACAATGGAGGGGAGGGGGTGTCTCTATTTATACAAAGTATGACTTATAACACAGTTTAAGATGCAACTTGTATCCTTCAAACTCAGTAAACTGCTGCCCTCTGTGAGCTTGTAGAAATGGAGGACAGAAGTTGAGTGTCTTGTAGCCTCACTTCCAAAGTACACATTAAATGAAAACAATACATTCTTACAACAGGGATTCATCTTAAGTTACAGTATACATTGAATTTGATAGAGTTTCTCCCCACAGCCCCCTACAAAGTGGTTACCTAAGGGGATGGTATGCACAGTGAGGTAAAATCCACAAGTAAGGAAACAACTCATACAAAGAAATCCACCTCAGAGAAGGAGCTAGTCTAAGACAGTGTTCTTGGCTTCTCAGTTTGCAATGGGATGGAGTATGCAAGTTGAATTTCGAAATCAGGGCAACCCACGCTTTTCCACTTCGGAAAACCGTATGGCTTACGTCCATGAAAGGCATGGATTCTGTTGGAAGCAGATGTTAAAAGTTGGCATTTCCAGGGCACCTGGGTGGCTCAGTTGGTTAAGCGTCCAACTTCCACTCAGGTCATGATCTCATGGTACATGAGTTCGAGCCCTGTGTCGGGCTCTGTGCTACCAGCTCAGAGCCTGGAGCCTGCTTCCGATTCTATGTCTCTCCCTCTCTCTCTGCCCCTCCTCCACTCGTGTGTGTGTGTGTGTGTGTGTGTGTGTGTGTGTGTGTGTGTGGTGTCTCTCTCTCTCTCTCCCCCCTCCTCCCCTTCTCTCTGTCTCTCTCTGTCTCTCTCTCTCTCTCTCAAAAAGTAAAAGTTGTCATTTCCTTTCAGAAGTTATATTCTCACTCCAGCCCCACCCTACTCCCCCACAGGGGGTTTTCACAACATACATGACCAGTGTAACTTCACTAAAGGAAATCAATTCAGTAAATTATCACAAATACTGAATTACCACGTAGTCTGAAAGAGAATGAGCCATGACTCATGAGCACCTATATACTACACTCACATTTTTTAAAAAAGCATTTTTTTTAAGTGAAAGCATTTTTCAAAATAGGGGCCTGGAAGAAAATGCCAAATAATCTAGATGAAATGCTCACAACTTCAAATGAAAACACCTTATTTTGGAAAAACAAAACAGCAGTTTATAAGGCTCCTGAGACACTTTCTATGAACTAATGAGAAGCCCGGTCATTGAGTTAGGATATATCTGGCAGCCCACCACTGGCCTCTTTTGATTTTTTCTTCTGTGTTCAGAGTCCAAAGTGCCTCCTGCCTGGGACACATATCTGCTTCGGTCCGGGTGTTGTTAGCCTGTCAACCTGCCAATTAAAGTGAGATCCTCCAGATTTCGCCCAAACTGTGACTGCTTTCTATTGTCTTGCAAAGGAGTCCCCTGCCTGGGAACACACACAGGGCTCCATTCATTGGCCATCCATCAGTATCAGATCAGGAGTGGCCTGGGGACCAATTTCACTCTGGAGTCAGACATTATTGACTCTATGAAACTTCTTTCCACCCCAAAGTTTAAAGGCAATCCCAGTTCTGGGCAGAGGTTTTATATCAAAGGTGGCATCCTCCACACTATGAAACTCTCCAAAAGGAAAGGAGTAAGAAACAGAGCTAATCTGGATCTTGTTGGTTTCATTTATAATGCATAATGAGAGCTGTTTTCTCTAATTCTTTAGAATTAGATGGCTTTTTTTTTCCAAAACGCTAAATCATCTGCAGGCAACTGGGCAGGAGCAGTCCAGAAAGTTATTCTAATAAATACATTAGAGGCGCCTGCCTCATCAGGCTTCCTTTCTACGGCGGATGAAGAGCGTTGAGCATGTCTGCCTTAACTCAAGGCCGGATGCCTGGGTTCTCCCCTTCTGTGAACGCTAGCTGCAGTGTTGCAGGAAAAGTTTAGGAAAGAGGAAAAAGAGCAGACACTGTAACTCACCATCAAAGGGGTCAGCCCTAGTTGTTACTTAGAGGATCTTTCTGAGGATCCTACACACTAGGACACCATTCTGACACTGTGCTCGTGGTACCCATGCCTCTGCTACCCTGGTATCTGGGCCCCACTGGCAGACTAGTGTAAGGAAGGAAAAAATTCTTTGTCCCTGCATGCATCTTAGGTTCATTGGCTGGGGCCAAGGAATCAAACTGAAAAAAGATGGATTACAAAGAGGAAAGAAAAAAAAAAAAAACAGTTACAATTACATACCTATGCACAGCTGTTTGCAAAGAAAAATGTGGCTCAAGGAGGTGGCCAGATGAGTGAGGCTAATAGATGGGCTT